>NC_064644.1:325709354-326331469 GCF_023864345.2 Schistocerca serialis cubense
TGTAGAGTAAAACTGAAGAAACTGCTAGAAGATAGGAATTTAAAGGAGACGAGACCTGGATAAACTGAAAGAACTAGAGGTTTTAGAGAATTTCAGAGGGATCATTAGAAAACGATTGACAAGAACAGGAGAAAGGAATACAGTAGAAGAAGAATGGGTAACTTTGAGAGATGAAATAGTGAAGACAGCATAGGATCAAGCAGGTAAAGAGACGAGGGGTAGTAGAAATCCTTGGGTAACAGAAGAGATACTGAATTTAATTGCTGAAAGGAGAGAATATAAAAATGCAGTAAATGAAGCACGCGAAAAGGAATACAAATGTCTCAACAATGAGATAGACAGGAAGTGAAAAAAGGCTAAGGGGGAATGGCTAGAGGACAAATGTAAGGATGTAGAAGCTTATATCACTAGGGGTACGAAAGATGCCACTTACAAGAAAATTAAAGAGACCTTTGGAGAATAGAGAGCCATCTGTATGAATATCAAGACCTCAGATGGTAAACCAGTCCTAAGCAAAGAAGGGAAAGCCGAAAGGTGGAAGGAGTATACAGGGTGTCCCATTTATCTTGATCACCTTAAATAACTGTTTGTCCAGATGCAAATTACAAAGTGTTTCAAGCAAATGTTCTTTAGCTGTCAGGGGGACATCAATCAGCATGATTGCCTTCTTTGTATCTTTGTTTTTTACAAAGATATGAACAGCGGTATGACTTTTTTAAATGGCATCCTGTATGTTTTATTCGGTAATTCGTTTTCTCCCGTAAAGACCTATACAAAAATGTATCAGAGTGTATCATTCTCTTAAACACAACGTTATTAATTACATAACACAACATTGACGCTGACGCCCCCAGCGCTTAGTGCAGGTACTCGGGGTAATGGAACACATCCACGTGCTGACGTTGACAAAAAAAATGGTTAACTTCTGAGGTCATCAGTCACCTAGAACTTAGAACTAATTAAACCTAACTAACTTAAGGACATCACACACAGCCATGCCCGAGGCAGGATTCGAACCTGCGACCGTAGCGGTTGTTCGGCTCCAGACTGTAGCGCCTGACCTTGACAGATGACGATTGTAAACATAAGTAGAATGCACACCTGCCATTCCATCAACCATCCTCAATCGGAGAGTTGTGAGTAGAATGTACACCAACGAAGAGAAGGTTGAAATGCTACTCATTTGTGGGGAATGTAAGTTAGCAGAACAGTAATTGCAATATTGTTTTCTTATGTGTGGGTACATTTAGTACAGTAGTTTAGTCCTTTTAAATACTGTTGTGTAGAGTAGGCATACAGTAAAAGTTGTCTCTCCTACAAACTGCATTGTTGTAACGTTTCTTTTATTTTTGTTGTTGAAAGTAGGAGAAACACTTACGCAGGCAGCCGAACTGTACAGAGAGCGAAATCCCGACAAGAACCCACCTTCTCGACGGATGTTTTCTCGTCTTGTTGCGACACTTCAGGCAACGGGAAGTGTCAACCGACGACAAAGGAATCGTCGTAGCACTCGCACAGACGAAGCTGCCGTTGCTATGCATCCACATGTGAGCACTCGACAGCTTGAACACGAGATTGTCATTCCTAAAACCAGCGTACATCGTAGTCTTACACGTCACCAGTACCATCCTTACCATGTACACCTACATCACGAAATGCATGGGAATGATTTCCAGAATCGTGTTCAGTTCTGTCAGCGGGCACAGCAGCAAATCGTCGCCAACCCGAACTTCTCCTCCAATCTTCTATTTACCGATGAATGATCCTTCTCAAACGAAGGACAGGTAAATACAAGGAACATGCATTATTGGTCCAGCGACAACACACGATGGCTTAGGCAGGTGGGGCATCAGCGCCAATGGAAAGTTAACGTCTGGTGTGGGATGCTTGGTACTACAATTATTGGCCCATATTTCATCAATGGTAGTTTAAAGGGCACAGGGTATGCCAACTTTCTCAGACGAATTCTTCGTCCTCTTATGGATGTTGTGTTGCTAAGAACCAGAACGCTTATGTGGTATCAACACGATGGATATCCAGCACATAATGCTTTGTGTGCACGTCGTGTTCTGAACAGAAGGTATCCTGCCAGATGGATTGGTCGAGGAGGCACAGTTACTTGGCCTGCTAGGTCTCCTGATTTAAATTCTCTGGACTTTTTTCTTTGGGGATGCATTAAAGATGTTGTCTATCGCGATATTCCAACAACTCCAGAGGACATGCAGGAACGTATCGTGCTTGCTTGAAATTCTCTTCGGCAGGCAACACTGGAAGCAGTAAATAATTCTTTCATTCAACGAGTGCACCAGTGAATCGGTGTCCAGAGTCACACCACTTTGAGCACCTTTGAATGTTCTACTCCTGGGCAATGGTACAAGAGAGTCAAAGCCAATTTTGTGTTATGTTTTTTCTTGGTTTTCATTTGTTTTCTGACAACTCCAGCAAGTGGACGAGTTTATGATCCCGGGCTCAAAACTTTTTGTAATGTGCATCTGGACAAACAGTCATTTAGGGTGGTCAAGATAAATGGGACACCCTGTATAGAGGGTCTATAAAAGTGCGATGTACTTGAGGGCAATATTATGGAAATGGAAGAGGACTTAGATGAAGACGAGATAGGAAATATGATACTGCGTGAAGAATTTGACAAAGCACGGAAAGACCTAAGTAGAAACAATGCCCTGGGAGTAGACAACATTCTGTTGGAGCTACTGATAGACTTGGGAGAGCCAGCCGTGACCGAACTCCTCCATCTGGTGGGAAAGATGTGTGAGACATAAATACTCTCAGACTGCAATAAGAATATAATAATTGTAGTTCCAAAAAAAGCAGGTGCTAACAGGTGTGAAAATTATGGAACTGACAGTTTAATAAGTCACAGTTGCAAAATACTAACACGAATTCCTTACAGACGAATGAAAAAACTGGTAGAAGCCGACCTCGGGGAAGATCAGTTTGGATTCCATAGAAATGTAGGAACACGCAAGGCAATACGTCTCTTAGAGACTAGGTTAAGAAAAGCAAACCTAAGTTTGTAGCATTTGTAGACTCAGAGAAAGCTTTTGACAATGTTGACTGGAACACTCTCTTTCAAATTTTGAAGGTGGCAGGGCTCAAATACAGGGAGCGAATGACTGTTTACAATTTGTACAGATACCAGATGGTCGTTATAAGAGTCGAGGAGCACGAAACGGAAGCAGTGGTTGAAAAGGGAGTGAGACGGGCTGTAGCTTATTCCCGATGTTATTCAATCTGTACATTGGACAAGCTGTAAAAGAAACAAAAAAAAATTAGAGTACGAATTAAAATCCAGATATAAGAAACAAAAAGGTTGAGGTTTGCAGGAATGACATCGTAATTCTGTCGGAGACAGCAAAGGACTTTGAAGAACATTTGAACGGAATGGACAGTGTCTTGAAAGGAGGACACAAGATGAATATCAACAAAAGCAGAACTAGGATAATGGAATGTAGTCGAATTAAATCAGGTGATGCTGAGCGAATCAGATTAGGAAGTGAGATACTTGAAGTAACAGATGAGTTTTGCTATTTGGGGAGCAAAATAACCGATGAAGGTCGAAGTAGAGATGATATAAAATGTAGACTGGCTATGGCAAGGAAAGCGTTTCTGAGGAAGAGAAATTTGTTAACATCGAGTATAGATTTAAGTGTCACAAAGTCTTTTCTGGAAGTATTTGTATAGAGTGTAGCCACGTATCGGTGTGAAACAAGGACGTTAAACAGTTTAGACAAGAAGAAAATAGAAGCTTTGGAAATTTGGTGCTACAGAAGAATGCTGAAGATTAGATGGATAGATCACGTAACTAATGCGGAGGTACTGCATAAAACTGGGGAGAAGAGAAATTTGTGGCACAACGTGACTAGAAAACATGTTCTGAGGCATCAAAGGATCACCAATTTAGCTCTGTAGGGAAGCCTGGAGGGTACAAATCGGAGGGAGACCAAGAAATGAACACACTAAGCAGATTCAGAATGATGTAGGTAGCAGTAGTTACTCGGAGATGAAGAGGCTTGCACAGGATAGAGTAGCTTGGAGAGCTGCATCAAACGAGTCTTTGGACTGAAGACCATAACAAGTACAACAACAATGTGTGCAGTTATTGTAGCGAAGCTGTTAATATCACCATATTGAACTTGTTTAATGATTTTAGAATTTTCAGCTAGATGTATCAGGAAATTGCGTTCTGATGGTTGGAAGTAAAAGCGACTGACTGCTTATCGCGTCTTGTCGTTTAAGTATTCTACTCTCCAGAAGTCGAATTTGCAGATCTGTTTTTACGAAGTAGGATCAAACATTCTTTACCACTTCTTACGTGGAAGTCGCAATAGTACCTTACGGTCAACGAGCTTTGATGAAGTTCAGTAACCTCCAATATATGATACGATATGACTACTCAGAAGGACATTGTTATCAGGAGAAAGAAAACGTGGGTTCTACGGATCTGAGCGTGGAATGTCAGATCCCTTAATCGGGCAGATAGATTAGAAAATTTAAAAAGGAAAATGGATAGGTTAAAGTTAGATATAGTGGCAATTAGTGAAGTTCGGTGGCAGGAGGAACAAGACTTCTGGTCAGGTGAATACAGGGTTATAAATACAAAATCAAATAGGGGTAATGCAGGAGTATGATTAATAATAATGAATAGGAAAATAGGAATGCGGGTATGGTACTACAAACATCATAGTGAACGCATTATTGTGGTCAAGATAGATACGAAGCCCACGCCTACCACAATAGTACAAGTTTATATGCCAACTAGCTCCGCAGATGGCGAAAAGATTGATGAAATGTATGATGAGACAAAAGAAATTATTCAGAGAGTGAAGGGAGACGAAAATTTAATAGTCATGGGTGATTGGAATTCGGTAGTAGAAAAAGGAAGAGAAGAAAACGTAGGTGAATATGGATTGGGGTTAAGGAATGAAAGAGGAAGCCGCCTGGTAGAATTTTGCATAGAGCATAACTTAATCATAGCTATCACTTGGTTCAAGTATCATGAAAGAGGGTTGTATACACGGAAGAGGCCTGGAGATACCGACAGGTTTCAGATAGATTATATAATGGTAAGACAGAGATTTAGGAACCAGGTTTTAAATTGCAAGACATTTCCAGGGGCGGATGTGGACTCTGACCACAATCTATTGTTTATGAACTTTAGATTAAAACTGAAGAAACTGCAAAAAGGTGGGAATTTAAGGAGATGGGACCTAGATAACCTGAAAGAACCAGAGGTTGTACAGAGTTTCAGGGAGAGCATAAGGGAACAATTGACAGGAATGGGGGGAAAGAAATACAGTAGAAGAAGAATGGGTAGCTTTGAGAGATAAAATAGAGAGGGCAGCAGAGGATCAAGCAGGTAAAAATACGAGGGCTAATAGAAATATTTGGGTAACAGAAGAGACACTGAATTTAACTGATGAAAGGAGAAAATACAAAAATTCAGTAAATGAAGCAGGCAAAAAGGAATACAAACGTCTCAAAAATGAGATCGACAGGAAGTGCACAGTGGCTAAGCAGGGATGGCTAGAGGACAAATGTAAGTATGTAGAGGCGAATATCACTATGGGTAAGACAGATACTGCCTACAGGAAAATTAAAGAGACCTTTGGAGAAAAGAGAACCACTTTCATGAATAGCAAGAGCTCAGATGGAAACCCAGTTCTAAGCAAAGAAGGGAAAGCAGAAAGGTGGAAGTATATAGAGGGCAATGTTCTTGACGACAATCTTATAGAAATGGAAGTACCTGAGTCGAAACAAGGCCCCAGGAGTAAACAACATTTCATTATAACTACTGACAGCCTTGGGAGAGCCACGCCTAACAAAACTCTACCATCTAGTGGGCAAGATGTATGAGACAGCCGAAATACCCTCAGACTTCAAGAAGCATATAATAATTCCAATCCCAAAGAAAGCAGGTGTTGACAGATGTGAAAATTACCGAACTATCAGTTTAATAAGTCACAGTTGCAAAATACTAACACGAATTCTTTACAGGCGAATGGAAAAACTGGTAGGATCCGACCTCGGGGAAGGTCAGTTTGGATTCCGTTGAAATATTGGAGCACGTGAGGCAGTACTGACCATACGACTTATCTTAGAAAATAGATTAATGAAAGGTAAACCTACGTTTTGAGCATTTGTAGACTTAGAGAGAGCTTTTCACAATGTTGACTGGAATACTCTCTTTCAAGTTCAGATGGTGGCAGAGGTAAAATACAGGGATCGAAAGGCTATTTACAATTTGTACAGAAACCAGAAGGCAATTATAAGAGTCGAGGGGCTGAAAGGGAAGCAGTGGTAGGGAAGGGAGTGAGGCAGTGTTGTACCCTATCCCCGATGCTACTCAATCTGTATATTGAGCAAACAGTAAAAGGAAACAAAAGAAAAATTCGGAGTAGAAATTAAAATCCATGGAGAAGAAATAAAAAAATTTGAGGTTCACCGATGATATTGTAATTCTGTCATAGACAGCAAAGGACCTAGAAGAGCAGCTGAACGGAGTGGACAGTGTCTTGAAAGGAGGATATAAGATGAACATCAACAAAAGCAAAACGAGGATAATGGAATGTAGTCGAATTAAATGGGGTGATGCTGCGGGAATTAGGTAAGGAAATGAGAGGCTTAAAATAGTAAATGTGTTTCTCTATTTGGGGAGCAAAATAACTGATGATGGTCGAAGTAGAGAGGATATAAAATGTAGACTGGCTATGGCAAGGAAAGCGTTTCTCTGAAAGTATTTATATGGCGTGTAGCGATGTATGGAAGTGAAACATGGACATAAATAGCTTAGACAAGAAGAGAATAGAAGCTTTCGAGATGTGGTGCTACAGAAGAATGCTGAAGATTAGATGGGTAGATCACATAACTAATGAGGAGGTATTGAATAGAATGGGAGAGAAGAGAAATTTGTGGCACAACTTGACTAGAAGAAGGGATCGGTTGGTAGGGAATATTCTAAGGTATGAGGGAATTACCAATTTAGTATTGGAGGGCAGCGTGGTGGGTAAAAATCGTGGACGGAGACCAAGAGATGAATACACTTACCAGATTCAGCAGGATGTAGGTTGCAGTAGATTCTGGGAGATGAAGAAACTTGCACAGGATAGAGTAGCATGGTGAGCTGCATCAAACCAGTCTCTGGACTGAAGACCACAACAACTAGAACATGATATATCGAAGAATATAACAGCGATGTTTTAAAAATAATAATGGCTCAATATTCTAAAAGGATTAATTGGTCATTTATGTGTGTAAAATTGCTGATCCCAGCGTGCAATTGCATCTGTAACCTGCATTTGCTGAAACAAACTCATAATCATGCACAGCATAGTTTGCATTAATTTTAATAATTCTCTCATTTTTATAGGCCAGTAAGGAAAGATGCGTTACAAAGTGCAACATATGTGTAGTAACCTCTTGAATTTATGCTACTATTAGGATCTTCGTCATACGCAGTGCTTGTAAAAATGTTTTAAAGGTAGCCAAACCACTACCATTACAGCATTTGGGCTACCCTACTGCAGAACATCCACTAAGTGCTGTTTAGCTAAACTACAAATCATGAAAATGCTGAAATGTATTAGGCCTGTTAAAACAGGCCTATTACAACCTGATAACAATAAGTGCGACTATGGAGAAAAGTGGGACATGTAACATCTTCTAATACGCCTAAATTGCCCTGCACGCTTCTCCCTAGACGTCCTCCGGCTAAGCAAGCCTGAAGCGTTTGACTTCGCCCAGTATCGGGCCGAAAATTTGAAAGATTCGGACATGAAAAAGTAAAAGTGAAAGTGTAATGGTATAAATGGTTTCAGCGTGAAAGAGATGGCAAAAGAAGTGGATTATTGCGAATGATACACCGACAGAACTATTCTCTGAACGAGTGAAACGGCATCGAAACCAAGAACTGCTACACAGATTTACACACCATCACCATAGTCTGGTGACGATGAAAAATTCGAGGGTCTTGGAACAACGGAATGCTGCAGTTGCGCAAAGGAAGTAAGAGGCAGAAATGCTCGAGTATGCAGTTCGGCAGAGGCAGGATCGTCAAGACGTTCAAGACGTTAAACCTACAACACTCATCTGCTCCAAACAAAAGTACCGCAAAGCACCTCACCTCTCGCATGCGCAAAGCCTGCTTCCCTCCCCCCCTCCCCTCGCACCCTTTCTCAAACATCTAAACATTTGTGAAAAGTTAGAATATACATGTTTTTGCTGCTCGTTTCGCTCGCAGAAATTTAAGTTGTCCTCTTAGGTTACTGCCTAACCACACAGACGGAATCGCCACGTACTCGGTATTAAACAGCCAAATATTTATGCCATTCTTCGTTTTCTGATCAGACAGAAATATAAATAAAGTCGAATATTCCAGAACATACTTGTATTACATTCGTAAGACAGCCCCAGAATGTATTAACAACGCTACGATTAAAAAATTAAAAAATACTACCACGATGTAGGTCGATCCTACTTCCTCCGTTACTTTATGCCACAACGTTACCCATTACACTACTATGTAATTGCACTTGTACCATCTTTGTCTTTCTTCTTCGGTATCAGACTATCTCATGAAGGATTATATTGTTGATAACTGATATTTAATGATATGGGTAACGTGTTTGTGACAAATCTATCATGCGCGGATATCTTGAAACAACATACTCCTGCAAGTTGTAATACAAAACAGCTAAATATGCCAAAATGAATATGGCGTTTGCCGTATCGAGTCACTTCCACTTGGCGCAGATGGCTGTTGTAGGTTTAACACCTTCTTAGAATTGTAGCCTATCGAGACCGTGGTTTATCGTTCTCGGATATTGCTGCTGGGCTGCTCGTGTTTGTTCAGAATATCACGACTGTCATATGAATGGTTCATGAGTACTGGACTCTTCGTCTTAAGGATATCGACGACGCCACGCGACTAGAGCCCTAGAGGAGAGACGTATTGTTCGCTCAGCCATACAGGACGTACGTACCTTTAGTCAGGCAATAGCCTTCACATCTACATCTACTTCCATATGATTACTCTGGAATTCACATTTAAGTGCTTGGCAAAGGGTTCATCGAACCACAATCATACTATCTCTCTACCGTTCCACTCCCGAACAGCGCGCGGGATAAACGAACACCTAAACCTTTCTGTTCGAGCTCCGATTTCTCTTATTTTATTTTGATGATCATTCCTACCTGTGTAGATTGGGCTCAACAAAATACTTTCGCATTCGGAAGAGAAAGTTGGTGACTGAAATTTCGTAAATAGATCTCTCCGCGACGAAAAACGTCTTTGCTTTAATGACTTCCATCCCAACTCGCGTATCATATCCGCCACACTCTCTCCCCTATTACGTGATAATACAAAACGGGCTGCCCTTTTTTGCACCCTTTCGATGTCCTCCTTCAATCGCACCTGGTAAGGATCCCACACCGCGCAGCAGTATTCTAACAGAGGACGAACGAGTGTAGTGTAAGCTGTCTCTTTAGTGGACTTGTTGCATCTTCTAAGCGTCCTGCCAATGAAACGCATCCTTTGGCTCGTCTTCCCCACAATATTATCTATGTGGTCTTTCCAACTGAAGTTGTTCGTAATTTTAACACCCAGGTACTTAGTTGAATTGACAGCCTTGAGAATTGTACTATTTATCGAGTAATCGAATTCCAACGGATTTCTTTTGGAACTTATGTGGATCACCTCATGTTGGTGTTGTTGTTGTTGTTGTTGTTGTTTTCAGTCCTGAGACTGGTTTGATGCAGCTCTCCATGCTACTCTATCCTGTGCAAGCTTCTTCATCTCATCACCTCATACTTTTCGTTATTTAGCGTCAACTGCCACCTGCCACATCATACAGCAATCTTTTCTAAATCGCTTTGCAACTGATACTGGTCTTCGGATGATCTTACTAGACGGTAAATTACAGCATCATCTGCGAACAACCTAAGAGAACTGCTCAGATTGTCACCCAGGTCATTTATACAGATCAGGAACAGCAGAGGTCCCAGGACGCTTCCCTGGGGAACACCTGATATCACTTCAGTTTTACTCGATGATTTTCCGTCTATTACTACGAACTGCGACCTTCCTGACAGGAAATCACGAATCCAGCCGCACAACTGAGACGATACCCTATAGGCCCGCAGCTTGATTAGAAGTCGCTTGTGAGGAACGGTGTCAAAAGCTTTCCGGAAATCTAGACATTACTTCGTGCGAATAAAGAGCTAGCTGCGTTGCACAAGAACGATGATTTCTGAAACCACGCTGATTACATATCAATAGATCGTTCCCTTCGAGGTGATTCATAATGTTTGAATACAGTATATGCTCCGAACCCCTGCTGCAAACCGACGTCAATGATATAGGTCTGTAGTTCTATGGATTACTCCTACTACCCTTCTTAAACACTGGTGCGACCTGCGCAACTTTCCAATCTGTAGGTACAGATTTATCGGTGAGCGAGCGGTTGATATGATTGCTAAGTAGGGAGTTATTGTATCAGCGTAATGTGAAAGGAACCTAATCGGTATACAATCTGGACCTGAACACTTGCCCATATCAAGCGATTTGAGTTGCTACGTAACCCCTAAGGTATCTATTTCTAAGAAACTCATGCTAGCAGCTGTTAGTGTTCAAATTCGGGAATATTCTATTCGTCTTCCCTGGTGACGGAATTTCGGAAAACTGCGTTCAATAACTCCGCTTTAGCTGCACAATCGTCGGTAACAGTACCATCGGCACTGCGCAGCGAAGGTATTGACTGCGTCTTGCCGCTTGTGTACATTACATACGACCAGAATTTCTTCGGATTTTCTACCAATTTTCGAGACAATGTTTCGTTGTGGAACCTATTAAAGGCATCTCGCATTGAAGTCCGTGCCAAATTTCGCGCGTCTGTCAATTTTAGCCAATCTTCGGGATTTCGCGTTCTTCTAAACTTCGCATGCTTTTTCCGTTGCCTCTGCAACAGCGTTCGAACCTGTTTTGTGTACCATGGGGGATCAGTTCCATCTCTTAACAATTTATGAGGTATGAATCTCTCAATTGCTGTTGCTACTATATCTTTGAATTTGAGCCACATCTCGTCTACTTTTGCATAGTCAGTTCGGAAGGAATAAAGATTGTCTCTTAGGAAGGCTTCTAGTGACACTTTATCCGCTTTTTTAAATAAAATTATTTTGCGTTTGTTTGTGGTGGATTTGGAAGAAACGGTATGGAGCCTAGCTACAACGACCTTGTGATCACTAATCCCTGTATCAGTCATGATGCTCTCTATTAGCTCTTGATTGTTTGTGGCTAAGAGGTCAAGTGTGTTTTCGCAACCATTTACAATTCGCGTGGGTTCGTGGACTAACTGCTCGAAATAATTTTCGGAGAAAGCATTTAGGATAATCTCGGAAGATGTTTTCTGCCTACCGCCGGTTTTGAACAAGTATTTTTACCAACATATCGAGGGAAGATTGAAGTCCCCACCAACTATAACCGTATGAGTGGGGTATTTATTTGTTACAAGACTCAAATTTTCTCTGAACTGTTCAGCAACTATATCATCGGAGTCTGGGGATCGGTAGAAGGAGCCAATTATTAACTTATTTCGGCTGTTAAGTATAACCTCCACCCATACCAATTCGCACGGAGTATCTACTTCTACTTCACTACAAGATAAACCACTACTGACAGATACAAACACTCCACCACCAATTCTGCCTAATCTATCTTTCCTGAACACCGTCTGAGACTTCATAAAAATTTCTGCAGAACTTATTTCAGGCTTTAGCCAGCTTTCTGTACCTATAACGATTTCAGCTTCTGTGCTTTCTATTAGCGCTTGAAGCTCAGGGACTTTCCCAGCACAACTACAACAATTTACAACTACAATTCCGACTCTTCCTTGATCCAAGCACGTCCTGTATTTGCCACGCACCCTTTGAGATTGCAGCCCACCCCGTACTTTTCCGAGGCCTTCTAACCTAAAAAAAACCTCCCAGTCCACGCCACACAGCCTCCGCTACCCGTGTAGCCGCCAGCTGAGTGTAGTGACCTCCTGACCTATTCAGCGGAACCCGAAACCCCACCACCCTATGGCGCAAGTCAAGGAATCTGCAGCCAACACGGTCGCAAAACCGTCTGAGCCTCTGATTCAGACCCTCCACCCACCCGGCTCTGCACCAAAGGTCCGCAGTCGATTCTGTCAACGATGCCGCAGATGGTGAGCTCTGCCTTCATCTCGTAAGCAAGACCGGCAGCCTTCACCAAATCAGATAGCCGCTGGAATCCAGAGAGAATTTCCTCAGATCCAAAGTGACACACGTCATTAGTGCCGACATGTGCCACCACCTGCAGCTGGCTTCTTTGCAGCAAGACAATATGTAGACAAACAGTTCTACGATATCAGGAGCAGTACTGACAATCTGGATGGCAAACTTTGTTGTAGCTTCCCTTGACACAACAGCAGAAAGAGGTGTAAAGACAATGGCACACACAACGACAAAACTGGACAAAGGAGTAGCGCACCCAGCGACAAAAAACTGATTACAGGAACAGCACACGCAATGGCAGAACTCGACACAGGAGTAGCACACACAACGACAAAACCACATCCACTTCTCAGACTAGTCCCGGTTCTCCCTGAGGCATCACAACTGAACGAATCTATGTGTAGAGACTCTGAGAAGAACAAGTATTGCTAGATTGCATTCGTCATAGTCATCATACTACGTGCCTTGCACCTGCTTCACAGCTCGATATCTCTGGTCCACATCCTTGGTAATTTCGTCAACAGGTGTAGCATTTCTCATACATTAAAGACAGTTACTGTGCGGTATCTTCTAGGTCTCTGTTAAGCTATGTTTCAATATGATAGCGCAAGACTGCATATTAACCTGTGTTATTGTGACCTATGTCCATGCAGATGGTGCTCGATTGTTGCCTTGTCCAGCACATTCTAGACATCTCTCTCACTGATTGAAAATATTTGATCATGGGTTCCGAGGGGCTGGCATGCCACCAGTCAGTAGCCACAACAATTGCTGAATTCTAACGTAGAGTTGAAGCAGAACATATGGAATACCTGTGTCAGACCAGCTCGACCCGATGTCCAGCCGAATTAGAGCCATCGGCCATCACACGTGGCAGATCTGTGTAGTAAATTAAGCACCCTTTATTCTCTCATTTCACCTACAAACAGAGGCAAGGAATTCTTTCCCTCACTGTATATCTGCAATAAGTGGAACGTCTTATGCCACAGTGAACCAAGCACAAATTTCGAAATTTCGAGTTTGTATTGCGAATTATGTGGAATATCGTTCACCGTCCAGTCACATTAATGTGACCATCGCCTATGTTCGACGCAGCCTGCAATAACACTGTCAGACGACAGGTGGCAGCACTAGTAGTGGAGGGTGTATAAAGCGTATTGGAGGATGGGGGAAGGGGACGGTGCGGGAAACAGTGCAGTCGTCATAAAGCAGAAACACTGCGGTTTACCTGATGACCAAGAGAGCATGATCATTGGGTTTCGGGCCATGATTGGAACCCTTACCCAAATGGCTAAATGTATAAACTGTTTGCGTGCTGCCGTGGATAAAGTACACAGTGCATGGCAGAATGGCGCTATCCAAAACCAGCGCCCAGGTAACTGTGGTGCACTACGTGCCATGGATGACAGGGGTGAATGACGGCTGTGGAGATTTGCACGAGCGAACAGACGTGCAACTGTTGAGAAACTGACCGCCCAAATGACCTAAGGGACTACCAAAAGTTTGTCCTTAACGACCGCTCAGCAAACATTGCTTTGTAAGGGCGTCTGCAGCAGGCGCCTGGTAAATGCACGTATGCGGCGACGAAGGATGGAATTTGCACGTTTATACAGCAACTGGACGCCCACTGAATGGCGACAGGTGGCCTTTTCGGATGACAGATGGCCATTGGTGGGTATAGCGTGAAACGTCTGAAAAAAGACTTTATGCTACAGTCGTCGAAAGGCTACAGGCCAGAGCGTTATTTTCTGGGGCATATTTCTCTAGCATTCACTGGTTGATCTTGTCATCCTGGAAGAAATAATGGATCAAGAATGCTTCTATCCTTGAGGACCATGTTCACCCCTACATGCACTTTGTTTTCCCTCAGCGCGATGGCATCTACTAGCAGGACAATGTAACGTAACACCAGCATGAGTTTACTGTACATCCCTGGGCACTACCAAACACACCAGTTTTAAACCCAGTCGAGAATCTGTGGGATCACATTGATCAGGCAGTCCACACATGGATCCTCAACGAGAAACCTAGCGGAACTTGCCACAGCACTAGCGTCGGCATGGCTCCCCATTCCAGAACTTTACTGACTCTCTTCCTGTACGCCTCGCTACGGTCCGCCCTGCAGAAGGCAGTTAGTTATTCAGGCTTCCGACAGGTAGTCAGTCACATTAATGTGAGTGGACAGAGTAAATTTTCTTGTATCAGAACGAAGCAAGATTACGGTTTGCAGTGACGCATATTTTTCATTTTGGCACTTTTGGAGTTTCTCATCTCTACATCTATATCTCGTGCGAAAGAGAACTAAAGCCAGTGACAGGATGGCGGAACAAGATTTAAACGAAAGTTCAAGTCAGTCAAATGACAATGATGTTCTGATTTAATCCTTTATAAATGGTTCTGAAAGCCTTGACATCCAAATAAAATAAGAAATCCAACCTTGAGATAACTGACAAGAACACACACACATTTTACAATAGAATGGTGAACAACACATACATAAAATTCGACCAAAGAGAAAATAATCTGCTCCAAATAGGACTAAAATACAATGTAAAACCAAACCTCAACAATTATACACCGAAACAGATTATAGCTGCAACTAAAAATGCAGCAGATGTTGCAAAATTAAATTCAAATACAAAAGCAGCAATAGGTCACAAAGTAAGCAAGCTTCTTGACAAAGAAATGAATAAAGATAAATTTAGATCCAAATATAAAATAAATGATGAAAAACTCTAAAATAGACAAACAATAAACTGCAAAACAACCAGTCCATAGTTGTAAAGTCAGACAAAAACAGTACATTACTTGTGATGAAAGAAAAGGAATACATAGACAAAACACATGAATTTTTTTATGCTAATAATATTCAGCACAATGAAAAAGATCCAACAGAACAATTTCAAAATAAAATTAAGGAAAAAAAATAATCATTTGCGGAACCCAATGAAACTGTGAAGGTGAAATTCAATGGAGACGAGAACCTTCAGAAAATTCACAAAACCGGCGGAATATCATACAATTCGCCAACAGGTGGAACAATAATGGAAAAGTGCTTAAGGAATACCATTGCTCTGAAAAAAATCTCACTGCACGATCTACAATCTTTTTTGTATGTATTACAAATATATGATATGAATTAAAAAATATATGATACGTGTTACAAACGCTCTGAAAAAATCTCACTGCAGGATCTACAATCATTTTTGTTTTATTTTACAATGAGGGACGGTATGAAACACAAACACCTTTGATTGGAAGATCGATAAAGTCATTTCTTGTGAAGGATCGAAGATCAAATGTTAAAGAATCCCCAAGAAGATTTTCTCGACATTTCTTCTTTACTACGACATCAGGAGACTTACAACGATATGTTTCTGAACACACTCTATATTGATAATGCGAAGGCTCACAGAGTTCTTCTGAAAGTCTAGTACGGCGAGTTACAAGACAAAAGAGGGAAACATGAGCCATACAATGAAATTACTGAAGAAACAATTTGTCACATCGGAAATATTAATTCCTTCCTTGCTGTAGGAGCCACTACTCTCGGAAGCGTAGTCCTAGTATGAAGTGTCTTGCCTGCAATCTCAATGTAAGCTTGATCTACCGGCTTTTTAAAGTGTAACTGACAGTGGAAAATGCGGAGTCTGAAACTGCGTCACAATCGGTATATGAAAAAGTTTTCAAAACTGAGGACATTCTTCCATTAGAAGTACCACAAAAAGATACGTGCAAGAATAGACAGGCATTTCAAATTAATACCAAGTCTCTGAGCGCACCTGACAAGACTCCGAAAAATGTTAAAGCTATTGTTGTTTGTTGTTGTGGTCTTCAGTCCTGAGACTGGTTTGATGCAGCTCTCCATGCTACTCTATCCTGTGCAAGCTTTTTCATCTCCCAGTACCTACTGCAACCTACATCCTTCTGAATCTGGTAAGTGTATTCATCTCTTGGTCTCCCTCTACGATTTTTACCCTCCACGCTGCCCTCCAATACTAAATTGGTGATCCCTTGATGCCTCAGAACATGTCCTACCAACCGATCCCTTCTTCTGGTCAAGTTGTGCCACAAACTTCTCTCCTCCCCAATCCTATTCAATACCTCCTCATTAGTTATGTGATGTACCCATCTAATCTTCAGCATTCTTCTGTAGCACCACATTTCGAAAGCTTCTATTCTCTTCTTGTCCAAACTATTTATCGTCCATGTTTCACTTCCATACATGGCTACACTCCATACGAATACTTTCAGTAATGACTTCCTGACACTTAAATCAATACTGGATGTTAACAAATTTCTCTTCTTCAGAAACGCTTTCCTTGCCATTGCCAGCCTACATTTTATATCCTCTCTACTTCGACCATCATCAGTTATTTTGCTCCCCAAATAGCAAAACTCCTTTACTACTTTAAGTGCCTCATTTCCTAATCTAATTCCCTCAGCATCACCGGACTTAATTAGACTACATTCCATTATCCTTGTTTTGCTTTTGTTGATGTTCATCTTATATCCTCCTTTCAAGACACTGTCCATTCCATTCAACTGCTCTTCCAAGTCCTTTGCTGTCTCTGACAGAATTACAATGTCATCGGCAAACCTCAAAGTTTTTATTTCTTCTCCATGAATTTTAATACCTACCCCGAATTTTTCTTTTGTTTCCTTTACTGCTTGCTCAATATACAGATTGAACAACATCGGGGAGAGGCTACAACCCTGTCTTACTCCCTTCCCAACCACTGCTTCCCTTTCATGTCCCTCGACTCTTATAACTGCCATCTGGTTTCTGTACAAATTGTAAATAGCCTTTCGCTCCCTGTATTTTACCCCTGCCACCTTTAGAATTTGAAAGAGAGTATTCCAGTCAACATTGTCAAAAGCTTTCTCTAAGTCTACAAATGCTAGAAACGTAGGTTTGCCTTTCCTTAGTCTTTCTTCTAAGATAAGTCGTAAGGTCAGTATTGCCTCACGTGTTCCAGTGTTTCTACGGAATCCGAACTGATCTTCCCCGAGGTTGGCTTCTACTAGTTTTTCCATTCGTCTGTAAAGAATTCGTGTTAGTATTTTGCAGCTGTGACTTATTAAGCTGATAGTTCGGTAATTTTCACATCTGTCAACAGCTGCTTTCTTTGGGATTGGAATTATTATATTCTTCTTGAAGTCTGAGGGTATTTCACCTGTCTCATACATCTTGCTCACCAGATGGTAGAGTTTTGTCAGGACTGGCTCTTCCACGGCCGTCAGTAGTTCCAATGGAATATTGTCTACTCCGGGGGCCTTGTTTCGACTCAGGTCTTTCAGTGCTCTGTCAAACTCTTCACGCAGTATCGTATTTCCCATTTCATCTTCATCTACATCCTCTTCCATTTCCATAATATTGTCCTCAAGTACATCGCCCTTGTATAGACCCTCTATATACTCCTTCCACCTTTCTGCTTTCCCTTCTTTGCTTAGAACTGGGTTTCCATCTGAGCTCTTGATATTCATACAAGTCGTTCTCTTATCTCCAAAGGTCTCTTTAATTTTCCTGTAGGCGGTATCTATCTTACCCCTAGTGACATAGGCCTCTACATCCTTACATTTGTCCTCTAGCCATCCCTGCTTAGCCATTTTGCACTTCCTGTCGATCTCATTTTTGAGAAGTTTGTATTCCTTTTTGCCTGTTTCACTTACTGCATTTTTATATTTTCTCCTTTCATCAATTAAATTCAATATTTCTTCTGTTACCCAAGGATTTCTACTAGCCCTCGTCTTTTTCCCTTCTTGATCCTCTGCTGCCTTCACTACTTCATCCCTCAAAGCTACCCATTCTTCTTCTACTGTATTTATTTCCCCCATTCCTGTCAATTGCTCCCTTATGCTCTCCCTGAATCTCTGTACAACCTCTGGTTCTTTTAGTTTATCCAGGTCCCATCTCCTTAAATTCCCACCTTTTTGCAGTTTCTTCAGTTTTAATCTACGGGTCATGACCAATAGATTGTGGTCAGAGTCCACATCTGCCCCTGGAAATGTCTTACAATTTAAAACCTGGTTCCTAAATCTCTGTCTTACCATTATATAATCTATCTGATACCTTTTAGTATCTCCAGGGTTCTTCCATGTATACAACCTCCTTTCATGATTCTTAAACCAAGTGTTAGTTATGATTATGTTGTGCTCTGTGCAAAATTCGACCAGGCGGCTTCCTCTTTCATTTCTGTCCCCCAATCCATATTCACCTACTACGTTTCCTTCTCTCCCTTTTCCTACACTCGAATTCCAGTCACCCATGACTATTAAATTTTCGTCTCCCTTCACAATCTGAATAATTTCTTTTATTTCATCATACATTTCTTCAATTTCTTCGTCATCTGCAGAGCTAGTTGGCATATATACTTGTACTACTGTAGTAGGCGTGGGCTTCGTATCTATCTTGGCCACAATAATGCGTTCACTATGCTGTTTGTAGTAGCTTACCCGCATTCCTATTTTCCTATTCATTATTAAACCTACTCCTGCATTACCCCTATTTGATTTTGTGTTTATAACCCTGTAGTCACCTGACCAGAAGTCTTGTTCCTCCTGCCACCGAACTTCACTAATTCCCACTATATCTAACTTTAACCTATCCATTTCCCTTTTTAAATTTTCTAACCTACCTGCCCGATTAAGGGATCTGACATTCCACGCTCCGATCCGTAGAACGCCAGTTTTCTATTACGGATGCAAATTTAGAAAAAGACCTGCATCATCGACCGGTTGACCATGCAAGAGCAACATTACGAAGAAAAAAAAAAGTGAAAGCAATAAATGGGGAATTCACAGTACACCCTTTTGATCTACAGACCACAATTCCAGACCCAAAATTTCCCACTGTTGTTACGTACTACAAATGTCAACTTCCTTGCCTCATTTTGGATATCTCTGATTTAGGTACATCCAGAGGAACTGTACATCTTTGGCATGATGGAACAACAGACTGAGGGCCTGATGAAAGAGCATCGTGTCTTCCGAAGCACGCTAATCCTACGAAAGAAACTTTGACGCTTTAGTCAGACTCTTGTGGTGACCAAAATAAAAACTCGTAACCATACGAACCTCTACGACCTAATTCCTTTCCCCCATCTGCTCCTATTCCTCGAACATATCTGCGTACTCTACATCTCCCGCCACCTTGATCCCTCTCATAACCTGGTTGCTCCTCTCCTCTCCAACTCCCACCCTCTGCCGCGCCTTCACCGTTGTGTACCCCCTACCCTCCATCTGTACACCCTTCATCTCCTTTCCCAAGGTGGCTTCCGTCAACTCCCTCTCCCGAATGATGCCCTCTCTCCCTCCATTTGTCCCTCCTATGAACTCTGATCCTCACCTCTCCGTTCCTTCCTCTGTCCTTTTCCCGGGCTCCCTTTCCCCCCCTTCCATCCTGTTTTTTCCCCACTTACCCTCTCTCTGCCTCCCTTCTCTCCCCCGAGTCCTTTTGCATTGCCCTCCTCTGTCTTTCCCCATTCCCTCTCGAGTCTGCCCTGCCCCCCCTCCCCCTTATGAGTCCTCTCCCCACTTCGTTTTTCCTCTCCTCCCCCCTTTTTTTCTCCTCATCTGTGCAGGACCCCCCCCCCCCCCATCTGCCCTTTGCTGTGGTGTGTCATTTTCGTGCCGACTTTTTAGTGCAGTATTTTCAGTGAGTGTTAAATGTTGTGCGTCTCTTCCGAAGTGTTACGAACGGAAATCGTACTGTCGCTGGGTGTAATTTTTATATCTTTTGCGAACAGAAACCAGACTGTCGCCGTGTTTTTTTAATTGTCTGTCTACTATTTTACCTGTCTGCTTCCTGTGTATTTTATTAGCATCGCCAACCCTTTGTTTTATGTTTTAACTTTCCACAATTTTCCGCCGTTTTACAATTTAAGTCACCGTTTTATCGCCTGCTTTTACTATTTATTATCTTCTTCTTATGTTTTAAAGAATTCTGTAGGCTGAAGAGCGGCGTACTAAGTTGCTGCCAGCCCGCCCCCTTCGAGGGGAATAGAAAATCAATAAAGGAAAAAAATTGGCGAAACGTGCAATTTGTTGTTGGTTCACTCTAGCAAAAGACCCTCGAAGTAAAATTTCGCTATCGGCAATCGTTTTTGGTGCTGAAATTTTAAAAACCTGCTGTGTAGTACTGTAGCAAGCTGTCGGTGGAACACGTTGGACCGCTGTTATCACGTGACCATAACCTTGCGACGCACGCCGCGAGGCCTGCATATTTCGCCGCCCCAGCTCTGTGTGAGAGTGACGTCAGAGCGGCTGTGTGTCAGCAGGTTGTGCCACATGCCTCGGGTTTACCGGCGGGGACGCATTTGAAGCGGCCGTCTGCGTCCAGCGGGCGGGGTCTAAGAATAGCCGAGGCTCCGTGTCCGGGACCCTGGGCAGGCGAGCCGGGAGCTGCTGGAAGCGACGCAGCGCTGCATTCCTCCGGCTGGCCCCAGATAAGCCGATTGTCCACAGCAGCGAAGCCCCGCCTGCACGGCCCCACCCGCCCGTTATACAGGATCGCGGCTTAATGGGCTCGGCGTGATAGAGCGTTCTCATTACGCTCACACCCGTGCCTGGAACTCTGTGCAACTCGTCGCAGTTAAAAAAAATTGCTAATAATGTGTTTGGAAGCAGATAAGTACCATTGGTATGTTTTGGACGATAATCCTTTAGAGTCGATTACCTACTTGTTAACGTTTAGATCTTACTATACGAGCGTAACAGATTTTTTAATGCATTCTGTTTTAATAACAATACGAGAGAGCCACTTTTTTAATATTCTACTAGCCCAGCTCTCGCTGCTTCGCTCGCGTTGACTGTACGGCCTGCACACATTTCTTTTTTGTTTTTCATCTTTTTATGTTGTTTACAAACTCTAATTAAAATAGCTGGAAACGCAGGTCTTTCTTAGTCCTGCCTTTTGAGTACTTTTGATGTTACCTCAACAGAAATTTCCATTCCCCAACACATTTTTCTTAAGAAGTCGAATACCAATTTCATAGATTTAGCTTTAAAAATATTTTCATGTAACGAAATATTTTCATAAAAATTTTCATCCTCTATCTCAAACCCTTAGAGGCTGAATTGCCAAAAACACTGAAATACATTTTTTTTTATTTCTAACTGAGAAGCCTAATACAAACTGTTATAGATTTAGCTTCAAAAATGCATCATAATGAAATATTTCCACGCAAATGTTAAAACACTTATTTCACAACTTCCGACCGAGAAACCAAATACGAAATTTTGTAGTTCTAGCGTAAAAGTTGTCTTAATAGCGACAATTTTCAAACAATCTTTCATTCACTATTTCACCCTCTTAGGGGTGTAATTTCGAAAAATCTCTTCTTGAACGATGCCTTCTGTATAAGATCAATACCCTCATCAAGTTTCAAATTTCTAGCTTAGTGATTTGGGTGGACGACGGTGAGTCAGTAAGTCAGTCACTACGTCAGCACATTTCCTTTTATGTATGTAGATTTACTGCTACTGGTTTCGAGCAATGGCTCGTTCTCAAAGCGTATCTAGATACGAGTGTATGCTGGAAAGTTATGCCTCCTAATTTTTTTTATTATTTTCTCACTGATTAGGCAAAACCAAGCATTCGTACTAATAAACACACGAAGACAATATTGATTCTGAAACTATCAATAATGGCGAGCCAGTTCGTGATCCATAATCTTGCGATATGCAGCTAAAAAACAACAGGAGAGGGGGCAGTTGCGTAAGTAAAAAGGCGTCAGTCATCCAATATATCTGTTTGTAAAACAGGTAATACAGTGTGAAAGCTCCACGCTTATCTGTTTTACAAATGCAGACAATGGATGAGTGATGCATTTTTGCTTATGCAAATGCACCCTCCCCCTTTTTTTTAGGTGCGAATCACAAGGTTATTGGTTACGAATTGGCTCACCCTTGGTGATGCTTTTAATATCAGTATTGTCTTAGTCGTTGTTTTTTAGTACGAGTGCATGTTCTTGCTGGTATTCACTGTTGATACTGTTCAGTGCATATTCCCCTGCATTTGCGATTGCGACGATGTGAAGATGGCTGTTATGCACAACCGAAACTAGTTATAATGCTTTAATTGTCTAACGTAAATTTGCAGTCTACGCAGTAAAACTTTCTGTACAGTTATTTTTAATTTTAATAAATCATGTTAAGACTGCAGTCTCTTTTCCTGATAACGTCAGGCTTCAGAAACTTCCAAAACCCTCAGCTCCGCCCCAAGTTTTTCACAGGTCACATGCTACTGTCGCGCTGGCTACCGGCTGACTTCCCGATTTCGAGAGCTACAAAATCGTGCCACGAAATTACTTTAACATACAGACCTTTAGGCCAAGCAGCCTACAGAGTAGAATGCAGGCAGTTCGATTGGCTGTTTTTCTGCTAACGTTCATAATACTTGCTGTAAGATGCTACTTCCTAGCGATACTTTCGTAAGTTCGTTTCCCAGGTGGTATTAGTAAACAGTGGCCATCCTCAGGAAATCACTCGCATTGGAAAACAGCGGAGTCGTTTCAGACCACCACATACGGGGTGACAATTATTGAACTATTTGAAAAGAACGTAAATTATTACAAACTACAGCGTGCACACACTTTAATCAACATGTAAACGTCAAGAGATATTCGGATTTTGATTATGACACGCTCTGTATGCCTGCCATCATGGGCGACGATGTGGCGCAGACGAATAGTGAAATTCTGCATGACCCGCTGAAGTGTCGGAACAGTGATGATGTCGATGACCTCCTGAATGGCTGTTTTCAGCTGAGCAATGGTTTTAGAGTTATTGCTGTACTCCTCATCTTTAATACATCCCCACAAAAAGGAGTCGCATGTGTTCAGATCCGGAGAACATAGCGGCCAATCGAGGCCCATGCCAGTGGCCTCTGGGTACCCCAGAACCAGAATTCGGTTCCCAAAGGGCCCCTCCAGGATATCAAATACTATACTATTTCCATTGGGTCGAGCTCCGTCTTGCATGAACCACGTCTTGTCGAAATCAGAGTCGCTTTGGATTATGAAGATGAAAGCATCTTCCAAAACCTTCATGTACCGTTCAGTAGTCTCCGTGCCATCAAGGAATATCGCACCGATTATTCCGTGACTGGACATTGCACACCACACAGTCACCCCTTGAGGGCGAAGAGACTTCACCCATCCAAATGAAAGTGGGCTTCATCGCTAAACCAAACCATACTAATTCCCATCATGCCCCGCAGCCAACCGTGTAGTTTTAACGTCCTAGCGCAAACTGTTCAGAAGTCGTGACGATTTTGTTTCATATAGTTCACCCTGTATTCAGCTGGATTAAGGGAAGGCTTGGCGGCTATCTCCAAGCTGGAGAATAGACTTCATCCTCGGAACCCTAAAAACCGAAGCTGGCGTTCGCACCAGTAAGCAGCACTAGCCGACGAGTGTGTCAAGGTAACACAGAATGTAATGATAAGATAAACAGAGCTTCGTGTACATATACTGTGTATGGTGGATGTTGCCGGATATTCTACGATTCAATTTAATACGTCAACAGTATGATTAATGCTCTCCGTCTGAAAGACATTTCGCAGACAAACTACTACGTCATCAAAATATGCTGCAAAAGCAGCGCGGACCTGCGAGTCGTGCAAGAAGAGAGTCACTGAGATCCTGGAAGGGACCGACAGGATGTGGAGCCATGCCGACTCCCGTGCCTTGGCCAGCTGCTCTAGATTTCTCAGTTGTGGGTCCATGGCACGAAAAGCTTGGTCTAGATGTTCGCACAGGTTCTCGATTGAATCCGGAGAGTCTGGTGGACAGGGGAGTATGGTAAACTCATCCTGGTGCTCTTCGAACCACGCACGTACACTGCGAGCTGTGTGACACATTACATTGTCCCCCTTGTAGATGTCATCATGCGAAGGAAAAACAACTGCATGTAAGGATGGACATGGTCCCCAAGGATAGATTCATACCTATGCCTTCCAGAATGACAAGATCACACAGGGAATGCCACAAAAACGTTCCTCAGACTATAACGCCTCCTCCTCTGGCCTGGACTATTCCGACGATTATGGTAGGGTGCCCACTTCCAGACGTTTCCAACCGGTGGAGCATAAAACGCGATTCTTCTGAGCTGCCACCCGTCGCCACTCAGTGAACATCCAATGCGGTACTGGCGCGCTAATCCCAGCCTTCGTCGCCGATGAACAGCAGTAAGATAGGTGCATGAACCTGCCACCTGCTGTGGAGGCCGAACGGTCGTTGAGGAGACACAGTTGGTAGACCCTTGGTTGATCTGGGTGGTAAATCGCTCAACAGGTGCTCGTCTATTCACCCGCACACATCTCTGCTGTTGCCATTCACCCCTGTCACTTATGGTGCGTGGTGCAGATTTTGTATAGTCCCATTTTACCACGCACACTGTACTTCAACCACTGCGGCACATGATCGCTGGCCGTAGTGGCCGAGCGGTTCTAGGCGCTTCAATCTGGAACCACGCGACCGCTACGGTCGCAGGTTCGATTCCTGCCTCGGGTATGGATCTGTGTGATGCTCTTAGGTTAGTTAGGTTTAAGTAGTTGTAAGTTCTAGGGGACTGATGACCTCAAATGTTAAGTCCCACAGTGCTCAGAGGCATTTGAACCATTGTTTGCCTCATGATCAGTTTATGAACTTAGCCATTTTTCGATATGGCTCTAAAGCCAGGGATCATGCCCTTTTGTGCCTCAGACGAATCGCGCTGTTTCTGCATTGCGACAATGACTGTTGATGCTGCCACCTGTCGTCTGCGAGTGATTATTGCATGATGATATCGAACATGGGCGGTGGTCACGTTAACGTGTCTGGACCGTGTAGTAGGTGAATACGTATCAACTACACAAGACGGTTATTCAAAACGGGAGCAGCAGTCTTGAATTATTTCGTAATTAAAAGTTTGCAGGTGTGTATTTAGTGTCGGTCGAGATCGTCAGCCGCAATGCAGTGTAATCCAGTTTCATCAACAGAACTTATTTCGTGTAAAACCCACCGTATCATAATAAAATCGAAAAGAGATCGTTACATGGAGATCAAAAGTAACAGAATATTTTAGGATTAGACCCCAAGTCCTCACATTCAAAGCAGCACATTCCTCCAGAGATGTGTCGAGTGCTTGGAAAATGCCGAGTTTCACAGTACGTTGGATTCTACATCGCAACGTTTCATCACAGTTGGAACAACATATTTCAAAAATCTCAGACGATCAAAGAAATAGAAAGTCAACAGCTCGAACAGAGCACTCAAAGAAACGGACATTTACGTTTCTTGTGTTTGCAGCTCAGGTGGTGACACCTGGCATCTGTTTTATTGAAAGGTATGGCATATAATACTCTCATCTCACAACACAACTACAATTTGTAAGCTCCATATTACAACCTACATCGCTGTTCAACGTGGTGCACAGGAATTAATTTATACTTCTTATTCTAAGTATAGAGCATTTCTTCGCCCTTTTTTTCCTTAAGTCTTCTGACTGATTTGATGCGGCCCGCCACGAATTCTTCTCCTATGCCAACCTTTTCATATCAGAGTAGCACTTTCAGCCTACGTCCTCAATTGTTTGCTCGATGTATTCCAATCTCTGTCTCCCTCTACAGTTTTTTACCCTCTAAAGCTGCCTCTAGTACCGTGGAACTTATTTCCTGATGTCTTAACAGAAGTCCTATCGTCCTGTCCCTGCTTCTTGTCAGTGTTTTCTATATGTTCCTTTCCTCGCCGATTCTGTGGAGAATCTAATCATTCCATTCCTCATTAGTTCACCTAATTTTCCACATTCTTCTGTATCACCACATCTCCAATGCTTCGATTGTCTTCTGTTCTGCCGGCCGGGTTGGCCGAGCGGTTCTAGGCGCTACAGTCTGGAACTGCGCGGCAGCTACGGTCGCAGGTTCGAATCCTGCCTCGGGCATGGATGTGTGTGATGTTCTTAGGTTAGTTAGGTTTAAGTAGTTCTAAGTTCTAGGGGACTGATGACCTTAGAAGTTAAGTCCTATTGTGCTCAGAGCCATTCGTACCATTTTTTCTCTTTTGTTCTAGTCTTCACACAATCCATGTCTCACTACCATACAATGCTGTGCTCCAAACGTGCCTTCTCAGAAATTTGTTCCTCAAGATTTATGTTTGATACTAGTAGACTGCTCTTGGCCAGGAATGCCCTTTTTGCCAGTACTAGTCAGCTTTTTATGTCCTCCTAGCTTCGTCCATCATAGGTTATTTTGGTGCCTTGGTAGCAGAATTCCTTAACTTCATCTACTTCGTGATCACCAACATCTCACATCTGCTACATCTCATTACTTTCATCTTTCTTAAGTTTAATCTCAGTTCATTCTCTGCACTCATTAGATTGTTCTTTCCGTCCAACAAATCTTGTAACTCTTCTTCAAATTTTTTGAGAATAGCAATGTCATCAGCGAATCTTATCACAGATGTCCTTTCACCATCCTCTGAACGTGTCTCGATTTTTCTTCAGTCTGGCTTCCATTATCAGCTGCAACGTCAGAGCTGCCTCTCTGGTGCCTGTATCTCTCCTAAACACAAACTAATCGTCATCTAACAGATCTACAATTTTATTTTTCATTCTTAGGCTGGTTGTGCTATAATTCTCGAACTTGTCGGCTCTCGCCGTCTTCGGAATTGTATGGATGGTGTTTTTCCAAAAGTCTGATGGTATGTCGCCATTCTGAACATACTACACACTAACGTGAATAGTCGCTTCGTTGCGGCTTCCCCAAATGATTTTCGAAATTCTGACGGAATGTTATCTATCCCTCCTGCCTTGTTTGATCTTAAGTCTTCCACAGCTCTTTTAAATTATGATTCTAATCCTGGATCCCTTATCTCTTCCATGTCGACTCCTGTTTCTTCTTCCATCACGTCATCAGACAGGTCTTTCCTCCCGCAGACGCCTTCAATGTACTGTTTTCACCTATCCGTTCTCTCCTTAGCATTGGAATTCCCATTGAACTCTTCATGTTACCGCCCTTGCTTTTAATTTCACCGAATGTTGTTTTGACTTTTCTATGTGCTGAGTCCGTCCTCCTTCCGACAACCATTATTTTTCGATTTCTTCGCGTGTTTCATGCAGCCATTTCGCCTTAGCGTCCCTCCACTTCATATTTATTTTGTTCCTATGTGAGTTGTATTTCTGTGTTCCTGAATTTCGCTGAACATCTTTGTACGTCCTTCTTTCGTCGATCAGCTGAAGTACCTCGCCTATTATTCCTGGTTTTTTCGCTGTTGTTTTCCTTGTACTTCCTGTTTTCTTTCCAATTTCTGTGACTGCTCTCTTTAGAGATGTCCAGCTGTACTACCTATTGAGCTGTTAATTGTAGCAGTATCTATCGCCTCAGAGAACGTTAAGTGTATCTCTTCATTCCTTAGTACTTCTATATCTCACTTCTTTATGCAACTGATACTTCCTGACTAATTTCTTAACTTCAAACTACTCTTCATCACTACCAAATTATGATCTGAGTCAAATCTGCTCCTGGGTTCGCCTTACAATCTGATATCTGATTTCAGAATCTCTGCCTGACTATGATGTAATGTAACGTAACTGAAATCCCCCCGTATCGCTCACCCTTTTCCAAGTATACCACCTCCTCTTGATATTCTTGAATAGAGTATTCGCTATTACTTGCTGATATTTATTGCAGAACTCAATTAGTCTTTCTCCGCTCTCATTCCTTGTCCCAAGCCCATATTCTCCTGTAACCTTTTCTTCTACTCCTTCCCCTACAACTGCATTCCAGTTCCCCATGACCATTAGATTTTCATCTCTCTTTACGGACTGAATTAACCGTTCAGTTTCCACATATACTTCCTCTATCTGTTCATCCTCTGCTTACGAGGTAGGCATGTACACCTGAACTATTGTTGTCGGTACTGGTTTGCTTTCAATTCTGATGAGAACAACCCTATTACTGAACTGTTCACAGTAAATCACTTTTGCCCTACCTTCCTATTCATAACGAACCCTACTGCCGTTATACCATTTTCTGTTGCTGTTGATATTGTCCTGTACTCGTCTGATCCGAAATCCTTGACTTCTTTGCATTTTACTTCACTGACCCCATAGCTGTCTTCGGAATTGTGCGGATGTTTTCCGAAGGTCTGATGGTATACCGCCAGTGTCATAAATTCTACACACCAATGTGAATAGTCGTTTTGTTGCCACATTTCCAAGGGTTTTAGAAATTCTGGTGGAATACTATTTACCCTTTCTGGCTTATTTCATCTTAGATCTTCCAATGCTGTTTTAAATTCTGATTCTAATACTGATTCACCTATCTCTTTTATATCAACTCCTTTTTCTACTTTATCACATTATCAGATAACTCTTCCCCTCACGGAGGCCTTCAATGCACTCTTTCCACCTATCCGCTCTCTCATCTGCATTTAACAGTGGAGTTCCCTCTGCACTCTTAGTGACTTTTCTGTATGCTTAGTCAGCCCTTCTGACAATTATTTTTATCGATTTCTTTGCATATCTTGTATTGTTACATTTTAAGCAATAAAAGTTCTTATAAAGCTATTTTTCATCTGAAACACCTACGCCGAACATCGATAGTTAATCGATAGTTTTTAAAAATACTATCGATAGTATCAGAAGTGTCAACTATCGATGTTTAAGGCCAAGTGCAGTCGGCCTTAGTCTCATCTAATCTATTGTGTCATCATGTGATGTAATAATACCAATACTTCTGAAGAAGATATTTATACAAATATCTAAACCATGGTGAAGGGATGATAAACCTTTGCAACTGGTTCGCTGAACTTTCCATCTAGTGAAATAAGAAATGTATTAATCGACACTCAAAGATGTCTGACTGAAAGGAAGGCTACCAGTTTTTTTGGCATGCAAACGAAGATGAATTTGAATAAATTATAGAATGAGGAGCCGAAGCAAGAAATAATTAATTTGATTTCGAAATTTGAGACAGTAGCTTTCTGCACAGTAGCATTTGAGTACTTAGAGACATGGGCTACTTCTTTTAATAAATGTCAAGTATTTGACCTGATGACGCTATCTAAATCCCCTCACTGGGTGATGCTTGAAAATACTGCTATATACCAGACTAAAAGTGGTGAGAAGATTTCAGGCGACAATTGTTTTCAGGAATATATCTATTCAAAAATGGTTCAAATGGCCCTGAGCACTATGGGACTTAACTTCTGAGGCCATCAGTCCCCTAGAACTTAAAACCGCTTAAACCTAACTAACCTAAGGACATCACACACATCCATGCCCGAGGCAAGATTCGAACCTGCGACCGTAGCGGTCGCGCGGTTCCAGATTGTAGCCAATAATTCAAGAACAGTCTTAATCGCATTTATTATTGTTATAATACCACCAACCGGTTTCAACCACACGTAGGGGTCATCTTCTGGGCGTTTACACTATTGGTCGACTGCTGGTGGTGTCACTCCTGTCTACATAACGGCAGGAAACTATGATATGGTGTAAACGCTCAGAAGATGACCCCTACGTCGGGTTGAAACCGGTTGGCGGTATAATAACAATAATAAATACGATTAAGACTGTTCTTGAATTATTGATTAATCATACTAATCGCTGCTTCTCTCCACAACCATGTTGTCCAAAAATCCAGACTGTAGCGCCTAGAGCCGCTAGATCACCCCGGACGGCAATATATGTATTTTAAGAACTTTTTAGAAACTAAACATGAATCGGAAGAATGGAAGTCTGAGCACTCCGTGGAAGAAAACTGGATTTACTTTCTCAAGGGAATCAAAAATCCTGAACGCAAATGCTAACTGCTAAAATTTTGCGAATATTTGTTTTGTATTTGTTTTTTATTCCTCGAATACAACGCCACTGAGGAAAGAGTATTTTCGTTGATGTCGGCCCAGTGGACTAATGAAAGAAATCTACTGCTGCCAGGGACTGTGGGGTCAACCTTACAGTGCCAGTTTAACTACAAACTGACTTGCACGGAGTTTTATAAATACATAAAAGAGGAGAAAGATTTGCTCAAAAAAGTGAAATCTTCTGAGAAATATGGTACAACGACTACTTGCGCCGCCTCAACTCCCATGTAATTGTGTTCTAAATATAAAGTAATTATATCAAATAAATTTTTACTTCAATTCGACATCCCCAACTCAGAGTGTTCCAACGAGGCCCCAGCTAGATAGGGCAACCTACGAGGCACCCAACTTGCGGCCACTTTCCGAAATCGAGGGTTGTCAGTAATGGTCGTTCGAGCCCTACCGTAGCTTATGGCGAACTCAGTAGCAACTTCAGCAGCTGTTGTTCGGCGACCTTCTTCAATAAGCTGGCTAACAATGCGAGTATTCTGCTCAGTCCTGCTGGTCCTTGGGCGTCGTCCGTGAGTTGCATTCTCCTCTGTTTCCCGTTCTCGTAGGAACTGTTGTGCGTGCACTTGAGCCTTTCTCTGGGTGTTGACTCCCCTCCACCACCCCCGAACTGCACTGAGAGTCTTTTTAAAATTTCGGACGGTTTTACGGCCTCTGTCGTGGCCTCAGTGATTAGCTGTGGAGAACAAACGCTGGTAACAAAACCAACAATGAGCAGAGATCTTGCAGTTTTCCGTTTACTAAAAAAACGCGTAAAACGTAAGTTCCGGTTTATATTTTATTCACACTTGTAAATAACAGCCTAAAAAAGCTACACTGATCGTAAGGAACTAGTCCAGAACACGAACATGTTACTAACAAAACGCTCGTGTCTACGAGGGTAGTCATGAAGTTATAATTATCATCTCGCTATCATGAAGCTGTGAGCATGAAACTTAGTGTTATCCTTCTATTCATGTTCTCCTTTCAATGTGACACGTTTTTCCCAACGATGGATGACACGGTGGAGACCATGTTTGTAGAAGCCTGCATTTGTTTATGTTCAGGAATCGTTCCATCTCGAACAGCAGGCAGTGCTTGGCACACAATGGTCTCTTCATCCGAGGAAAGAGGAAGAAGTCTCTGAGGGCCACCTGAGGAGAATTCGAAGGGAGAGCCAAAATTTGACATCCCAAAGAAGCATCACGAGTGATTTTGTATTGTGCAGGGCCTTGAGATGGAACATAAACACCTCCTTGGACACCTTTCTATGACGTTTCGTCGTGACAGCCTACCGCAGCTTCCTCAGGAGATTTCGGTAGTAGCTCATGTGACGGTTTGCCTCATATAGCCATAATCAGTTTGCACCACACTACGTTAGACCCAAAAAATAACAAAGTTGCCTGATCACGGTTAGATCTTCGCCTTTTTCGGCGTTGGTAAGTCCATTTCTTTACACTGCTTGTTTTGCTTATTTTTGTCGGCGTCATAGCGGCCACAGTCTATAGCGTTATCGACTACAGAATTCATCTGGACTGGCCTGACACAGATGAAACATTTCCGCAGTTGCCTTGGTTCGGCAGACTTTTTGAATGGATGTTAGCAACTGTCGAAACTTTGTCATGTTCAAAATCTCGTGCAAGATGTTGGAAACTTATCCACGAGTGATTTTCACTTCTTTCACTATCGTCTCGATTGCCACACACCGTTTATCGAGCAACAGGGCCTCTATTTCTCGTGCTGCTCCCCAGTCTTCACAGAGAGATGGTTAGCCTCTTCGTTCTACCTCTCCCATGCTTCTGTGGCCACACAGGAAACCATCTGCGTCACGTAACCAGTGTGTCATGGATCATTCGTTGTTCAAGTACACTTGCACCAAATCAGCATTAATCGGCGTATCGTTTTTCCCTTCAAACGCAGAAGACGGATAACCGCACTATTCTCCACTTCATCAATTAGCTGTGTCATTTTGTTCTTTCGTCTTGGCTGTGCTACGGCACTGTGGCCAGGCGATTACAGTACGTTCAAAGACTGCCGACACGTGATTAAAAACAAACAAAAGTTAATTACGTAATTTTATTATTTTTCGGTACGATAATTAAAACTTTATCAGCAGTCGTCGTAAAATCAAGTCGTTCCTTCCACGCAGGGTTGATTACACAGAGAGTCTTAAATGCTTTCTACGAAACTTCTCTGCATGAGACTCACGCCCTCAGTACAGTTTCTACACACTCGATGGAGCGAACAGCGTTAGTGGTACTGCAGCGGTGTCCAGCGACATATAAGTACATCTGTAATAAAGTCACATTTGGTGGCGAGCGATTACCTCCAAGGTTGTCTCCACAATGTGGCCTCCTCACATATAAGGCAACTGAGAGCAGAGGTCTGACAAGACGTGCCTTAAAAATAAGCTCCTCGCCAAGCCGTGAAGGCCCAAGGGCTGTCTACCGGCTTCCATGCCATCCTCTGCTTTGCGGCGTCATGCAGATGCGATTGGAGGAGCATATGGTCGGCACACCGCTCTCTCGGCTGTTTTGCAGACTTTTCATACCTTGGAGCCGCTACTGCTCTGTCAAGTAGCTCCTCAACTGGCATCACGAGGTTGTGTGCACACCGTACCAGTCCTCCCACCAAGGAAAACTTGCAGTACCGGGAATCGAACACGGGTCCTCTGCATGGCATCCATTTACGCTGACCACGCAGCTACGAAAGCGTCGCAAATCACACCGGAGATATTATGGACTGCTCGAGCTTTTAGTCTGAATCATAGTTGTTCAAAAAATGGTTCAAATGGCTCTGAGCACTATGGGACTCAACAGGTGAGGTCATCAGTCCCCTACAATTTAGGACTACTAAAACCCAACCAACCTAAGCCCGCCCGTATGGCCGTGCGGCCTAACGTAAGGCTTTCCGGGAGAGAAGGAACGCCGGTCCCCAGCACGACTCCGCCCGGCGGATTTGTGTCGAGGTCCGGTGAGCCGGCCAGTCTGTGGATGGTTTTTAGGCGGTTTTCCATCTGCCTCGGCGAATGCGGGCTGGTTCCCCTTATTCCGCCTCAGCTACACTATGTCGGCGATTGCTGCGCAAACGAGTTCTCCACGTACGCGTACACCACCATTATTCTACCACGCAAGCATAGGGGCTACACTCGTCTGGTGTGAGGGACGTTCCCGGGGGGGGGGGGGGGGGGGGGGGGAGTGGACTGCGGTAGTTGACGTGGGGTTGCGGACCACTGTAGCTGGGTTGCGGACGGAGCCTCTCCATCGTCTCTAGGTCCCCAGTTAACATAACATAACATAACCAACCTAAGGACATCACACACATCCATGCCCGACGCAGGATTCGAACCTGCGACCGTAGTAGTCGCGCGGTTGCGGACTGAAGCGCCTAGAACCGCTCGGCCACCGCGGCCGGCTCATAGTTTTTAGACAAAAGGATTGCAAGAACACATGTAGTCAAATATTAATCAAAGGAAGGTAACGCAGCGTCTATTTTTTTCTTTTTCAGTCAGTTTAAAACGTTCAAATATGTATTTGCATAACGTATGAGTCCATTTGATCTCGAAATAATTTTGGACACGTAACACTACTTACACTACTGTTTCTAAAAAGTAAAGCACCCTGAAGCAATAATGTGCAACACGACATTGTAAGAGGACGTGTAAAACAGCGAAATCATAGTAAGTTATTTAAACGGTAGAGAGGTGGTGTGCACTTGGGCCCTACAGCGTCGTCTTTTGTAGGAGTAGGCGGTCAGTATTATGCAACGTTCATTTAGTGCGGAGCCGTAATACCAAGTGTAAACGTGTAACCAAGTGCCACGATGCCTCGCCTACTTCACAGCGTGGAACATGGGCATGTGAGTGCGTTAGAATAGGGCAGAATGATTGGTCCTCGGGAGGCGGGTCTGTCGTTTCGTGACACTGCGGCTCGTACTGAGCACGATGCTTCAGCAGTGAGGCGTCTGTGGAACCGGTTGAGAGATGGTCGTACAAGCCAGCGACAGCGTACTGTGAATCAACGTGACTACAGTGCGAGATGACCGGTATCTTGTCCGCTTGGTCGTAACGGACAGAACAGCTTCGTCGACAGTGTTTGTGCGACGTAGAAGCCCTGTAAATGGTGTGGACATGTCTACATCGACGGTTCGACGCCGTCTTCTGCGGGTTGGACTGCTGGCACGCATGCCATAGCACCGTGTTCCATTGACCAGAACCTACCAACGCTACTGACTGCAATGGGCACGTGAAGGTCGTCACCGGCACGGATTACGCTATCAAATTTCTTTGTCAAAGATTTGATCAAAGATGTGATCAAATATTCCGTCAAATATATTTGACAAAGATCTTTGACGTAGTGCTAGAAGGGGTATTACACTGTCATCATATTTTTCGTCAAAGTTCAAGATGGCTGACAACAACAACTTGTTATTAACTGCAGCAGTTGCATGTACCACAACTGCACTGTGTGCACATGCGGAAGAGAAGCGGGGGAAAAAATGGAAACATACCTAGGTGAAGCCGTGGGTAAAGACGACACGATAAAAGCATTCAACAAAACTTGTTACGTGAGCTTATAGTGGTCTCCAATCTTCTTAATCTATTTTTGTATTCAGGGTGCCTCACGTTGTAAAGCGCCTCATCAGCTTCATACATCTCTATTAATTTTGTAGTTGTCGGCACATACCAATTTTATTTACCGGCAATGTTTATAAAAACACTACAGACGACGGAACGCTGCAGCGATGCTAGCGCTCCATGTGGTAACATGTCACATTGCAGTGAACAGAAGACAAGCGACTTCTTCGATCAAATCTACAGCGAGGCCCTAGATTTGATCAAATATTGCACGACGTTAATAACTTTGACAAATATTTTTGACAAAGATATGTGACAAAGAAATTTGATAGTGTAATACTGGTCTGAGAGGCAAAATGTAGTGTTTTCGGACTAGAGCTGCTTCAACTTGTCCTACAGAGATGCCCGCATACGCATTTGACGCCGCCGTGATGAACGCAACCGGGCAGACTGTATTGTTGGACGGCATAGCGCACTAACGCCCAGTGTAATGGTTTGGAGCACCATTGCCTGTAACATGCAATCTCGTCTCCTGCGCCTTGAGGGTAATCTGAACCGCTACATCATGGAGATTTTACACCCTGAGGCACTGTTCTTCCTTCAGGCCATTCCATATGCCATATTTCAGCAAGACAATGCCCGGCTGCATGTGGGAATAATGTGCAGTCCTTCTTTGAAGAACGATGTCTACCACTGCTTCCCTGACCTGTTCGTTCGCCTGACATGTCGCCCATCGACCATGTCAAGCATACGGTCAGCCGACAACTTGTTCGTTCAGGTCCTCCTACAGCCACAGTTGTTTTGTGGACGGGCCTACAAACTGCGTGGCAAAGTATTCCCCAGCAGCATATTCAGGTGCTGTTTGATTCCATGCCACGACATCTAGCAGTTCTTGTTGCAGCACGTGGTGCCTCTACTCCGTGCTGAATTTCCACAGTTGCAGTGCGTGTACCAGCCTACAAAGCAAATCATTTTTGTAGTGTCATGCCCCCAGTCAGTGCAATAAATTTTATTGTGATCACATCTCTCGGTCTTGGTGTTTCCAAACAGTAGCGGATAAAATTGAAACGACACCACGTGGAACCTTAAGTTTTAATTAAGAAAAGAAAGTGCACATCTTATGCATGGACTGCAAGAAATGGCGGAGACTTGATGACACCATTAACGGCGGAAAAATTTTTGCGATAGTGTTAATTTGAGATGGGCGGAGGAGAGATGGGCTGCTGGGAGTGGAAGAGGGAGGGATGAGGAGGTCGCGCCACCTAATGCCTTCCGGCGAAGCAGTGACAGCCCCCTGTCTAAACAACAGGATCGTGTAGCGGGAAAAATGGCGGGGCCTAGGGGCCGCACAGACTTAAGACTGGGACGCAAGGTCGCTGTTCTGGCTCTGTTCCTAATCTCTCGCGATAGCTGAAAAAAAAAGAAAAAAAAGTCCGTATATACTGTGCACCTATAAGCGGAGAAGGTAAGCAGTTAATGTCTCAACAAAGTAGTTACCGATTTACATTCTTAGCCTTCATGGTTTCACATAACGGCATGTAATCTACAAAGAAAGGATTATACTACATCACCCGCAAAGAGCAAAGCTGAGATCTGTTTAACAACATCTACAATTCCATATGTTTTGAGTGGGGTCCGCCTTTAGCAAAACACAATTTTGTTTTTTGTCCCAGACATGTTTCACTGCAGTTGCAGCATCATCAGTGGTTTTTTTTTATTATTATGGCTTGCATGCAGTGATACGTTGCTAGAAAGATCGAATAATCTCCGTTCTTGCAAGATGAGAGAAAAGTTCTAGCGTTAGTCGTATGAGGGCTCTGAAATAATTCAGTGACGACAAGGGAAAATTTGTGCCGGATCGGAACTCGAACCCCGATTTCCCATTTTACATAAGTGGCCGCCTCAAGCGCTTCGGCTATCCGAGCACGCTTCCCGAACAACCCAAATTCCCAACTTGTGGCACATCACTTCCGAAGTATCCTCTGCCCATTATCCACATCGCTCGCAGCATCTCGCATGATTCCCTCAAAAGGCCGGACCTAGGGTGCATCCACACTGAAGATATCATGAAATGCCGTCAATCCGTATTTGTAGATAAGGGGAACCGTGATGGCGTTTTAGCCCTCTGGGCTATACACGTCATGGGAGATGACAGTGGTGAACAGATGCTAAACGAACTTGCACAGCACCACGTGTTGTCAACGATGGATGCCGCTATCACGAGTGATATTAATGTGTGCTATTTTAATCAGGACAATACAGGACTGGAAGAGGTCAGCGCAGAAACATGTGTGGGTGACGACAGTAACTTGATGCGAACCAAACGTATTCAATTCAGAAGAAAGGAGTAGGCCTAAAGTGGACCCGAAAAAGGTGCGCAGACAATATGGTCAAAAAAGAATTGAAAATTAAATGGTTCATGGTCAACAACAAGTCTGAACGTACTGTATGTAAACTGGAGCATATAAAGACTGTTGTGGCAGTTGAAGGGGAAATCGGCAACTTAGTTAGTCTCCATCAAATTGTCACCATCGACGGTGGAGAGCATCGAAGCACTTAAGATGGTAAGAAGGACGATTTGGGTACCGGTGTCGACGTCGGTGCCTCCGCTCCAGGCGATGTTGAGGAGGGTTCAAAATGGCTCTGAGCACTATGGGACTTAACATCTGTGATCATCAGTCCCCTAGAACTTAGAACTACTTAAACCTAACTAACCTAAGGACATCACAAACATCCATGCCCGAAGCAGGATTCGAACCTGCGACCGTAGCAGTCGCGCGGTTCCGGACTGAGCGCCTAGAACCACTAGACCACCGCGACCGGCTGTTGACGAGGGGGGACAGCAACATGCTGACAGAGTGAACACAATAAACGAGACAGGGGATCGACACGGTATTACCAATACAGATTAGCCGATTGTGGTCCGTTTCTCGTCCACACCGAATGTAAGGTTCAAAAAAATGGTTCAAATGACTCTGAGCACTATGGGACTTAACATCTGAGGTCATTAGAACTTAGAACTACTTAAACCTAACTAACCTAAGGACATCACACACATCCATGCCCGAAGCAGGATTCGAACCTGAGACCGTAGCGGTCACGCGGTTCCAGACTGAAGCGCCTAGAACCGCTCGGCCACAACGGCCGGCCCGAATGTAAGGCTCAGCCTCTAAGCAGTTCTGAGCCTAACATTGGTTGACTTCACCCCACATCAGTAGGCAACTAATTTGTGAAATGGAGACAATGTCAGTATATTTACAAAAGCTAGAAACCACCTCAGGACTGAGTTCAAGAAAGTGCAGAGGGCGAACAGTGTTGCAGCTACCGCCAGTCACAGGTTAGTGAAGATTTATATAGCCCGTTTCTTTGTCGTCAAGGAGGACCTGATTCTTGACGTAGGCATTACCATCAACGACGAAGGACTTGCGGAGGAAATGTTTTCTGAAGTGAGGATTCTTCATGCTCACCTTATCTTGAAAAAAGGTTCGAACCGGGGGGGCAGTTTAATATCTTCAGATTCAGGCAATTAAAAATACACTGTTCTGTCACATTAAGGTGGCAAACGCCTGAATAACCACCTTTTTCAGCGAAGAACGCTGCGAGACGTGCAGGAAGAGAGTCAGCGAAGTTCTGAAAAGTACCGACAGAGGCGTAGAGCGATGCTTAGTACAGTGCCGTGGCCAGATGCGCCAAGTTTCTCGGTTGAGGATCCGTAGCGCCAACAGCCCGATCGAGATGGTCCCATAGACTCTCGAATGGGTTTTAATTCTTTGTTGCCCAGGGGAGAGTGGTAAACTCGTCCTGGTGCTCCTTGATCCAAGCACGTACACTGCGAGCGGTGTGACACGTTGCATTGTCCTGCTGGTAGATGCCATCGTGTCGAGGAAAAACAAACTGCATGTAGCAGTGGGCATGGTACTCAAGGATAGATATTCGTACATGCTTGTTTTGTGCCTCCCAGAATGACGAGATCGCACAGAGAATGCTACGGGAACATTCCCCAGATCAGGCTGTTTGCTTTCAGACTTTCACGCCGTACACGCCAACAGCCATTTATCCGATGAGGCGTGAAACGTGATTCATCTGAAAAGGCCACCTGCCGCCACTCATTGAACGTTCAATTGCGGTACTTGCCGCAGAAGCCCACACGCGGCAACGTTCGCTGAATTGTCGGTAGCCCCTTGGTTCGCCAGGGCGGTCAGTTGCAGCCACAGTCTGACGTGTATTCGCCTAATCTTTGCAGCCTTCTTTCACTTCTGTCATATATGGCCTATGGTGCACCGCCGTTGTCTCAGTACCGGTTTGGATAATACCTTTTTGCTATAGACCGTATACTTTAATCAAGGCGACACGCGAACAGTTTACAAACTTAGCTGTTCCGTGAATGCTTCTATCCTTGGCCCAGAAGCCAATGATAATCCCTTTTATAAAATGCATTTTAACCATCAGCTGTTTATTTCTTCCATTAGTGATCTACTGGTTTCGGTTATTAATCATCCTCCAGAATGTAGGGTACAACAGATTGGTTAAAAGCGTCCCATATTCCTTAGAAGCTGAACAGTATCGAAATTATCCAGTGAAATTGTACAAATACCTGACATAATTTGTCTTAGAATACTGACAGTCATATATTATGTCAAATTATGTCAGGGAAGATTATCATTGATCATTATCGAAAAAGCGTAGAATAATCGGAAACAACTTTGCATTCAGATAAATTAATGTCGCGTAGTCAGCTAAAATTTTAATTAGTTACATAACTGATACTAATTCAAATATTAATTACCGAATGATTATTAACGGACGCCAGTTCATACTTTAGCAGAAGTTAAGAATTTCTATTCTTTTGGGTGTAAATAATGTTACGCCGTAATTACTAATGTGTCCTCAGTCAGCAACATTAAATGCACACGCGGGAGCTCGAGTGAAATTGATTCGCGTAACACTTTGTTACACTATTCCCTGTACAATAACATGAATGAAAGTTAATTATCACTTAATGAAACACTTTGAAATCAGTGAAAACGTACTGTTGTTCTACTAGTGACACTAATGCAAATGGATTGGGCAACGTCATTCACAATAAAGTTTACCGTCGTCAAGTTTTGTGAAGCAATATCTGCGATTATTTAGTATTCCATACTAGATTTTATACCAGTTGTTTTCAACGTGATTTACAAAGAGCAGCGGTTTCTATAAACAAAGGCGAAATTACGGAAGACGAGATTACTAAACACATATGTGAATCATATAAAATATACCCACTTTAGTCCAAATATTGAAATTCACTACACTTTGCCAGTAATTTCAGGTTAATCTTAATAAGCATTAAATTTCTTTCGCAATCCATTTTAGAATGCAGTTTAATATGTACAATAAAACCTGACTTTCAGTTAATTATCTCTGCTTCTAATTTCTTCAATCAGTTGAATTTTAATTTTAATTTCATGTAAGTTCATTCAGGTCAAATAATATGTAACATTTCATTCTGAAATGATGGTAATAGGAAAGTATCCTACTGATGGTTTATGACTTGGGTATATTATTAGCACTTAATGCTAATTGCAGTTTACCAAAAGTTATTATAATGCTCGAAATTAATGAATCTACGACAGTGGAAAGTCTTCTACGAAACAACACAGCTAAATAGCACAGTCTTACTTTATGAAGATATGTATATTGTGCGGCGTAATGCATTCCGAGGCAAGAATAAATAACAACAAGCTTTCCTTCAGTAATGAGCAATTTGCATTAAGGTTGGCCACACAATACCCTTCTTTCATTATTCTGTTTGCCAACTCTTCCCGATCAAACCATGTACTGTGATCTATATATACGTTCACTCATTAAATACTCGTATTTACAATGGCTTTCTGTACTCTGGATATCACACCGAACAGCGCACTTTGTTACCACGCTAGCACAGCCAAGGTTCACTGCAACCTCCTCTGCCTGTCTGCGCATTTCCGTGCCTCATCGGTGTTAGTGCCATATTATTAATAATATCTTTGGATTCCACGTAATGCAAGGTCCCTGATATTTCCGCAGTATTTTACGATAGTTTTTGAATAATGTGTCACAATTATACCTTACAGTTCTTCAATTAATGACAATTACTAAGAAAATACATACAAACACTTATATTCAGGAAAGTAATATCAAGATTGCAAAATACATAAAGTGATTATTATGAGGCACCAATAATCACAGTATGGTTACAAATTTGGTCCTATATTGCTTTGGATGTGCGGCCTTCCACATTGCCAGACCGCCTAGTGATGGAAGAAATATTGTATGGGTTCATCCCGCCAACGACAGAGGGCGTGGATGATATAAATCGTGCCCTCCTCCCGCACCCCCACCCCCACGCTATTAGAGATAGTGCAAAATGATGCCGATTACGTGTCTATCTTGATCTCTCCGCCGACGAAGAACACTGGTTAAATTGTGCACTACGGAGTTAATAAACGCTAATTTTCGGCATAGCAGTGGATTAGTGGGTGGGGATAATCACATACACTACTGGCCATTAAAATTGCTACACTACGAAGATGACGTGCTACAGACGCGAAATTTAACCGACAGGAAGAAGATGCTGTGATATGCAAATGATTAGCTTTTCAGAGCATTCACACAAGGTTGGCGCCGCTGGCGACACCTACAACGTGCTGAAATGGGGAAAGTTTCCAACCGATTTCTCATACACAAACAGCGGTTGACCGGCGCTGCCTGGTGAAACGTTGTTGTGATGCCTTGTGTAAGGAGGAGAAATGCGTACCATCACGTTTCCGACTTTGATAAAGGTCGGATTCTAGCCTATCGTGGTTGCTGTTTATCGTATCGCGACACTGCTGCTCGCGTTGGGCGACATCCAATGACTGTTACCAGAATATGGAATCGGTGGGTTCAGGAGGATAATACGGAACGACGTGCTGGATCCCAACGGCCTCGTATCACTAACAGTCGAGATGAAAGGCATCTTATCCGCATGGCTGTAACGGATCGTGCAGCCGCGTCTCGATCCCTGAGTCAACAGGTGGGGTCGTTTGCAAGACAACAACCATCTGCACGAACAGTTCGACGACGTTTGCAGCAGCATGGACTATCAGCTCGGAGACCATGGATATGGTTACCCTTGACGCTGCATCAGAGACAGGAGCGCCTGCGATGGTGTACTCAACGACGAACCTGGGTGCATGAATGGCAAAACGTCATTTTTTCGAATCAATCCAGGTTCTGTTTACAGCTTCATGATGGTCGCATCCGTGTTTGGCGACATCGCGGTGAACGCACATTGAAGCGTGTATTCGTCATCGCCATACTGGCGTATCGTGTACACGCCATACAAGCTGTGTTTGACTCAATGCCCAGGCGTATCAAGGCCGTTATTACGGCCAGAGGTGTTTGTTCTGCGTACTGATTTCTCAGGATCTATGCACCCAAATTGCGTGAAAATGTAATCACATGTCCGTTCCAGTATAATATATTTGTCCAATGAATACCCGTTTATTATCTGCACTTCTTCTTGCTGTAACAATTTTAATGGCCAGTAGTGTAGTTTCGTTGATTATGCACGGGGATGACTAGCTATGAAATCAAATTCAATTATACGATAAATTACTGAGTTTATTTGCATAATTTGACTTCGTTGAAAACATTGTCAAGTAATTCAGTGCCGGCCGCTGTGACAGAGCGGTTCTAGGCTCTTCAGTCTGGAACCGCACGACCGTTACGGTCGCAGGTTCGAATTCTACCTTGGGCATGGATGTGTGTGATGTCCTTAGATTAGTTAGGTATTATTAGTTTTAAGTTCTTGGGGACTGATGACCTCAGATGTTAAGTCCCGTAGTGCTCAGAGCCATTTGAACCAAGTAATTCAGTAAAAGTTACTCCAGATACAATGACAATAACAAGGAACACAAAATAAGATGCAACTGACGTGACTTATGGTTAGCAGATTTTAGGAAGGGAAGTACATACTGGAAAGTTCAGTTCTCAAATATATTAAATTTTAGCTGATTCAAGTCCGCGACTGGGTACAGTGATGCAGTCTTCTTGGAATACAAGTAAAGCTGTTGTGCTACTGTGTCAGCCCCAGTGGCCAGGTAGAACCTAACTGCGAAACTGTTGACAGTTACCTAATTCACCGCGACCTATACCACCGGCGTTGCCAGTAAATCTCACCACCGTTTGAGTATGAATATGCTGTCTCCTCTTATAACGTGCGCTTTAGATATATTATTCAACTGCAGAGCAAAACTGACTAGTGGCTGGCTCTGGCCGCACGGAGTGACCGTGCAGTTAGAGACGCTATGTTACAAATCGGGCAACAACTCCTGCCGGAGGTTCGAGTCCTCCCTCGGGTATGGGTGTCTGTGTTGTCCTTAGCGTCAGTCAGTTTAAGTAGTGTGTAAGTCTAGAGACCGATGACCTCAGCAGTTTGGTCCTATAGGAATTCACACACACACACACACAATTGGCTCTGAGCTGCTCATGTAAACAGTACCGTGAATCAAAACTTAAATATTAATGAATTGTTGAATTTTAAACTATGAAAAAGAATCTAATAAAATGCCGAAAGGAACTGGTTATGTCCTCATTGAAAACTGACACACGGTATTGAAGTAAATTATGAAATTTACGTAACATGAAACGCAATGCTCCACTTGAAACATCCACGCATAAAATATTGTTCAACACGAAAGAAAATAATTGTTTAATATTACCTTCGTTGCAGACTGTAAATTAATTTACGTACGTAGTACAATACCTGAAAATTCTAATGTAGCACTGTTTGCTCACTAGAATGCAAAGTGAGGTCTCCCTTGAAAGAAAAATAATTCACCTCCTATTCCGCATGTTATTTCGTGTGTGGTTTATTGACGTTCTCGAAAGCAATTTGAAATCAGCAAATGCTGCAGCTAAAGAAAAATAATCTACTCTAAATTTCTCTTTGCTTGTCAGACACAATCTTTGACTCCGAGTGGCGTTAAGTGCAATACACACACGACAAAATATTAAACTTCACCAAGAATGCTGGAAGAGGGTTTTACTTTGAAGAAAAATAGGTCTCTCAAGAATTAAATTCTAATTATTGGCAAAAAAGACTGTAAACATAAGAAAACGAGGTCTCACCCAGAAGTCTGCTGTGAGAAAACATCGCCAAGGAGTTGCGTGCGGAACCCGAAGTGTCCCTACCGACTCTGCTGCAGTCGCAGGCCGAAGTATCTCCTCTACCAGCAGAGCCAGAAGTCTCTCTACTCCAAACAGAATCCGAAGTGAAGTTAAAAGCGCACAGCGCGTCAATTCTGTGGATGTTTCCCGCGTCTCAGGCAGCGTTTGCCAACTACAAAGTAACATTTTTGTTCCGCCAATGAAAAAATTAAGCAGATGCCTCTGTACTCTGAAAACCATAGCAAAAATAGGGCTCTTCCCATCAAGTGTACTGAAACTCGTCTTCCGCAAAATTGGATCTAAAATTTGCGTCACGATACACCAGCCAGTTCTGATGTCTTATATTTGACGCCTTTTGCGCGCTGTTTTCTAGCGTGGGAACATAAAAATAAAAGAAGAAAAACGGGAAAAATATTGGGCTAGATGCCAAACAGGCGGCCGGAGCATGCGATCGTCGTTCTCAGGGTCTGCCCGTGTCTTTTAGAAATCTTTCAAGATCATTATCACCCCTAGAAAATTTTCTGTTAAGAATGGCTCAAAAACTGGTCTTGTTATTTACCAGATCCTCTTTCTACCAGGGAAACGCTTCGCAGATTGTTCTTAGTAAAACGTTACAGAGTGCGCCTGGCTGACAATGCCTCTCCAGAAAGCCGACAGAGCACAATGAATGGTTGTCTCCCGCATCCATCTTCCCCCTACCTGAGACCAACACCAGAGACCGACGCATTCACTGTCTGCTAAACCAGCGGGGGTTGAAAGGGTTGATCTGTTGAGCTGCCCTTGTTGCTCTGTGGCTGGTACAGTACGCAGAAATCGTCTTAGCCTGTACCCACTACATGCAATGGAATATCTACAAGTGTCAAGATGGAAAAATGGAAAAAAATGGAAGAAAAGGAAGAAATCACCTACGTAATCACTGTTTTTTCTATAAATATCTGGTGTTTTTCCTATAGGACATATCAGAAACAACAAACACCATAAGTGATCCAGCGACTATGTAAATACTCATTCGAAGGTTTTCAATGACGTTAGCTGCATTTGGACAATGAAATGAGTCAATGGTAACAAGTGAAAATTTGTGCTAGAACGTGAATCGAACCCATATGTGCATCCGCACTGAAGGAAAGGATATTGAGTAGTTGCGCCTTATTGGTATACATGCACTGGTAGGCCAAACATTGTGACCACCGCCCACAGCGACGTAGGATGCCGCCAGGTGGCGCTGCGGGAGCTTGACGCGGTAACAAAAATATGGAAACGAAGCAGAAACGGACAGAGGACAACCCTATCGAACATATGCGTTGCAAATGGCGCAATCCATTAAGATGAAAGACTTTGGCCGAGGTCAGATTATTATTACGCAGAGCACGTGAGCGAGTATCTCGAAAATGGCGACGCTGGTCGAATGTTCATGTGCTGCTGTCCTGAGCATCTACGGAAAGAGATAGAAAGACTATCACTACCATTACCACTACCACTACCACTAGGCGCAAAATGTTTGGACGTCCACGAGCTTCACAGAACGTGGGGTTCGGACGCTAGTCTGCTCTGTAAAGGAGGACAGATAGTGATCTGCGTCATCTCTGCCGAAAGGGCACAAAGCTGGTGCACGCACAAGTGTGTTGGAGCACACCGTTCATCGTACATTGTTGAACGTGGAGTTCCGCAGCAGACCACCCCTATGTGTATACATGTTGACCCAACGACATCGTCATTTACGATTGCACTGGACACAGGACCATCGGGATTCGACTGACGATCAATGAAGACGTGTCGGCACTTCGTGTGAATCACATTTTTGCTACACTAGGTCAATGGTCGTTCTCACAAATCTCGACATCGAGGTGAACAGCGGCTCGAAATATGCAGCGCACCACGGACTCAGGCGGGTGGGAGCAGCAGCATATAACAGGAGACATTCTCCTGCGCTTGCATGGGTCCTGTGGTAGTAACCGAAGACACGCTGACAGCTATGAACCACCTGCATTCCTTCATACTTGATGTCTTCCCCGACGGTGAGGTCATACTCAACAGTATAATTGTCCGTGTCTCGGAGACAGAATCGCGCTACAGTGTTTTGAGAACATTATAGTGAAGTCACGTCGATGTCTCGGCGACAAGACTCGCCTGATGTAAATCCTGTGGAACCCATCTGGATCGCTATCGGGTTCCATCACCATATACGCAGCTAGCGGCCCGTTATTTACGCGAATTTTATGACCTGTGCATAGACCTCTAATGCCACATACCTCAACAAACCTGCCAACAAACTTTCAGATTGAAACTTCCTGGCAGATTAAAACTGTGTGCCCGACCTAGACTCGAACTCGGGACCTTTGCCTTTCTTTCATGAGTGCTAGTTCTGCAGGTTCGCAGGAGAGCTTCTGTAAAGTTTGGAAGGTATGAGACGAGATACTGGCAGAAGTAAAGCTGTGGGGACCGGGCGTGAGTCGTGCTTCGGTAGCTCAGTTGGTAGAGCACTTGCCCGCGAAAGGCAAAGGTCCCTAGTTCGAGTCTCGGTCGGGCACACAGTTTTAATCTGCCATGAAGTTTCATATCAGCGCACACTCCGCTGCAGAGTGAAAATGCCGGCCGAAGTGGCCGTGCGGTTAAAGGCGCTGCAGTCTGGAACCGCAAGACCGCTACGGTCGCAGGTTCGAATCCTGCCTCGGGCATGGATGTTTGTGATGTCCTTAGGTTAGTTAGGTTTAACTAGTTCTAAGTTCTAGGGGACTAATGACCTCAGCTGTTGAGTCCCATAGTGCTCAGAGCCATTTGAACCATTTTTGAAGAGTGAAAATCTCATTCTGGAATCTTTCAGATTCCTGATACGCAGAATCAGTGATACATTTCGTTACAAAGACGGACAAACAAACCATTAAGCAGGTGGTCATAATGTACGGAAGTATCATTTGTGTGCGCCAAGCGTCATTTTGGGATTGTGTAGAACGAAAAAACCGACCAATTAGCTAAGGACGCAGTGGCGAATGGCATACAAGAGCGATACATTCCAGCGGATGATCTTCTTTCTGTGGGTAGAGGCCTGGACAGATGCAAATGAAACAATGCGTCAGAGACGAAAGATCTGCACAAGGTCACCTGTTACAGACAAACTCACCCGCATTTACTGCGGACCCTATGGTCTGCGGGAGACTGGGCTCTGAACTGCAGCTCACCTGGCATAGGGAACGAGCGGTGAATTTTTAGGATCATTGCCAGGTTGACGTTCAAACAGAACTGTAAATGTCAACACATTTCACGCCTCCACCTTGTTCCATCGCCTTATTATCACTGTGGGGATATGCAGAAAACTGACGACGTTTTCTTTGGTTGTTCTCGATACCGATTGGGAATCCGGCTGGCTGATTGCGTAGGTGGTACGCTGGCATCGGGCGCTTCCTTTGCATCTGTTGTTCCTCTTGCGTATTAAGAATAGGGACATGTATAAATTACTAAAGGAATTTGTTTTAAAATCGCTTGAAACTGAAACTGTTAACTTTCGTATTGTGTGTGTGTGTGTGTGTGTGTGTGTTTGTGTGTGTGTTTGTATGAGTGAATGAGAGAGACAGAACACCTGTAAAAATGTTGTTTTCACGTGTCTGAAACCATATTTTTCACTTACGAGGTCAATGTATTTATTTTTGTTCTCTTGCTGCAGTCTTAATCATCGATTGCAATTTGTTTTAACTTTATGAGCCACGGTTTTTCCGTTTTCATTATATGATTCACTATGAAATTGAAGTTTGTTTGGGCTGACAGTGAAAAATTGACACCAACGGTCAATACAACTATAATAAAAGAACGAAAGTTGCACATGCACAGGCTGACCTGCCTGCTGTCAACAACAAAGACGTGAAACCACTGGTAGTACCTGCTCATTACTAGTGACGCAATACAGACAGGAAACGCCCTACAGTAAGAAAATAAAAAAAATAAAAGACGTCACGAACGTAGGCGGAAACGACTGAAAGAAACATCTCTGCTCGTATTCACACTCTCACGTAGCCATAGTCTGAAGACCAATGTCCATAGTCGTGGCGGTTACTCAAATGGGAGTGAGTGGTATCTGCAGTTAGATGTGGCGAGTATGGGAACTGTGTTTGGTCATTCAGTACTAAGCTGGGGCAAGTGGACAAATGTAAGTCAGCAGACTTTCGTGACCGTTTCGCTAAAGTTAAAATCTTCTGGGTTCTTAGGCATTGTTATATTTTCTTCTAATATAATCGACGTTTCAACCCCTCTGCTGGGATTTTCTTCAGGATGTTTCGGTGTCCACTATTGTTAGAACACTGCAGTAGTGGTCTCCGAAACATCCTGAAGAAGATCCCGGTAGACGGGTTTTAAAAGAAAATATGATGCTGCCTAACAACCCAGAAGATCTTAGCTTTAGATGGACATATGTCTATTAATTTCCTTTATTTTAAGGTAGACCGTCTTCCCTCTTCTGTGGATGTGATGCAATACTTCATGATTCACTTATAACTATGGCGTTCTTTAAGCAGGTAGTCTACAAAAGTAGAGTATCCTTTTCTAAGTTTCCAACTTCTGTGCGTTCCTTCAAACGGATGCATATTGCCCTGCGAGATTGACATATACAGAATTTTTCACAATTGCAAGTTATTTGGTAAATTCCACTCTTTCCCCAAGATGAAGTATTGTCTTTACTACAGGGCAAACAATGTCCAACAGTGTTGTGAACATAAAATTATGTTTTAAGGTTCAAATGATTCAAATGGCTCTGAGCACTATGGGACTTAACATCTAAGGCCATCAGTCCCCTAGAACTTAGAACTACTTAAACCTAACCCAAGACAGCACACACATCCATGCCCGAGGCAGGATTCGAACCTGCGACCATAGCGGTCGCGCGGTTCCAGACTGAAGGGCCTAGAACTGCTCGGCCACACCGGCCGGCATGTTTTAAGGTTCCTGGATTTAAGCTTCCTGGCTACATTCAGCGAGACTTTTGCTAAGTTTGGAATTTGACACCATTTATTGCGTTCTTGGGGTGGTGAGTCGAGAACAAGGTAAAGAAGAGAGTATCTGTTCACTGTAGATTCCATCAAGGTAGGAGGGTAGTCATCGTTTGATGCTGTTTGTCTGACTGTATTTCATTCAGTTTGGAATTTGTCTTCACTCATAGGGATGGATATTAGGAGATGTATCGTCGAATGAAAGGCATAGTGTTTTGGGTCCCTGGGATCTCATACTTGACAGTTCTCAAATTTTCGAATGTATGCTTTTTAAAGATTGTATTTTTTGTGAAATGGAACTTCTTGGACATTATACTAAAGCAGTGTACTCCTCATTAATGTAAACTACTAATGTTACATGAAAATAATTTAAGATAGTCAAACAATTCAATATTATTGTTATTGTTATTGTTATTATTATTACAGTAAACATTTTGCGTATTACACTGCTAATTTCCGGCCGAGATGGCCGAGCGGTTCTAGGTGCTACAGTCTGGAACCGCGCGACCGCTACGGCCGCAGGTTCGAATCCTACCTCGGGCATGGATGTGTGTGATGTCCTTAGGTTAGTTAGGTTTAAGTAGTTCTAAGTTCTAGGGGACTGATGACATCAGAAGTTAAGTCCCATAGTGCTCAGAACCATTTGAGCCATTACTCTGCTAATTATATTAAAACCGTACAAATCTCTCTCTGTGGTGTTGATGGCCGGTGCGGAGGGAGGAGGGGGGGGGGGGGGGTGAGACGACAACAGAGAAAGTAGCTAACTGATATCCTCGACTTGGAATAATGGACCGTCAACGGAACTCCTTATTGTCGCTACGAAAGTCGACAAACCAATAAGTAGAAAGCAGACACTAATTTCAACACTTCTTACGTTAGAGACTAACAACAGCAACATGATTAATAGCAAGGTCATCTGCAGATGAGGATCCTAGTGTTGGCATCAAGAACGTTCCTACTAAACCATCAATCCGACAGTGTAGGATTATGACAGTAACGATAACATCTACTACAACTGCAACCATTTGGACATAAGTAGTCCCTTTCTGAGATGACATCGGCAGCCTGTGAGCCTAACTTGAATTTGAAAGCTTAAGACAAGAGAAAACTGCGTTGAAAACCAAACCTTCAGTGTATATCAGTGTGGCTAACCACCATACTTCCTTTCCATTTCGTAGTATTTATCATAAAAGTGGTAAACACTGATATGTTCCGCTGAGCGACGAAAGGGAAACATAAATATGTGTCATAATTTGTATAAATTTTAAATGAACTGTTGTATTAAAAATGCTATGTTTGTTATGTGTCTCATGTTCAACGATTCAGTACAGAAAAAGCGTTGCAGTGCTGTGCTGACTAGCGCTTTTGGAGTGTGACAGCCGACCTGGAAGACATTATGCCAGACTGTGAACATTAAAAGTTGTGTTCTATTAGGTATGCGTCAACTGCAAAAATTGCAAGTATTCTTCTGAAGGAGTTTTTAAATAGTTTAGAGAGATAGATAGAGAGAGAGAAAGATAACTTTGACGGCTTATATTCAAAGGAAGGTTTGTTAATCAACCTTAAAGAAATTTCTTAGAGCTCATATGAAGTCTAGGGAAGTCTTAATTCAAGTTATGACGATAAATACCATTAAATATCGTACGTGATAGTAATACCTCTTATTGTTAATGATGAAAATTTAAATGAAGTTTTATTATATGTAGAAGCTCATTTAGCCATTATTACTGCTGATTAGTTAGTCAAAGGGGGCCAAGGAATAACATTAGGAAAGTTTATCAAATCAGTGCATGTAAATTTAGGCCGAGCGATCTGAAATGACTTCTTAACAACAGTGATACTCTGGTAAACGACTTACACGACCGAACTGAGATTGTTATAGGTCTGCTACAGTCTTTTAAGTCATCTGTAACGAATTTTTAATTGCATGAATATTAAAACTGGTTTGTTTTGTTCCTGGTAATATTACCAGTGTGCATCTGCCGCGTGGCATGAGGTGAAAACATTAAATATAGTATACAAGGTGAAGAAAAATTCACGCACTTGGACCACGCAGCGCGATTCCTCAAATACTAGCAATACAAAAATGTCTGTCACAAAATTTCGTCCTGGACATATTTCCGGCAGTAAATGGACCTCAAACATTATCCGTCTGGCAACACTGAAGTCACATTTACGGTGAATACGTGTTTCAGTACGTGTAAGCAGTGTTGGTGCAGTAGATAGTGCGTTATACAGCGATTACAGTGGGTCTTCTACAAAACTTTTGCACTTACGTACTACAAACACAGAAATGGAAGCACAATCGTTTTCATTGATTAGTTTTTTAAGGAGCGTTTTACACGTCGTGGACGCGAATAGTTTCACACCACTGCATCTGCTAGATTAAAAACCTGTTTTCTATGTACCTGCCCCAATAGCCCCATCGATTAGTACCAGCCGTTATTCTTGCCAGGTTCAGGTCCATTACATCACCATTATGTCACCATTACGACTAGCAATGTGCTTTGCAAATAATTTCCAAACATGACATGTGGGATACATATGGCTTAAGAAGCGGTGTATACTACAGTTTATTCGGTGTAATGAAATTATTAGATAAAACAAATAGGCCTTAACCCCGAAGCGAACCCTCGACCTCCTGCATGCTGTAATCGGCGGCAGCCAGGATGCCTGCAGACAGCCGTTCGCTCTTTCGCCATTTCTGTGGCTGTTTCTCGCGGGCAAGCGTATTTACTTGCTGTTCCAGTTTGTAGCTGTATACTGTAAGCGTATTTAGTTTGTTTTCTTGTTTAGCGCCGTTTTGGAGGTTGAAGATTGATCTTTCTGTGTGTAATTTTTGAAGATGGATACGATTTCTCGTAGAGATACGATCAAGTTGTCGTACAGTCGTAAATGTCCTAAGCCGAGTTCACTTGAAATTCCTAAGTTTGCCACTGGAGCGGCAGGAGCCCCCTTATCTCACATAACTGGAATTCTAGTGTTGCAGACTGCTGTTGTGGTTTACGTCAAATTATCGGATAACGAACTGTGTAACTGAGTTGTAGAAAAATGTGGCGGTACTTTAAAGTGCACTCACATGGATAGAATATTAAAGAGGACGCCGCAGGCAGGAATGGGCTTCAGCACTGCCGGCGTGTTTGATTTTCTTTTGGGATTCCAGTTGATCATATTAGTCGGGCGCTTAGTCAAAAAAATGGCTCTGAGCACTATGGGACTCAACTGCTGAGGTCATCAGTCCCCTAGAACTTAGAACTAGTTAAACCTAACTAACCTAAGGACATCACAAACATCCATGCCCGAGGCAGGATTCGAACCTGCGACCGTAGCGGTCTTGCGGTTCCAGACTGCAACGCCTTTAACCGCACGGCCACTTCGGCCGGCTGCGCTTAGTCAATACGGACGTGTATATTCAGTTACTAAGGAGCGGTGTGCTGAACAGCGTTCCCCAGGTGAAAATTGATTTAGTAAAACACATCTCGTGATTCATCACTGTGCTACGCTGTAGAGAACTGGTTATGTATGATGGATAGCCAAGAACGTGCGCCATTTGCGATTTCTCCGAATCACGTACGCGCCGAGCGGCCACGCGGTCGCGTGGCCCAGCTGCCGCCCGGCGACGACGCGACTCACTCAGCCGCTGTCCGCCTCCGCAGCGTGGCGGTAGCGTTACCGCCTACCACGCAAGGGCCCGGGCTCGATTCCCGCCAGGGGACTGGGTGTTATGTGTCCATCATCATTGATCCGCAAGTAGCCTAAGTGGCGTCAACTAAAAATGACTTGCAATACGGCGACCGAACTCCCCCGCATGGGGCCTCCCGACCAACAATGCGATACGATCATTTCATTTTCATACCCAGCCGCTGCGGCCGTAAACATGCCACTGACGTACTCAGCCGCGGCCGCCGTGGCCGCAACTCGAACGACCTCCGTGTGAAACAGCCCTTCCATGTAACAGACACAGCAAGTAGACCCACCGAGCGAGGTGGCGCAGTGGTTAGCACACTGGACTCGCATTCGGGAGAACGTGAAAGGTGGCTACACTGAGCCACGGCGCCAGAGATTGCGCCAAAGAGTATTATTCAGCCGCCTCCACAGTGCCTGTCGAGGACTCGTAGTAGGCAGTGCTTGTTAAGAACTCGTAGCAGACAGTGCTTGTTGAGATGTGCTAGCAGAAAGTGCTTGCTCAGATGTGATATTGGAGAGTTCTGGTTGAGATGTGGTAGTAACGAGTCGGTGTGGAGAGATTGTAATGTTTAGAGTGCTTTTCATCAATATAAACGAAGGTAAAAAAAAAATTTTTTTTCTTTTCTCTCTCATTATTTCAGTGTCCTAAATAATGCGTCATTACAGGTTCAGTCAACAAAGCGTCTGGCGTGTGTTCTTGTATTAGAGTGTAATCCTGGTTTTCTTGCGCAATTATAGTATTTCTATTTTTTTTAATTAGTTCAGTATAAATGATATTTAAAATTTCTTGTCTTGTTGAAGAAGAACCGTGCCAGATGTGTACGTTGAGTCACACTCCCACACACAGAACAATTACACTTGTGCTTTGGTTTCGTAGGTTTTATAGTTGCTGGGGACTTAATTAATTAATTGTGTTAACAGAAAATTTTCATTTCATTCCTTGTTGTTGTTCTATGCAGTCAGATTGCGTAATAATACTAGTCAGGGCCAACCGTTTACGAGACTTGCGTAATCGGACCTACGGCTAACTAAAAATATTTGCATTTTATTTAATTAAGCCCCCATGCTCGTGGCGACCGCTGCTTCTGATCATCCCTTGGAATCTTCTGATTGTAAAAATAGTAGACCGTAGTATTGTTGTAGTAATTTGAGTTAGTAATTGTAGTCTATATTGCATGTGTAGATTTGGTAATTGGTATTCTTCTAATGGTATTTTTCAACATTTATTTATTTTTTGTTGTCTTGTCTACAGGTTTGATAATTTAGTGCAATTATTTCAATTGTTCGTTATTCGTGTTTGAGGGAAGCATATCGTGTGAATGGTATTGTTGATGATAACGTGTTATATTCTCCGTAATTTTCGTATTGTGACGAGTTTTGTATGTTTTGCAAATGATTACGCAATCGATGAAAAAGGAGAAAATGATGGATAGTCAGAATGACGAAATTGTTGACATGGCGAACTCGCCAACACAGGACAACAGTATCATGAATAATGGAGTTGAAAACAATTTAATAAGTCGGGAAGACAGTCCGGAACCAGTTCAAGATTTTTCTCAATCAGAAAATTCACAGAATACGAGATTAACGATAGAAGATTCTGGAATAGTATCGAACACAGATAGCTTTACAGCCATGACGAAGGAAGCTGGTTTTGTGGGAAATGTTAGGGGCGAAAGGAATCTCGAACAAGTTAATATGGAGCAGTTGATGAGTGCAATATTAAATTTTCGATCTGAATTTAAAACTGAGATGGGAACAATGGGATCACAGTTACGATCTGAATTAAAAATTGATATGGGAACAATGGAAACACGGTTAGACTCACTTGGATCACAGTTAGGATCTGAATTAAAAACAGAGATGGGAACTTTGGAAACACGGTTAGATTCACGAATAGGGACATGATTCAAAAATATGAAAGATGAATTAAAGAAAGAAATCAGAGAAGAAGTACAACCGATTTTGAATGCTCACAATAATAGATTAGTTGCAGTAGAGATTAGACAAAGGGAACAGGATAGAGAACAGGAAGAAAGAGATCGCGTGATAGTACAGAAATTTTCAGAGTTAAATTTACAACGTGCAAAAGAATTATTCGATTACGGAACTTGAAGCTTTGGCGGTTGTTTGGACTTTCACAAAATTTCGCACATTTTTGTTTGGCAGACATACTAAGGTTTACACCGATCATCGAGCTCTGGAATTTCTTATGTCGACAAAATTAACTCATGGCAGATTGTCACGATGGGCGTTGTACCTACAGGAATTTGATTTTAGTATTGTTTACATACAGGGTTCTTCAAATATTGTTGCTGATGCCTTATCACGTGCACCTGTGGGTTTGAAACAAAGTGCTGAAGAGGACTGCAAGGAAAACAATTATTGTTTGATGTATATTCAAGGTGTTGCGTTTGAGAACTTTATTTCGTCTTCGCTCCAGGACATCGCTAAGGAGCAAAATAAGGATCCAATCTGGAAGGACATTAAGGAGAAGTGGAGGAGAAAGGAAAGCGTAGCGATTAGACAGCATTATTTAGTTCGCAATGACATTCTTTTTAAACGAAAATCGGTCGACAGCTCTGTTTGGTTAGTTTGTATTCCTGATGAGTGGGTTAATAAGCTGACTTGGTATACGCATTTCAGTTATGCACACTTCGGTCCCAGAAAATGCTTTCATAAATTACGGGAAAATTGCTACTTCAGTAATATGGAAAAACGTATTCGATCTGTTCTTGCCAAATGCAAATTATGTCAAAAGGCTAAGCCGCCAACAATTTCTCATAGAGCACCGTTGTTTCCTATCATTCCAGCGAAATTAAAGGACATGGCTGCAGTTGATTTGTTCGGTCCAGTGGTTCGATCTACTAATGGTTTTGCGTACATTTTCGTAGCAGTGGAACTGACATCAAAATATGTGTGTTTTACACCGTTACGCAAAGCAACAGCTCGTTCAGTATCTAACGCTTTCATCAAAAATTTTCTTAAAGAAGTTGGTCATGTTGATAAGGTTATATCAGATAATGGATCACAGTTTCGTTCTAAAATTTGGCTTCGTACTCTACAGCGTCGTAAAATCAAACCAATTTTCATTTCACTTTTTCACCCTCAATCTAATGCTTCAGAGAGATGGATGAAGGAAATCAATAAATTGTGTCGTCTTTATTGTCATCAGAATCACAGAACGTGGGATCAGTATCTTCATATTTTTCAAAACATTCTGAATGAACTTCCTAATGATTCAACTTCTTTACCGCCTATACTGATATTAAAAAACAAAGCACCGACAAATCGCATTTCTGAAATCGTTCCTTTTCCTCCTACACGGAAACTGCGGCATTCTGAAGTTGTCAACCTGGCTGTGCAAAATATTGCATCTGCGGCTGCTAGAAGAGAGAAATCAGCTAAACATCCTGGTCGTTTAAAAATCTTGTCAGTTGGTCAGAAGGTGTTAATTAAGTCTCATCGTTTGTCTCACAAAGGAAAAGGCTTGTGTCGCAAATTTTTTCTGCTTTATAACGGTCCATATAGAATTCGCAAAATTATACATGATAACACTGTTGAAGTAGAAACTCTTAAATCACGACGCTCTAAGGGAATACATCATATATCTAACGTTAAAATTTTTGTGGAATGACATACTTGTGAGAAACTAACAGCTAGATGTAAACATGCGGAGAGTACAAGGATACCGCGCTGTGTTTTGGCGGCGGCACATACTCAAAGCAACAGTCAAGTCTGCGCGCCGCACAAGGCAGTCGTTGACCGTAAACAATTGCTTCCTACGTCACGCGCCTACAGCTGATCGAGCGCTCAGTGCGAATGCACTGACAGCCGTAAACAAATACACAGTCTAATTTCTCCGATTAAATTCAGTATAAAGCTATAGTGACTTGTTGAATTATGTTATTAACGTTCAGTATTTTTCAGGATACGGTTGTATAAAATATTTAAGAACTTCGGGTAAATTCTGTGCGTGTCCGACGTTAAGACGACTTGCTATCGAGAAATTTTCAGGAAGAATGTAATTTCGAAGAAGAAACTAATAAACTAAAAAAGGTAACTATTAATTGAGTTCATTTTTCAGGTAACATATTTCCACTTAGGTACGTACTTTAGACGTAATTTGCTGCTCGCGATTACGTGATTCATACTTTGTGCTAAATTTCATGTTCTATGAAATTACTTGTGAAGCGACGTGCTTGCGTACGTTAACTGATTTGGACAATGATTATTGATGAACTGGGTTGTAACTTGTGTATATTATGCATCGCTTGGCTGCACTGCTTTTTCACTGATGTCATATTTTTTTTATTATGTGCCTGCTGTGCTTATTTATTTAAATTATAATTGTCACCTGATTAATTGTGCTGATGTGGTTAGGTATGTAAGTTATACTTTGTGATTTATCTGCTTGCGCCTTCATGTTTACTTATTAAGATGACATATGAACATTTATTTGCTTATGCTGATATGATGCTAATGACCTGTTTATTACGTAAGATATATGTTTACTGCTATGCGTATGGATTGCATATTTATACATTTCTGTTTGTCGTCTCAACTACTCTTTAATTTGGTATATAGCAATGCTGATGTACAGTGTACGAATATAGAGTTTAGGTTACACTATGGTATAGGTTACAGATTGTTCGCTTGGCAGAGCCTCGTTGTAAGAATTGTGCTGCATCCACTTGTTGACATTCCGTTCTCTACTGGTATATTTACTCGCTATTGCATGTTTCGCTTACGCTCAGTGCCTTATATTTTTAAGATAAGAAAATGAACTGCTATAATTCGACGAACAACATTAGTACAAGAAACTTCATAGAAGTTACATGAGCTGGAGGTTTTATGAAAGCTGTATAAATGTATGCTAATAGGAAGGAAGCTAACGACATGACATACCAAAACTAGGTTTAGACCATTGGCAGTTGTTACACTGCATTTTTCGTGAGCAATTGAAATAGGAAGTGACACTTGACACAAGAAATACTCCACATGTTTGCTTCTGTTTGCCATAATTCTTGAAGTGGTGTACACACTATGAAATATTATGATCATTCACACTCCGTAATCGTACTTAATTACTGAGAGTTATTCGAATTAAGTCTGTTAGAGGTCATGTATGCATTTCTTTTGTTTATAATTCATAATGAGTAGAAGATATGGGTCAGATGGATTACACAGAGGTTGTGTGTTGACAGTGTGTCTTCGGATTGTATGGGATGATGAAGTTTGCATTAGGATTTTATCTGTACTTGTTCGAGGAGACTGACTAGAGGAAAGAGTTGTTATGGAAATGAAATGATATTGGCGATAAGGTTTATATGTGTCGACGTATTGAAGAGATATTATTGAGGTATTGAGATTATATGAAGTTGATGATTATTGGAGTTTTTGTGGACAAGAGGTAAGGTAAATGATATTGATGATAAGATTTATATGTATCGACGTAAGAGGTATTATTGAAGTATTGAGATTATGTGATGCTGATGATTATTGGAGTTTTGGTGGATAAGAGGTAAAGTAAGTGAGGAGCATTTTTTTTTTTTTTTTTTTTTTTTGTTGGTCTATATGGAACAAGGAAGATGAAGATAGCAGACTAGAATACTAAAGTGGAAGGAAGATTGTCTACACACACTTTGTTAAATCACTAAGCAGTATATAACTTTTTTTTGGAGAGAGGAAGTATTTGCATATCTTGGCTCACTGACAGTTGTTCAGCAACAGTACATTTGATTTGGCTTGGCAAACATTGGTCTTGACATGATGACTATGACGTTGACTTAACTATTATTGACTGTTATACATTGCTGCCACTACTACTTGATACACATGATGAACATCAAATTTTGACAGAATTGCATTTACACAGTTAACACTATTCAATTACACAGTAGTACTTAATGGGGATGAAAGATGAGTGAGTGTGTTTTGTGTGTTTTCCTTTCCTAATCCTGCCCACCTAACTCCTAAATATTATTTTATTTGTATGTAGTGGATTGCACTGACACCCATAAATATTATAGGTTTACTGATATTTGAGTATTTGTAATAGTTAATATGACAATTATCTGATATCATTTGTGTGTTTATTAGAATTTGTATGTTTAGTGCAAGAGCATTGTAAAAGCATTTGTATGTGGATTCAAACTATTGTTCATGCCTGAACTGTCTGATTAGTGATGGTGAATATTATGGACTGTTACCTGCACTTTTTCAACATAATGGGTGCCACTTAGAAATGATTAATTTCTGCTGATGAACTGTGTGATTAGGATAGTGAATATTATGGACTGTTACTAGTACTTTTTCTACATGATTGGTGCCACTAGGACATGTTTAATTTCTGCTTATAAACTCTGATGAACAGTGTGATCAGTGATAGTGAATATTATGGACTGCTTTCTGCACCTGTTCAACATTGCCGGGTGCCACAAATGGAAATGTTTTTACGGAAATAATGTGACTTGTTGCTGTGTGTACCTCTTCAACATTGCCAGGTGCCACAGGTGGAACTGCTTCTACTGAAATAATGTCACTTGTTGCTGTGTGTACCTGCTCAACATTGCTGGGTGCCACTGATGGAACTGTTTCTACTGACATAATGTCACTTGTTGGTGTCTGCACCTGTTCAACAATGCTGGGTGCCACTGATGGACTGCTTCTACTGAAATAATGTCACTTGTTGGTGACTGCACCTGTTCAACATTACTGGGTGCCACTGATGAACTGCTTCTACTGAGATAATGTCACTTGTTGGTGTCTGCACCTACTGAACATTGCTGGGTGCCACTGATGGACTGCTTGTACTGAAATGATGTCACTTGTTGCTGTCTGCACCTGCTCAACATTGCTGGGTGCCACTGATGGACTGCTTCTACTGAAATAATGTCACTTGTTGGTGTCTGCACCTGTCAACATTACTGGGTGCCACTAATGGACTGCTTCTACTGAAATGATGTCACTTGTTGGTGTCTGCACCTGTTCAACATTGCTGGGTGCCACTGATGAACTGCTTCTACTGAAATAATGTCACTTGTTGCTGTGTGTACCTGCTCAACTTTACTGGGTGCCACTGATGGACTGTTTTTTTACTGAAATAATGTGACTTGTTGCTGTGTGTACCTGCTCAACTTTACTGGGTGCCACTGATGGACTGCTTCTACGGAAAAGATGTCACCTGTTGGTGTCTTTTTTGTATAAACTAATCATTGAAAGCATTTTATGTGAACATTTGTATAAACTGATTTTTTGTGTATTGTGTGAACTATTATGTAAAGTCACATGTATGAAAAGAATTTGTATTGCTTACTGTATTTTATATAGTAGGTTATTGAAAGGTCAGTGCAAAGCCAAAAATTATATCTAATTATGTGATATTTAGGTATTAATATTGTCTTTTATTTTTGTCTGTATTTTTGTGGACGAATTTGGTGGTATTTTCACCACCAATGCTGGCAAAAATACCATCAAATTCTGGCCCGTGGAGGAGGGGCATATGAAAGGTGGCTACACTGAGCCACGGCGCCAGAGATTGCGCCAAAGAGTATTATTCAGCCGCCTCCACAGTGCCTGTCGAGGACTCGTAGTAGGCAGTGCTTGTTAAGAACTCGTAGCAGACAGTGCTTGTTGAGATGTGCTAGCAGAAAGTGCTTGCTCAGATGTGATATTGGAGAGTTCTGGTTGAGATGTGGTAGTAACGAGTCGGTGTGGAGAGATTGTAATGTTTAGAGTGCTTTTCATCAATATAAACGAAGGTAAAAAAAAAATTTTTTTCTTTTCTCTCTCATTATTTCAGTGTCCTAAATAATGCGTCATTACAGGTTCAGTCAACAAAACGTCTGGCGTGTGTTCTTGTATTAGAGTGTAATCCTGGTTTTCTTGCGCAATTATAGTATTTCTAATTTTTTTTAATTAGTTCAGTATAAATCATATTTAAAATTTCTTGTCTTGTTGAAGAAGAACCGTGCCAGATGTGTACGTTGAGTCACACTCCCACACACAGAACAATTACACTTGTGCTTTGGTTTCGTAGGTTTTATAGTTGCTGGGGACTTAATTAATTAATTGTGTTAACAGAAAATTTTCATTTCATTCCTTGTTGCTGTTCTATGCAGTCAGATTGCGTAATAATACTAGTCAGGGCCAACCGTTTACGAGACTTGCGTAATCGGACCTACAGCTACCAAAATATTTGCATTATATTTAATTAAGCCCCCATGCAGACGACACTTCAATCCCGCGTCCGGCCATCCTGATTTGGGTTGTCCCTGATATCCCTAAATCGCTCCAGGCAAATGCCGGGATGGTTCTTTTGAAAGGGCACGGCGGACTTCCTTCCCAGTCCTTCTCTAATCCGATGAGACCGATGACCTCACAGTTTGGTCTCTTCCCCCAAACAATCCAATCCAATCCAAGTAGACCAGACGGCACCTGTCACCTCCCAACAGAAGATTGGTGATACATCTTCGTCCGCTCCACTAGTTGACCAGTCGATGCCAGCAGAGACGCCTGACACAGATGCGACAACCGTCCCATCCGTAGTGCAAAATGTAACTCAGCACCCTCTGCCGGAAGTCAGTCAGGTTGTTCCCCTCCAGGAGGCACGCACATCTACGACTACGGAAGGTGTCGTTAGTGCACTCATTGTCAAACCTATTGACCCAAATTCACAGAATTCTCTCAGGGACACAGCACCAGGTGCAGAAACTGAATCTGCGTTGTCTGACGATTCCGAATCGACCTTGAAACGTAAGGAGAAAAGACACGGAAAAGACGCATAATTCATCACAAGGCAGAAACGTTGGCCCCTAAAACTAGACAGAAACTGTCACAGATGAAGGGGAAAAACCCGGGGCAGAACAAAGTTTGAGCGCAGGTGATTGTGGCAAGAACAAAAGGGCCAAACACACTAAGGGCAAAGTCAGTGACAGTGTTTCTGGTGCTAATATTAGTGCGTAAGGACGGACAAACGACGGGGCCGTCGTCAAATCCGTCATCCCACCAAAACGTGTATCGAGGAAATGTAAAAGTTACGAAATGGATCATAACATGGACTGGGCAAATTATATTGAAGAAGACCATGTTCCAATGCAGGGCACGGCCAGGACAACGGTGCCGGCAGACGTCATAGGCGTACAAGGCGCAGCATCTGACGTTAACTTCAGAAAAGAATCGTCCTCAGAGTCAGTCGACTCTGTTGTGCAAATGTCAGTTCAGTGTTCTTTCTCCTATGTCACCAGCTGCACTTTGAATCAAGGAGGTTAGCGTGATTTCCTTCATCCTCTACAGCCATGGATCAGATGTATAGTTTAGCAATCTTAGACAACAATAGGATGAAATCTCCGGTGAAAGTTAGTGCTCTGATGGAGTTTCTGTATGAACCAGACACGGATATGGCAATGTTACACGAAGTAAATCTTAAGGATCTTCGCATTCCAGCCAACAAGAGATGTTAAATGTCGCAACTGAAAATTCATGTCGGACAGCTTTTTTAATTAGAGAAGACATTCCTGTTGCAAATGTAAAATGCTTAGAATCAGGGAGAGGGATTAGTCGTCAGGATTTTGATTTTTTATTAATATTTGTGCCCCATCTGGTAATAATTCCAAACAGGAATTATTACCAGATGGTAATAAGAGATTTTGTAGCTGCTGAATGATGACGCCGAACACATAATAGGTGGCGATTGGAATTGTTAGTGACACGGATCAGACACCAGATTTCAATTTTTCTAGTGACCTCTCTGGTTTAGTGAAAAATCTCCAAATGAAGGATGTTTGGAAGCTCATCTACCCGCCTATTCAAGTTTACGTTTCTCACCAACGTGTCAGCAAGGTGTCTGGACAGATTATTTATATCACGTAATCTGGAACGAAGTGCTTCTTCTGCTGATGTAATTCCGGCTAGTTTCACAGATCATTGTGCAGTGAAAGTTGTATTAAACTGAGCAAACCGAAAACATACTGGCAGCATAGTCATTGGAAGCTGAATGCGAGTATGCTCGACGACAATGAGTTAGAAGAATGCATATGAATCGTTTGGGGTGCATGTCTCAGAGTCCGTCGGAAGTACAACTCTGTTATTGCCTGGTGGACATCGTGCGCAAAGAAGAAGTTAAGATCTGCAGTGATTAAGTATGGGAAAGAGAGGGCTCAATTAAATGAAAACACGACATAATTTTACTGTACGTGTCTCAGGGAGCCGGCAGAGGTGGCCGAGAGGTTCTAGGCGCTTCAGTCCGGAACCGTGCGACTGCTACGGTCGCAGGTCCGAATGCTACCTCGGGCATGGACGTGTGTGATGTCCTTAGGTTAGTTAGGTTTAAATAGTTCTAAGTTCTAGTGGACTGATGACCTCCGATGTTAAGCCCCATAGTGCTCAGAGCCATTTGAACCATTTGTCTCAGGGAGCTCTGCGATCAACCTTCGGATTCCACTGTACACTACATGAAAATTGAAAATATCAAAGCGAAACTGATAGCTTTAAAACAAAAACAGCTCTAAGGCATCACAATACGATCTAAGGCCAGAACGACCCTTCAAGAAGAGTGTGCCTCATTATACCATTTGTTGAGGCTCGCGCGGAATAAGCGAAAGTCCTCCTTCCACAAAATGATCTTTGGAGACAAGGTGTTGCTGAAAGAGCAAAATGACATAATCAGTGGGGTGCTCCGTTTCTTCTCCAAACTAAAGAGTGAAACTGCATACAAGGAGCAGTCTATAGAGAGACTGCTTGAACGGATGAAGGAGAGCGTCTCACCAGAAGAAAACACATATCTTGTGACACGCTTTGCAAGTGAAAATCTATTGGACATAGTCATTGATAAGGCTTCGGGGGAAAAAAAACACCTGGTCCCGACGGTTTGCCCGTTGTATTTCATAGAAAATTCTGGTACATTCTCGGTGCCAAACTTACAGACACTGAAAATGAAGTATTAAATGGAGAGCCAACTCCCGGAGATTTTAGAGAAAGTCCTATAATCCTTATTCATAAAGGGAAGAATACCAATGATATCAATAAAACACGCCCAATATGCCTGCTGAGTACTGACTACAAACTGATAGCCCGTGCCATCAAATCACGTGTAACGAACGCTCTGAAGCACATAATAAGGGGAGACCAAACCTGCCTACCAGGCCGCAGTATCATTTCAACCGTGAGTATAGGGATATTATCGCCATTTTCTCTATGATCAGCGTAAAAGGAGCTTCAGTATTTATGGATTTCGCATAAGTGTTTAACCGTGTGAGTCATAAACACCTGTTCAAGACATTGTTTAAAACGGGTTTTTCAAACATTTTTCTGCAAGTAATGGGGAATATGTTGAAAGGGATTTCGACGAAAATGGTTATTAGTGGCCTGTGCACGAAACAAACCGACAATTAAAGAGGTGTTTCACGAGGAAGCCCGCCATCGATGTTGCTCTTTGTGATAGCGTTAGACACGTTGTTAAGGAAGTTACACAGTGACTTGGAAGGGCCGGACGGAGTGGCCGTGCGGTTCTAGGCGCTTCAGTCTGGAACCGAGCGACCGCTACGGTCACAGGTTCGAATCCTGCCTCGGGCATGGATGGCTCTGATGTCCTTAGGTTAGTTAGGTTTAATTAGTTCTAAATTCTAGGGGACTGATGTCCTCAGAAGTTAAGTCGCATAGTGCTCAAAGCCATTTGAACCATTTGAACTTGGAAGGCACCACCGTTATTGGCACTAAAAACGTCGAAAACACCTAGGCTGACGATATAGGTGTGTTAATCAGGAGAAGAGAAGAGTTGAGTGTTTTGAAAACCACACAGGGCAGGAGCATTCAAGTCTAGGGAGCAATGATCATTGAGACCAAAAGTTCATTGCAAAAGAGGTTTTGCACAGATGACATCAGACTGGGCAGAAAACGCGAAGCAAAACACATCCCTAGGCATCGTCTTCCATAAGTGCCCTCGTAAATTGGAAGGCAATCTTACGTAATATTAGATCCGCCACAAGAGAAAACAGATGCAAAGACCTGAGCGTCTTACAGAAGGTTCAACTTGTTAATGGACTGTGCGGCTGGTCCCGGCGGAGGTTCGAGTCCTCACTCAGGCATGGGTGTGTGTGTTTGTCCTTACGATACTTTAGCCTCAGTAGTGTGTAAGCTTAGGGACTGATAACCTTCGTAGTTAAGTCCCATAAGATTTCACACACATTTGAATATTTTTTGAGCAACTTGTTAATATAACTATTCTGGCAAAAGCGCTTTATCTAGGATAATGTTTGCCAATCCCAAAGGCATAGCGAAGTCGATAATGACTGAAGTAAGTGGTTATATATGAAAAGGGCACCTGTTCCGCGTCGCATCTAGCGCTTTAACACTAAAGATGGGCAATGGAGGCCTAGGTCTCGTAGATATTCATAAAAACAAAAGCCCTGTGTTTAATGAAAAAATTAGAATGCATTGAAAACCATCCGGATACCCTCATTGCTGCACTGCTGAAAGCGACAGAGCCCAAGAGCCTCGATCCGCCGTCGAATGTCGCATCGATCACTCCTAAATTAAAAGATGTGCGACAATTTTACATCGAACTCAGTTACATCAGAATCACGCAAAGAAAGCAATCAGACCCAAACAACCGTTCTATCGTAGAAGTGATAATGCAAGATATGAAACGAAACAAAATTGAGCAGTTACATGCAGATAAGTATTAGTAGATAGTCTGAAAAAATCTCGCCCCAGATGTGTTATCAAATGAAGTGATGAACTCCTGGTACAGAGTCGTCAATAATGCTATGAGATACTATGCTATTGGTTTATGCAACTCAAATCTATGTCAAAAATACCCTTCTGTTGACACGCTCTCACACAGATTTATATGTGGTCGCTATTTAGATGTATGGAAGGACATCAAAAGAAAAATAGCTTTGCTAAAACAAACTGATAGTAAATATGTAGAAATCTCCGACTTGTTGGTGCCAGATCAGATAGCTTATCCCTACATCACTGGCTTTTCTGGAATTATGTCAATTATATTATTAACAAAAAAGGAGATGACAGCTTACATGAGTTCCAAACGTACGTCGAAATAGAGTATCTTTGCACACGCTCATTAAAAGATCACAAAGTACAATTTGGAAATATGCTAAACATCCATTTCCAAAAGTCTGGTGTAGGGTAAGAAACATGTTGCTGCTTAATTTATTGTTGTGAAAGTGTAGAGGTGATGGCAACAAGTAGTGAATAGATGTTAAGGGCGAAGTACGGTGGGGACTTCGTGGGCCCCGTGGCCTCAGTAGAACCATGAAACGTCATCCCTCACACGCTGCTCAGATGACACTACAAGTAATTGCTAACAAAAATCACAAAGAACTCAGAAAGAAATCAAAACTGCCGGCCGCTATGGCCGAACGGTTCTAGGCGCTTCTGTCTGGAACCGCGCTGCTGCTACGGTCGCAGGTTCGAATCCTGCCTCGGGCATGGATGTGCGTGTTGTCCTTAGGGTAGTTAGGTTTAAGTAGTTCTAAGTCTAGGAGACTGATGACATCAGATGTTAAGTCCCATAGTACCCAGAGCCATTTGAACTTTTTTTTTTCCAAGGAGGAGCCCGAAGCCTTGACGTGCCATGAGATGAGCATGATTATTCATAGAGACAATATATGAATGATTGAATACTAATACTGTGATCAGTTATATTTTGTCCAGATACAGTTTACATGTACGTTTTGCACTACTGATTGCTTTGTAATACGTGGCATTATTTTGTACTCTGTACAAATAAACCAACTTGCCTTGTGGTTTTGGGGTAGCATACAGTAGATCAAGGATACGATCTGGGCTCAAGGTGTATTTGTTTTTGTCTTCTAAATGTATACGTGATACGTTATCTGCTGTGTTAATCGTCATACAGCGATTACAGTGGGTCCTGTACAAAACATTTGCACTTACGTACTACGAACACAGACATGGAAGTACAATCGTTTTGACTGGTCAGTTATTCAAAATGGTTCAAATGGCTCTGAGCACTATGGGACTTAACATCTGTGGTCGTCAGTCCCCTAGAACTTAGAACTACTTAAACCTAACCAACCTAAGGACATCACACACATCCCTGCCCGAGGCAGGATTCGAACCTGCGACCGTAGCAGTCGCGCGGTTCCGGACTGAGCGCCTAGAACCGCTAGACCTCCGCGGCCGGCGGTCAGTTATTAAAGAAGCCTTTTACACGTCGTGGATGCGAATTGTTTCAAACCACTGTATCTACTAGATTCTCAATCTGTTTTCTGTGTATCCTCCCCCAATTGTCCCATCGATTAGTAACAACCATTATTCTTGCCACGTTCAGGTCTATTACATTTTGTTATGGCCTTACGTCACCATTAGGGCTAGCAATGTGCTTTGCAAATAATTTCCAAACATGTACTATGTAAATGTCGGATGTATGTAGCTTAAGAAGCGGTGTATACTACATTATTATACGGCCGAAGGAGATTAGCAATAAAAACAAAGAGGCCTTGACCCCAAATCAAACCCTCGATCTTGTGCATGTTAACCCACTGTCCTGCGTCTCTCCTTCCTGCTGACAGACGCAGTTACTGTCGCGTGATTACAGTGTTGGCAGATTGTCAATCTTTAACGTCCACTTACTGCCGGAGATATGCGCGTGACGAAATTTTGTGAGCGACATCTCCGTATTCCTAGTATGTGAGGATTATCTATCAGTGATCATTGGAACAGCGGGAAGTTCCACGGGACTGGAAGAAGGCCAAGGTCATAGCAATCTATAAAAAGGGTAGAAAATCGGATGCACATAATTACCGGCCAATTTCACTGATCTCTATTTGTTGTAGAATCATGGAACATATTTTGTGTTCAGACATAATGACCTTTCTAGACTCTTAGAAGCTCCTGTGCAGAAACCAGCACGGTTTTAGGAAACAGCGGTCATGTGAGAGACAGCTGGCCCTCATTGCGCGTGATATACAACAGGCTCTAGATACCGGCTCCTAGGCTGATACCATATTCCTCGACTTTCGAAAGGCGTTCGACTCAGTTCCGCACTGTCGCTTGCTCCAAAAAGTGCGCGCTTACGGTGTATCCGATGACATATGCGGTTGGATAGAAATTTTTCTCACAGACAGGGAGCAATATGACGTTCTGAACGGGGTGACTTCAACAGAAACAAGCGTAACTTCAGGTGTGCCCAGGGCAGCGTAATAGGTGCTTTTTACGATTTACAAAACGGTCTGGTTGATGGTATTGACAGCGGCACTGGACTGTTTGCCGATGATACTGTAGTCTACAGGAAAGTAGCATCACACGATAGTTGTGAACATATCAATGAGGATTTGCAGAAAATAAAAGCGTGGTGTAATGACTGGCAGTTATATCTCAACATTAGTAAGTGTTCAAAAAAGTTCAAATGTGTGTGAAATCTTATGGGACTTAACTGCTAAGCTTACACACTACTTAATCTAAATTATCCTAGGGACAGACACACTCCTGCCCGAGGGAGGACTCGAACCTCCGCCGGGACCAGCCGCACAGTCCATGACTGCAGCGCCCTAGACCGCTCGGCTAATCCCACGCGGCATTAGTTAAGTGTAACCTACTCCCTATAACAAGGCGAAAATCCCCATTAATGTACGAGTACAAAATAAATGTCCAGTGGTAACATCCGTCAAGTATCTGGGTGTGACTATTCTAAATGATCTCAAGTGGAATGATCAGATTACACAAGTAACGGGCAAGGCGAACTCTAGATTGCGGTTTATTGGTGGAATCCTGAAGCTATGCAGTCCTTCAACAAAGAAATTGCTTATAATACGTTAGTTTGTCCTGTCTTAGAGTATTGTTCGTCTGTATCGGACCCTTACCAGTTGGGTCTGATTCAAGAGATTGAGAAGGTCCAAAGAAGAGCGGCAAGATTCATGACTGGTACATTTAGCCATTGTGAGAGCGTTACAAATCTCATAGAAAGTTTGAAGTGGGACACACTTGCAGACAGACGGCGCGGTAAACGGAAGGGGCTGCACACTAAATTCCGAAATCCGATCTTCACCGAGTATGTAGAGCATATATTATTACCACCAGCTTTCAAATCACGTAATGATCACCAATCAAAGATAAGAGAAATTAGAGCTCGTACTGAGGCGTTCAGACAGTCGTTTTTCCCACGCGCGATCCGCGAGTGAACAGAGGGGTGGGGGGGGGGGGGGGTTGCAGAGAGGGGGGAGGGGGGATTGACTTTGGCGCGAATTCCTTCCGCCACACACAGCTTGGTGGCTAGCGGAGTATATATGTAGATGAAGATGTCTTATCGCGCTGCGAAATCCGAATGCGCAGATTTTTCTTCCCCCTGTACAAGAAATAAAAACTCCTATGCATTACATAATTCGTCGTAGGAAGAATGCAGCTGACATCAGGGGTGAGGAGGAACAGCGCAATTTGCTCCTTAGTTCTATTCGGTTACCAGCACGAACTAACTTTATTTACATGATAATGAAATAGATTAATAAATCTAGATATCCCCTCAGCTTGTTTAGTAAAAAGATGAATAAATTTTAGTCACGCAGTCAACAAGATGAAAAATATGGGCACGGTGGTTCACAACTGAAGTTAATTGTTGAAAGATGCAGGCGAAACCAATGTCCGGTTGTAATACTTCATGAAAGTCGAATTTGGAGACAGATGTACAACTAGCTGGACATAAGTAGCAATTTCTGATATGGCATCGGTAGAAGGTGAGGCTAAAGTGTATTAGATAACTCGAGGTAAGTGGAAACAGCATTGAAAACCAAGTCTTCAGTTTGTATCACTGAGCTTTTCTTTCAATTTTCTGTTTCTCCTACTTGGACACCTGCATAAACAAACATTAGTCACTTGATTATGCTAAATCCTTCAGATTATTTAGCAACTAGCTGAAGTTAAGCAATCAACAAGATGAAAATTGTGAACTCGTTGGTATGCAATTGAACTCAATTTTTTAAAGATACATAGTGCCTATTTCTAATATAATATGAAAGCCGAATTTGGAGACATTTGTACAAACAGATGATATCACTGATACAGGACTTAATTTTGGCACTTGTGTGAAAAACGAAACCAGTGAATGACTTTTATTTTGGTATATATTGTCGTGTTTGTCTTCTTTTCTTAACCGAGGTAGCATATTTTTGACACATAAACAGTAGGAACACTGTAACACGTAGCCAGTTGCGATAATATTGATGTGTGACATTTCGCTGGGTGAACCAGAGATAACCAGAAAGAAGTACCAAACACGTAAACAACTTAAGTAAACAGTTTAGTTCAAAATGCATCCAAAAATGAAGTCCTAGTGAGAGTAAGCTGGGCACAGTGCACTGAACAAGTAAACGCAGCAAGATCGAAACATAAACTGCAGCGTCGCTGCGCTGCGCTGTCCTAAGTGCACAGCCGTCGTCTCCTTCCTCCAGCCCATGTCGTGCAGTGGGTGTGGTCACAATATTGCGTCAGTATCCCTATTGTCTGCAGCGTTCTCACTATTACGGTTCTTTAGTACCGCTCGTATCCGTTTCCTTTATTGTGCATAACGATGTGTATGTACAGAATGGATATTGACACATACTGGATGCTGACCTCGTTAACGATATTTATATTTTGTTATAGTCAGTACAGTAATGGCTACTTCATAATTAGAAAGTTTTAGACTTGTGTTAGATTTACAAGGCACCACACAGTAAGTGACTTCTCGTGCCTTGTCAGTGACATGATAATAAAAATACGTCATGGTACGGTGCCAATAGAGGCATGTGCCGGCTAATCTAGCTGGATACCGAGTAAAGAAATTACCTGCTTTTCCCTCTTTTTTATAGTGTTTGAGTAGTCTGCATTGTATTCAATAAGTCCACTGTGCGTTAAAAATGGTGATGTCACTGATGACAGTGCGACTAGAGCAGAAGTACGAAACACGGTTTTCCGAAAATGTTTCACCAAAAAAAAAAAACCGAAGTAATTATTCCAGAATTCCAACCTGTAACGACTGCCAACATGAATAACTTAGAAGTAGACATCCTCGGTGTAGCAAAGTAGCTTAAACCACTTAACAAAGGCAAAGTCCCCGATCTAGACAGTATAACACTCAAGTCCCTTTCAGAGAATGCTGATACAATAGCTCCACACTTACCAACCATACACAACCGCTTGCTCGTCGTACGAACCGATGCACAAATTTTAACACTAAAAGACTTTTGTACTCAAACATATGTCACATATAATTACAAACTATGTAGGAAAGCTAATCTAACGGCAATAGAGAGTTTGCTCAAAAAATGTTCAAATGTGTGTGAAATCTCATGGGACTTATCCTAAGGACAAACACACATACCCATGCCCGAGGGAGGACTCGAACCTCCGCCGGGACCAGCCGCACAGTCAATAAAGAGTTTCTTTAATCCTCGTTAAGGAACAAGAGTGGCAGGTTGTTGGTAGTGCCGATAACATAGATGACAAACATAATGCTTTCCTAGACACATTTCTCATGCTCTTTGAGAGTTACTTTCGATTAGAACGTTCTAAACGGAGTACTATCAATAAAAGGCAGCCTCGGTGACTGACTAGTGGGATAAGGATTTCATGTAGAATAAAGTGGGAATTATATCAAAATGGCAGAAGTAGTCACAATCAAGCTTTAGTAACCCATTACAAACAGTTTTGTACGGTGCTGAACAATGTTATTAGGAAGGCAAAGAGTATGTGGTAAGCAAATAGAATAGCTAATACACAGGATAAAATTAAAACCATGTGGTCAGTTGTGAAGGAGGTGTCTGGTCAGCAGCACGAGGTCGACGATGCATCTAACAATCATTTTCTGAACATTGCTGGTAAATTAAATAAAAACTTAGTTTCTAAAGGGAATCATATAACTCTCTTGGAAAATGCCTTTCCGAGACTGATGTCTGAAATACTCCTCAGTGATAGAGACAAGGGGAGATTGAGTCAATAATTAAGTCACTGAAGACTAAGGACTCTCATGGATATGATGGAGTGCCGAGCAGGATATTAAAGTACTGCGCTGCACATGTTAGCCCTGTACTTAGCCATATTTGTTATTTTTCCTTTAAGAATGGTCAGTTTGCTGAACGATTAAATCACTCAGTAGTAAAGCTGCTTTACTACTAAGGATAATTGATAATTTTATATCACACAATTTGGTATCAAATGTACTGTTCGGTTTTAGAAGTCGTTTAACAACTGAAAATGGTATATTGTCTTTTCTCTCTGAGGTATTGGATGGATTTAACAAAAGGTTTCAACGCTAGGCATATTTTTTTGATTTAACTAAGGCGTTTGTGTCGATCACAAAATATTACTCCAGATGTTGGACAATTGTGGAATATGGGGAGTAGCTCACAATTGGTTCACATCTGACTTTAACAATAGACAGCAAGAGGTCATTATTGACAGCGTTGAGAATAGATGCGATGTGGGGTCTGAGTGGGACACGGTCAAATAGGGGGTGCCCAAGGATCAGTGTTGGGGCCACTCCTGTTTCTTATTTATGTAAATGATATGCCCTCTAGTATTACAGGTAAGTCTAAAATATTTCTGTCTGCTGATGACACTAGCTCGGTAGTAAAGCTTGTTGTGTGCAACATTGGTTCGGTTTCAAATAGAGCAGTTCATGACATAAGTTCATGGCTTCTAGAAAATAAACTGACTCTAAATCACAGTAAGACTCAGTTTTTACAGTTTCTAACACACAATACAACAAACCCCGACATTTTAATTTCACAGAATGGACATGTGATTAGTGAAACTGAACTTTTCAAATTTCTAGGTGTTCAGATTGATAGTAAACTGTTGTGGAAAGCACACGTTCAGGATCTTGTTCAACGAGTTAATGCTGCCATTTTTACTACTCAAGGGGTATCTGAAGTAAGTGATCGTGCGACAGGAAAAATAGTCCACTTTGCTTATTTTCATTCACTTATGTCGTATGGTATATTTTGGGTTAACTCTTCCCATTATCAAAGGATATCTTTGGTAGAGCATTGGGGAACGATTGACAAGAATGGGGGAAAGAAATACAGTACAAGAAGAATGGGTAGCTTTGAGGGATGAAGTAATGAAGGCAGCAGAGGATCAAGTAGGTAAAAAGACGAGGGCTAGTAGAAATCCTTGGGTAACAGAAGAAATATTGAATTTAATTGATGAAAGGAGAAAATATAAAAATGCAGTAAATGAATCAGGCAAAAAGGAATACAAACATCTCAAAAATGAAAAATGAGATCGACAGGAAGTGCAAAATGGCTAAGCAGGGATGGCTAGAGGACAAATGTAAGGATGTAGAGGCTCGTCTCACGTGGGGTAAGACAGATAATGCCTATAGGAAAATTAAAGAGACCTTTGGAGAAAGAGAACCACTTGTATGAATATCAAGAGCTCAGATGGAAACCCAGTTGTAAGCAAAGAACGGAAAGCAGAAAGGTGGAAGGAGTTTATAGAGGTTCTATACAAGGGTGATGTACTTGAGGACAATATTATGGAAATGGAAGAGGATGTAGATGAAGATGAAATGGGAGATACGATACTACGTGCAGAGTTTGACAGAGCACTGAAAGACCTGAGTCGAAACAAGGCCCCGGGAGTAGACAACATTCAATTAGCACTACTGACAGCCTTGGGAGAGCCAGTCCTGAAGACCACAACAACAACAACATCTGGTGAGCAAGATGTATGAGACAGGCGAAATATTCTCAGACTTCAAGAAGAATAGAATAATTCCAATCCCAAAGAAAGCAGGTGTTGACAGATGTGAAAATTACCGAACTATCAGTTTAAGAAGCCACGGCTCCAAAATACTAACAATAATTCTTTACAGACGAATGGAAAAACTAGTGGAAGTTTGGATTCCGTAGAAAAGTTATAACACGTGAGGCAATACTGACCCTATGATTTATCTTAGAAGAAAGATTAAGGAAAGGCAAACCTACTCTTCTAACATTTGTAGACTTGGAGAAAACTTTTGACAATGTTGACTGGAACACTCTATTACAAATTCTGAAGGTGGCAGGGGTATAACACAGGGAGCGAAAGGCTATTTACAATTTGTACAGAAACCGGATGGCAGTTATAAGAGTCGAGGGGCATGAAAGTGAAGCAGTGGTTGGGAATGGAGTGAGACAGGGTTGTAGCCTCTCCCCGATGTTATTCAATCTGTATATTGAGATAGCAGTAAAGGGAACAAAAGAAAAATTCGGAGTAGGTATTAAAATCAATGGAGAAGAAATAAAAACGTTGAGGTTCGCCAGTGACATTGTAATTCTGTCAGAGACAGCAAAGGACTTGGAAGAGCAGTTGAACGGAATGGACAGTGTCTTGAAAGGAGGATATAAGATGAACATTAACAGAAGCAAAACGAGGATAATGAAATGTATTCGATTTAAGTCGGGTGATGCTGAGGGAATTAGATTAGGAAATGAGACACTTAAAGTAGTAAAGAAGTTTTGCTGTTTGGGGAGCAAAATAACTGATGATGGGCCGGCCGAAGTGGCCGTGCGGTTAAAGGCGCTACAGTCTGGAACCGCAAGACCGCTACGGTCGCAGGTTCGAATCCTGCCTCGGGCATGGATGTTTGTGATGTCCTTAGGTTAGTTAGGTTTAACTAGTTCTAAGTTCTAGGGGACTAATGACCTCAGCAGTTGAGTCCCATAGTGCTCAGAGCCATTTGAACCATTTTTTTGAACTGATGATGGTCGAAGTAGAGAGGATATAAAATGTAGACTGGCAATGGCAAGGAAAGCGCTCCTGAAGAAGAGAAATTTGTTAACATCGAGTATAGGTTTAAGTGTCAGGAAGTCGTTTCTGAAAGTATTTGTATGGAGTGTAGTCATGTATGAAAGCGAAACGTGGACGATAAATTGTTTGGACAAGAACAGAATAGAAGCTTTCGAAATGTGGTGCTACAGAAGAATGCTGGAGATTAGATGGGTAGATCACATAACTAATGACGAGGTATTGAATAGAATTGGGGAGAAGAGGAATTTATGGCACAAATTGACAAGAAGAAGGGATCGGTTGGTAGAACATGTTCTGAGGCATCAAGGGATCACCAATTAAGTATTGGAGGGCAGCATGGAGAGTAAAAATCGTAGAGGGAGACCAAGAGATGAATACACTAAGCAAATTCAGAAGGATGTAGGTTGCAGTAGGAACCGAGAGATGAAGAAGCTTGCACAGGATAGAGTAGCATGGCGAGCTGCATCAATTCAGTCTCAGGACTGAAGACCACAACAACAACAACATCTTTGGCTCAGAAATGGGCAGCTCAGGCAGTAAGTGGTGTAAGTTCACGAACCTCTTGTCGACCCCTGTTCACTAGTCTGGGTATTCTGACATTGGCCTCTCAATATACATATTCTTTACCGTCGTTTTTTGTTAACAGTATTAGCTTATTCCCAAGAGTTAGCAGCTTTCACTCAGTTAATACTAGCCAGAAATCCAATCTGCATTTGGATCACACTTCCTTAACTCTTGTGCAGAAAGGTGTGCAATATACTGCTACATCCATTTTCAATAAACTACACAAGAAATCAAAAATCTTAGCAGTAATCCACGCGCTTTCACATCTAAGCAGAAGAGTTTCCTCGTGGGTCACTCCTTCTATTCTGTTGAAGTGTTTCTTGAAAAATCAAGCAGATTCCTATATTTTATTATTGATTGTGTTTACTTAAATTTATGGCTTGACTTTTTTTGGGATCATAAACGTTTTATTTTATCTGTTATTATTTTTATGTTGTAATTTCATGTACTGACTCGTTCCATGACCTTGGAGAGTTGCTCCTCAATTTGGTCTTGCTGAACTAGGCGTTAAATAAATAAAGCAATAAGACTGAGAAGTTGTACGAGTCACACCAATACACAAGAATGGAAATATGAGCAATCAGACCCGTATTACTAACGCCGATTTGCAGTAAGGTGTTGGAATATATGCTGTGTTCGAACATTACGAAATATCTCGATGGAAACGATTGACAAATAGCACGCATTCAGAAAGTATCGTTCTTGTGAAACACAACTATCGCTTAATTCTTACGAAGTAATGAGTCCGGAAGGCTTTTGACACGGTTCCTCACAAGCGGCTTTTAATCAAATTGCATGCCTGTGGAGTATCGCCTCAGTTATGCCAAGGGATTCGTGATTTCCTGTTAGAAAGGCCACAGTCCGTCGTTACTGACGGAAGAAATATCTGGCTTACCCCAAGGAATCGTTATAGGACCTCTGCTGTTGTTGATCTACATAAACGATTTAGTAGACAGCCTGAGCAGCCCTCTTAGATCGTTTGCAGCTGATGCTGTCATTTATCGTCTTATAAAGCCATCACACGATTGAAACCAATTGCAAAATGATTTAGACAAGATATCTGTGTGATGCGAAAAGTGGCAACTGACTCTAAATGATGAAAAATGTGAAGTCAGCGACACAAGTAGTAAAAGGAATCCGTCAAATTTTAGTTACACAATAAATCACAAAAACCTAAAGCTGTAAATTCAACTAAATGCTTAAGGACTACAACTCAAGTAACTTAACTGGAAGGAGCTCAAAGATTATGTTGTGGAGGAAAGCAAGGCAAAAAATCCGATTTATTTGCAGAACAGTTAGAAGGTGCACCAGGTCTACTAAAGAGACTGCTTGCACCACACTTGTCCTCCCTCTTCTGGAGTATTGCTCTTAAGAGTGGATTTCGCATCAGATGGAATTGACAGAGGAGTTCGAAAAAGTTCAATGCAGGACAACTCAGCTTGTAATATCACGAAATACGGGAGAGAGTGCCACGGAAATAATAAGTGGATTGGGGTGGAAATCATTGAAACAAAGACGTTTTCCATTGCGGCACCATGTTCTCATGAAATTTCAATCACCATTTTCATCATCCGATTGCGAAGACATTGTGTTGAGGCCCGCCCACATAGGGAGAAATGATCATCATCATAAAATAAATCAGAGCGTTTTTTCCGCGCGCAGCTCAGGAGTGGAACGGTAGAGATATTGCTTGAAGGTGGTTCGCCGGCCGGAGTGGCCGATCGGTTCTAGGCGCTACAGTCTGGAACCGTGTGATCGCTACGGTCGCAGGTTCGAATCCTGCCTCGGGCATGGATGTGTGTGATTTCCTTAGGTTAGTTAGGTTTAAGTAGTTATAAGTTCTAGAGGACTGATGACCTGAGAAGTTAAGTCCCATAGTGCTCAGAGCCAGTTGAACCATTTGAAGGTGGTTCGGTGAACCCTCTGCCAGACACTTAATTGTGAATTGCAGGGTAATCATATAGATGTAGATGTACACAATCGTCCCCCATGATCAACGTATCATGGTTAATATTGATGAGAGCGCACAGAAAGTAGTATTATTGCCAGACCACTCTGGGTTGCTAAATGCGATTGCTCCTTGCCTAATCCAGTTAATGCGAGACCAGTAGAGGAATTCAGCTACGTCAGCCGTCTAGAAAGGCTGGGGAGCTGTGACTCAAGCTTGGCGGCTTTCGTCTCCTTCAACAAACCTCTGAACTGGCGCCAGCGTTGAGGTTCTAAACAATGAGTCGGTATTTCACAACTGTTTACACATACCACACGTACTGATGGATGGATAGAGTTGAGTTTAGGGCGCACGTCATCGTTTAGCAACCATTCTGTTTTTGATATCATGATAGTATGGCTAAATAATGTGGTATGATATGAACAGTGTCGTATTCGATGCTAAAAGATACAGGGCAATACGAAATGACTGCAGCGATTACAAACGGTTTTATTGTTGTGGTCTTCAGTCTAAAGAATGATTTGATCAGTTCTGCACGCTAGTGTATTCTGTGAAAGCCTCTTCATTTCTGAATGATGGCTGCAACCTGCTTACTGTGTTCATGCTTAGGTCTCCCGCTATAATTTTAACTCCCCCCCCCCCCCCCCCCGCCTCCACCCCCCCCCCCCCCACACACACACACAAACCCACTCTCCTTCACTATCAAACTGAATTGTCTTTTGATCCTTCGAGGTGTTTCCCATCAACCAATCCCTCCTTTTAGTCAAGCTGTTCCATTAGTTTCTTTTTTGTCCAATTCGATGCAATACTTCCTCATTAGTTATTCAGCCTACCCATACAATCTTCAGCAATCTCCCATAGCGGCACATTTCAATAGCTTATATTCTCTTCTTGTCTGAAATGCATATCGGCCATTTCTCATATCCGTACAAGGCTACACTCTAATGAAGAACCTTGACAGAGGACTTTCTAACATTTAAATTTATATTAGATGTTAACAAATTCATGTTTTCCAGAAATGCTTTTCTTGCTGTTGCCAGCCTGCATTTCATATCCTCCCTGATTCGACGATCATCAGTTATTTGCTGCCCGAATAGCAAAACTCATTTACTTCTCTCAACATCTCATTTGTAGAGGGAGATCTAGGCACGAATACAGCAAGCAGGTTCAAATGGATGTAGGTTCAAAGCTGAAGAGGGTTGCACAGGATAGACTCAACAGAGGAAGTCCACTGGACCTGACGGGATACCAATTCGATTCTACACAGAGTACGAGAAAGAACTTGCCCCCGTTCTAACAGCCGTGTACCGCAAGTCTCTAGAGGAACGGAAGGTTCCAAATGATTTGAAAAGAGCACAGGTTGATCCAGTTTTCAAGAAGGGTCGTCGAGCAGATGCGCAAAACTATAGGCCTATATTTCTGACATCGATCTGTTGTAGAATTTTAGAACGTGTTTTTTGCTCGCGTATCATGTCATTTCTGGAAACCCAGAATCTACTCTGTAGGAATCAACATGGATTCCGGAAACAGCGATCGTGTGAGACCCAACTCGCTTTATTTGTTCATGAGACCCAGAAGATATTATATACAGGCTCCCAGGTAGATGCCATTTTCCTTGACTTCCGGAAGGCTACGGAATATCAGACCAGCTGCGTAGTTGGACTGAAGAGTCTTTAGCAAACAGAACATAGCATGTTGTTCTCAATGGAGAGACGTTTACAGATTTTAAAGAAACCTCTGCCATGCCACAGGGGAGTGTTATGGGACCATTGCTTTTCACAGTATATATAAATGACCTAGTAGATAGTGTCGGAAGTTCCATGCGGCTTTTCGCGGATTATGCTGTAGTTTACAGAGAAGTTGCAGCATTAGAAAATTGCAGCGAAATGCAGGATGATCTGCAGCGGATGGGCACTTGGTGCAGGGAGTGGCAACTGATCCTTAACATAGACAAATTTAATGTATTGCGAATGCATAGAAAGAAGGATCCTTTATTGTATGATTATATGATAGCAGAACAAACACTGGTAGCAGTTACTTCTGTAAAATATCTGGGAGTATGCGTACGGAACGATTTGAAGTGGAATGATCATATAAAATTAATTGTTGGTAAGGAGGGTGCCAGGTTGAGATTCATTGGGAGAGTCCTTAGAAAATGTAGTCCATCAACAAAGGAGGTGGCTTACAAAACACTTGTTCGACCTACACTTGAGTATTGCTCATCAGTGTGGGATCTGTACCAGGTCGTCGGATTGACAGAGGAGATAAGAGAAGATCCAAAGAAGAGCGGCGCGTTTCGTCACAGGGTTATTTGGTAAGCGTGATAGCGTTACGGAGATGTTTAGCAAACTCAAGTGGCAGACTCTGCAAGAGAGACGCTCTGCATCGCGGTGTAGCTTGCTGTCCAGGTTTCGAGTGGGTGCGTTTCTGGATGAGGTATCTAATATATCGCTTCCCCTACTTATACCTCCCGAGGAGATCACGAATGTAACATTGGAGAGATTCGAGCGCGCACGGAGGCTTTCCGGCAGTCGTTCCTCCCGCGAACCATACGCGACTGGAACAGGAAAGGGAAGTAATGACAGTGGCACGTAAAGGGCCTTCCGCCACGCACCGTTGGGTGGCTTAAGGAGTATAAATGTAGATGTAGATGTAGACTAGCGGGGAAAGCTGCTTCAAACCAGTATCCAGACTGAAGACCAAAATAACAACAAAGACGCGGCCTAAAAGGCAAAATGCTTTCCCTCACTTTATGGCACGTAAAGAATGCGGAGGTAAGTGCTGGTGATCACGGCCAGGGCCGCTTTCCCTGTGTGAGAGCGCCAAGCGCCGCGTGGGCGCCTGCTGCACGTGGAAGTGTGTCGCCCGCTGCCGTCGCCTATGCAGACTGCCGTCGCTGCCCACGGCACTGACTCAGGCCGCCGCCCCCGCACACCGGGCGGGAGCACACTTGGCAGGTAGAGGGGCGCCGCCCATCTCCGCTCCCTGGCGACCGCCACTGCACGCAGCGGTGAGCGGCAGGGTCGGCGCCCACAACACGGAGCAGCTACAGTCCCTTTCTCTCCAGCGACCTTGTTTCTGTGACGCTGTGCTGCATTTCCTCGACCTGTGTGCCTGTTCACAGAAGCTACATAGACCTACACTACTGGCCATTACAATTGCTATACCACGAAGATGACGTGCTACAGACGCGGAATTTAACCGACAGGAAGATGACGCTGTGATATACAAATGATTAGCTTTTCAGAGCATTCACACAAGACTGGCGCCGGTGGCGACACCTACAACTTGCTGACACGAGGAAAGTTTCCAACCGATTTCTCATACACAAATAGCAGTTGACCGGCGTTGCCTGGTGAAACGTTGTTGTGATGCCTCGTGTAAGGAGTAGAAATGCGTACCATCACGTTTCCGACTTTCATAAAAGTCGGATTGCAGCCTATCGCGATTGCGGTTTCTCGTATCGCGACATTGCTGCTCGCGTTGGTCGAGATCCAATGACTGTTAGCAGAATATGGAATCAGTGGGTTCAGGAGTGTAATACGGAACGCCGTGCTGGATCCAACGGCCTCGTATCACTAGCAGTCGAGATGACAGGCATCTTATCCGCATGGCTGTAACGGATCGTTCAGCCACGTCTCGATCCCTGAGTCAACAGATGGGGACGTTTGCAAGACAACAACCATCTGCACGAACAGTTCGACGACGTTTGCAGCAGCATAGACTATCAGCTCGCAGACCATAGCTGCGGTTACCCTTGACGCTGCATCACAGACAGGAGCGCCTGCGATGGTGTACTCAACGACGAACCTGACTGCACGAATGGCAAAACGTCGGCTTTTCGGACGAACCCAGGTTCTGTTTACAGCATCATGATGCTCGCATCCGTGTTTGGCGACATCGTGGTGAACACACATTGGAAGCGTGTATTCGTCATCGCCATACTGGCGTATCACCCGACGTGATGGTATGGAGTGCCATTGGTTACACGTCTCGGTCACCTCTTGTTCGCACTGACGGCACTTAGAACACTGGACGTTACATTTCAGATGTGTTTCGACCCGTGGCTCTACCCTTCATTCGATCCCTTCGAACTCTACATTTCAGCAGGATAATGCACGACCGCATGTTGCAGGTCCTGTACGGACCTTTCTGGATACAGAAAATGTTCGACTGCTGCCCTGGCCAGCATATTCTCGAGATCTCTCACCAATTGAAAACGTCTGGTCAATGGTGGCCGAATAACTGGCTCGTCACAATACGCCAGTACGCCAGTCACTACTCTTGATGAACTGTGGTATCGTGTTGAAGCTGCATGGACAGCTGTACCTGTACACGCCATCCAAGCTCTGTTTCACTCAATGTCCAGGCGTATCAAGGCCGTTATTACGGCTAGAGGTGGTTGTTCTGTGTACTGATCTCTCAGGATCTATGCACCCAAAGTGCGTGAAAATGTAATCACATGTCAGTTCTAGTAAAATATATTTGTCCGATGAATATGCGATGAATACCCGTTTATCATCTGCATTTTTTCTTGGTTTAGCAATTTTAATGGCCAGTAGTGTAAGTACAAGCCATGAGACAGATGAATGACGAGTTTTGTGAAATAATATTTTTTATTAGTTACTGCATATCTGGATGATTCCGATTTCGAAATTGTTGTTCCGTTAATGAAAAGACGCTCCAGCTGCTTTTTTAAGAACTTCATTAAGTTCACACGACTGGTTTCGGTCTTTATACATAGAAGCACCAAACAAACGGGTGTAGACATGCGTATTCAGATACAGAGATATGTCAGAATACAGCACTGCGGTCGGAGACGACCATATAAGACTACAAGTGTCTGGCGCAGTTGTTAGATCGCTTACTGCTGCTACAATGGCAGCTTATCAAGATTTAAGTGAATTTGAACGTGGTGTTAAAGTCGGCGCACGAGCTACAGGACACAGCATCTCCGAGGTAGAGATGAAATGGGGATTTTCTCATATGACCATTTCACGAGTGTACCGTGAATATCAGGAATCCAGTAAAATATCAAATCTCAGACATCGCTGGGACCAGAAAAAGATCCTGCAAGAACGGGGCCAACGTCGACTGAAGAGAATCGTTCAATGAGACAGAAGAGCAACACTTTCGCAAATAGGTGCAGATATCAATGCTAGGCTGAAATAAAGTCTCATCGTGCGAACCATTCAACGAAACCTCATCGATATGGGCTATCGGAGCCGAAGGCACACTCGTGTACCCTTGATGACTGCACGACACAAAGCGTTACATCTCGCCTGGGCCCGTCAACACCGACATTGGGCAGTTGATGCCTGGAAACATGTCGCCTGACCAGACGAGTCTCGTTTCAAATTTTACCGAGAGGATGGACTGTACTGGTATGGAGACAACCTCATGAACTCATGGACCCTGCATGTTAGGAGGAGACTATTCAAGCTGGTAAAGGATCTGTAATGGGGTGGGGCGTGTGCAGTTGGAGTGAAATGGGACCCCTGTTATGTCTAGATACGACTCTGACAGGTGACACGTAGGTGCGAATCCTGTCTGGTCACCTGCATCCATTCATGTCCATTGTGCATTCCGAGGGACGTGGGCAATTCCGGAAGGACAGTGCTACACCCCAGACGTCCAGAATTGCAGGGAGTGGCTCGAAGGTCACTCCTTTGAGTTTGAACACTTCTGCTGGCCACCAGACTCCTCAGACGTGAACATTATTGAGCTTATCTGGGATGCCTTGTAATGTGCTGTCCAGAAGAGTTCTCCAACCCCCTCGCACTCTTACAGATTTATGTACAGCCCTGGAGGATTCATGGTGTCAATTCCATCTAGCACTACTTCAGACATTAGTCGAGTTCATGCCACGTCGTATTGTGGCACATCTGCGTGCTCGTGGGGGCTCTACACGATATTATGCAGGTGTTCCAGTTTCTTTGTCTCTTCAGTGTAGATAGTTTTATCTTTTATAATAGGGGATTTTAGAAATTGTTTATACACAGGATGTTTCCATAAAAGCGTGCAAAAATTTAACAGGACATAGAAGATTCTCAAAAAAAAATGGTTCTGAGCACTATGGGACTTATCATCTGAGGTCATCAGTCGCCTAGAACCTAGAACTACTTAAATCTAACTAGCCTAAGGATATCACACACATCCATGTCCGGTGCAGGATTCGAACCTGCGACCGAAGCGGTCGCGCGGTTCCAGACTCAAGCGCCTAGAACCGCTCGACCACATCGGCCGGCGAGAAGATGCTCCACTGAACAATTTGACGCTGGGAAACTGGGATCGGAGAAGCCAGTTTAAGGAGATAACAGGAATAAAGTCACATTACTGTGTACTTTTTTATTTGCGGTAGTTACAGTTGACACAATGAACGTACAATTTGTACTGTACCTTACAAGAAGTGCTGAAACTGATAGCCATCAACATCGATGCAAGCATGACATCGGCGAACAAGATTCTGACACAACCCGACAAATGTCCCTAGTGCGCTTAGAATCACGTCACAGGCAGCTACAATTCTGGCAACTAATTCCATCTCCGTATCCACTGGAATTTCGTACACAAGTTACTCTAGATATCCCTATAGGATTTAATCAAGGGTATTCAGGTCAGGTGACCTCGCAGGCCATGGAATAGGACCTCGCCTTCCAATCCAGCGACCAGGAAATACAACAGTGCGATGGTTGCGGACATCCACACTGAAGTGAGGTGGTGCGCCAACATGTTATATCCACTTCCTCTCACGAACAGCCAAGGGTACGTTCTCCAACAACTCAGGTAGAACTCTTTGCGCGAACCACAAGAACAGGTGGCCATTCGGACGGCCAGGTAAAAGATATGGCTCGTCCTCTTTGTTTCCTTGCAGGAAATAAGGGATGCACAGGCACATAAACAGCACAGTAAGTGTAGACTTGTACGCATATTAGTTGTAAATAAGCTGGAAAACAGTTAGACTAAGCGGTAGACAAGTTTACTTCCATATCTCCTTAAGCTTGCTTCCGCGAATCCAGGTTCCCTACCTCAAATTGTTCAGTGGAGCTTCCTCTATTGGGGACCACACCGTGGTTCAGGTCGAAAAAAATCGATTTTCGGTTTTCATTATATTTCGATAGTTTAAGGTTTTATTTAAGTAATCTGAAAAGGATTTTGCTGAAAAAAATTTTTTTCGAGCATTTAAAGAGCATTTTCCTACCACGTGTGTCTATGTGTCACGCACACTTTTCTACATATATTTTAGATCTTTATATCCCCTACATTGCACGTTAGGGATTTTTTTTTACTCCCGAGTGTGTTGGCTATCCTTGGAATGCAACGATCGGTATTCGTTTGTTTCTGCTGTTTGTAAACAACACGCTTTCAGTTGTAAGATGGAAAATTGTTGACCAGACAGGGTCGGTTAAGTAAAACAGAAACAGAAAACTTGCAGGTATACTATGGGCAGGCAATTAGGAGAAATAAAGAAAATCTGGAGGCAATGAAGAGAGATGTTTGGGCCATTTTCTTCCATAAGTCCTCTATTGATGATAAGCCATGTCATGGATTGTGTCCATCAGGAGAAAATTCGTGGTGCATATATAATAGGGCTCAGGCAACTGGAGAATCTTATTCTCACCAGCATTCTCTTCCTGCTGCCGTTATTACAGCAATCAAACCTATTTTCAGAGACTTGGATCATCCTGACCTTCTAAGAAAATGTCTGCATGGGCAGACACAGAACCCAAATGACTATTTCAACAGCATAATTTGGAACCGCCTTCCTAAAACTGTATTTGTAGGCAAGCATACAATGAAACTAGGAGTTCATGATACTGTTATTACATTCAATTGTGGTAAAATTGGAAAGTGTTGGGTACTGAAAAAGCTAGGAATTAATCCTGGCCGGCCGTGGTGGCCGTGCGGTTCTAGGCACTGCAGTCTGGAACCGAGCGACCGCTACGGTCGCAGGTTCGAATCGTGCCTCGGGCATGGATGTGTGTGATGTCCTTAGGTTAGTTAGGTTTAAGTAGTTCTAAGTTCTAAGGGACTGATGACCTCAGATGTTAAGTCCCACAGTGCTCAGAGCCAATTAATCCTGGTGAAAATATGATCACTGGGCTGCAACATTGCGATAAAATGAGGATAGCCGATGCAGACAGGTCTGCATCTAATGTGGCAAAGAAAGCGAGACAAACATCCAGGAAAGTGAAAAACAAGCTGGAAGATCTGCTAAAGGCCAAAGAAGGGCCATCATATGCAGCAGGACAGTTTTAATTAACTGTAAGTAACAAATTTCAAAAGTTTCTTCTTTAAAGTCAATTTCCCGCAAACTAAAATTTTCAGTACATATGCCCCATTACATCAGAAACTATCATAAATAAATGAGTGAAACTTTCAGAGACTCTGCATAATATAAAAATCCACCTCTGGTACTACATTCATTAATATTCCCCCATTAGGAAGTTCACAAAAAATATTTTCTGCAGAAAAAACTTCATATTTTTTGTTAATAAATTTAAAAAGTATTTCTTAAAAACTACAAAATGGATGAAGTAGATTTTAGTATAGTTGACTCTATTAGCATCATGCAACATGCAGTAAAAATATTAAGGTCGTGCCTCAAATAGTTTTTTAAGAAATGGGTCAAATACTTGCCAAAATTAACATGGGTTAGATAGGCAGGGTGTGGTCCTCTTAAATTTTTGCGCGCACTTACGCAAACACACAGTATGTACAGTACAAGTCCAGAAATAATACGGAGAGAGGGAAAATTGTGACACTTGGAGATTGGCATGCAATTTCTCATCCAGATCAAGACAAAAGTTTATCTAGAAACATCAAATGTGGAGCATTTTGAAAACAAATGTCCGAAAAGGTGGAGCTGATAATGGTCACATAGTGGAAGGCAACGGAATGTACATAAGAATGTGTACCACCACGCGTTAGTGTACAAGCTAACCGAGTATAGTGCCGAGGCATCTAATCCCTATCCACGATGAAGCTAGGGTCCGAATCGTCATCAGGTTCCTTTTTTATTTTTTAGAAGTACGTTCGCTACTTCTCGTCGTTTATAAGTAGGACACTATTTCGGCATATGACAAGAGCATATCATATGACAGTGGGATCCATTTAACTGCATGCTTGCGTTTGATAACCGCGCAGTGCACATCCATAACTGCTCCCGTCAAGTCGGCTTCCCGATAGAGTACATAAGCGATGAATACGTCGATACGCTTCGTGTGCTAGGTGGATCTGATAACCGGACTGCTGTAGTTCGTGCGTATGTTGCACGGTACCCTCAAACGTGCCATCCCGATGAGAAAGCTTTTCGTCGCCTGGAGCAACGTCCTCAGGAGACCGGCAATCTTCGTCCACAAGTAATGGACAGGGGTCTCGCGAGGACTAGACGCGATTTCTGAAATCGTTCACCAGTCACCTCGACAAAGTACCCGTGACATTGCCAGGCAGTTCCACATATATCGAGGACTATTACTGAGGTGTTACATTATGAAGAACTGCATTAATATACCCACACATCAACTCAACATCAGCGGTCAGAAGATCGCATTCGACGAGTACAGTTTTGTGAATGCCTTTTGCACTAAATGGAAGTAACATTTTATAAATAACATGAAGTTGTTGTTGTGGTCTTCAGTCCTGAGATTGGTTTGATGCAGCTCGAAATTCTACTCTATCCTGTGCAAGCTTCTTCATCTCCCAGTACTTACTGCAATCTACATCCTTCTGAATCTGCTTAGTGTATTCATCTATTGGTCTCCCTCTACGATTTTTACCCTCCACGCTGCCCCCCGACACTAAATTGCTGATCCCTTGATGCCTCAGAACATGTCCTACCAACCGATCCCTTCTTCTAGTCAAGTTGTACCATAAATTTCTCTTCTCCCTAATTCTATTCAATACCTCCTCATTAGTTATGTGATCTACCCATCTAATCTTCAGCATTCTTCTGTAGCACCACATTTCGAAAGCTTCTATCCTCTTCTTGTCCAAACTATTTATCGTCCACGTTTCACTTCCATAAATGGCCACACTCCATGCAAATACTTTCAGAAACGGCTTCCTGACTCTTAAATCTATATTCGATGTTAACAAATTTCTCTTCATCAGAAACGCTTTCCTTGTCATTGCCAGTCTACATTTTATATCCTCTCTACTTCGACCATCATCAGTTATTTTGCTCCCCAAATAGCAAAACTCATTTACTACTTTAAGCGTCTCATTTCCTAATCTCATACGCTCAGCATCACCCGATTTAATTCGACCACATTCCATTATCCTCGTTTTGCTTTTGTTGATGTTCATCTTATATCCTCCTTAAAAGACACTGTCTATTCCGTTCAGCTGCTCTTCCAGGTCCTTTGCCGTCTCTGACAGAATTACAATGTCATCGGCGAACCTCAAAGTTTTTATTTCTTGTGGATTTTAATTCCTACTCCGAATTTTTCTTTTGTTTTCTTTACTGCTTGTTCAATATACAGATTGAATAACATCGGGGATAGGCTACAACCCTGTCTCACTCCCTTCCCAACCACTGCTTCTCTTTCATGCCCCTCGACTCTTATAACTGCCATCTGGTTTCTGTACAAATTGTAAATAGCCTTTCGCTCCCTGTATTTTACCCCTGCCATCTTCAGAATTTGAGAGAGATTACTCGAGTCAACATTGTCAAAAGCTTTCTCTAAGTCTACAAATGTTAGAAGAGTAGGTTTGCCTCTCCTTAATCTTTCTTCTAAGATAAGTCATAGGGTCAGTATTGCCTCAAGTGTTATAACATTTATACGGAATCCAAACTGATCATCCCCGAGGTCGGCTTCTACCAGTTTTTCCATTCGTCTGTAAAGAATTATTGTTAGTGCTTTGCAGCTGTGGCTTCTTAAACTGATAGTTCGGTAATTTTCACATCTGTCAACACCTGCATTCTTTGGGATTGGAATTATTATATTCTTCTTGAAGTCTGAGAGTATTTCGCCTGTCTCAGACATCTTGCTCACGAGACGGTAGAGTTTTGTCAGGGCTGGCCCTCCCTAGGCTATCAGTAGTGCTAATGGAATGTTGTCTAGTCATGGGACCTTGTTTCGGCTTAGGTCTTTCAGTGCCCTGCCAAATTCTTCACGCAGTATCATATCTCCCATTTCATCTTCATCTACATCTTCTTCCATTTCCATAATATTGTCCTCAAGTACATCACCCCTGTACAGACACTCTATATACTCCTTCCACCTTTCTGCTTTCTCTTCTTTGCTTAGAACATAGTAGATAACATGATATGGATAGTAGATAACATGGTATTAGATAACATGATATGGATGACGAATGTAGCATCACTCGTGAAGATGTTTTCAACCTCCACGACAGCCATTATCCATTCACATATCACCCATTTTATTTTCAGTCACACTTTGGCACAAACCTATGGGCTGCAATTGTAGGAGGAGTGCTTTTGTGCCCTTACCTATTGCGGGACAAGTTGAATGCGCCCGTGTATCGTACGTTTCTTTGTAATACTTTGCCTGACGCGTTAGAAAATGTTCCAGTTTGTTTTCGGCGGCAGCGATGGTTTCAGCGTGATGATGAGCCTCCACACTTTGAAATGAAAATGTGTAACTATTTAAATGAAGCGTTTCCAGGGAAACGGATTGATCTTGGAGGTCCAATACTCTACCCCCCAAGTTCCTCAGACCGTAACTCCCAGATTTTTATTTGTGGGGACACTTAAAGGAACATGCTTATAGTACTCTATCCATGGATCTACACGACCTAATAGGCTCGCGTGCAGGCCATTTCGGAAATGGTGGATGGAGGTGTGTTGCGTAGAGTCCAGCAAAGTATAAGCCAGAGAGTGGCGAAGTGTTTGCAAATGCGGGATGGTCGCTTTGAACATTTTATTTGATTTAAACGTTATTCATACGTGTACGCACCGGCTCTGTGAAGATAACCCTGAACATTAAACGTACAGAACGGAATTATTATGCGTAGCATAATGTGCAATCTAGTGTAGCTCACCTATTGTGTTTTTTGTACTTCATTGGATACAGACAGTGTTATAGTATCCACTTCTATTTTTTATTGTCTATATTTGTGTCATGGGCGAAACAAAGTGGTCGTTTACGTCGGTAAGTAATTAAAGTTACGCCTCAAATTTTAAATAAAGGTAACAGTAACAGAAAGAAATACACGAGATACCGAATTGTGGATGGTTAAATTGTATATAGTTTTAAGCTTTAACAGCAAAAAAGGCTTTAGTTCGATCGTGACATCGGGGTGTCTGAATATCCATCCCGCTGAACTTACAGAAAATCTCCGGCTCAGTGCAGACTCCGTGCTACCTGTTCTTGGCCATGGCGCACCCAGTTAAAGCGTTGCCAGAGCGTCGTTCTTTAAATAGCGTTCCTATTAAACCTATTGGCGGGACTAGGAATTGCTGGGCACAGTTTTGTCCTGAATTGGAATGATGAATAGCGTGGCATTTTTTCTTCACCCTACATAAAACTCACGTTATGCTGTAGAGAAGCAACCCCAAATGACAGAAATAATAGAAGTCAAGAAGTTTCAAGCCAATGACATCATGAGACAAAGGGGCGTGTCATAATTTTAAAAACTGCACAATCTGATACTTTAAAACTAACATGATTCAGCTTAAAAAGAGTTATCTTACGTGTTTCAAAATTAAATTGCGTCTTTTTCAGATAAAATGCTACTAGTAAAGTATAAAACTGCAAAAGTCATATAGATTTAAAAAGCTTTGTGCACAGTGACATTATGAGGTGAAATGACATGATCGTATAGCATTTACTGGAAAAGGGCGTATCGTAATTTTAAAAAACGTACAACCCGAAGAACTGAGACATGCTTTAACTTGAAAGATTTATACTGTGATGTGTTTCAGAATTACAACTGCATGTTTTTCAAATAAAAGGTGAAAGTAATTATCTGGAATTAATAAAAGTATAAAATAGTTGCAATGAACGAAGTGTCCAGGTCGAAAGTAAAGATACGACCTCCAGCGAGAAAAATTTGAGCCACCAGGAACTGATGTGGGCTCTAGCGTGCTCTGAGCGCATCGTCGACTGCTCAATGGCTCTGAGCACTATGGGACTTAACATCTGTGGTCATCAGTCCCACAGAACTTAGAACTAATTAAACCTAATTAACCTAAGGACATCACACACATCCATGCCCAAGGCAGGATTCAAACCTGCGACCGTAGCGGTCGCGCGGTTCCAGACTGTAGCGCCTAGAACCGCTCGGCCACCACGGCCGGCTCGTCGACTGCTTACAAAAGTATATTTCAAATAGCTACAGCTGCGAACTTGTGGAAAATCTTTAAATAAAGTTGCCGATATTAGGGCAGCAGACTAAATAATCTCTTTTAAAACAATATAATGTACAAATCGTCACTCTCACGCCTTGTAATACATGACATTAACACTACGCATCACGTGCACCAAACCAGTGGCATATACAAAATTCACTGCTCTGACTATAATGCGAGCTACAGTGGGGAAACCGGAAGAACTTTCCAAATTTGGCATAATCAGCACACAGAATTAAAAGGAAAAAACTGAGGCAGTGAATCCACATTCCCAGCTCACCTTACACATTATACACAGCAACGCAAATAACCTTATGATACTGAAATATGCCAAATACACGACGCTTAACGAGCAATGCACATTAAAGAGCACTAATTTCTTCACTATCTTCCGCCCAGTTGTTGACAACTTCCCTGAAAGCTTTTCCGAAAATCTGCACCTCCAGCTAGCTGTTTGTAAACAGGCTTTTGCAAGCAGGCGACGATGCGTCAAAGCTATGCTAGAACCCTCAACGGTTTCTGGTGGTTCAAATTGTTACAGGTCGTACATTTAGCTCGACTTGAATACTACTTTACTTGGACACCTAGTTCAGTGGAACTATTTTACACTTTAATTAACTCCAAATATTTTATTACTTTCAGCTCTTATTTGAAAAAAAAAAAAAAAAAAAAAAAAAAAAAAAAAAACATGCACTGTAATTTTGAAACATATGAGAATATATGACTCTCTTAAATCAAAGCACGTTAACAGTTTTTTGGATTGTACGTTTTTATAATTACCACATGCCTATTTTTAATGACGTCATTGGGCGCATATTTAAAAAATACTTGACTTTTGCTGTTTTTATCGGGAAAAATGCTATGCAATTTTGAAACACGTTGGATAATTCCTTTTAAGCTAAATCATGCTAACAGTTTTAAAGTTCCAAATTGTTCAGTTTTTATAATTACGACACGCCCATTTTTCTCGTGACCTCTTTGGGCGCGAAATTTTTTTTTAAATCCACTTCACTTCTACTGCTTTTCATCGTTTGACCTTGCTTCTCTACAGCATAATGAATGCTGAATATTATTTCTGCACTTGTACTGAACATAAATCAGAACTGTGTCGCATTTCCTTTCATAAAAAGAATCTATATGCCCATCATATTATCTGTTAACATTTGACAGTTTCAGATACACTAGATTATGGCATAGTACAAATGCCGGAACTGGTTGCGCGAACTTAATAAAGTTCTAAAGAAAAGCAATTGGAGCAGCTACTCATTAAATATTTTTTAGATACAGATGCATCAGTTTGTAATTTGTATGCTTTTCTATTATAATGGGATATTATAGAGGCCACAATAGTGCTGAATGAGATGAAGATAGAGTAACATGTGTTACTGACACACCATGTTGTAACACTCCAGTAACATACATTTTTTATATTCCCCATTAAAATATTATGGCTAAATGTAAAGCTGATGTTGTTGTTGTGGTCTTCAGTCCAGAGACCGGTTTGATGCAGCTCTCCATGCTACTCTATCCTGTGCAAGCTTCTTCATCTCCCAGTACCTACTGAAACCTACATCCTTCTGAATCTGCTTAGTATATTCATCTCTTGGTCTCCCTCTACGATTTTTACCCTCCACGCTGCCCTCCAATACTAAATTGCTGATCCCTTGATGCCTCAGAACATGTCCTACCAACCGATCCCTTCTTCTCGTCAAGTTTTGCCACAAATTGCTAGGATAATTAATATCATACTGTTGCTGAGTGGTGGCAGATGGACGACAAGTGAAAAAATTAGTATATTAATAATTTCGAAAATAAGTTGTTTCACGTAAACTATTAAGAATGTCCGAGTCAGCACCAAGCTTCTCGTTCCAGGGAATGCTATATCTGGGGAACAAGTGAAAGCGGTGGATTCCGCCTTTGTCGCGCTTAGTGACTCACGAATAAAGGAACACTAATTTTGACTTTGCAGTAGTCAGTCGTTGTATTTTTCTGGACTGTCAGCGCTATTGCAGTTACCATTGATATTTTTCAAAGACTGTTATACAGCTGTTTTATTTCTACGAGGCGCAGCCCTTGTAATATTATTTAAAGAATGCATCGTGTTTTTAATTCAGGGTGCAATGGTTTACTTTACAGCGTAAATTTATACGAAAGCGCTCACGTCTATTTATGGTGGTGCTGTGTAGCGTGTAGTTTTTAAATCGTCGAGTGTAGCTCACAACCGTGGCCGAGCAATGACGGAGAGGCTAGAATGTCTTTCTAAACAGCGGCCGGAAGCTCCACTGTAAGATCGTTCTCTGAGTGAAGACTGTTGACATCATCCTCGCGATGCACTGCTGGTATTTGGCTGTTCATTGGATCTGACTATGGATTGCTGTGCGGATCCTTAAGATTTCTCCTATGAATCGCAGTCTGGCATCTGCTTTTCCTACTGCTGTAATTGTTTTATGTGAGCATTGGAGAATACTCAGTATTGTAGAACACCCAGTATAATGTCGTTTATTGAAACTAAACTACACTTCTCGAACAATCACTATACACACACACAAAAAATACCTTGCAGACGACCATTCATCAGGAGCGTCGGTGAGGTCCGTCTGAGCTGGTTCTAGCTCGGCGAGGAACTGGCTGTACTGCTGCTGCGTTGGGCTTATAAAGCCGGCGGAGGTCGGCGGAGTACTCCAACTTTGCCTGCATCTGTGAGGCGACCTCTGCAGAAAAAGGTTCGCATTAGTCTCTAGCAAGTTCTGTTTGTTTTGAAGAATTGTTTTCCTGTTGGTTGCGCCTGCAAGTGCTTGTGTATGTTATATGGTACAAAGGGGTGTCTTGAGTGTAGTCTGCCTGGCAGGGGCCGTCTTTGGCAGATGTAAGAAGCATTCCACTTAAGGTCGCTCTGGTGATGGGTTGGTGGGATATGCAGGTAGAGGCGTGGCAGCGCACTAGGACTGGAACAGAGAGGGGACACAATAGGACTGTTGGAGTGAAGTTTACAGATGGTGTAGGTAATTCGGAAATGTTCAATAATGTGAGTGAGGAGAGGTGGGAATTTGATGAGCTGGCAAAGGATCCTTTGTTCTAATTGATCCATCGGGAGGAGGTCCTCCAGGATGTAGAACATGTCAGAAAAACAACAATACATGACAAATATTTACAACTAAAACAAATAAGCTAATGTACCATTCCACAGGTCCCAAGTGGAATGATCGTCATTTTCTAATGAACACTATATGAAAGAGTCATTTTACAAATACTAATGCACTGAATTTAAAATAAAAAGTTTTTCTATTTATTTATAAGGTAATAGACATGTAATACAACTACTATAATACTTATTTATTATGAACACATTACTGCACTGAAATGGTGCAGAAGTTAGATTGTACTTACACACACACACATATTTACAATTAAAAATCAGTAAAATCAACTGATTTGTATATATATATATATTCATTCATTCATTTCATTGTTGCCCTTATGGACAGTGTTTGAACTCGAAAATCACATGATGACACAATTTTCACTTCTTTCCTTTCTTCCTCTTCTCTTCCCAAAATCTCTTCATCCTTTGGCTGTGCTCCTGTTTCCTTTGCTCTGTCCATAATGTTCCTTTCTTCTTTCTCTCCTTTACAATAAATTTTGCACTCCTAACTTTGTTTCTGAAGTATTTCCTATCATTTGCCTGTTGATCCCTATCTGCCTTAAGTCTTCACCTATTTCATGATACCAATTTGTTTTCTTGCTTGAGCTGTTTACTACATCAAAAATTTTCTTTGTAAGTCGGTTGTTGTCCATTCTCTGTATGTGCCCATAGAAAGTTAATCTGCGTTTTCTGATCGCGTCTGTTAGTCTGTCAGTGTGCTGGTACAGCTCTTTGGTAGGTCGCTTCATCCATATGCCATCTCTGTGAATTGGTCCAAATATTTTTCTGAGAATTTTGCGTTCTATTTTTTCTGTGTCTATGATGCCTGATGCTCCAATTGTGGTTGTTTCTGACGCGTACAATGCTTCTGGTAATACAACTGTTTTGTAGTGCCTAAGTTTGGCCTGCCTCGATATGCTTTTCTTATTATAATGTGACCATGTGAGTTTGTATGCCTTCTGGAGTTTCTTCGTTCGTTCCATGTTAGCCGCCTTGTTTGATCCTCCCATTTGTATGTACTCCCCTAAATACTTAAATTTTTCGACTCTTTCTACGGATCCATATACCGTATGCATGGTGTGTACATTGTTGGTCTGTCGTTCCATATATTGTGTCTTCTCGTAAGATACCTGCAGACCTGTTTTGGCAGCTATTTCATGCAAGCATTCCAGTGCTTCCTTTGCCTCCTGTGTATTATTGCTGAGTATGGCTATATCATCTGCAAATGCCAGACATTTTATGATTGTTTTGGTTTCACGTGTTCTTCCCAGCTGTATTCCTTTAACTTGTTCCTCCCACTGCTTGATAATTTTGTCTAACACCATGTTGAACAGGATTGGTGAGAGCCCGTCTCCTTGTCGGACACCTGTGTGTATGTGGAAGGGTTCCGAAATTTCTCCCATGAACTTAATCTTGGAGGTAGTGTCTGTAAGCGTCTGTTGTACAAGTGCCCTGGTTTTTCTGTCGATACCATATTCTTCCAATACGTCAAAGAGTGTCTGTCTGTCTATGGAATCATATGCTTTTTTAAAGTCCACAAAGGTAACTACAGTGTTTCTTGCCTGTCTGACTTTCAAAAGTGTTCTCAAGTTCCAGATCTGTTCGATGCATGATCTCCCTTTTCTGAAGCCTGCCTGGTATTCCCCAATTTGCAGATCTGCTTGTGGTTCTAGTCTGTTTAATAGCACCTTAGAGAAAATTTTGTATGTAACTGGTACTAGCGAAATGCCTCTGTAATTGTTTGGATCTGACTTATCACCCTTTTTATGTAACGGATGGATCAATGCACATTTCCATTCCTCTGGCACTTTCTCTGTGATCCAAATTTCGGAGATAATCTTATGGATTTTTTTGGTGATGTTTTCATCTTGGAGTTTCCAGATCTCGGCGATAATACCATCTTCTCCGGCAGCTCTGTTATTTTTCATTTGTTTTATGATTTCCTCTATCTCTTCTATTGTGGGTGGATCAGAATCGGCATTAGATGTGGTCTTTTGGAATGTTAATTTTCCTGTAGGTTTTTTGCAATTAAGAAGTTTATCAAAGTAATGTTTGAGAATTTTACAGTTTTCTTTTGTGTTTGTTTCCAGGGATCCATCTGTTCTTCGGAAGCAGAGGCTAGGGGGTTGATAGCCCTTAATATTTTCTTTGAAAGTTCTGTAAAAATTTCTTGTGTTATTTCTTTTTAAATCTTCCTCAATTTCTTTTAGTCTGTTATTATCATATGCTCGTTTTTCCCTTCTGATTTCCTTCGATGCTAGTTTCTGAACTTCGTGAAATTCTTTCCATGTTTCTGAATTTCTGTAGCTACTGAACTTGTCCCATGCTTGCTTTCTTCTCTCAATGGCTACATCACACTTTGCGTCCACCACCTATGTTTGCGTTTTCTAGGTGGTTGTCCCCAGCACATAGTCTTCTGAACTGCCTTCGCCAGATCTGTCCATGTGTCTATTGAGTGCCTATTAATTTCTTCAACGATTTTATCCCTGTTTATCTTCAAGTATTCCGGATCAGGTTTGACTATTTTGTTTTGCGCTGTCTGTTTCAGTCTTGGGATTGGCCTAATCTTAACTTGTAGCAAATAATGATCAGACTCGAAGACTCCTTTACGTGTTCTGACATTTAGAATTTCCCGCGAATTTTTCTTGGATATGGCCACATGATCAATCTGAAATTCTCCCCACACTGTGTTGGGTGCTTTCCATGTTGTAAGTTTTCGTCTTGGTTTTTGAATTGTGTCGACATGATTTTGAGGTTAAAGTTTTGACAATATTTTATGAGGTGTTCCCCATCTCTGTTCGTGCGAATATGTGCTGAGTATGGGCCTGTTATTTCTCTGAATTTTCTCTCCTTACCAAGCTGCGCATTGAAATCACCCATTACAATTTTCACATGTCTTTCTGGTACGTTGTTAGTTACTTCCTCCTTGTCTTCCCAGAAGTCTTCAATTTCTTGTGGCTTCTTTCTGTTATGGTCATTTGTAGGTGCATGTGCGTTGATAGTTGTGTATGCTTTATTACCTGATTTGAAGGACAGTGTCGAGATACGTTCTGATATTGAATTGAAGTCTATATATATATATATATATATATATATATATATATATATATATATATATATATATATATATATATATATGCAAATGAGTAAAATCAACTGATTTGTATATATATATATATATATATATATATATATATATATACACACAAATCAGGTGATTTTACTGAGAAATTCATCAATGGAGTAGAAGGAGTTGGCCATCAATAAATTCTTTAGGCTTCTCTTCAACTGAATCTCATTGGTTATTAAGCTTTTTATGGCTGCTGGCAAGTTATTGAAAATGTGTGTTCCTGAATAATGCACACCTTTTTTGTACAAGACTAAGTGACTTTAAATAATTGTGAAGATTATTCTTATTTCTAGTATTGATTCCATGAATTAAGTTGTTGGTTTGAAAAAGTGATATATTTTTAATGACAAATTTCATTAAGGAATAAATATATTGGGAAGAAGTAGTTAGTATCCCTAGTCCCCTAAACAGGCTTCTGCAGGATGTTCTTGAGTTCACACCACATATAACTCTTACTGCACGTTTTTGTGCCTGGAAAACTTTAGATTGGCTTGATGAATAACCCCAAAAAATAATCCCATATGACAATATGGAATGAAAGTAAGCATAGTATGCCAGCTTTTTCGTTTTTATATCCCCTATGTCTGACACAATGCACATTGCAAATAGAGATTTGTTAAGATGCTTCAGCAGTTCTGTGGTGTGCTCCTCCCAGTTGAATTTATTATCAAGCTGTAAACCCAAGAATTTAACACTGTCCACTTTTTCTATATTCTTGCTATCGTATGTTAGACATATACTCATGGGACACCCCTTACAAGTTCTGAACTGCACGTAGTGTGTTTTTTCAAAGTTTAGTGACAAAGAATTGGCTAGGAACCAGTGATTAATGTCCACAAATATTTTATTAGCTAATCTTTGTAACACTACACTTGATTTGCTATTTATTGCAATGTTTGTATCATCAGCAAACAAAACGAACTTGGCATCTGGCAATGTTACTGATGAATGGTCATTGATATACTCAAGAAAAAGTAAGGGCCCCAAAATGGAACCTTGTGGGACCCCACATGTAATTAGTTCCCAGTTGGATGATGCCTGATAGCTTGATACATGTCTCTTTCCTAATAACATCCTTTATGTCCTGCCAGAGATATAAGATTTGAACCATTTTGCAGCATTTCCTGTTACACTATAATATTCTAATTTACTTAAAAGGATATTGTGATTTACACGGTCAAATGCCTTTGACAGATCACAAAATATACCAGTTGCCTGCAATTTTTTGTCTAATGAATTAAGCACATTTTCACTGTAAGTGTAGATAGCCTTCTAAATATCAGAACCCTTTAGAAATCCAAACTGTGACTTTGACAGTATGTTACTTGAGATAAGATGGTTATAAAGCCAACTGTACATTACTTTTTCTAAAATTCTTGAGAATGCTGGCAACAGTGAAATTGGATGGAAATTTGATGCTATTGATTAAAACATTCTGAAGCAGTAGGATCAACTCAAGAAATAAAAGCAGCTCAATGTAGTTGTATTGTGAATTGTAGAGTACTTTAAAACTAACAAACAGGTTCGCATGTTGCAGTACAGATATTACATACATACAACTGCGGTTGATTTTACTGTTTCAGTAAAAAACTGTCTTGCGAGATCAACGTTGTACGTTGTTCCCATTCGACAAGTCTCACCTCAAACAGCTGTACGTTTTAGAAAGTAATCATTAACTTTTTTTTTATTTCGCTATTACGATAAGAATATGTAATACTCATTTAAAACTTACCCACAAAGTAAACAAGAGATTTAAATATTCTATCTTCGCCATGTTTCACATATATTCGAGTGCTGGCCGGTGTGGCCGAGCAGTTCTAGGCGCTTCAGTCCGGAACCGCGCTGCTGCTATGGTCGCAGGTTCGAAACCTGCATCGGGCATGGATGTGTGTGATGACCTTAGCTTAGTTAGGTTTACGTAGTTCAAGTCTAGGGGCTTGATGACCTCAGATATTAAGTCTCATAGTGTCTAGAGCCATTTGAAGCCAACATATATTTGAGTACAAAATCAAGATCCTAGGTACACGCAACCGTTGAATAGCGTTCGCTGTATTTTATAATATTCTGTTTACGTTTTCTTGGCATGGTTTGATTGTGTCATTGTGTGTATTGATACTTGTGTTGTCTGCCTGAATGTGTAAGGCAATGCAGTATCAGAGAAGACTGGCTCTCTTTAATTGCACAGTAAATAACATGATTAAATATTCCACTGTCTTCTCACTGTTTTACATAAACTCGAGTACAAACCAAGTTCGTAGGTGCACGCAACCGTTTAATAAATAGAGTTCGCTACATTTTATAATTACTATGTTTCCTTTATGTTTTGTCTGTATGCCTTAAATATGTCACTCTTTATATTCATACTTACTGCTTAAATAACTGTTACTTAAGCTGTAAGTGTTTTTTCTTTCTCAGTTACGGTGCTGAGTTTTTGCTAATGAAGGTGTCTTCCTGTTCAGGTGTATTTTACTTCTGATGAAGGTATATTTAGATATACTGAAACTGTAGTCAAGGATTTTAATAAATCTTTATCCTGCAATTGTTTGGCTGTTATCATTTACCGTGAAGAAATACAACAGTTGCTGTTTCATCCATGTTTAAAATCTTGCCATTTTGAAATTATATAGTTACTTTATATATGCTGCAGTTTTTTCCTGAAATTACAATAACTATCACCCATGTTCTCCAGAGTAACAATCTGATTATATTCTGCCATTGTCTTGGCTTTTCCCCTCGTTATCATTTGCACTTTTATCTTACACGAAAACTCAAAACCCAGGTATCCCATACACTCAATAATTAGATAACGCAAAACATATATCAGGACACAAATTGATACACCAGGTGCGAGCAGCGACCCAACAAACAGTTCATGAAGCATTCCCCGAAAAAGGCTAGTACCAATGATTGTGTTCTGTGTGCTCAGCATAGGCTGATTACGGCACTGCACATCATAAGTACTCCAACAAATCACAAATACAATGCATAGGCACCTACAAATGTCAATTTGATAGGACGGCACATGAAGAAGACAATGTAACTTATTGTAACTAATGCTACCCGTTTTTCAATTAAAATGGCTAAGCAATGGATCACATGGAAAAATTTCCTTTTTCCATATTACTTCCTAGCAAATCCCAAAGTATCGTATCTTGGCATGGGTCAGCCATATGTAACACACCACCCATCACTTATCTGGTTTTGGCGTGTGTTTACCCCAGCTAATTGACTAACAGATCAACAGAGAGTGCAAGACTGCCGCAATATCAGATAATGCAATGAAAGTAATAAGGCCCTGTGACTTCTGATTGAACTGCGGTGGCAGTGTTGACATTAATTGCTTCAGAATTGATCACTTTTAATTAAAAAGGGGTGCACATTGATGTTATATTCAGCTACTGAACACCAGATGCAAATGTTGAACATAAAATTAATTAAGAAAGTGACTTGCGATTTCAACTACTTGATTGAAAACAGATGCAGTCGATTAGCACAAATTTATTTTAACTTCTGACCTTCAATCATCACATTACATGACTCTCCTAACAGGCAGTGGTAATAAATTGCGTTTACATGGAGTAAAGCGCGATAAATCAAAATTAATTCCTATCGACTGACCCAGGCATAATGCAAAATGCAAGAAGAATTCCACAATACACGGCCCACGAAACCCTCCTGGAAACTTTGCCAACGTAATCCAACAAATTAATCAGTGGCATAACTCAAGCCGGAGCAGGTGCAATATCACTGAATTCAGTGTGGCGGGGCGTTGTCGTTGTGCGGACGTCGGCTGGCCTAGTGGTGCTGCAAGGCTGCACTCATCTATTCACTCCTAGCTATCTTGCTCAGTACATAGCTGTACCAAAACTTTCTATCTCCAAGCTCAATCGTTCCGTTTGCTAAGTCCTAAACTGCAGAGATACTCACTCTCTGTCAGGCAAGCTGAGTAAAGAACGCCACATCCACACTCTAGGCAAGCTGGGAACGGAAGACCTCTACGGAGGTTTCTGCCAGTCCGCTCTTCACCTCGGTTTCCCCTCCAGCAAAATCACTTACGTCAATTGCAGCACCAGTCGCATTAACTATGTGTCACTTCCCAGTGCCGACCAATTCCTGCTCTGGAAAGTGAACAAATTCCCACAAAATTTCCCTTCCTCTCAACTTCTGCTATTTAGCTCCTCCCAGGCCACCCATCAAGATTAGCATCTACACAAAACACCAATTTTTCCGGAATTCTGACTCCCAGGAGAGTACTTCAAATTCCTTGGTCCTACATTCCCATCGGAGGCCGGCGTATTTCATTCTGTCGCTATTCACCTGATTTACTTCAGACTCTGCGGACCGTGAATTCAGCGTGAAGTTTCTATAGTCATGAACACACATATTTTGGCCTCTGTTGAGTGCTCCATCGTAACTTTGCACGGCTTTCTCGCATGGGAAAAATGGGATGACTGACATTTATCAACAGGCATACAAGTTCTCCGTCTGCTTCCTGGTACACCAGCATGGCGTCAACCACCCCCTCACTGTCACTCATCTTAAGGCAGCTGGAGGCTGCGCCCCGTTATCGCTTTCTCAGAGTTTGAGCCGCCCTAAGCTGCCTATTGTCGCTTCCCTTCGCCGCTCTCCAGCCGCACGTGCCCCCGGCCACAGTCAACTCTGAATACTTCCCTGGGAAAAACTAGCCTCCAGTAAATCGACGTGTTTCCACAAAGTTTTCATGTCATGTGAATTACTTTAAAACCATCACCCAACATTAATTATTCCTATACGTCCATACATGTAGTCGATCCCATGCCTGGGTTACCGGGTTCAATTCCCGGCGGGGTCAGGGAATTTCTCTGCCTCGTGATGACTGGGTGTTGTGCGCTGTCCTTAGGTTAGTTAGGTTTAAGTAGTTCTAAGTTCTAGGGGACTGATGACCAAAGATGTTAAGTCCCATAGTGCTCAGAGCCATTCGAACCATGTAGTCGAATTAAGTCGGGTCATGCTGAGGGAATTAGATTAGGTAATAAGGCACTTAAAGTAGTAAAGGTGTTATGCTATTTGGGGAGCAATATAACTGATGATGGTCGAAGTAGAGAGGATATAAAATGTTGACTGGCAATGGCAAGGAAAGAGTTTCTGAAGAAGAAAAATTTGTTAATATCGAGTATAGATTTAAATGTCAGGAAGTCGTTTCTGAAAGTATTTGTATGGAGTTAGCCATGTATGGAAGTGAAACATGTACGATAAATAGTTTGGACAAGAAGAGAATAGAAGCTATCGAAATGTGGTGCTGCAGAAGAATGCTGAAGATTAGATGGGTAGATCACATAACTAATGAGGAGGTATTGAATAGAAATGGGGAGAAGAGGAGTTTGTGGCATAACTTGACTAGAAGAAGGGATCGGTTGGTAGGACATGTTCTAAGGCATCGAGGGATCACCAAGTTAGTATTGGAGGGCAGCGTGGAGGGTAAAAATCGTAGAGGGAGACCAACAGATGAATACACTAAGCAGATTCAGAAGGATGTAGGCTGCAGTAGGTACTGGGAGATGAAGAAGCTTGCACAGGATAGAGTAGCATCGAGAGCTGCATCAAACCAGTCTCAGGACTGAAGACCACAACAACAACAATACGTCCATACTACACCCTCTATAAGATGCATTGTGCCTTGTCAGCCATTTTTCTTCAGCCCTACTGTTCGCTCAACGTGAGGTCGGTGATCTTTAATGACTTCATGTAAGGGGCATAGTTCTTGCCATCTTACAATATACTTACATCGGAGTTGCTCCTACACTGCATCACCGCCCTAAAACGGAAACTTTCTGCTCGCCCCTTATACGGGTATAATTATAGCTTTTACACGTGAATAATTCGAAATGTTTACAAATACAACATTATGTTAAAATGGTTCAAATGGCTCTGAGCGCTATGGGACTTAACTTCTTAGGTCATCAGTCCCGTAGAAGTTAGAACTACTTAAACCTAACTAACCTAAGGACTTCACACACATCCATGCCCGAGGCAGGATTCGAACCTGCGACCGTAGCGGTCGTGCGGTTCCAGACTGTAGGGCCTAGAACGGCTCGGCCACCCTGGCCGGCCAACATCATGTTACCTCATGACACAAGAAAAATAGTAGAAAATGCCGGAAACTGCTTATGGTGTTTCCTAGTGCGCATTCTTTCATGTGATTCTAAAGTCATAGCAAAATGTTTTGTCATGAAAATTCCGTGTTACCATGACGATTCGATCTTGTTACCTCGCAGTCGACCGCCATCACACAATCACGTGTCAGTGACACTGGCTGCGGAGAAAACTACCAGCTCTCCAGTACGGCTATTAGAAAGGTAAACCAAAATATCGTTGGAAAGCGTGGATCAGAGCTGACACTGAAGAGCTCTGCCGTGTGTCAGCGCTGAGTGACGTCATCAGACGCTTGCCCCTGAGAGCCGGTAGGCGCGGCTGTGGGAAGCGGTGAGTACTGCGGCGGAATGTGGCCGCTGTCGAAGCTTCTCGAGCCTGCGACGGGTCGTCGCTGGCTTAGCCATTGAGACCTCTGTCTGCCTCCCGCCTATTAATAGCGGTCGACCGCGGAACAGCCACCAAGCCTGCGGAACAATTAAATTTAGCCGCCCGGCCGACCGGTGATTCAGAGTGTGCAATCCCTGAGAAATGCCTGTTACGTTATGCGGTTTCGACACCGCGCCCACCGGCCTTTGCCTGAAATAGCCTCTGCGTTAGGCCTCTTCCGCGTAGCGAGACAAGTAGGAGGAGCAGGAGCTGCCCGCTTCTGGGAAAGATTCGCGTCGGCGAGGCCGGCTCTTGTCTTTGGCCCTAAATAGCATGGCGGCTGCCGTGGCCAGCCCGTGACGTGCTGTTTACTGCATTCCTGTTCCACGTTGCAGTGGCATTGCTTGTCGCCCTCTGGGACGTTCCTATGAGCAGTTCACACCAAAATACCTTCATCGTCATGTACATTTTCTGGTCAGACATCTTGACCTGTTCCGAAACCAAGAAATTTAAAACTGGCTGCACCATCTTCACCGTAGTCTTCCCATCGTTCTTCTAGTCTTTGGTCTGGAGTTATAGGTCTTCTTTGGTATTCGGCTTTAATCCGTGCGTAGTACAATAGATGGGCATGCCATTCCTTTCTTCTCCTTCCTCTTCAGCCCCTAAATACCCACTCATGGACATAGGTCTATTTCAAGCAATTCCATGTCTACATCTACATGACTACTGTGCAAATCGCACTTAAGTGCCTGGCATAGCGTTCATCGAAGCAGCTTCGCAATAATTCTGCTATTCCACTCTCGAACAGCGTATGGAAAAAACGAACACCTATATCTTTCCGTGCGAGGTGTGATTCCCATCATTTTATTATGATGATATTTTCTCCCTACCGAAGTCTGCGACAAAAATAATTGCGCATTCGGAGGAGAAAGTTGGTGATTGAAATTTCTTGAGAAGATTCCGCCGCAATGAAAAACGCCTTTGTTTTAATGATGTCCACCCCAAATTCTGTATCATCTCAGTGACACGCATCCTCCTATTTGTATAATACAAAACGTGCTGCTCTTCTTTGAACTTTCTCGATGTACTCTTTCTGGTAAGAATCACAGACAGTGCAGCAATACTCCAAAAGAGGACGGACAAACGTAGTTAGGCAGTCTGTTTATTAGAACTGTTGCCTCTTCTAAGTGCTCTGCCAATAAAACCAAGTCTTGAGTTCGCCTTTCCCACAACATTTTCTATGTCTCCTTTCCAGTTTAAGTTGTTCGTAATTGTTATTCCTAGGTATTTAGTTGAATTTACGGCCTTTAGATTTGAATGATTTGTCGTGTAACCGAAGTTTAATAGAATCATTTTAGCACTCATGTGGATGACCTCATACTTTTCATCATTTAGGGTCAGTTTCCAATTTTCGTACATGCAGATATCTTTTCTACATCGTTTTCAAATTTGTTTTGATCTTCTGATGACTTTACTAGACGATAAACGACAGCATCATCTGCAAACAACCTAAGACAGCTGCTCAGATTGTCTCCTGAATCGTTTATATCGATCTTTGCTGAGCCGTCTGGACCCAATTTCTTCCCTCATATTGTCGGATGTCCTCTCTCCATCTCGTCTGAGGACGCTCGACACTTCTCTTTGACTCCCTCGGACGCCGCTGCATCAGTGTTTTGGTGCTGGCCACGTGTCGTGTCTAACGCCACATTCGCTATCCTCCCGACAACGTCAAAGACCCCCGTTCTTCTCCTTATCTTTTCGTTCCTGATCCTTTCTCTCAAACTCACTGCAAGCACTACTCTCTCTATTGCCTTCTGTCAGAGTCGATAGGCGCTCCTTGTTGTGTCATTATTTCGATCCCGTATGATTTTACTGGCAGGATGTATGTGTCATAAAACTTTATTTTTAAATTTAATTGGATAGTTGGTTTACCTAGAAATTAATCAAGTTTACCGAACGCTACCCAGGCGAGGCCAGTTCGCTGTCTGGTCATCTTTCCCAAGTTGGATTTGATGTCCCTTATGTCACAGATAAATAAATTCATTTAGAAAATTCAGAGCATGTCCTCCAGAGCCAAGGTGAACAATTTAGGTGAGACTGTGTCTCCTTGTCTAACGCCTTTTCTCAACGGAGCCTTTCCACTGATCCAGTATTCCTTTACTTTCACGAGTAGAGTGACGTTCTCGTAAATGTAGCGGAATATGGTGATATGTCTGTAGCCAATGCGGGCTCTGTTCATCGCCGTCAATACTGGTCAGGTTTCGAACGCGTCGAAAGTCTTCTGGTAGTCTATGAAGACCGTATGATGTGAGATGTTGTAGTCCATATACTTGTCTATCAGCGTGCGTACTGCTTGATTATGGTCAGTTGTACCGAGCCTTTTCTGATTTCCGCCCGTTCGGCTGGCTGTTAAAAGTCAAAGTTCTGCCCCCTGCGATTTGTAATGATTTTTGATTGCAGCTTGTAAAAGACAGATAAAAGACTAACAGGCTTCTAATTCTCGATGTTCGCGTTGTCACCTTTTTAAGATTTCGTATCTCAATCGGCAAAAGAGGGACTCTGGTTGGATCATTTTATTGTCCGTTTGTCAGTCTGTCTGTCCGGTCCGATTTTTTTTTTTTTTTTTCTCAGCCACGGATATAGGGAGCAAGCTAAAATTTATTTTACATACTGGAGCCTACGATCCGGATTTTTGAAAAGGGGAATTACTTCACCATTTTCCCATGACTCTGGAATTTTTCCCTCCACGTGGTATTTCTTTGGTAGAATTAGGAGTGCTTCTGCAAGAGTCACTCTTCCAGTTTTAAGTATCCCGCTCGTATTCTATCTTCCCCGGGCTCCTTACTTAATCAACGATTCGAGGGAAAATTTGTCCAAATAACCATAGCTAAACGAAGAGTGGTAAATGGACAAGAGGGGTATCGAACTGATCAACATGATGTTTAGTATGGCAAAAAAATACTTGAAAGTAATCAGGGTAATCAAGAACAATTCAATTAGTTATTTGAGGGAACATAGAATTATTTCACGACCAGCTACTGCTAGCTAGCTACACAAATGAGGTGTCAAAAAGTTCACCGCTTCAAGGCACAGCTATTTTACGCATAAAAAGCTACATTGATGTAGAAATTGTGGAATTCTTTGTTCTTGTTGAAAAACTAAAATAAATATCAAATTAAAGCATAAATTCCATCTTCTCTGCCTCCCCTTCATCTCTGTGGTCCTAATAGTTGTAGAATACGACCGATATATAAATTTATTTCATGATTTCTGAACACTGGATGAAAAAATTTGAAAAAAATACCAGCCAAATATTTTGCGAAACGATTTATCTAAAATAAGAAATAAATTAGATCAGAGAAAGATGCAACATCCCTCATTTGCTGTACACGATTTCTAGCATCGTTTAAAGGCGCCTCAAATGTTTCACTAATCTGTTTTGTTTCTTTCTTTTAGACAAATCATTTCACAAAATATTATCTGTTTTTTTTTAAATATTGGTAAGACTACTGAGTCCTGTCAATCTTCCGGAACATGACTATTCCTCCACTAAATGAATATAAAAACATAACCAGACTCTAGGTTTAAAGCAATTTTTTTTATTTACTACACATTTCGATGGCTTGCTAGATCGTCATTTGGCAGTCACGGTTTTCAGCACAGTTGCATTGCTCCTGGGAAACCAACGATGTCGAGATACCCGAAATTTTTTCTACTTTGTTGGTTTCCCAGGAGCAACGCAACTGAGCTAAACATCGGCACTGCCACATGCCTTTGAAACAATGCACCATAGTGCATCAGTGGCAGAACGTTGCTCTGGGTCTGGCAGACTCCCCGTAACTATAGATCTAGAGACGCTATGTTTTTTTTTAAATGTCAAAAAACTCACAGAAACAGTATCTGTATGCTTAAGGAATATCATGTTTATGTACTGACAAAATAAGTCTTTATCTGTCAACAGACTGAAAGATGGGAAGTAATGAAGCCTTGCCCCTCTCCATTTTTGGTTAATTCAGTCATGAGTATGTATGCATCTAATGCACAACTATCTAACTAGGGAGACTGTAGGGCAGTATGAGATTTAATAAAGTGGATCAACAGTGACTACATACAGCTTGTCTCGAAATCTAGTTGCTCTGGGTAATTAGAGCTGCTGGGTCTTTCTTCTATCGAGTAATCTTGAGAACTGTTTGTGCTACGTAGGGAGAAACACACAGCTCGGAGAATCACAGCAGGGACGCCGTAACGGACCGCAGTTCTGGGAAGGCAGAAGTGCAGGGATGCACGCACAGTGGCAGAGGCACTGTGGGAACCGGTGTGCGGACATTTGCCACACCGGACATTTGCCACGATTTTACCTGCTCCCCCTCCTCCTCAACGCTTACTAAACCTTTCCGCTGGTTTACTTAACGTAAAACCAGAATCTCTTTGGATTTTCCGCCGCATTTCTAGAGAGAGTTTCGTTGTGGAAACTATTAAATGCATCTCGCATTGAAATCCGCACCAAATTTCGAGCCTCAGTAAAACTTCGCTAATCTTGCAGATTTTGCGTTCGTCTAAATTATACGTGCCTTTTTTGGTGCTCCTGCATCAGCTTTCTGTCGTGTTTTGTGTACCATGGGGGATCAGTTCCGTCTATTATTAATTTATTTGGTATGAATCTCTCGAGTGCTGTTGGTACTATTTCTTTGAACTTAGGCCACATATGGTCTTCACTTACATAGTTTGGAAGGATTGGAGACTGTCTCTTAGAAAGACGTCAACCGAATTTTTAGCTGCTTTTATAAATAGATACATTTCACGTTTAGTTTTGGTTAATTTTCTTTGTTATGGAATTGAGCCTCGCAACGACTGTGTGTTTACTAATCCCTGTATCCGTCGAGATGCTCAGGAATATTTGTGGCTAAGAGGTCAAGTGTGTTTTCGTAACCACTCACAATTTGAATGGCCTCGTGAACTAATTGTTCAAAATAATTTTTAAAAAAGCATTTATAACAATTACAGAAGTTGTTTTCTATCTACAATAGGGTCTGAAAATTTATTTTTGTCAACAAACGGAAGGTAGATTGAAGTCACTGCCAACTATATTTGCTTGAGTGGGATATCTATTTGTGATGAGATTCAAGTTTTCTTTGAACTGTTCAGCAACTGTTTCATCTGAGGCCGGGGGTCTGTAAAAGGAGCCAGTTATTACTTTATTCCGCTTGTCGAATATAACCTCTGCCCATGCTAAATCACAGGAACTATCTACTTCAATGTCGCTTGTGAGCTGGAATACACATTACATTATTTTTCCTTAAGTTGTGCTTCTTGTTTCTGTTGTAGTGCAGATCATTACAATTACGGCTTTTCCCTACAAAACCTAGGATGCTTTCTCTGTGACCTTGTAAATACCAGAGCTAAACAATGCAGAACAACAACGTACGTTACAAGCATAGCATTCTGTATTACTTCATTTCCTTATTTCTAACATTTTAAAATTGTATGTCGACTTTAGATGACATGTCGATCATAGATGATCTTATCTCTATTTAGTGAACGTATTTTCAGTCATGTTTTGAACATTGTCCCGCTACACTGTATTAACTAATGTTTCGCCGCAAGGGATATTGCATTTTAGAGTAAATTAATATGGAATATGCCGTTCTTCTTTACAAACATTCACATACCCATTTCTTCTTTCCTCATTGTCTTTTGGGCATGCAGTTGTAGTAATTGAAGTAGGCACAAATGCAGTGATCAAATGAAATGATTAGCGTACATTCGCATTCTCTTTACATCGTTCCTTTCTTGTTGCTCCCATGGCGATAGATTGTTTCTATCACAGTCAGTAAGCGTGAAAGGAAGCTACCGTACAGACAGAGGGATCTATATTTATACTTGGCAGAACTAATTACATACTGACATAATCGTCGGTATTGCTTTTGTTTCCCAAAAGTTATAAATATTTCGATTTCGGAAAAGAAGCTCTGTATTTGGCCAAGACGTCGAAGAAGAAAGTCCCTTATGTGCTGGTTGTATGGAGTAAGATGTGGAGACGACGGTTTGAAGCGGGCAGAAGTAGGAAGGGCGTCCCTTACCTTAGGGCGGTATTACACTATCAAATTTCTTTGTCCAATATCTTTGTCAAAGATTTTTGATAGTGTAATAGGGACTTTGTCAAATGTCGTCCAATATTTGATCAAATCTAGGGCCTCGCTGTACATTTGATCAAAGAAACCGCTTGTCTTCTGTTCACTGCAATGTGACATGTTACCACATGGAGCGCTAGCATCGCTGCAGCGTTCTGTCGTCTGTAGTGTTTTTATAACCATTGCCGGTAAATACAATTGGTGTGTGCCGACAACTACAAAATTAATAGAGATGTCTGAAGCTGATGAGGCGCTTTACAACGTGAGGCACCCTGAATACAAAAATAGATTAAGAAGATTGGAGACCTAACCTAACCCAAGCTAACATAACCCTCTCCTGTAGCAAGGAATCGGAGTGTTACAGTGAGCCTGTCTTCTGAAGATGTAGCAGTTCTTAAGTGAATATTGTGCTTTGTGATATGAGGATACACTTCATTGAGCACATACAGAAATGTATGCTCATCCATTCTTAAGTAATTGATGTACGACTTGACGTCTTCCATTGTAAGCTCACGTAACAAGTTTTGTTGAATGCTTTTATCGTGCCGTCGTAAAACCCACGGCTTCACCCAGATTAGATTAGTTTTTCGTTCCATAGATCCGTGCTGAGGAGATCCTCGTGGATGTGGAACATGTCGATTTTTTAAGCTGAAATAACAATACTAATAGTATGAATAAATACAATACATCATTTGTTTCTATTAAAAATTTCGCCAATGGAGTAGAAGGAGTTGGCCAGTAGTAAGTCTTTCAGGCTCCTTTTAAACTGATCTTTATTTCTAACTAAATTTTTTATGTTTGCTGGCAAATTATTGAAGATGAGTGTTCCTGAGTAGTGGACCCCTTTCTGAACTAAAGTAAGTGCTTTTAAGTCCTTGTGCAGATCATTTTTGTTCCTAGTATTGTATGTATGAATTTATTTATTTATTTATTTATTTATTTATTTTATCCATCTTTCAGCACCTACTTGCAATCGATGTCGTCAGAAGAGTCACAGCTATTTGTACATTATGTTTTACATACCAAAATATTACATAGTAAAAATATGGCAATGTTGTAAACTATTAGCTTACAACAGCCTCTACACCTAGATCCATACATAACAGTAAGCCATAATTTATCAGCATTAACATGCAATCAATGTTGTCAGAAGTATTATAGCTATTTGTACATTATGTTTCATATAGCAAAAATATTACATGGAAAAAAAAAAGATAGTGTTGTACCCTATTAGCTTATAGCTAGCTGCCTCTACATCCATAACTATACATAATAGTAAGCCTTAGTTTATCAATAAATTAGATCATCTTTACAACTATTCTGAAATTCTTCTACACTGTAGAAAGTATTTTTCTTCATCCACACTTTGGTTTTAGTTTTGAAAATATCCATTGAAACCAATTGAGCCTGTACGGGTAAAGTGTTGAATAATTTTATGCCTATGTATTCATAGCTAGATTGGGTTTTCTTAAGCCTGGTTGTGGGTATATCAATCATATTTGTTTGTCGAGTATTGTGTTGATGAACCGATTTCCTTATAGTGTAGTTGTTTAAGTTTTCTTTTATGTTTAATAGGCAACAATATACGTAAAGAGATGGGACTGTGAGAATTTTTAAGTCTCTAAAATAAGGTCTACATGAGGTCTTGTTGTCTGTGATTCCGTATAAACGTCTAATTGCTTTCTTCTGCCAAGTGAAAATTTTTTTGGCTCCTGGAGAGTTACCCCATAAAAGAATGCCATATTGTAGATGGCAATGAAAGAAGGCATAGTATGACTGAAGCAATAAATCTTGTGTAACACATGTGTGTAGTTTGGCTAGTAGGTAGATAACTCGTGATAGCTTTCGACATACATAATCTGTATGTGTGTCCCAAATTAATTTTGAGTCAATGTGTATTCCTAGTAGTTTAACAGATGATAACTCCATGTTACTGTTTGATAAACTGAAGATTATCTTGACAGTCTTTTCATGGTTCATAGATAAGTCATTAGCTTTAAACCACATATTAGATATTTTGAGACACTCTTCACTTTCCTCCTTCAATATGTTTATATCCTTTCCAGAATTAGCTAATGTTGTGTCATCAGCATAGAGGATAGATTTACAGGGTAAGTTGTTCGGAAAGTCATTTACAAACAATGTAAGTAGTAGAGGGCCAAGCACTGAGCCCTGAGGAACACCTCGTTTTATACTTAAAGTCTGTGACTGTTGGTCATTATGCTTTACTATTTGTTTTCTATTGCTGAGGTATGATTCAATTTGTGAGAGTTCCAGGTGTTTGATTCCATAGCAACACAGTTTATCTAATAATAATTTGTGGTTAACTGAGTCGAAAGCCTTACTCAAGTCAATTAGAATGGCTTCAGCAGATAATTCTGACTCAAATGCACTTAGTACAAAAGAGATAAGGTTTTCAACTGCTTTGACTGTTGATAAGTTTGACCTGAATCCATACTGAGAATCATTTAATATATTATTGTCTGATAGGTGTATGCATATTTGCTGCATTATGCAATGTTCTATTATTTTTGAAAGAATAGGCACAAGTGAAATTGGTCTATAATTATTGATACAGGACTTGTCACCCTTTTTGTATAATGGTATGACAACTGTTTTTTTGAGATATTCTGGAAAGTGTCCACTCGAGAGCATCCAGTTTATCAGTATGCAAAGGGGGTATGTTATGAGATCTACAACTTTTTTAATTACATAGTTTGACAGGCCATACACATCTTCAGATCTAGAGTATCCTAATTTAGAGGTTGCTTTAATTATATCAGTTACTTGTACTTCTCTCCATTTACAAGCTGACACTATGTTTGTAATGTTTTGTTGAAAATTTCTGCCAGATATGGGGTGAGAAATAGGTGTATGTGTTGAATTGGAATTCTGGTTGCTATGGGTTGGAAGGCTAAGATTGGCAGAGTTGACAAAAAAGTGATTGAAATCATCAGCAGTGACGTTAGCAGCATTTGTGTTGTCTTTGTAGTTTATATCCATACCTAGCTCTGCTTTTATTACTTTCCATGCAGCCTTACATTTATTGTGTGATTTTTTAATGAAATCACCATTTGCCTTATACTTGGCTATTTTAATTTCAGATCTATATTTTCTTTTCAGGTTTTTGTAAGTTTCTTTATCTACTGCTCCCTTTTTGACCTTATCGTGACAAGTAATTACCAATAGTCTCAGTTTTTGTAATTGGGGTGAAAACCACTTCTGTAAAGTTGAGTGGCTAGGTTTCCTAACATTTTTGTTTTTTTGTTTTTTAACCAGTGGACAGCATGTGTGGAAGATTTCAGAAATGATTTTGAGGAATGTGCTGAAGGCTTCATCAACATTTCTGGAGGAATGTATAACAGTATTCCAATCTATAGACTTAAGTTCTTCTCTATACTTGCTAATATTTGTATCTGTAGATAGTCTGATACACTGAGTTTGTTCCTCGTCTTCTTTTGGTTTTTTAGTAATTAGTTTCACCCATATACCTCTATGGTCTGACAGGTAATCGACATTAAGTACTGAGTTGTTTGTTGGAAAAAGAGGTATATTATTTACGACAAATTTCATTAAGAAGTAAATATACTGAGGGGCAGTAGTTAGTATACCCAGTTCTTTGAAGAGGTTTCTGCAGGAGGTCCGTGAATTTACTCCACTAATAATACGTATTACACGCTTTTGGACCTTGAAAACTTTTGTTTGACTTCAAGATTTACCCCCAAAATATTATCCCATATGACATTATGGAATGAAAGTATGCAAGCTTTTTCATTTTTATGATGCCTACGTCTGCTAACACTCGAATTGCAAATACAGATTTGTTAAGGCCTTTCTGCAGTTCTGTGGTGTGCTCCTCCCAACTGAATTTATTATCAAGTTGTAATCCTAGGACTTTTAAGACTGTGAACCTCGTATGTATGGTTCCATTTTCCCCCCCCACTTCTTTTCCGCATGTGCACACAATGCAATTGGAGTACGTAGAACTGCTGCGGTTAAATAACAAGTTGTTGTCAGCCATCTTGAACTTTGACGAAAAATTTCTAGCGCTACGTCAAAGATCTTTGTCAAATATATTGGACGGAATATTGGATCACATCTTTGATCAAATCTTTGACAAAGAAATTTGATAGTGTAATACCGGCCTTAAGCTCGTCTCACACGGAGCAAGATTCCCTTGCTGGCTCGCGCGACGGCTGCCTTGCGGGCTCCGTCGTCTGCTAGCGGGCTACCTTGCTGGGAACTTTGTAAGGGATCGCTACCTGGCGAAGGGGCAAGTGTGGCAAATGCCCGGCGAGGCAAATGTCGGGTATTCGTGGGAACCGTCCGCTGCTTTCGCATCACAGGGCTGCTGAAGACCCGTGCCGACGTGCAGACGGCCAGTCCCCCCCCCCCCCCCCCTCCTTAGGAACGCCTTGTCACTAATGCGCTATAGTCCATTGTTCCCATTTGTTTTCTATAACATTTCAGACCTTGACAGGCGACAGGCAGGCGCCCAGGAAACTGATCTCTGTTAGCAGAAAGAACTCGTTGGAATTTGCAGGTGTTTGCAGGCCGGTTTTCAGATCACCTTTCTTTGAGAGACGATCGTATCTGTTCGGCTTTTGTGTATTTTTAGTGCTCTTTTGTTTCCCATGCCAAAAGATTTCCTGCCCACGCAAAAATAAGCGTCGTGAATGAAAATCAGACGATGATGTCAGAAGGCAAACCGTGGGCATCTCTAATTTTTGGATGGCAAGCCACTCTGTGTGGGTGGGGGGGATTCTTCCCACCTTATGGTGGGATGTGAGATGTGCATCAGAAAATGTTTATGGGACTAGCATAAAGCCTGTCACATGTTCCTTGGTAATGTGTATTTTCCACTGTGCTGTATATGCAGCATATTTTGGGGGAGAATTTTCGGGAGAGGTCATTTGGAGATGTTGATCAGGGGACTGGTCCGAGGATGGTGTGGAGAGAGGATCAAAACAGCAGTGTTAGCACACGGTGCAGTCATATGGGCAGAGTCCATCTTTCGAGTTGGTCCTGGGTCACTCTAGTCGCACACTTGCAGATTTGCAGTGGCGAGCAGGGGGCTACTCATGAGAGGCAGTTGTGTATGGTGAGCATCTTTACAACCCGCCACATTAGGAATTTTCCAAGTGTTCTACCACCCTATGCAACATGCTCTTTCGACCAGCAGCATCAGCAGTTTAGTTAATGCTTGTACCATATCCTTACAGTTTACTGGTTCGCAATCTCTGTCACTGAATGTAGAAACAAAGATAGCATTAATTTTGATACTAAAAAAGGGGACGGCATCATACAGAGACTTTCGCCACTTCATCCCAACATGATCAACCTCATTAGTACATATGTGTTTTTTGATGTAGGTATTTCAACTCCATACGTGCTTTTCTTGTTTTTGCATTTAATTGACATTACATCCATGATTTATTCAGTATGTATATGTCACGACGAATAACCTTTCATTTTTCATAAATTAGTGTTCCTTGCTTACCTATCAAACTTTGGTCTTGTACTGTTGCATCTCAGATATTGTTGGAAACGTAAGATTCAGTACTATTCAGTTCTTTATTAATTCGCGTTTATACAGTCTGTTGTGCAAAGGTTATAGTAATATTTATTATAGGTGGTTCTGTGTGGAGGGTCATTCTGGGGCATAAATTAGTCGCACGTAATTTCCACATTACCATTCCACTGTGCATCTTGTGTAAATTGGCTGAAACTGTACCAGGATTGTTCACAAATCAGAACATTCTGATTCGCAGCGAGATAAAACTTTTGTCACATTTTCCATCGGTTTAATAATTCATTTTTAAAAACATTAATAGTTTCTTTTTATATTTGTCGTAGTTGTAGTATGATTGCTGGCACCTCACAACTAACACGTGCATTTATCTCAGCATTCTTTCTCTGGTTCTGTGGATTCCATGTCCATTCTACATAACAGCATTATATAATTTTTGGAAGGGCTGATTATCTATGTACATGCTGTTTCAGAATAGTGTGCACATATCAGGCATAGTTCGGCAATTGATTTCATTTAAGTCTGATATGTTAGATAGTCATGTGAATGAGAACTAGAAACAAAGAGAGGTTAGTACCTGGGGAGGATAAGAGCAAATGTTTTAATGACATGGATCATAGTCAGTATAGAGATAAGACCAGTCTGGAGAGGAGGTGGATAACGCTCCTACGGAACAATCAGGCACAAACGTAGACACTATGGAGAGAACAGCACCATATTGCAGGGAACTAGATGAAGTGATCGTTGTAAGTAAAGAAAAAGATATAATCGATTTTCGAGACGCTGATGACGTGGTAAAAATACGAAACGTTCCAATAGGGGATTACGATAGGCTGCCATTCCACAGAGCATTCACGTGCTTTGACACCAGAACCTACTGTGGGGAAAAATACTCAGGTGGACTTCTAGAATTCTTAAAGCAGGTAGAAGACAGGAGGTAGAAAGGAGCTAAGGCCTCACAAGAGAGGAGGCAAAAAGAAGCTGACGATTTGGAAAACAGATTGACAGAAAACGCAGATGCGATAGAAAGAAATATGCAAAGGAAATTTAAGGAATTCGTAAGAAAGTTGACAGAAGACATGAACAAAATCAAGTGAGAGATGACGGAAGTTAAGAGGATGTCAGCTGAGGCGAAGCAAGTAACAGACAAAGGGAAGAAAGATGTGTGAATATGCAAGATACAGTCGAACAGAGCCAAGAAAATGACGCCAGTAGGCAGGAAACAGGCAACGCTAACCCACAATGCAACACCTAACGAAAAAAGTTATAGCTACACTGCAAGAACAGGGACAGAAGATAGTGGAGAAAACTCGGGGAGAAATACCGAAGAACTCGGAAAGATCAGAGAATATAGATACATAGCAAGAAGAAATATGTAATGATGTTACAGAAGTGAATAGTTCGGTAGAGCAGGTACAAGATCAAGTGAAAGAAAAAGACACAAAGAGAAAGACGATCTAAACCACATGGAGCAGGAAATAAGAAAGGGAGGATTGCGATCAAATATAACAGAACCAGTACCCATTGTGGAGTCCCTGGTAGGTCGAGACAAGAATCAAATGACCATTGACAGGCGAATACACAGAGGTAAACCTACAGACTCGTTTAGAATTCGTGTGTCATGGACACACGTTAGAAGCAAACTTTCTGGTTGCGCTGAATTTATCAATTGATCTGATCGCTGGCATGAATTTTCTGAACGAACACCAAGCAATACAGGACCTTGGAAGAGAAAAAGTCGTGTTGTAGAGGTGGTCTGCCGTTTGTATACATTTTGAAGGGCAAGTGTAGATTCCATCCCACTGTTTAAAGCTGAATCATGTTAATGGTGAAGATGAGGGTTAAAGGAGGTCCAGACAGTATGACCAAGAAAAATGCGATCAAAAAGAGAAGGAACTAAGGAAAGAAATCACGTGATTCAAGAGAAGATACAGATCCTAAGGGTCCTACATAGAGAGTGAGAGAGAAATTACAGAACATTTTGTTGAAACCTATGGAAGTATTTTTGCCAAAGAACTTCAATACCAATTCCGAGTGCGAGATCACAAGAAATTCTTCTTACCACCATAAGCCATTCCATTCGCCTACAGGTACAAGGATGTTAGATGATAGTGTAATCTAACCTGCCAGATCGACAACTAACAGCCCACTCAAGGTGACTGAGAAGAACGACAGCTCCATTTGTCTTCTCTTAGACTCACAGCGGATAAACACAATAATAGATCAGATCCAGAAGCAGATAGACGCAAAAAACTTGACTGACTTTCGAAAAGTTTTCAAATAATCACTGTCTTATCATCTATCAACCTACAATTAAGTTTCTGGCAGACAGAATTGCAGCAAGTATGTGGTATTTGGTAGGAGTTACCAATTTCAGTGCCTACCTCGTGGCTTGAATATATCGTCATCTGCCTTTATGCGCGATTTAGACAGTATATTGAGTGATTCTCTCAAACGGTATGTAACTAGCTACGTGGGTGCCCTGCTAATAGCGGAAAATCTTGGGAAGATCACAATCAAGTTCTGAGTGAAGTATATCAACTTTCAAACAACACGATGTCATAGTTAACTTCGAGAAATCATGCTTCATGACTTCTAAAGCACAATTTCTAGGGCACATTATCATGGCAGATGGGAACTCTCCGAACCTAGATAACATGAAGGCCATTGCATTATTGGCAACACCGGGCACAAAGAAACAATCAAGAGGATTCCTTTGAATCATCAATTTATAGAAGATTTGTAAATGTATACACACTGGCAACACCTACCAACTCACAGGTAAGATGACTCCATGGGCTTTCGAAGCTGTGGCAGAACATGAGTTCCAATGTCTGAAGTCAGCAATAATAAGAACGCCAATATCGTGAGACTCCGGATTATTGCAGGACTTCTGTATGGGCATTGACAGTGCCTGCACTGAATTTAGCATTATGATCATTCAACAATACAAAGAAAATTGGAGCGTGGTACACGAAACGATTGCATTTGGTAGCCAAGTTTTAACGAAGGGCAACTTTTACCATCCAGTTACAGAGATGGAGGTTCTGGCTATCTTCTTGGGGCTTCAGAAGTTTAGGTTTTTTCTTTGGTAGAAAGATGAGAATTTTCATAGAACATAAAGCACTGGAATTCCTATTAATCCTCAGTGGCGAGCCTGTACATATTCATTCTTTATGGCTTCAGCTAACACGGTAATACGTTGTGTTGTCATAAACCCAAGTGCTCGTCAGTAATATAAAACAAACAGCGAGGTAGATGAGAAAAAATTTGCGATCGGGGCAAGAAAATGAGCCAGATTCTGAGCTAGCAGCACTAACCCACAGCATGGCCCTTATCTACAAGATAATTAGTAATGAAGTAAGCGGTTGGCAGGTATCTGGTGCCACTGTGCTGTTTAATGCTTCAAGTGGGTCATTATAGTGGGGTAACACTTTTATGCAGCAACAGAGTGATATAATGAAAAGTTTATTTTATTATTGTTTAATTAAATAGTGATTAACTCCTATAACGTAATTTTGTTTTATCGTTGTTTGTTTAATTAAACAGTAAATCGTGATTTTCCTCATACGTATTTACCTTGGTAACATAAAGACAGGTAATCATTACATGTGTACGAAGTGCAAATGGTTCAAATGGCTCTGAGCACTGTGGGAATTAATTTCAGAGGTCATCAGTCTCCTAGAACTTAGACCTACTTAAACCTAACTAACCTAAGGACATCAGACACATCCATGCCCGAGGCAGGATTCGAACCTGCGACCGTAGCGGTCGCGCGGTTCCAGGCTGTAGCGCCTAGAACCGCTCGGCCATTTCGGCCGGCTACAAAGCGCACTGCATGCGCACTCATGTTATGAAAAATGACACGCCCGCTTCAGGACTAACAGCAAAATTGATGTAGAAGAGATAACCGGGATAGATACTATGATTCCAGGAATTTGTCTTACTATCAAATATGTTCCACGAAAAACTAAGACCGCGGCACATGTGTTGTCATGCTCACCTGTTGGAATAGTACAGGATGTACATCAAAAGAAATCATTTCATTTGTAAAATTTCTTTCGAGAATTACGTGACCACCAGTATCAAAGACTTTGGGAGAGAGCATGACAGGGCTCCGGCACTTCTTACAGTAAAACGTAAGTGGTAAGACCGAAGCCAAGTGCCCAAGAGGCAGTTTTATATATTGCACAAAAAAATTTTATTCCAATGCAGCAGTGTAGGAGATTCGTCTTGCACCTGTGTGCACCTGAAGATCATTTACTCCTTACGAGCATAACCTATTAGCATCACACAATGACTAGCATTTTCACATTTAACTTGGTGTGGATTGTTCTTTGTTTTTCTGAGAGAGTTCACGTATTGCACACACGTTGGACACGGGTTGCAGGGCCCAGCAGATTTGTGGGGCTGGGTGTGTACCAGGAACTCAGATGTTCACTGAAACGGCACTGGGCCATCCCGCAGTTAGGGAGCCATGCGCTGTCAGAGTGAAATTGGTATCGGAGGGTAGTGCTCGGTGTGTGGAAGCTTTTTTCGGCTTTATGACACTTCTCCATTCTGGCTGGGAAAGCAGAGTGGTGGGATGAGAAAAAGACTGTAGTGGTCGCGCGGTTCCAGACTGTCGCGCCTAGAACCGCTTGGCCACCCCTGGCGGCGAGCGTCAGAGAACTGAAATTGTAAGTAGGCTGTTTAGGTTTTTATATTGGTAACACCACGTAGTGCTCTGTATGAAAATCACTGGCTGTGCTGTGTGCAGTCTGTGGCTGGTTGGCATTGTTGTAATACTCGCCATTGTAGCGTTGGGCAGTTGGCTGTTAACAGCGCATAGCGTTGCGCAGTTGGAGGTGAGCCGTCAGCAGTGGTGGATATGGGGAGAGAAATGACGGAGTTCTGAGAGCAGATGATCTGGACGTGTGTCCATCAGAGACAGTACATTTGTAAGACTGGATGTCATGAACTGCTATATACATTATGACTTTTGAACACTATTAAGGTAAATACATTGTTTGTTCTCTATCAAAATCTTTCATTTGCTAACTATGCCTATCAGTAGTTAGTGACTTCAGTAGTTAGAATCTTTTATTTAGCTGGCACTAGTGGCGCTCGCTGTATTGCAGTAGTTCGAGTAACGAAGATTTTTGTGAGGTAAGTGATTTGTGAAAGGTATAGGTTAATGTTAGTCAGGGCCATTATTTGTAGGGATTATTGAAAGTCAGATTGCGTTGCTCTAAAAATATTGTGTGTCAGTTTAAGCACAGTCTTGTATAATTTTTCTAAGGGGAAGTTGCATATGGCAACCCTGCCAGGATACCTCACTGGAATCTTCTGATTTTTCTTGTAGTTTGTGTAATTAGTGTAGCTATTGTTTATTGCTAGAGTGTAACTGTAGAGAGAATTTCCTTTGTAGTTCTAGTTTTTCATTATTGTCCAGTAAAACAGTTGTGGCATGCATGTAGATTTGCACCAAGTATTTCGCAGCTGCGCTTGCAATTAACGAGATATTATTTTCAGAGCTATGTTAATGTGTTTTCTTAATTTGCTCCTCAAATTGTGCTTTTCTTGTTATCATGTGAAATACGTGATAATTATGGAGTGTGAAAAATGTAACATTAAGCTCCAAAGTAAACTGAGAAATATAGTGATGACGAGCATAGCTTATCAGCACCACTGTGTAGTGAATTAACAGACATTCAAAGTAGTAATTTGGTAATTGTGCGTTGGGAAATGGAGCGAGCGGCAAATTATTGTGTAGATAGTGAAACAATTAGTGAACAGGGAAGCATTATCGATCGATCGGTCGGCAACGGCTCGCCTCAGGATTCCGAAATGACAGGACACAATCTTGCAAATACTGTAGATTCAGGTTTTGCGTCCTCACCATTTTCTCAAATAAGTGAAGACACACTTTCTGCTTTTGAAAATGCGAATATTGCCGGTTCAAATGCACTGCCGAATAGCATTGAGGAACATTTTTCAGACACCAGTGCATTTTTATTACAGTTAATGCAACAAATGGGACAAAGGCTACAAAAGTTAGACACAATGCTTGAACAAAATCAGAAACAAATGCGACAAAATCTTCAAAAGTTAGACACAATGGAACAAAATCTTCGAAAGTTAGACACAATGGAACAAAATCTTCAGAAGTTAGGTACCACGCTTGAACAAACACGTGAAGATTTAACTGGTGAGTTACTTAAAATCGAATCGAAATGTCAAAAAGTCTGTAATGACGTAAAAACACAAATTTGTGAGCATTTTCAACCTATTTTTTCGCGTCATGAAAATGCATTACAGAATCACGAAGCAGCCATAAAGGAACTGCAAACTATTGTTCATCAAAATCATGACACCTTGCAAGCTAAAATTGACTCAATTGCATCTACCGATTCAGTTACACAGCTTGCAAAAACTCAGGAAAACTTAAAGGACACAGTAGATACGATTTCAACACAAATTGACACTCTGAAACTTGGTTCAGAAAAACACACTGAGGAAATAAGTACACTATCGGAGAAAGTAGCCGAACTTTCGGATCAGTTCACTAACTTATCTACAAAGGTAGATGATGATCTGAATGACACAAGACCTGTAGCCATCACTGACACAGAAGAGTATGAACAAATTAAGAAATTCAAACAAAATCAGAATCAAATTAACACGCAACACAAAAGAGAAATCCGGGAAGTACAAGACCAGTTGGTACAAGTAATACAAAAATTACGTATTTCAGAGGACACTCGCACTCCAACATGGGAAGAGGGACTTAGAAATACGGAAAATCCGCAAAATAATAACACAGGGCATTTCGGAAATTATGAAAGAAATTGGCAAGATGCACCGAATTTTGAGATGGAACCGCCGACACGACGTAACAATGACCGATATGCGACTCGCCGACACGATGATTTTGACTATAAGCTGTTCATTATTATACGTAAATTCAAAACATTTAAGAATTGTGGCAACGACATTCATCCACAAACGTGGCTCCATCAATTCTCTCATTGCTTTCCTCCCAACTGGTCATTACAGCACAGATTAGAATTTATATGTGTGGCTACTTAGAGAATGAACCAGCTGTAAGAATGCGATCAGTCATTCACGATTGCCACAGTGAAGGAGAATTTTATCATGCCTTCCTCTCAGCATATTGGTCTCAAGCTACTCAAGACCGAGCAAAACATAGCATCATAATGATGGAACATTTCGAACAATCTGAATTTGTCAAATATTTCGAAGACATGTTACATAAGAATGAGTATCTTTCAAACCCTTACAGCCCCTCAGAACTCATCCGCATTTACTTAATCAAATTGCCTGAACATTTACGACATATTATTTTGGCAGGACGTTGCAAAGACGACATTGAAGCTTTTCAGGGACTGTTACAAGAATTGGAATGTGACATTGACAATTGCGGAACGCGAAAACAGGAGCACAACAATTACAGGTCACATCCCTCACATTCCGCGATGACAGAAATAATAAATGGATGCGACAAGGGTATTCTTACAATGTAAATCGTGACCAAAACAGACACCACCCGTATGACAACCGTTGCCAGAGTAGTAATGATTACAGGGACTATCACAGAGACAATCAGAGAAACAGACAATATGGAAACCAAAATAATTATTATCAAGGGAGACAGAATAACGTCAGACGCAACGGTCCAGCGCGCAGTTACGATTCAGGGAGAAATTCTCCACCACGTGACCGACAAGAAAGAAACTATGTGAACTACCGACATAACGACAGACCTGAAGTACATCAGAACTGGTGGGATTCAAACAGAGCAGGACCCTCTCGGCAAGGTGAATTTGTAGAAGTTAGGCCTCCTAATCCCAATAACGATGCGCGCCAACAAAGAGACAGACAATGACTCGCACCGCAGGCAGCCACGTGCGCCAGCTGGCTCAGAGAAATATAATATAGACGCTAACCTTGAAAGAAATTTTAGCATGTCTTACTGATGTATACAACACGATAACTGTGTTGAAGTAGAAACTCTGCGTACTAGGCAGAGTAAAGGATTGCACCACATTTCACGTGTAAAACGGTTTATTGAGAGATAATCTGTTTTCTTAACATAGTCTTTGCTATAAAAATTTTCACTCCACGTTACTAGTACTGTTTGTCACACTTAGAAACTGTTAACATGCAACTATGTTTTAAAATAAACTATCCAGTCTAGAACCTAGGGAACATATTTAGACAGTAATTACGAATGCATTGTTATAGTGAACAGATGACACAGTGTTATTGTGTGTGTACATTCTTGCTTGTTAGTTGCACGATTACGTAACGACTATAAGGTTTACATACTTAGAACATATACTGGTACTGCTAATGAGATTTTAATGAAACATTTTGATTTACATGAAAATACATTCTGGATTTGAAGTACTTTCTGAGAGATACCAGATGACGCAGTGGTTAGTTTATTTGACAGCTACACGATTATATCACGACGCTACTAATGTGTGATACAATTTACATTGTTGCTTTTGCGGTGTATCTGTTTTATATCTGCACAGTTTTTCTGAACTCTTCTGGAAAGTAAAACATGTTTTAGTAGTAACTTTTGTGGTATAGCTTCAATGAGACAGCCTTTTTCGTAACACAACAATACGTTACAGTGTAGTACTTTCTTGATCACGGAACTGTACGTAATAACTACGATATCTATAGGCATAGCATTTCGCTTTTGTTTATTACGAAGTAAGTACATTGACTTCCACAGAACTTTGCTTACGGACGACGATAATTACGACACTTGTCACATTTTTTACCCTTAAGTAAAGACAGAGATTATGTTACAACAAGACGCACTATTTAGCGCGTCAGTACACGTATTTGAGTGATTAATTTTGTACTTAAAACATTTATTTTTAAAGATTTTTGAATTACAAAGAAAGTTTTCTGTGATACATTTCATTCCATTGCTGTAATCTGTTACACCTGAGGGTATAATTACATTAATCCTCAGGGGGGTACACGCTTACTTTCTGTACCATGTGCTTGGCAAGCACAAGGAGCCCTAGCTAATATGGTATTTGCTTATACAACTTTACACATCGGTACCATATTTCTCTAACAAAGAATTACACAGCTATCTGATTATTTAACAGAGAAACAAACTTTTTTTTTACTATGTCAGTGACGCATGTTTACGCAATTACACTGTTGGATAACTTCACACTTATGAAATTGTATTTTGTCTGTACTTTGTGAACTGTTCATATTTTTTTCAGAACCATTGTGATACTATGAGAGCTTTGAGTGATATATTTGGTATGTGATCACGATTTTTGACGTACAATTCAGGTAGATGACACTATAGAAATGAGCAGAGAGTTTTTTTAGGTTTTGAAATTATTGCAGAAAGCTAAGACGTTTTTGAGATTTGGCTGAGTTTTTATGATGTTATTATTACGATGACAATGCGTATTATGCTGTTGAGGTATGTTTATGATCAATAAGCTGATGCTATATGAGAAATGTGATTACGTGTTTATATGTATATGACTAATGAGCAGTGGTTAAGGACTCTGATTTGTGGAAAAGGATGTTGGAAACTAAGAATCGTACTTTAAGAGTTATGAAATGTGTGTAAATGCGTGAATGTATCACAATGCCGGCAAAAGTTTTTTTGACACTGTTATATTTATAAGTTTTTGTTTCTACAGATTTGTAACGCAAATATTTCGACCTCTGAAATTTTATTTGTATCAAACTGTCACTGTAACGGAAACTGATGTCATAAATATTTCGGTAAGGAAGGTAGGTCACCTTGACGTAATGCACTGTAAGCACCCAGCTGTGCGACAGTTGCCTGGGAAAAAGCTTTTAGCGTGTGCCTTTCAGATTCACAAGTGGAGAAAAAAAGAGGCCATTATCCTCGCTATTGACATTTCTTTGTAGAAAGCATCGCAAATACGACACGCTCAAACTTGAAAACTTATGATTACACTGTGGAGCTCTTAATTTATGATATTTACTAAATTGCCTGATGAAATGATGAGAAAAAACTTTACATCCATTGTCTTTCTAGTTGAGAGATTTTTTACTGCCTTTGGAAACGCCATTTGCCTAGTGAATGACGTTTCACATATTGATTTGTATATATTTGCTGATTTCGTTTAATATCTAGATTCTAGCTGCATTGCAGCATTGGTTAAAATAAAATTGAATAGATGTACTAATATAGATATTTTATGCCTACAGATCCAGTAAATAATAATTTTATGATCTACTTCCAAAAAAACGAGGGAGCACAAAAAGACATTTCCACTTCACAGGAACTGCATACATAATTTTTGTCAGTGACTTGGTAACTTGTCTGCTAGAGTAAGTTACAGTGATGCATCACTCTAGTGTTAAGATCTGACATAGGTATTAGACATTTCATATCTTTACTGTAATATTTTTTCTGCTTGAGCTTTATCATGTTTAGTTATAAGTAATAGCATTTTTTTGCTGCTGTTTGCCAGGCATAGTTCTACTGAATTTACCTTGTGTTAAGCCAGTTTTACTACTGATTTATTTTCTTGTTTGCTGCGCATTGCCTTATATTAGTTGTAATATTGCATTTGCTTTGCTAATTTAGATATACTGCTGCTTGCTTTGCAAATCTGCATTTTTTATCATTGCTGTTTGTGTTAATTGTTTTGTACTGCTGCATTGCCTCATCCCTTAGTATATATATCTGAGCTCAGTAGCCGGCCGGTGTGGCCGTGTGGTTCTAGGCGCTACAGTCTGGAACCGCAGGACCGCTACGGTCGCAAGTTCGAATCCTGCCTCGGGCATGGATGTGTATGATGTCCTTAGGTTAGTTAGGTTTAAGTAGTTCTAAGTTCTACGGGACTGATGACCTCAGACGTTAAGTCCCATAGTGCTCAGAGCCATTTGAAGCATTTTTTTTTTTTTTTTTTGAGCTCAGTAGATTTAAGTTAGCTTAAGATGGGGTAGGCTATATAAGAGAACGAGTTGTTATGAATTAGAAGAAATCCATTGAGAAGTTATAAGAAAATGGTTTGGCCAAAAAAGTAGTGTACAGTGGAGAAAAACTATTTTTGAAAGAGGATGTGAACAGAATACAGAAAGTATGCTTGGATAGGATTTTTTTGGTGGAAACAAATGTTGAAATAAGAGGAAAGATCTACGGAATGAAGTTTTGGGTTGGACTGCAGTACCAAATGTCACACTGAAAACAAACCCCGTCCTGTACTTTTGTGTTATTACGCTATGTGAATTGGTGTTTTTCCTGTCTTTGTGTGTTTAGCTAATAAGATTTACGTTGTAGAATTTTTCTTATAATATGTTATTTACTTTGTAAAGATGTTTAGACATTATTTATTCTGTTTTGTTTTAATGCTCATGTGTGAAGTTGATGTTTCAAAAGTTATTCTGATCTTTTATGTATGTACTTATGTCATAATTCCTGTAACACTGATGTACATGTTTATTTCTATTCTTTCGTAAAGCCTGTTTTACTACAAATGTTATCTGTATTGTTGTGTTCTTTAATGATGTACTTTGTACCTTTGTTACTGTATTCTTATGTTATAAAATTGTAATTGACACCAGTTCATCAAATTAAGTAACTTGTAAGTTACATTTCACTGCACACGTTTCTGTTGGTCATATTATATGGACAATATGTGAGAAGTAGGGACTGATAGTGTTTGCACGTGCGTTAATAATTCAGCAAGGGACTGGTTAACAGCATTGCTGGTTCTAAGGACAATTAAAAAAAACTTTGTTAGTGCACAAGTGGTGGTTTATGGACTTGCTATATTCTCCGCAAGAATCTTCGATGATGATTGTGCACCTGCACAGTCGGAATGGATGGCTGCTAGCCATCTCTACAAGGACTACAATGGTTCTACACCTTTGATGATTCATCAATACCATTATTTCTACAAGGACTGCAGTGGGTCTGCACCTCTGGTGGCCCACCAATAACATCATCTCTACCAGGAATACAGTGGGTCTGCTCTGTGGTGACCTACCTACCAATATTCTTCAAAACTTCGACTGACTCTGCTGTGGGTTTGCTCTGTTGTGGCCCATTACCTGTCTGCATGTCAAGAGTCAGCACTGTCTTTCCGTTGGAAGGACAACACTACTTGTTCAAGACTGCATGGAAATCCACTACTTCCGTGCGCATTTTCTTTTACTGCTCAACTTTGAAAAAAAAAAAAAAAAAAAAAAATCACACTGCAATTTTAATGTGATGAATGATCAGGACTGTCTTTATGGACTGTGAGAAAATTTTAGCTTTTGATCAACATTGTACCAACAAGTGTGTGCATTTGATTTCTTTGTTATTGTAATTATGAAAAATTTTAAGAAATATGTATTGGCCAGTGCCCAAAACAATTTGTAAACTTTTTTGTGGGGAGCATGGGGGCTATGTAAGTAGGCTGTTTAGGTTTTTATATTGGTAACGCCACGTAGCGCTCTGTATGAAAAGCACTGGCTGTGCTGTGTGCAGTCTGTGGCTGGTTGGCATTGTTTTAATACACGCCAATGAAGCGTTGGGCAGTTGGCTGTTAACAGCGCGTAGCGCTGCGCAGTTGGAGGTGAGCCGCCAGCAGTGGTGGATGTGGGGAGAGAAATGGCTGAGTTTAGAGAGCGGATGATCTGGACGTGTGTCCATCAGAGACAGTACATTTGTAAGACTGGATGTCATGAACTGCTATATATATTATTACTTTTGAACACTATTAAGGTAAATACATTGTTTGTTCTCTATCAAAATCTTTCATTTGCTAACTATGCCTATCAGTAGTTAGTGACTTCAGTAGTTAGAATCTTTTATTTAGCTGGCACTAGTGGCGCTCGCTGTATTGCAGTAGTTCGAGTAACGAAGATTTTTGTGAGGTAAGTGATTTGTGAAATGTATAGGCTGATGTTAGTCAGGGACATTATTTGTAGGGATTATTGAAAGTCGGATTGCGTTGCGCTAAAAATATTGTGTGTCAGTTTAAGCACAGTCTTGTATAATTTTTCTAGGGGGAAGTTTCAAAATGGAAAAAAGACAAGCATTTCTGGTCAGACGAGTATAGGGTAATATCAACAGTAGCAGAAACTTGTATAGAGGGAGTAGGGCTTTTTATGGATCGGAAGGTAGGGCAGAGAGCGTGTTACAGTGAACAGTTCAGTGGTAGTGTTGCTCTTGTCAGATTCATCAGCAAGCCAACACCGAGAGCGATAGTTCAGGTGTACTTGCCGACGTCGCAAACTGAAGATGAATAGATAGAGAAAGTATATGAAGATATTGAAAGGGTAATACATTACATAAAGGGAAATCAAAATGTAATAGTCATGGGGAACTGGAATGTGGTTGTAGGGGAAGGAATAGAAGAAGGGATTACCGGAGAATATCGGCGTGGTGTAGGAATGAGAGAGAAAAAAGACTAATTGAGTTCTGCAATTAAATGCAGCCAGTAATATCGAATAATCTTTTCAAGAAGAAGAGGTGTTATACTTGGAAAAGGAGATACAGAAGGACTTCAGTAGATTACATCATGGTCAGGCAGAGGTTTCAAAATCAGATACTGGATTGTTAGGCGTACCCAGGGACAGATATAGACTCACATCACTGAACAGTAGACTAGTCAGAAAGAATTAATGCGCAAAGAAGCAGATACAGAAGTACTAAGGAATTAAGTACTAAGTAGTGAAGTTCTCTGGAGGCTGTAGGCAATGCGATAATGAATAGCTCAGTAAGCAGTTCAGATGAAGAAGAATTGACATCTCTAAAATGGGTAATCACAGAAGTAGGAGGGAAAAACGTAGGTGCAAGGAAGGTAACGGTAAAGAAAGAAATGAGTAACAAAACAAATACGTCAGCTGACTGACGAAAAAAGGAAGTACAAAAATGTTCAGGGAAATTCAGGAGCAAGTCACTTAGGAATAAAATAATAAAACGTACAGGGAAGCTAAGACGAAATGGCTATATGAGAAACGTGAAGAAATTTAAAAACAAGTGATTGTCAGAAGGACAGTCTCAGCATATAGAAAAGTTGAAACAACCTTCGGTGAAGATAAAATCAAGGGCGGTAGCACTAAGAGTGTCAAATGCAGAGGAGAGATGGATAGGCGGAAGTAGTACACTGAGGGCCTCTATCAGGGCGAATACTTGTCCGATGGCGTGATAGAAGAAGAAACAGGCATAGGCAAGGAAGAGATATGGGGTTCAGTATGAGAATCGGAATTCAGAAGAGCTTTAGAAGCCGTAAAATCAAATAAGGCGGAAGTGACAGATAACATTTCAACGAAGTTTCTAAAATCATTGTTCTGTAGAACATGTGAGACTGGTGATATACCATCAAACTTTCGTAAGAACATCATTCACATTTTCTGAGATTGCAAGATCCGACTTGCACGAGAATTATGGTACTATCAACTTAACAACTCCTGCATCCAAGTTGCTCACAAGAATAATACATAGAAGAATGGAAAAGAGAATTGAGGATGCGTTAGATGTCGATCAGTTTGGCTTTAGGGAAGGTAAAGGCACCACAGATGAAATTCTGACGTTGCGATTAATAACAGCAGTAAGACTGAAGAAAAATCAAGATATGTTCTATCATCCGTAGACCACGAGAAAGCGTTCGAAAACTTAAAATTGTCCAAGATGTTCGGAATCCTAATAGAAATAGGGGTAAGCTGTAGCGAAAAACGGGTAATATACAAAGTGTACTATAACCAAGAAAGAACAGTAAGAGTAGAAGACCAAGAACGAAGCCCTCGGATTAAAAAGGTTGTAAGACAGGGATGACCAGCTTTTCGCCCCTGCTGTTCAATCTATACATCGAATAAGCAACGACAAAAATAGGAAGGTTCAAGAGTGGTGTTAAAATTCAAGATGAGGGGATATCAGTTTTAAGATTCGCTGATGACATTGGTATCCTCAGTGAAAGTGAAGAGTTACAGGATCTGCTGAATGGAATGAACTGTCTAATGAGTACAGAATATGGACTGAGAGTCAGCCGAAGAAGACGAAAGTAACGAGAAGTAGTAGAAATGAGAAAAGCGAAAAACTTATCATAATTGGTGATCAAAAAGTGGATGAAGTTAACGAATTCTTCTACCTAGGCAGCTAAATAACCCATGATAGACGGAGCAAGCAGGACGTAAAAAGCAGACAAGCACTAGAAAAAAAGGATATTCCTGGCCAAGGAAAGTCTACTAGTATCAAACATAGACCTTAATTTGAGGAAGAAATTTCTGAAAATTTACGTTTGGGGCACTGCTTTGTACGGCAGTGAGACATGACGGTGGAAAATCGTGACCAGAAGAGAATCGAAGCACTTGAGATGTGGTGCAGAAGAATTTTAAAAATTAGGTGGACTGATTAGGTAAGGAATCAGGAGGTTCTCCGCAGAATACGCGAGTAAATAAACCTATGGAAAACTCTGACAAGAAGAAAGGACAAGCTGACAGGACATCTGCTAAGACATGAAGAAATAGATTCCTTGGTACTAGAAGGAGCTGTAAATTGTAAAAACTGTAAGCATTGGAATACATCCAATAAATAATTGAGGACGTAGGCTGCAAGTACTACTCGGAAATGTAAAGACTGCATAGGAGAGCAATTCGTGGCGGGCTGCATAAAAACAATCAGAAGATTGATGACACAGAAAAAAATCTTGAATAAAACTTACCTGCTTTCAGTTAAAAGATTATTGAACGCCCCTCGTAAACATTGCGAGACTGTTAAACCATGATGTTGTACTAAAAAATGATAACTACGTAAATGCCGCCTTCGCCCCCGACTTTGTCTCAAAGAAAGCATCGTGCAGCTTCCCGTCCCACTTCGATAAAACCGCCACGGCTTCATCACTTCAGTTTGCAGCTTGCTGCTTAGTCCACGTGAGACCCGCCTGGCGGAAGCGGGCTCCTGCTTCTGCCGGATCCATAAAGCACACCTGTGCCCCCATAAAAGGTTCCGGCCGGGCGACCGTAAAATGCTTTACTGCTGCCGATGTACACACCGCCAGTCTTGACTAACGATGCTGCCAGCCGAATTGTCAGCTGTGGCCTCCGGACCAGAATACATGGAGAGCGAACGAGCGTCCTGTCTTGTTACCACGTAGGAGCGCTAAGTAAATATGCACAACGAGCTGTGTGCTTACTGATACTGTTACATACAGGTGCCCGTGAATGCAGATACCTGTGGATATCCCCAATAATAATTATTTTGCGGATATTCGAAGGTACTGCATTGTAGTTAAAAGTTATTGGACAGTGTCAACACTACGAACTTTGTCAATGTTGAAGCGTCTGATCTTTGTTTGAATGGACATGTCTTGTGTTCTGTCGTAAGCTCTTCGTTTTTTGTAATCGAGTCTTCTGTGAAATCTTTTCTCCTACTCCAGGTTCGAAGATTTTCGCCTGGATATTTGTAATGTGTGTCCGCAGCCCGTGGTCGTGGGGTAGCGCTCTCGCTTCCCACGCCCGGGTTCCCGCGTTCGATTCCCGGCGGGGTCAGGGATTTTCTCTGCCTCGTGGTGACTGGGTGTTGTGTGATGTCCTTAGGTTAGTTATGTTTAAGTAGTTCTGAGTTCTAGGGAACTGATGGCCATAGATGTTAAGTCCCATAGTGCTCAGAGCCATTTGAACCATTTTGAAATGTGTAACTCTGTTTATCTTGCCGCATTTCGTGTCTAATTTTTGTGTGTTTAATTGTGAGCTGAAGGATTCAGACTTCAGGAAAGAGATTTGTAGGCCAACTTTTTCGGCACTTTTTCTTTTTTTTTTTTTTTTTTTTTTTTTTTACATGTTTCCTGTTCTGGCCGTACTGTCAGCTAGCTGAAGTCTCAGTCATTCTTCTAAGGAAGATCAATAAGTCTTACACAAACACCGAAAGCGTTCAAAAAGTAATATGAAAGATGTTCTAGTACATTCTACCCAATGGTATCACATACGACATGCTTCTCGGTAGGTTTATGCCAACCGAAGCGGCCCGTATTCGATTCCCGGTCGGGTAGGAGATTTCCTCTGCTCGGGACTGGGTGTTGTGTTGTTATCATCGTTTCATCATCACCGAGACACAGATCGCCTTTATGGCGTCAACTAAAAAGACTTCCACCCGACGGCAAGCCACCACACGAAAGAAAAGAAATCACATACGACTTCAATAAAGTTCAATAAAACATTTGTTAAACTATCAGCGTTGCTTTCAGAAGTATTTAGTCGTTCAAAATGCAACGCTTATTACATTAAGAAGCGTAGCACATTAACATTATTACCATTCTGGTGAAGTAATGTATATTTTATAAGCGAACTACGACTACACGACTACCATGTAATAGCATGCAAGATGTGACAAATTGGAACACGAATTATTTTGACTTCCTCAATGTTGCGGACATGTTACGCAGACAATTTTAAAAAGTCCGCTTCAGTATTACGGCAACTTTGTCACTAGAAAAGCATTTCTATTTGTCAATCAGCTGTATAAATTGTATTTAAGACACGAAGGAATTACAGAGACTAACCACGAGTGGGCATTGATTTAAATCAACGGGGAAGGTTGAAAATTTGCGCGGAACAAGGATTCGAACCCGGATCTGCTGCTTACTAGGGAGATGCGTTGACCACTGCTCCATCCGGACAGTGGTCATCGCAACTCCACGGACTACCCTCGCACGCCTCCCGTTGGAACCAAATTCTCAACCTATCTACACACTACAAATGTAGTGCCCCTTTCCAATTATCCTCCATACTCTCACCATTTCGCCGATTCCTATAAGAGTTCTAACCTGGTGTGCCTCTGCACCGAAGAGATCACTGGCTGTCCTCGCCTTATATACAGGTTGCTTCAAAAATGACCGGTATATTTGAAACGGCAATAAAAACTAAATGAGCAGCGATAGAAATACACCATTTGTTGCAATATGCTTGGGACAACAGTACATTTTCAGGCGGACAAACTTTCGAAATTACAGTAGTTACAATTTTCAACAACAGATGGCGCTGCAAGTGATGTGAAAGATATAGAAGACAACGCAGTCTGTGGGTGCGCCATTCTGTACGTCGTCTTTCTGCTGTAAGCGTGTGCTGTTCACAACGTGCAAGTGTGCTGTAGACAACATGGTTTATTCCTTAGAACAGAGGATTTTTCTGGTGTTGGAATTCCACCGCCTAGAACACAGTGTTGTTGCAACAAGACGAAGTTTTCAACGGAGGTTTAATGTAACCAAAGGACCGAAAACCGATACAATAAAGGATCTGTTTGAAAAATTTCAACGGACTGGGAACGTGACGGATGAACATGCTGGAAAGGTAGGGCGACCGCGTACGGCAACCACAGAGGGCAACGCGCAGCTAGTGCAGCAGGTGATCCAACAGCGGCCTCGGGTTTCCGTTCGCCGTGTTGCAGTTGCGGTCCAAATGACGCCAACGTCCACATATCGTCTCATGCGCCAGAGTTTACACCTCTATCCATACAAAATTCAAATGCGGCAACCCCTCAGCGCCGCTACCATTGCTGCACGAGAGACATTCGCTAACGATATAGTGCACAGGATTGATGACGGCGATATGCATGTGGGCAGCATTTGGTTTACTGACGAAGCTTATTTTTACCTGGACGGCTTCGTCAATAAACAGAACTGGCGCTTATGGGGAACCGAAAAGCCCCATGTTGCAGTCCCATCGTCCCTGCATCCTCAAAAAGTACTGGTCTGGGCCGCCATTTCTTGCAAAGGAATCATTTGCCCATTTTTCAGATCCGAAACGATTACTGCATCACGCTATCTGGACATTCTTCGTGAATTTGTGGCGGTACAAACTGCCTTAGACGACACTGCGAACACCTCGTGGTTTATGCAAGATGGTGCCTGGCCACATCGCACGGCCGACGTCTTTAATTTCCTGAATGAATATTTCGATGATCGTGTGATTGCTTTGGGCTATCCGAAACATACAGGAGGCGGCGTGGATTGGCCTCCCTATTCGCCAGACATGAACCCCTGTGACTTCTTTCTATGGGGACACTTGAAAGACCAGGTGTACCGCCAGAATCCAGAAACAATTGAACAGCTGAAGCAGTACATCTCATCTGCATGTGAAACCATTCCGCCAGACACGTTGTCAAAGGTTTCGGGTAATTTCATTCAGAGACTACGCCATATTATTGCTACACATGGTGGATATGTGGAAAATATCGTACTATAGAGTTTCCCAGACCGCTGCGCCATCTGTTGTTGAAAATTGTAACTACTGTAATTTCGAAAGTTTGTCTGCCTGAAAATGTACTGTTGTCCCAAGCATATTGCAACAAACGGTGTATTTCTATCGCTGCTCGTTTAGTTTTTATTGCCATTTCAAATATACCGGTCATTTTTGAAACATCCTGTATATAATGTGTGTGTGTGTGTGTGTGTGTGTGTGTGTGTGGCTCTGAGCACTATGCGACTTAACTTCTGAGGTCATCAGTCGCCTAGAACTTAGAACTAATTAAACCTAACTAAGCTAAGGACAGCACACACATCCATGCCCGAGGCAGGAATCGAACCTGCGACCGTAGCAGTCCCGCGGTTCCGGACTGAGCGCCTAGAACCGCTGTGTGTGTGTGGTTTCTTCTTACAGAAGAGTTTCATATACCAAATGGAGCAATGGGAAAGCGTAAAATGCAACGTAACTAGATTTTGATAAACTCTTAAGAAATTTGGGTAAGCTGTACAAGGGGCCAGAATGAGATTTTCACTCTGCAGCGGAGTGTGCGCTGATATGAAACTTCCTGGCAGATTAAAACTGTGTGCCCGACCGAGACTCGAACTCGGGACCTTTGCCTTTCGCGGGCAAGTGCTCTACCAACTGAGCTACCGAAGCACGACTCACGTCCGCTACCCACAGCTTTACTTCTGCCAGTATCTCGTCTCCTACCTTCCAAACTTTACAGAAGCTCTTCTGCGAACCATGCAGAACTAGCACTCCTGAAAGAAAGGATATAGCGGAGACATGGCTTAGCCACAGCCTGGGGGATGTTTCCAGAATGAGATTTTCACTCTGCAGCGGAGTGTGCGCTGATATGAAACTTCCTGGCAGATTAAAACTGTGTGCCCGACCGAGACTCGAACTCGGGACCTTTGCCTTTCGCGGGCAAGTGCTCTACCAACTGAGCTACCGAAGCACGACTCACGTCCGCTACCCACAGCTTTACTTCTGCCAGTATCTCGTCTCCTACCTTCCAAACTTTACAGAAGCTCTTCTGCGAACCATGCAGAACTACCACTCCTGAAAGAAAGGATATAGCGGAGACATGGCTTAGCCACAGCCTGGGGGATGTTTCCAGAATGAGATTTTCACTCTGCAGCGGAGTGTGCGCTGATATGAAACTTCCTGGCAGATTAAAACTGTGTGCCCGACCGAGACTCGAACTCGGAACCTTTGCCTTTCGCTGGCAAGTTTGGAAGGTAGGAGACGAGGTACTGGCAGAAGTAAAGCTGTGAGTACCGGGCGTGAGTCGTGCTTCGGTAGCTCAGTTGGTAGAGCACTTGCCCGCGAAAGGCAAAGGTCCCGAGTTCGAGTCTCATTCCGGCACACAGTTTTAATCTGCCAGGAAGTTTTTATACAAGGGGCGTTCAATAAGTTTTGCACAGTCGTCTCTAATCTTTTTATTTTTTGCTGGAGGAGAATGAACTTTTTTTTTTTAAATACTTGGAATATTTAGCTATCCGTTTCCACCCGAACCCACACGATCGTGCGGGTTCGGTTTTTATTTTTTCCCGACAAACTGAATCTCTTGCCTTGCTTCCAACCGACCTTTCGAAGGTTGTGCGCTACGCGTTTCTCATGTTTATGTTACCATTCGGCGCCAACAGATCGCAGCACATGTTGTTTAAGTTGATCGAGAAGTGAGCATTATGCCGGCGCCTGGCTAGAAGCTCTTAATTAAGTTAAATTGAGTTGTTTCGGCGATGATATTGATAATTATTAGTAACTTCATATCTTTGCAACAGTAATTGTGCGTTAAATTTGTACTAACACGATTGTGCAGGTTAGGTGTTGACTGTGTAACTTCATCCTCGAGTGGGTGTATGCACATTCCCGTTATTGTATGCAGGTTTATAAGACAATCAAATGCGTTCTCTAATAGGGGATTCGGATTTGAGTGGCATTTCGTCAGATGAGGACGACGAGTTTGTTCCTTCTCCTTCAAATATTCAGCAGGCAGACGACTCGTCTGATGATGATTTAAGAGCCGAAGAAGTTCCTGCTAGTTGTTTTCCCGCTACATTTTTTTATGGAAGAGTTTTTTATTATTTTTCCCAGTGTCTAGTATGCCCAAGTATACAGAAAATTCAACTTTATTCACCATTTTCAAAAAAAAAAAAGGTGTTCAGGGTGGAAAGGGCTATACATTGAACCTACTCAATGTAGCCTCTATCAGCTGTGACGCGTCTGACCCAACGTCCTTTTCATGGTGTAAACGCACTTTGGTAAAATTCTGGGGATTGGCTTTTACACCATCGCTTGACACAGGAAATAAGGTCACTATCAAATGTTTTACCGTGCAGGTGGGCATTCAGACGACCAGAGAGACAAAAATCAGATGGAACCAAGACCGGACTGTAGGGAGGATGAGGAACAATTTTCCAACTCATTTACCTGAATGAGATTTTCACTCTACAGCGGAGTGTGCGCTGATATGAAACTTCCTGGCAGATTAAAACTGTGTGCCCGACCGAGACTCGAACTCGGGACCTTTGCCTTTCGCGGGCAAGTGCTCTACCATCTGAGCTACCGAAGCACGACTCACGCCCGGTCCCACAGCTTTGCACTTGCCCGCGAAAGGCAAAGGTCCCGAGTGTTAGTCTCGGTCGGGCACACAGTTTTAATCTGCCAGGAAGTTTCATTTACCTGACTTCCTCCTCCATCATAATGGCTGTATTGGGTTTGGCACTGTCATGGTGTAGGCTGATGAGCTGACCCTGAATCTGTGGTCTGTGGGTCTTGATGGCACGTCGCAGCTTGTCCCGTGACAACCAGTTACGGTCCCAGTTAATTGTGGAGCCAGGTTGCAAAAAGCCAATGAAAATGACACCACACTGATACCAGAAGAAGGAGGCCGTCGCCTTTCGGCCTGCTGTTCGTGAATGTCTTGGTTTCTTCTTCCGAGGGGAACCCAGATGACGCCACTCCATGCAATGGGTTTTGCTCTCAGGTTCGGACAAATCAACCATGTTTCATCCTGGGTAATGACGCCGTCAAAACATTGTTTCCACTCTTCAGTAAAGGTCTTCATGAGACCCTCGCACACATTCTTCCTCATCGTTTTCATTTCTCTTGTCAATAATCTAGCAACCCAAAGTGCACGGATTTTTCTGTACCCTAGTCACTGTACCAGTGATACCACACTACCCAATGACAAACGAGTCATTTCAGCAAGCTGCCGTCTCGTCGCACATCTGCCATTTTGGATGATTTGATCAATGGTCTCCTTATTCACATCACGAACTGCTGTCGATGATCTACCACATTGTGGATTGTCCAGTAGAGAGAAATCACCTTCTTTTACCCTCTGCAACCACCGCTGGATAATGCTGCGAACCACTTGTGTCCTCCCTATAAACAGGGAGCAACTTCCTATGAATCGATGTCACAGTGTCATTGCCAGCCTATAAGAGGAACTCCATCACCGACCGTTGTCGCAACCTGACATCTACTTCACGGTCCATGATGGCTCACCTGCAAATAAAAGAAAATACTTTTATATACCAACTTATAGCTAAATGTTCCAAGTATGTACACAAAAAATTTCATTCACCTCCTGCAAAAAATAAAAAAATTGGAGATGACTGTGCAAAACTTTTTGAACGCCCTTTGTACATGCGCTCTTGATATGCGCTCTTGACACTCAACAGGCAACTGACATCTCAGGCCAATTTACGAGGGAATACAAGGAAAAAAAAACAATGCCGTGTGTGTAGCTTCCGTAGTACGCATTTCTGCCGCTGGGGGTGTGTAGTGCGTTTCATTGCCAGTTGACTGCCGCCTGTGTTGTCGCCCTGGCTTTTTCTATTCCTCTGCAGTGATTGTTTTTGCTATCCCTCTTTTGTTCTTGTTTCGTTTTTTATGATGATAAGTTTAAGTGGACAACGTCCAGCTTCTAAATTTTGTTTCCTACTCGGTGAAAATGCTGTTGAAACTGTTTTAATGTTGAAAACAACAACAGACGACGCTACGAGAAAAACTCAAGTATACGAGTGGTTTGCTCGATTTAGAATGGTGACTTGTTGATTGATGACAAACCTCTTTCTGGACAGCCATCAAGATCAAATCGTCGAAAATACTGGAAAACTTCCAGAGCTTGTGCTCACAGACCGTCGACAGATAACTGATCAATTGGCAGAGATTTGTGGGTTATCTTGTAGCTCGGTTCAGCGAATTTTAAGGGACGATTTGGGAACGAAAAGGGTTGCTGGCAAAGCACCTGCACACAGCCGTCTCTGTTAGACAGTTTTTGGCTAAAAATGGAATGGTTCGGCTGTCCCACGCCCGACCTGGCTCCGTGCGAGTTTTTCTTATTTCCATGCATGAAAAGGGGCATGAAAGGACACCGATTTGACAACATTAAAGAAGTCAAAAAAACGAGGGAGGAGCTGTCAGCCATTTCTAAAGATGACTACAAAAATGTTTCGAACAGTTCAAGCAGCGCTGAGACAAATGTATTAGTTGTAATGGGGAGTGATTTGAAGGGGATAAGATTACTTTTTATGCAATTTGAAAATATAGCGCTTTCAAAAAGTAATTCCGTTTTTTTTTTTTTTTTTTTTTTTTTTGTATCCCTCGTACCTTTAGGTGTCCAAAGACGACATCTGCAGGTAGGTAGGTTTGAGATGTCAGTCGCCTGTTATCTGTCAAGGGTAGACGTATAATTTATCTAAGCTTCTAAGATGATATCTGAGGGTACGTAGGTCTGAAACATCGTCGCTCGTTATCTGTCAATGGTGCATGTATAAATTATCTAAGCTTCTTAAGAGTTTGTTAAAATCTGGTTACGTTGCTTATTACGTTTTCCCATTGCTGTATTTGGTATATGAAAGTATCTTCTACAAGAAATATGCATTTGTAAGCCAACAGATATTATAATTTTTTCTTCCAGTTCGTGATGGTTGAAACAACCGAAACCGGTCGAATAAATACAATTTATACAGCTGACTGGCAAGTAAAAACGCTTTTGTATAAATATCTCACAGCCGTAGCCAGTTACCTACAAAATTTTTTAGAAAGTTGTCGCTTATGGACTTTCCTTTTCTTTTTTCTTGTGTCCTTGTGCCGCATCACCGCATGCTCAGTATGGTTATTAACGGATTTGGCCTGACTAGCGTCAGGGGTGGCCGTATGTCCTTCCTATAGCTACCTCATAGCCCCATGGGACGGAATATGTGTACCCCCAAATGTCTGCGTGTTGTGTTATTCATGTGAAAATGGCCGAAAGTTTTCTAAATGTCTGCGAATCAGAATCTGAGGCGGGAGATGGGACGCCGCCTAAACACCACATCCAGGCTGGCCGGCACACTAACCCTTGTCGTTAATCCGCTGGACCCATTCTATCCGGGGCCGCCGCAGCTCCGCGCCCCAGAAGCAGCGCTTGATAGGTGCGTAGACGTTAGGCCAATGAAGGCCAACGAACGATAGGCCATCGATTTCGCCGATCGTTGGTCTGCAATGCATTGGCGTTCGGCCTCTTATCCTCCCCAAATGAACGGCTTGTGACTCATAACTTGCCGACTTCATTCCCGTGGTGTTATTGCTGTACAGTAGTATTTTAATTAAAAATTCGTCGGTCGATATTACAAGGAAACAAGAGGATTTAGCAGTCGTCGCGTTTATTTCGTTGCAAGAAGCTGACCATCAGAAAAAGAAGAAGAAACGATGCCAGTGGACAGCCTCTCTTTTAAAAGTAGGGAGCTGTGTGGCAGGATAAAATTAAATTTCTACCTTAAACCTGAATTGGAGTATGGGCTATTTCATTTTTTTCCGAATGAAAACTGTAGATTTCGAACTGTTATTGGATTGTGTTGGCCCCAAAATTTCCAAAGATGACATCGCTTTTAGGAGAGCTGTACCTGCAGCACAAAGATTACTGGTCACTCCCATTTCCGTTTTTTTTCTTTAAAAATTCTTTTTATAACAAAGTTCATCATACATCAATAACCCACCACATAACCAATTAGTGAGTCCTATAGTTTACTACAATGTTACATGCATCTTAATATACAAAGTGCACCGTTATCTAATGGGCAAGCTAACAATATTATTTGCTCTATCGGGAACTAGAAGTTATTCTTACTGTTCTACTGCACTACACTACTGCACCGTTGCAAATGTGCCAGCACGATTATAAATCTACTTTTGTGGCCGTGCCCTCCGAGTTAACCCCATTGGGCATGCCCCAAGCACTGGACTGGCCCTAGAAACTGTGCCATCGCTGCAAGAACCTAAAATGTCAGTTTCAAAAAATCTATTTCTACTAAGCTACATCTATGATTAACTACCTTAATAACCTAGTGCAATGTCCTTCATTGGTCTGAGACGCATTCCTCTACTTTCTCGGATTATCCCTGAGAAAGTCCCTTAATAAGGGTGGGAACCTCGTTCGCCAAGCTGTTGAGAATATCAAAGGTATTCTGCTGTCATAATGAGTGGTAAGTGTCATTATTCGGTAGTTGTCGCCGCAAGGCGTCTGCCACATCGTCGTGTATCGGGCACTCACAGACCACTTGGTCTGGTGTACCCACTAAGGCTCCACAGTCCCGCAAGGACACCGCCCGCTTCCCAAACCGACATAGGTATGCCGGACGGGGCCCATGTCCTGTGGGAAAGTGCGACAGACCTCTGATTGGTTGAAAACACGTAAGTTTAAGTTGTTCCGACATACTTCGTAAAAACTGAAATGTTCTGCGTGCCGTACCGTCAGTCTCCCAAGTCTCTTGTCATAATTCCCTCCCTCGTCGTCAGATCGAACTTTTGTCTCCTACCTGAACCCCCCAACCGTTTGTTTCTCTTTGTCGTTCAAGACGAAAATATGTCGATAGCGGGTCACTTATTACCCTCCAAGCGTCTAATGACTGTTTTCATAATTGTGGGGACCCATAAACATTCCCATTGACGATAAAACTATCAGCTGTAATGCTGTCTCCACATTCCACTCCATATGTCAGTATTTTTAAACATAATAAATACACACCTTTAACGAGAGTGGGCATTGCCTCCAAGGGAAACAGTGACTATTTAAGTTTTTGAGGACAGTCACAAGTCGCACTCAGAATGTTTTGTTGACCGGTTTAGCTCTTTAATTAACGACCAACTAATGTACTTTAAACTGTAAATTCCAGACTTTCTAATGAGGATCTAGCTATATTAGGAGAAAACCATTCAATAAAATATACTAAGTGCGACTTGCGGTGACACAGCAAATTGCTGCTGCACCACCGAACATTCGACCTGGCGTCTACACTACGAGATGGGGTTACAAGGCCAATCAATGTCAACACTTTGGAGCTACTGCCAGTGAATCGAACCGCAACCAAGGTGTAAGATGGCAAGAACTAAGCCCTTTACATGAAGTCATTAAAGATCACCTAACTCACATTGAGCGAACAGTAGGGCTGAAGAAAAATGACTGACAAGGCACAATGCATCTTGTACAGCGTATAGTATGGACTTACTGGAATAATTAATTTTGGGTGATGGTTTTAAAGTAATTCACACAACATGAAAACTTTGTGGAAACACGTTGATTTACTGGATGCTAGTTTATCCCAGGGAAGTATTCAGAGTTGAACGTGGCTGGCTGGGAAGTGGCGAAGGGAAGTGACAATAGGCAGCTTAGGGCAGCTCAAGCTCTGAGAAAGCGGCAACAGGGAGCGGCCTCCAGCTGCCCTAAGATGAGTGACATTGAGTGGGTGGTTGACCCCATGCTGGTATACCGGGAAGCAGACGGAGAACTTGTACGCCTGTTGATAAATGTCCGTCATCCCATTTTCAGTGAAACATGCGAGAAAGCCGCGCAAAGCTACGATGGAGTGCTCAACAGAGGCCAAAATATGTGTGTTCATGACTATAGCAACTTCTCGCTGAATTCACGGTCCACAGAGTCTGAAGTAAATCAGGTGAAGAGCGACAGAATGAAATACGCTGGCCTCCGATGGGAACATAGGACCAAGGAATTTGAAGTACTCTCCTGGAAGTCAGAATTTCAGAAAAATTGGTGTTTTGTGCAGACGCTAACCTTGATGGGTGGCCTAGGAGGAGCTAAATATCAGAAGTTGAGAGGAAGGGAAATTTTGTGGGAATTTGTTCGCTTCCCAGAGCAGGCATTGGTCGGCGCTGGGAAGTGACACATAATTAACGCGACTTGCGCTGCAATTGGCATAAGTGATTTTGCTGGAGGGGAAACCGAGGCGAAGAGCGGACTGGCAGTAGTCTCCATAGAGGTCTTCCATTCCCAGCTTGCCTAGAGTGTGGACGTGGCGTTCTTTACTCAGCGTGCCTGAGAAACAGTGAGCATCTCTGCAGTTTAGGACTTAGCAAATGGAATGATTGTGCTTGGAGATAGAAAGTTTTGGTTCAGCTATGTTCTGAGCAAGATAGCTAGAAGTGAATAGGCGAGCGCAGCTCTGCAGTACCACGAGGCCGGCCGACGTTCTCACAACAACGACGCCCCGCCACACTGAATTCGGTGATATTGCGCCCGCTCCGGCTTGAATTAGGCCACTGATTAATTTGTTGGATCACATCGGCAAAGTTTCCACGAGGGTTTCATGGGCCGTGTATTGGGGAATTCTTCTCACACTTTGCATTACACCTGGGTCAGTCGATCGGAATTAATTTTGATTTATCGCGCTTTACTCCACGTAAACGCAATTTAGTACCACTGTCTGATAGGAGAGTCGTGTAATGTGATGATTGAAGGCCGAGAGTTAAAATAAATTTGTTCTAATCGACTACATTGTTTTCAATCAAGTAGTTGAAATCCCAAGTCACTTTCTTAATTAATTTTATGTTCAACCTTTGCATCTGGTGTTCAATAGCTGAATATAACATCAATGTGCACCCCTTTTTAATTAAAAGGGATAAATTCTGAATCAATTAATGTCAACACTGCCACTGCAGTTCAGTCAGGAGTCACAGGGCCTTATTACTTTCATTGCGTTATCCGATATTGCGGCAGTTCTGCACTCTCTGTTGATCTGTTAGTCAATTAGCTGGGGTGAACACGCGCCAAAACCAGCTAAGTGGCGGGTGGGGTGTTACAAAGGCCACCGCTTCGTTGGCTCCGGTTTGCCGCCTATACACATTAAGCAAATCTCGTCCAACTAAGCGGTTGGCTGTCGTTCATTGGCCTTCATTGGCGCAATGTGTACACACCTTAATACGCACAGCTATCCGAGCGCTTAAAATTGTCATGGACGCATCAAGATTATAGCAGGCTACAGTGTATTAAAACCTGGTCGTCGACCTCTTCTATGCAGTTAGTCTGTAATGTAGAAACAGTCCACGGAAATTTTGACTAATTCAAATCCAAGCGGTAGAGCTCGAGCATACTGTATAGGCTCTAGTGTTTTAACATCTGCGAATACGAGTGTGGATAAGAGAATTGCAAATCGGATGCAGTTGCAGGACAGTACTTCTCCTATCCATACAGACCTCTAGTTATAGGATGTATCAGACGAAAATGACTGTGGAGGGAAAAAATAACATTACTTGTAGCAGACGTACTGCATGATTTAAGAAAAGTAACTAAGATTATGAAGCCAAGAAAAATAACTAACTTGTAGAAAAAGTTAACTTGCTTCACCCTGCTAAAATCTTTTAGCACCAACATTGGACCGTAAAGTGACTAATCAAAACATGTGGTGCGTGGTTGAAATGATCTCAGCGACAAATCTAAAGTGTACAGTGAGAACTATTTACGTGTGCAACAACGAGGATGCAGTGGGAATGCATTTACATCGGTTGGACGAATGTTATGAAAACAAACACTCGAAACCGACGTTTCACGACAATTAATCTATAAAAACACACCAAATGTCATAAGGAAAGCGTGTAAACCGTCTTATGATGAATCACAGCGACTCGAAACCGGTAATGGTTTCCTTTGAATAAAGGCACTCAAAGTAAATTTGTGGCTGGTTGCTGTCCTAACACCATCAACATTTGTCTTCAGACAACAGCCACGGTCTCCACCATGCCATCATATGACAAAATTGCATTGTCTTTCACTTGGTTCACAATCTGTCAGTCTCTAAGCTGTGTATGTGTTTAGAGGAGCAAAGCCTATTCCCGGAGGTAGCGATAATTATGTACAGATACCTTCAAAATATGCAGAACGTATAATTGTGATTCACCAGAAAACGAATTTGGAAATGCTATCTAACTTGAGAAGTTGAGTAGAAATAGTCACACACACGCACTTCCATAAAATCAGCGTAACAGAAACGTATAGGGGCTGCATATCACATACATGTATGTTGCACAGAGTGTACTGTGTCGTAAAGGCAAGGCACTAAACTGAACATGTGTTAGCCTTCTGCTTAAAGCGTCCAACAGGATGTCTCCTCATGGAATACAAAAAAATTATATGACCGAGCATCTAGATCCAGACTCTCACGCTCACGTAACATCATAATAGTGAGCGAGATGACGTAGTACAATGTTTACAAATAGCGATCAGTAAAGCGGCACCCGTAATCTACGCTCATCAGCACCTAAAAATTAGTAGGCTGCAAACACACAACCCTCTATCGGAGTTAAGAAGGTTGATTTCCGATATATCTTGAGTGGTTATACACCGTAAAGCAATGCCACAGGTTTCGCAAGATAGCACCCATATAGCGTGACACGGTCTAATGAGTTAATACAAAGAATGACAGTGTAAATCTCGAAAAAAAAAACTAGAGATAAGCCATCACATGATCATTTAATACACGAAGATAACTTTTCAGTCCAACAGAGATACTCAAACCAATAAGTACAAGATTGATTTACGACAAGGAAAAGAGAGTTGGTTTCTCAACTCTAAGTTCTTGAATAAGGGAAAACTATTTTACAATTCAAGAGAGAGTAACCTCTTTGAATTTACATTGCGACGCTATAACTAGCATCCATTCAATTAAGTATTGACTACATATAAACTCCCATTTTGCTACGCGTAAGCACATTGGCCGATAGCACGGAGTGATCACGACCTAGCAAGGCATATCTCACGTCGGCACAGTAACTACGCTTCACTACGGCAAATAAATTGTGTCACCCGATTCCTTATTCATTGCAGAATTTGCACGACAGCAAGGACCTTAACTTGAACTAGCACGGAATGGTACGGCGGATTCCTTTTTCAGACGAGCAGAACCATATGCCTGCTAACCATGAACAATTCCCAATTGCTCTAATCCTAAACTTTCTAGCCAAAGCTGTAGAATGTCATCAGTGACTAAGCAAAGAGACTGCTAAAGTGCTTATATCGATTAGTGGTCACTGACAGGTGACTTGTTTAAAGTATGGCAAAGATAAATAGTGCTATCTACTAGAAACAAAATACAGTCGGTAGAAATGTAAGTCCGAGTAAAATGGGATCTTTCATGTTCACTGCAAACGTATTGGCTGTGAAATTAACTTTAGTGAAAGCAGAGGCAAGGGAAGCTAATCAACAATATTCAAGAAAGTGTACTTCGACGAAACGGAGTCGTCCGAAGTGTAGCAATGGAATATCGTTTGGACAAATAAACCAAATAGCAAAGACAAATGCCCAAGGAGCAGACGAAAAGGCATAAAAAACCTCTAAAAGGGCAATCAGTCCATTCCTGTTTACATACTGTGACTTCCAAACCAAACCTCGGCTGCTGAATGATTTATTTTAAAGCCTATGTGCTGCAATCCCAAACCTGTCGTTAAGGCAGACGACCCGAATTCGCTCACTGCTATCCGTTACTTACAGACTGAACAAAATTATACTTCAAGGTCAGTGCCAGCTCTGGCAGTTCTGGCGTCCTAGGCAAGGAGTGTATTTGACACCTTGAACAGCCACCATCGACCCTAATTAAAAACCAGTTTCATGCTCCTTGGATGTAAAATAAATAATTATTTTGAAGCATCAGGTGTGGATTTAGTCGATGTTCGCGAGATAGAATTATCAGTGTGATGATAAATTAACAATGTGTCTTGGTTATGGAAAGACAAGAAAGAATAACACACATTGACAGTAAAATAATCTGAGGGACTAGACCATATCACATTCTATGTGGCACAGCCTAATCATCCAGAAAATTTGACACACATTGAAAGTCATCATGAAACTTCATGGCAGATTAAAACCTTGTGCCGAACCGAGACTCGAACTCGGGACCTTTGCCTTTCGTGGGCAAGTGCTCTCTTTGGAAGGTAGGAGATGAGGTACTGGCACAAGTAAAGCTGTGAAGGCGGAGTGTGAATCGTGCTTGGGTAGCTCAGTTGGTAGAGCACTTGCCCGCGAAAGGCAAAGGTCCCGAGTTCGAGTCTCGGTCCGGCACACAGTTTTAATCTGCCAGGAAGTTTCATATCAGCGCACACTCCGCTGCAGAGTGAAAATCTCATTCTGACAGTGATCATTTGTATAGTCGCCGATTTTGCTATCGGTTTTGTTTTTTTGATGGAACTAAATGCACTCTGACACAAAAAAACGACGCAACACGAAGGAATTATCCTAATGGTACGGTAACCGGTAGATGTGATGCATATGTGCACACAAAAAAAGATTACGACTACAGAAAAATTTAAGAGGAAGAGCCTTACAAACTGAGCAAGTCAATAACGCATTGATCTAACTCTGACACTTATGCAAGCAGTTATTCCGCTTGGTATTCGATGATAGACTCATTGGATGTCCTCCTGACGGATATCGTGACAAATTCAATCCAATTGGCGCACTGCCATCATCAGAATTCAAAGATGCTCCAAATGTTTTCAATTGGTGAGAGATCAATTGAAACTCTCTCGGTGTGCAGGAGGGCATTGTCTTGCTGAAATGTAAGCACAGGATGGCATGCCATGAAGGGCAAAAAAACGGGATGTGGAATATCATCGCTGCAATGCCGTGCTGGAAGTGCGCCGCTCGCGACAACCAAAGGGATCCGGCACTCCAGACCAACACTACTGGTTGCCGGGCTGTATGGCCGGCGACATGTTGGTATCCCACCGCTGTCTGGGGCGTCTCCAGACACACCTTCGGCATGGGATAGCAATAATTGTAGTAGAATTTTCTTCAGTGACGAGTCGCGCTTCGAATTGATCCTGATGACCAGCAAAGACATGTGTTGAGACGCCCTGGATAGCAGTGGGACCCTAACCTGATTGCCACCCACCCAATGGCCTGACAACCAGGAGTGATGGTCTGGGGTACCATCTCTTTCATAGCAGGACCCCTTTGGTTGAATCCGCGGCACCCATACAGCACAGCGGTAGGCGTACGTCGAAGATGTACTAAGCCCTGTTTTGTTGCCCTTCATGAAATACCAGCGTGGGCTTATATTTCAGCAAGGTAATGCTCGCTCGCACACAGCGAGAGTTTCTACTGCTTGTCTTTGTGCTTACCAAACCATACCTTGGCCAGAAAGGTAGCCGGACCTCTGCCCAAATGAGAATATTTGGAGCTTTATGGGCAGGGCCTTCCAACCAGCTCGGGATTCTGATGATCTAATGCACCAATTGGACAGAATTTGCCACGATCTCCCTCAGGAGGACACCGAACAACTCTTTCGATCAATGTCGAGCCGAATAACAGCTTGCTCAAGGGCCAGAGGTGCACCAACGCGTCATAGACTTCCTCAATTGGTAAAGCTCTTTCTATTCAATAGATCATCCAATTTTTCTGACCTAGCGAGGTGGCGCAGTGGTTAGGTCAATGGGCTCGCATTCGGGAAGACGACGGCTCAATCCCGCGTCCGGCCATCCTGATTTAGGTTTTCCGTGATTTCTCTAAATCGCTTCAGGCAAATGCTGGGATGGTTCCATTGACAGGGCACGGCCGACTTCTTTCCCCATCCTTCCCTAATCCGATGCGACCGATAACCTCGCTGTTTTGTCTCTTCCTCCCAAATCAACCCAACCCCCCCCCCCAATTTTTCTGAAATTATAATCATTTGTTTCTTTGTATATGTACATCACATCTACCTATTTCCGTCCCATTCGGATACTTCCTTCGTGATGCATCGATTTTTTTAGAGTGTAGTTTTTTCTGTTGTATTCGAAGAAGCCATCAAACAGGACTTGAACGACTGATCAATTAATCACAATATAACACGGCCGCAAACAACTGTCCCGCCACAATAAGAAGTCCCACAAACGCTTGCCATACTGTAAAAACCAGTATAATGAGACGCGTAATTCAGGTAGGGTCCGTGTACTTTTGAAATATAGTCTGGGCTCTGGTGTTGTACCGACCAGACAATTTGCATGTGAAGCAATCCAGTCTTTCACAGTGTATACAGCAACTGAAGAAGCGGATATTATTTCCGTTTACGCGAAGGTCATCCAATCTTAATGGTTTGCTGTAAGGGAGCCAGATGGTGACATGTTCTCTATCTTTGTAAAAATTATAAACAAAATATTTATTTTTTGTTTATTAATCCTCGCCCAACGATTCACCGTGCTTTAGTTCACTGCCACGTCTCCATAGACATTCTGCAGGTGTCTATGAATATCTACAACGCTCTGGTTTTCCGCCGATAGAAACTCAGTGACAGCTCTCTGCTTGGAACGGACCTCCGTGACAAAACCCATTTTGAAGGCTACATCTAGCGCCATCACCTATCGGAACTTCACGAACTATAGGCGCTGAAGGAGCGATATTCCACGATGTCTCACAGCAAATTCTGCATTTTGTTTCAACCGACATAGGCCGAGAAAAAAATGTGTTTATTTATTTATTGAACGCCCCTCGTACCATTACTACTGCAGATTATGTTACTAGCCCAGTGCTAATACTTCTACCACGATTACATACGGTAATGTCAGTGTCACTGATTTCTCTTTACTGCAGTCTGAAATGGACAGACACACACACACAATTTACTGCTATCGGAATTTATCTTGTTTCCTCAACATTCCGTACCAGATCGACCTCCTGTTGGGTCCAGCAATATTTTGCTGCCTCGAGACAGCATGGCAACGGATTAGAGCGCATCACTTGTATTTCACTGATCCATCTCGTTCTTCATAGGCACTCATGTGCCCACTACCCTAGACTGCTCCGTTACTGGACCAAGCGATCGAAGAGATATCGAGCTTCATCCTAGTTCTCTAGGGTCGTGTACAGGCCTTATTGGCCTCTGTTGTGATATCTGTTGGCTACATTTACACCATGCTTTTTCTTAGACGGTATCAGATACAAGATTTACTGCATCAAAGTGTTTCTTTACTCTAATTATGTCGTACGTTGTTTTACCTTTTAAAGCCTGCGTAACAGCCCATGCCTGGAAAAGTGGTGGACCAGTCTCCTACTTCCACAGTTCTGTATATTGTGTTTTATCCTTGTCTGTTTCTACTTCCATTTCTCTTCTCTTGTCCATACTTCCATTTCTCTTCTTTTGTCCATGAAACGTATTGTTTTGTCAACTAGGAAGCACTGCCAAAGGACATGATCTGGAGAGCCGATTTCGACCGGTCACAGTCGGTCGGTGCCCTCTTATCAGTTCTATTCAGTTATGCAGGGTACAGCACATGCCTGGAAAAGTGGTGGACCAGTCTCCTACTTCCACAGTTCTGTATATTGTGTTTTATCCTTGTCTGTTTCGACTTCCATTTCTCTTCTCTTGTCCATACTTCCATTTCTCTTCTTTTGTCCATGAAACGTATTGTTTTGTCAACTAGGAAGCACTGCCAAAGGACATGATCTGGAGAGCCGATTTCGACCGGTCACAGTCGGTCGGTGCCCTCTTATCAGTTCTATTCAGTTATGCAGGGTACAGCACATGCCTGGAAAAGTGGTGGACCAGTCTCCTACTTCCACAGTTCTGTATATTGTGTTTTATCCTTGTCTGTTTCTACTTCCATTTCTCTTCTTTTGTCCATACTTCCATTTCTCATCTTTTGTCCATGAAACGTATTGTTTTGTCAACTAGGAAGCACTGCCAAAGGACATGATCTGGAGAGCCGATTTCGACCGGTCACAGCCGGTCGGTGCCCTCTTATCAGTTCTATTCAGTTATGCAGGGTACAGCACATGCCTGGAAAAGTGGTGGACCAGTCTCCTACTTCCACAGTTCTGTATATTGTGTTTTATCCTTGTCTGTTTCTACTTCCATTTCTCTTCTCTTGTCCATACTTCCATTTCTCTTCTTTTGTCCATGAAACGCATTGTTTTGTCAGCTTCTTTCGTTGGTTTTGAGGTTTACGCAATTCACCCACTTCATCTGTTGCGATTCATGCCTTTGTTGCTACTTCTGCATCACATTCTTTTAATTTTCTCCTAATTCTTTCTTTAAATTTTTTTTCTTCAGGATTTTTGAAATTTAAAATTTATATTTTTCCTTCAATTAGTTTCCTTATTTCATCTTTTGCATACATTTCCTATCTTACTCTTGTTCAATAAGAGGCAGAAACACTGTAAATAAATTCAAGCATACTTGCTCTTGTTAATCGATGTTCACTTTTTGTATAGAATCTGTTCAGTACAGAGACATCTTTAGCGTTTCGAAGTTTGGTAAGTATGATTGGTTAGTTGATTGGGGGGGGGGGGGGGACGAGAGGAGACCAAATAGCGAGGTCATCGGTCCTACGATTCAAGGTGGCAGAAATTAAGGGAATAGCAACAACAACACAGTCCACTCAATTGGAAAGAAAAACAGGCAAATAAAAATGCAGAAGGAACGTGGGGGTGGCAGGAAGAATAAAGAAGAGGAGGGGGGGTGGGTGGTGAGGGACGACACCGGGGAGAGGGGGACAGAGGTGCTGCCCGTGACAGTGATATGTCATTGGCAATGCTGCCAAACGATCCTGATGCTCACACCATACGATGATCACGACACAATGGTGACAACACCTAGGGAAGAAGACACAAGATGGGGAAACAAAATGGCACAAAAACCAGACAAAACGTAGGACAGAGTGGGGAAATTGTGGCCAGCATGGAGACAAGACCGAAGGCCTCCCGAACCAACTCTGAAAGGAAATTCAGGTTCGTAAATCTAGGAGGATAAACCACTTTCGCGAAGAAAAACGAGGATAGATGTAATCATGCAAGAGTCGTCTGATATCAGTAATGAGGAGAGTTGAAGGGCATATTTAGTGTGAAGGGCTAAAAGACGGGGGCAGCCAGCAAAGTACGAACCATCATGAGGAGGGTTCCCACAACTACGAAGAGGGGTGGCTCATTATGGAGTAAGAAACCAAAGGTCAACTTGGTATTTCCGACACGAAGACGGCAGAGGATGGAAGATTTCCACTGGGAGAGGTATTAGAAAGAACACTACGTGGCTTGAGTCCCCTTAATCGCATGAAGTTCATTGCTCAGGGAAGTGGTACCCAAAGAGCTGGCCTACAACAGAGTAAAGAGGAATTTCACAAGAAGCTGCAAATCCGCCACTGGACGGGGTAACAGAAAATGAAGGCAGTGGGCTGCCCCGCCCCCCCCCCCCCCTCCTTACCCAGCTGCACGATTGGCAAGTTCATTAACCCAGAACACCCACGTGTTTGTGAACCAGAAAGTTTTGAATGGCAGAGACCAAGGGCTGGTGGAGATGGCGTTCTGTGCCAGTACAAAACGTGGTGAAGGCATATCCCACATAATTGGCGGATTTAGATCCAATAGCATCACAAAACTTCTGTAAGAGTGAGCAGAGCAAACAACAAAACACAATCGGTGTGACGGCTGCTTTCAGATTCTGGTGGAAATCCATCTGAATCCAGGGTTCAGGAACTAAAGAAGGCTAGGGGGGGGGGGGGGGGGGAGCTCTGGAGAGAACAAGGGGACAGGACAAAGAGGGAAGACGGAAATCGCGGTGGAGCGAAGTGAGACAGAGCCCAATCGGTAAATCCACTCAAGGGTGGACATCGGGTGGGCTACGCCCCAAAGCTGTGAAAAGAATAAAATAGGAGAGGTGAGCAGGGAAAGAGTGGGTAACGATGGCCTGGGAAACCAGGAGCTGGGATCACTGAACCAGAAGGGGGCGTTATCTCAACGTCATCCATAAGACTATGAACAGAGCTAGTGCAAAAGGCACGAGTGGCCAAACAAATACAACAATGGTGGACTTGGTCCGAGACGAGCAGTGTGGAAGAGGCAGCTGAGCCATAAACTTGAAATTGCAGTCAAGACAGGACAAACAGACACAATAAAGGAGGAGAAGAGTCCATCGATCCACACTCCAAACGGTGTGGGCAAGGAAGTGAAGGACATTAGAGAAACAGAGAATTTTCAGAAGGCAGATACGGGGCAACCAAGTAAGCTTTTATAAAAAAGAAGAGACAAGAAGTGGGACTGAGGAATCGCAATCAGGCATTGAACATCAAAGTAGAGCTCCGGATTGTAATGGACCATAGCACAACGACAGAAATACACTACCCACGATTTAAATGGAAAGAATTGAAAAACATATGAGAGAGTCCACGTGGAAGAGTACTGGATGGCATCCTGGAGTGGTCACTCTGCAGAGGGCACTGAGTGGGAATTAGCCCAGATACGGAAATCATTCACATACAAAGCAGGAGACACCAACAGTCCAACAGAGGCCATGAGTCTATTAATAGTGATGAGGGGATAAAAGGACACATAATATGGAACCACATGGAACACCATTCTGTCGGGTCTGTGGAGACCTGAGAATGGTGCCAATTCGAACTCAGAAAGAACAGTGGGACAGGAACTTTCGAACAAAAACGTGGTGGGGCCTCCAAACATCCCACTCATGGAGTGTAATTAAGATTTGAAGGCATGAAGCCTTGTTGTAGGTCTTACAACGATCAAAGATAACTGAGACAAGATGGCGACACCGAGAAAGGGCCTACTGAACTGCGATTTCTAACCAAAATCTATGATCAATCAGTGACTGTCACTCCAGAAAGCCACATTAGTAAGCAAACAAGAGGTCCCAAAATTCGAGAACCAACAGAGCAAACAAGCTACCGTCTATTCAAATAACTTGCAGGGGACATTGGTCAGACTGACCAGCTGGTACCTACCGAGGGACAACAGATCCTTACTGCGCCTAAGGACAGAATCACAATACTGGTCCTCTATTGAGAAGAGGAAAACATCTTGGAGCCAAATATAGTTAAAAACCGAGAACATATTGGCATTTTGGAGAACTGGGGTGATGAAGCAATTGGTTATGGATGGAATCAGAGCCATGGCTACATCACTAAAAGTGGAGACGACCAGAAGTAGTTCCTGTTCAGTAAAAAGTTCATTGAAGAAATCCATCTGACAAGGTACAAAACATAAGTGGGAAAATTCAGCCTGCTGTTTCCAGAAGAGGAGGAGGACAGCTGGATAGGAGGCCTACGCTGATGCTGTTGCAAAATGGGTCACAAGGTGTTCCACACCAACGGATGAATCTATAGAATGGTCACCTGGGAGGGCAATGTCTGGGATGGAAGACAGTCATTGGCAAACTTGGAGGGTGTGGAGTGTAGCCAACATCTGTAACAATGGGATAGAAGAACAAAGGAGAAGCCAAAGCATTCCCAACACACTCACTTACCCCTCTTTGATTAAGTAACACAATTTGGCATCAAGGGATTGAAAGGTAATAAGACTGGCAGAGGACAGGGACCACTTAAGGCATTGCAAGGCTCGATGGTGATGATGGATGTGGATGGCAATGACCATGCTCCACCAGAGGATTGACCAGCAGTGAAAAGGACATGTTGCACAGGGGATGGCAATGCTGTCGTCGCAATTAATCGTATCAGACACAGCATGGACGACTTCATCAATACAACCTGACAGAGAGTGAGTGAACACGACCTGAGAGATATATAGAGTCCAATCCGCGAGACAGGAAGCCTAGCCGGATAATCTGGTCCTCAGGAATTGGGAAGGAAACGAGGAAATGGTTCAAATGGCTCTGATCACTATGGGACTAGGGTCATCAGTCCCCTAGAACTTAGAACTACTTAAACCTAACTAACCTAAGGACATCACACACACCCATGCCCAAGGCAGGATTCGAACCTGTGATCGTAGCGGTCATGCAGTTCCAGACTGTAGCGCCTAGAACCGCTCGGCCACCCGGCCAGCGAAATGAGGAAATGAACAGGGATTTGTCGCTACTGAAGAGGTCATCGTGCAACGACCAGCGTAACGAAGGAAGGAGGGGGAGGGGAAGTGAGCGAAAGACCAATGGAAGAGAAAATGCCACAAGTGGCACTAAAATGGGTAGGGGAACTATTACTAAGAAGGCACAGATCCTGGTCAATGAGAAACAGATATATGAGGAGACCCCCAATTAAACAAAAAAGCACTTCCTCACAAGGGACCATGGGCGTTAAAATCCACAAGGAGAGGAAGGGGGAGAGTGTTGCTGAAGGAGGGCAGTTGGCATAGGCGGCCTCTCATGAAAGAGACAGAGATCTCAAACCATGATTACAGAGCTCAAGTGGACCTAGAGAGCAACCACTTCCAATGTGGTAAAGGGGTCCATGCACAGAAACACCCACGTGGGCCAACTTGCAAAGGGCACTGGAAGCCCTCAATGGGCAGACGTGGTTCTAATAGAAAGCACAGAACGCACGATGGTCAGTGAGTGAGCATGAATAAAATGAGATTGCTATAGAATGATACAATCTGCAGAGAAAAAGGAAATAAGGTACTGCAGCTCCAGAGGTGACGGTAGTATCCATTACAATTCCATTGAATAAGTACAGAATGGGGATTCAGATGGGATGCGAATGTGACACACCATCACCAACTAGGACAGGGTGACGTTCATAAACAAGAAGTCAGACTCAAGTTATCAGGGGAGCGTTGACACCTCTGGGGGCACCAGAGGGGCCTTGTCCCAGGACTTATGTTTCTTCTTCTCTTTCTCAGGTCAAGGGGGGAGGGCCCATGGAGAGAGTGGGCTTCAGCGAGATTTGGAACTAAGAGAGAAAGGGAGAGTTCGACAGGTGGATAAGGAGGGGTAAGGAGGGGGAAAAGACGTGACAGAAACAAACTTAGATGTCATGGGCACAGGGTGAAGACAGTGATTTTCTGATAAGCTTCAGTGTAGGATAAACGTTCACAGGACTCATTCTCCTGTATCTACTTTTCCTTCTCAAAAAATCTGGCGATTGTGGAAGTGACAGTCATGGCAATTAACACACACAGGCAACGGAACACAGGAGCTCCCCTCAAGGAGTGGGCATCCACATTCATTGCATAGAGGGTCTGCTGTACAATGGGGAGACATGTGCCCAAAACGCAAACACCAAAATCCCCTGATGGGTGGTGGGACATACGGGTTCACATCATACCAATAAATTACAACCTCGACCGTCTCTGGGAGAATATCCCCCTCAAATGCTAGAATAAAGGCGCTGTTAAAGATGCAACAGTCCTTATGGCCTTTCTGAATGTGCGAAACAAAATGAACACCCTGCCATTCCAGATTGGCCCAGAGTTCCCTATTAGTTCGAAGGATGAGGTCCTTATTACCTATGACACTGTGAAACATATTCAAAGAATGGCGAGGATTAATGTACATAGGGATGTTGGCAGAATGGTCACAGGCATGAACGGCCGCAGATTAAGCGGCAGACGAAGTTTTGATTAACAGAGACCCTGACCGCATCTTACTTAGAGAGTCCACTTCGCCAACCTTGTCTTCGATAGTTTAGACGAAAAATAATGGCTTGGCGGTGAAAGTGTTCCCGTCAGACCTGGTACAGACCAAGGGAAAGGGTTTCATCCCAAGCAGGCGAGCCTGGCCCTCCTCTCAGGAGGTAGTCAGGAAAGCGAAGGCTGCAGGGTCATAAGAAGCAGCATTAAAGAAAACATTCCCAACTGAAGAGTAACCATAGAAGAATGAGCAGTTTTTTTGGACCTTAATACGTTTAATACACAAAGTGTCCTCGCTGATGCCACCTACTCAGATCAGGGGCTCTCCCTGTGGACGCAACCCAACCACAGCAATGGCCATCTATCTTGGTTGCCGTTGCCAGAAATTCTAATACTCTACAATGACAAGCAACCACTTGTAGACATACATAGGGAGGCACCATCTCAGATATCAGAGGTGTGATCCTTGTGTTGTGATGGGGTTCAACCAAAAGGGTGCCAAATGACCTCATCACACATACTGGCTACCATGCTGGCTATATAGTACTAACGAGGAAAAGATGGAAGAGGCAGTAAGGCCACACACTGAAGACGCTACATAAGGTATTTTTCTCCAGTTGGTTCATACTAGAGAGACAAAATTTAGAAGAAGAGGTCAAACCCCAAAGTGGGACCAAAAACGCGGGAAGGAAAGGTGAAAAAGAACCAAGAGAGACAAAACTCTAAGGGACAGCAGAAAGCATGAGGACAGCCAGGCAGACGTAAGCAAGGATATCGATAGAGGGTTAGGAGGGGACAGAAAGAAGGAGTAAGGACAGGGAGGGAGGGGCACGGAGAAGGAAATGCAGCCCGGGAAGGAAGAGGCGGCCGCAGTAGTTCGACGCTCCTTGTGCATTATACACAATCTCATGATAGAGCTCTCCGGGGTAGAGGGGGGAGGAGTAAGAAAGAAGTATATCTTATTTGTCGCCTTAAATTTATAACCCCTTCAACTCCATTTGTGACTAGAATTCTTCTGAAAACCGTATTCATTATGGGTGGTTTCGTGCATTCTCCAAATTCAATCAATCTCTGACCTCTCATTTCTTTCACCTATTCTATATTTGTCATTAACTGAATTACCTTCCTTGTGTGGCCCAACTTTGACATTAAAGTCACTAATTACGAATTTAACTCCGCTACGCCGGTCCCAAGCCCGGGGCCTCACCCTACAAGAGGTGAGGAAGGAGGAGGGGGAGGAGTAACAACCTCGTTAAAAAACCAAGGTTCACCTGGCCCGGGTGATAGCACCTTGTAAGGGCTCCTTGCTAGGACTACAGTGAAGACCTCAACGGTAGTGAAGGCGGAGGGAATAGTTCTCGGTACGGCGGAACTAGCGGAAGAGGCAACCAAAGAAAAAAATCCACTTGGCGTCTGTCTTGAAACAAGCGGCTGAGTGGTCAGCGTCTGTCCACCAGTGGTGTGGCTGAAAACCATTCCTCGGAGCTAATAACCTTGAGTAGAATCCTTAGGGGACTTGTTCCCCTAACCCAACAAACAATCAACAATGGATACGCACCTTGTAAGAGATTTTACCCCAGGGAGTAACCAATCTCCAATTTCTAAGGAAATTAAAAGTAGGCATTCGGATTCTGGGGGCCTACAGCAATGTGCGAAGGATGAGTCGGAGCATCCTGAAACCTGCCTTAAGCAAGCAACAAATAAAATTAAACACAAAAATATAAACTACTTGGCAACATTCAACGTAAACTCACTTCTAAAAACAGGAAAACGTAAAACGTTAATAAATTTTATAAAACAGAAAAATATAATAACTGCACTCCAAGAAACAAGGTATACTGATGAACATTCATTTGATTCAGAGGGATTCAGAATCTTCAAAGGGAAGCCAGGAAAAAGAGTTATGAAGAATGTACCCCAATTTGGAACAGGATTCATTGTAAACCAAAATATATTAAACTCGATAGTAGAATTTAAATCTGTCAATGAAAGGCTTTCAACATTAACCTTCAAATCAGTAAACAAACTGTATACCATTGTAAACTCACATGCACCAACAAATGAGAAAAACAGAACACAAAAAGAACAAACAGTAATTTTTTGGCAGGAACTGTCAAACACCTTAGACCAGATTTCATCCAAAAACACAATAATATTGTTGGGAGACTTTAATGCTCAAATTGGCAAAGAACGTCATCACCAATCCATAGTAGGCAAATTCCCTGCACATAAAAGAACCAATGCAAATGGAGAAAGACTTATTAGTTTATGCAGAGAACATGACATAATTCTAAAGTCTACATATTTCAAAAAACGCCCTAGAAAACAAACGACATGGGTATCCCCGAATCCAGTCTGTGGGGAGAAACAACTTGACCATGTTGCTATAAGCAGACTGTCTGCATCAGAGATACTCAATGTAAAAGTTGCTAAGAGTGCAAGTTTAGATTCAGATCACTATCTATCTGTCGTTAAATTCAAAATTAGACCAATATATAAAAGAAAGAGCGAATATCAACCTAAAATGTTTGACACTCAGAAATTAACCAAGGAACACAATTTCAGGACACTTTTGGAAAAGAAAACACCTAAAACATGGGAACAACTTCAAAAAGATATAGTACAGACAGCAGAAGAAACCATTCTCCTTCCCAAAAAATGGAAACATGCCTGGTGGAATGATGAGTGTGACAAACTAATCCTAACAAGACAACGAGCTTGGAACATTTGGAATGCCAACAAAAATGATAAAAATAGGAACCCCCTAAAAGAAGCCCGGAAGCAAGCTTCAAAAGGCCTTAAAAAGATCCAAGTTCAATACATAAAAGACCAACTAGCATCAATAGACTCCAACTTCAAACAGAACAATGCTAGGGACTTTTACAAAACCTTCAAAAGTAACTTAAAGAAATACTCTCCTCCTAGTCTATTTTCACGGACCCAAAAACGCAGAAAACTGCATACAATAGCACAGAGAACTGTAGAATACTTGCTGAATATTTTGAAGAACTACATAACTGTTATCCACCGAAAGAAAAATTTAATTTCAATATTGTAAACCCAACACCACCAGACTCCAAGCCGCCAACCACAGAAGAAATAAAAGAAATCATAAAAGAGCTTAAAAATAATAAAGCCCCTGGAGAGGATAATATAGTTGCTGAACTATGGAAGTACTCTAGTGACAACATGATACAGTGTCTATCAGAAATACTAAAAGAAATCTGGACAACACACAGATTACCACCAGACTGGACATCTGCATTAATACATCCCCTACATAAAAAAGGGAAGAAAACAGATCCTAGCAATTATAGGGGAATCTCCCTCTTACCAGTGACCTATAAGATCTTGTCTAAGGCGCTTTTAAAAAGAGCAGAAGAGATACTTGACAAACAGCTAGGAGAGTATCAGGCTGGATTTAGGAAGGGAAGGTCATGTGCAGAACAAATACTAAATTTAAAGAACATAATAGAAATGAGGAAAATCAGGAACTTAAAATATGTAATTACTTTTGTGGATTTTAAAAAAGCCTATGATTCAATTGACAGAAATACACTGCTTGATATCTTAAAAGAATTGGGACTCGATGCTAAAACAACTGCAATAATTAAAGGTACTTTGACAAATACAAAATCGAAAGTAAAATTTAGGGGAGAGCTCTCAAAATCGTTTGAAATAAAGTCAGGTGTTCGACAGGGAGATGGTCTGTCGCCTCTGCTTTTCAATTGTGTCTTGGAGAAGGTAGTTCGAGAATGGAGGAAGGCCATCAATACTAAAGGGATTCAACTAGGGAGAAATCCAAACAAGATTACTGTCGACTGTTTAGCCTTCGCAGATGACATGGCATTGATTACAGATTCACTAGACAATGCCCAAGAACAAATAAGAGAACTACAAAAACAAGCAGCCAAAGTAGGACTACAAACATCCTACGAAAAAACAAAGTTTATGACAAACATCTGTGATGCTCCTCAAAATATTGCAGTTGACAACAACACAATACACAAAACAGATTCCTTTAAATACCTAGGAGAGTGGATTACATACAATGCCAAAGAAAAGATAGCGATAGAAACTAGAGTGCACAAAATGGAAAGAGTGTTTCATATGACCAAAAACGTTTATAATAAAAAGTCCTTGTCCTGGAACACGAAATTAAGACACTACCAAACAGTGGCCAGACCTGAAGCTCTCTATGCGGCAGAAACACTTAAACTAACAAGAAATGGAGATCTTGAGAAACTAGAGAAGGTCGAAAGAAGAATTTTAAGGAAAATACTGGGAGCTAAAAGAAACGATAATGCTGAATACAGGTTAAGACCAAACAGAGAGCTATATCTGAAAACGGAGAAACTAACTGATGTAATGAGGAAGAGGAGACTACAGTTTTTGGACATATATTCAGAATGGATAACAACAGACTAACCAAGCGGATATTCACATTACTCAATAGCTACAAATCCAAGCCAGCATGGTTCATAGAGACTGAAAAGGACATTGAAAATGCTGGAGTTACAATAGACACAATAGAAAACAGAACACATTTCAGAAAGGCAGTTCAAAAGGCAGAATTTCAGAAGAGAAAGAAAATAACTAGACGAAAGTGGACTCAAGAAGAAAGGGAACAACACTCTAAAAGGATGAAGGAAATTTGGAAACCGAAGAAATCTAATACAATGAAGAGTAGCCAAAGTTGATTCATCGTACCCTCCAAATGGGTTATTCGAAAGAAAAAAAAACAAAAAATTACGAATTTATGGAAACAATATCTTCCTTTTTCACAGGTTTCTTTCAGGCCTTCATAGAAGTATTCTCTCTCTTGATCCGCGTGACCAGAAGTAGAAGCAGATACTTCAGCTATATGGGTTTTATACGTTTCCAATATTTTTAGGACCAAACATGTGATTCTGCTTGAAGTTCCTTCTGATATTTCTATATTGTCTACTATGGTTCTGTTTGCTAAAAATCCGACTCCATTTACTTTTCCGATCAGTTAGACACAGTTTGGACAACACAAAATTGAAGTGTGCATCCAGCATTACCAATACTTCCCTTACCATTATGAACATTGTAGGGCAGCGGGTAAAAATACTTGGTTTGTTCATTCAGTTTTTTACCGGTGATATGATGGTAGTCTTGTGCTATTTTTTGATACCACAGCCTTTTGCAAGGACCTGAAAACTATTTGTGTGAACAGCCAGAATGCGATGGAGAAAATACTGTTCATAGTCTTCAGTCCAAGGTCCACCATTCACCTCGTCGAAACTAAATCATTTGTTCTAACTCTCTAAAAATAATGTATAAGGAACCACAGTGATAAATAAAAGTCTACTGTCACTCGGTTGAGCTATATCTGACAAAAGTTCACACGCAAAAGAATTATTCTGGTAAATCATTAAACGTGTTCTATCGTATTCAGCACTTGACACAGTTCAGAAACAATCTTTGCTTTTTGTTCCTAATTACATAAAGTTAATTACTCGTCTTAAAAGTGGAGAATAATCCAGACACTTTCTAAAGTATAGCGGGCGGCACACGAAACAGGACTTCGAAAACTAAACGCAGGATATCCAGTTAATTTATTAATCGAAGGAATTTCACTATTACACAGTTTCACAAGATATACGCAATATTTCATAGGTCGAAAAACAATTATGACATTCGTCATTCACACCATCCGAGGCTAGCTGACACGGACGCAGACAGAATGACGGCACATTCTGCAGCAGCAGCTGACACGTTCCATGTGGCTGTCGACGATCAAGTAACCCCCCAGTGCAGACACGTCCGTCATTACACATTCTCGGCACGGATGGCGAAAGAAACACTCCACAATTTCTTCCAGTGTCGGCAACAGTGCTCACCCAGCATCCTTTTTGATTACACAGTTATTTATATCGTTGTTGGTTCATGATCTACAACTGCCGCAATTTTTTCTAAGTAAACCAATGCCCTGTTTATATTATACCAAATCCTCAGCCCTACAACTATTGAGCCTTAACCTCCAGAATTTTTAAAACAGAACCGAAGGTAGATAATGGCCTCTGAAGTGCCTCTTTCTAATTTTCTGTACCTTTATTAAATTGTAAAGTCATAATTAAAGCTGGTACTTATAATTGCGTTGGCTTCCGCGGCCAGAGTCAGTCGACATAAAAGTTTTCTGGGTATGGTACCATTAGACCCAGAAGAAGGCCGCTGCAACCGTGGCCGAAACGTTGGTTTTCCTCCAGCAGCAGTAGTTTTATACATTATGACGCGGTACCACACCCAGAAAACTTTTATGTCGAAAGTTGGTACAGTTTCATTATTACTTACAAAAGCCGCACTCCTGTCTTTCTAGCTTTGTATCTTACATACTAAGATAATTGAATCTAACTCGCTTTTACAGTTTTTGACACGAAAATTGGTTGTTACTTAATAATTCAAAAAGTAAGGGCGGCAGTTTCATGAAAACTTATACCATATGTTTTTATGTTAAATTTAATCTAATCCAAAGTTTGAACTCTCTGATCAAATGATCCAATAAATAGCAGAGATTCGTCAAAGATGCAACATTAATTTCCTTTATTATTTGATAACTAGCTTCAAGCCTAAGCTCATTTTCAAATCATCCAGTAACCTAGGTATTAACATACACTCATGCTCATAAATTAAGGATAATGCTGATACAATGCTCTGGTGGGCGGTTTGCGGGTTTAAATCTCCGCGGGGTATGACCATCCGGTGCATTTGACCTGCGGTCGTGGCACAGTGGCGCACTACACAAAGCAGAGATGTGTTGGTGCAAGTCAGAGTACGGTGCAGAGAGTAGGTGTGCAGACGTTTTCAGAAGTGCTAATGGTGACTGTGTGTTGAAAATGGCTCAAACACATATTGATGACGTTATGAGGGGGAGAATACCAGGGCAACTGGAGGCTGGTCAGACACAGCAGGTCGTAGCACGGGCCCTCCGTGTGCCACAAAGTGTGATCGCAAGATTAAGGCAACGATTCCAGCAGACAGGAACCGCGTCCAGGCGCTACCTTACGGGACGTCCACAGTGTACAACACCACAAGAAGACCGATATCTCACCATCAGTGCCCGCAATCGGCCACGGAGTACTGCAGGTAGCGATGCTCAGGACCTTACCGCAGCCACTGGAACAGTTGTCTCCAGACACACAGTCTACATACGACTGAATAGACATCGTTTATTCGCCCGGAGACCTGCAAGGTGCACTCCACTGAACCCTGGTCACAGGAGAGCCCGTAAAGCCTGGTGTCAAGAATACAGTACATGGTCACTGGAGCAGTGGTCCCAGGTTATGTTCACGGACGAGTCCAGGTATAGTCTGAACAGTGATTCTCGCCGGGTTTTCATTTGGTGTGAACCAGGAACCAGATACCACCCCCTTAATGTCCCTGAAAGGGACCTGTATGGAGATCGTGGTTTTTATGGTGTGGGGTGGGATTGTGATTGGTGCACGTACACCCCTGCATGTCCTTGACAGAGGAACTGTAACAGGTCAGGTGTATCGGGACGTCCTTTTGCACCAGTATGTCCACTTTTTCAGGGGTGCAGTGGGTCCCACCTTCCTCCTGATGGATGATAACGCACGGCCCCGGCGAGCTGTCATCGTGGAGGAGTACCTTGAAACAGAAGATATCGGGTTAATGGAGTGGCCCGCCTGTTCTCCAGACCTAAACCCCATCGAGCACGTCTGGGATACTCTCGGTCGACGTATCGCTGCACGTCTTCAAACACCTACGACATTTCAGGAGCTCCGACAGGCACAGGTGCAAGAATGGGAGGCTATACCCCAGCAGCTGCTCGACCACCTGATCTAGAGTATGCCAACCCGTTGTGCGGCCTGTGTACGGGTGCATGGTGATCATATCCCACAATGATGTCGGGGTACATGCGCAGGAAACAGTAGCGTATTGTAGCACATTTTTTTCGGGACGGTTTTCTCAACTTATCACCAATACCGTGGACTTAGAGATCTGTGTCGTGTGTGTTCCCTATGTGCCTATGCTATTAACGCCAGTTTTGTGTAGTGCCACGTTGTGTGGCACCACATTCTGCAATTATCCTTAATTTATGAGCATGAGTGTACATAACGACAGCCGTATGAATTTTCATTGTAGCTAAACACATCTTTTGTACAAAGCAGCGTGGACTGAACTTCATTCAAGTTAATTCCTAGCTTATTGGATGTTTTGATAATGAGCTTAGGCTCGAAACTCGTCATCAAGTAAGAAAGGAAATTAACATTACAACTTTGACAGTTCTCTACAATTTATAGCATAATTTGGTTAGCCAGAATATCGGCTGACATCATGCCTTCCAGAATTATGGAAATTAGTAAAGGCTCACTCAACTCAGTATTATGTGCTTTTAAGATTTCGAAAATAGTGTAATAATTAAAAAAAGTACAAGAAGTAACTTCATGAAAACCTCTACAAACTGCTTTATATCCAGCTGAACCAAATTTCAACTTTTTAAGTTTAGCATTATGCGTTTTTTAAAATTGTGTAAAACTGGATTTTCGAAAAAAACTAAGTATCGGATCATGCTGAGTCTCGAAACGTTTGACATTAGCTTAGTTTTACGTAACCTGGCCATGTTTCGTAATAATATCTAAACATTTAATTTTACGTAAGATTGTTACGTAATCTGTTTGTAGACTCTGTTCAAGGTATGCGTCAGAAGATGCCGTCTTGGCCTTGGCTGAGCGACAGAGAAAACTCAATAACTCAATCGTTACTAGACATGTCGATAAGTGCTTGCTTCCCCACAACATGACTACAACTTCGCAAAATACGGCTATGCATGGGTGTAAACAGGGGCGGGGACGGCGGGGGGGGGGGGGGGGGGGATGAGGGGGGAGGAATGCTGGAGAAAGTTCAATCGTTGTGTTACTTTTTTATCCGTAGTGAAAGGTGTTTCTCTCTCTGTCTCGTCTTACTCAACTTCTTTATCTCATGAACATGAAGAACTTGTTGATTGCAAAAGGTACTGTCAGCTGGCTGGGAGGTTTTCTATAGCCAGTCTGTCCACCAGCCCCTCTCTCAAGCAAGCTATTAAAAACAGGAATTTTTTGCCATTTTCTAGACCCTTAGTTGAAATGTTATGTTATTCAGAATATGTTGGCTCACCTGTATGTGAAGGCATATTATTGGTTTAAGCAGTTATTCTTCGGAGGGGTCAAGACCCCCATGACAGTCCCTTGGATCCAAAAGTGAAAGTGACGCTCCCATCTTCTGCCCAACCAGAAAGTTTCGTTCATCGTAAGGACTCATAACTATTGAAACGGCCGCTTAGAAAAATTTATTAATGACTGTGCTGATAAACCTCTTACATTCTTTTGATTTTCAAACAGCTGAGCAGAAATGAACGTACTCAGACATTTCGCTCTTTACCTATTCTGATCAACACTAAACTGACACACAATATTTTTAGCGCAACGCAATCTGACTTTCAAAAATCCCTACAAAAGAATGGCCCTGACTAACAATAACCTATACCTTTCACATATCACTTACCTCACAAAAATCTTCGTTACTCGAACTACTGCAATACAGCGAGCGCCACTACTGTCCAGCTAAATAAATGATTCTAACTACTGAAGGCACTAACTACTGACAGGCATAGTTAGCAAATGAAAGATTTTGATAGAGAACAAACAATGTATTCACCCTAACAGTGTTCAAAAGTTATATATATATATATATATATATATATATATATATATATATATATATATATCAGTTCATAATATCCAGTATCACAAATTTACTCTTTCAGATGGACACACGTCCAGATCGTACGCTCTCAAAATTCTGCCATTTCTCTCCCGACATCCACCACTGCTGGCGGCTCACCTCCAAGGCAACGCTACGCGGTGTTCACATCCAACTGCCCAACATAAAAACCTAAACAGCCTACTTACACAACTACCTCCATAACTGAGAGCTCGGCATGGTTGACCACCATGTGTAAGACATGGGTGCGATTCTTGGTACTGCCAGGGATTTTTCCTTAATGGGAGGATTGGAACGGGGTGCACACCGCCTCGTGATGCCACCTGAGGAGCTCTTTGACCGAGTAGTAGTGGCACCAGGTCTGTTAACGGTTAGCAGTGCGCGTGCGGTGTGCTGACCCCCCCCCCCCCCCCCCTCTCCCCTCATATAGCATCCACATGACGCCATTGGCTGATGGATGACACGGCGGTCGGTCGAGACCAAATGGCTCACCTGTGGCCAGAACGGAGTTGCAGTATCGTTCAGTCGTCTGTTGTTAACGTTACTTTTCCTTAGTATATAGACGCAATTTTTATGCTTTTCCCTATTAACGTACGTGTACTAAAAACTAAATTCTGTTTTATTCCTAGTTTACAGTCGCGACGTGGCTGAAGACATCAGAAGTACAGGGCGTGTCAAATGGTATAGTACAACCTTAATGTGTTATGGCATCCAAACTACTTTAAGATATCACACCACGTCTGACTTGCGTAACACTCTGTCTCACAAAGTTCTTATGGAATTCAATTTTGGTGGACACACAACATCCAGTCTATATTTGAACTCTGTCCACAGTCGGCGCAACATATCTACAACAACTGTGGGAATGGCAGCAACAATTTAGATCTTTAAATCATTAATGCGGTTGACAAGCGTTTGGTAGACTCTGTCCTGGACGTGCCCTCATAGAAAGAAGCCCATCGGTGTAGCGTCAGGCGACATAGGAGGCCAGTGAATCGAACCAGCCCTGCCAATCCAACAATTTGCAAACACCTGGTGTAGATCATCTTGCACAGTCTGAGCTCATTGTGGCGGTGCACCATTTTGTTGGAGAACTTTTCTTAGAATTTATTGGTTTACTGAGAAAACGTGGTCCCATAATGCGATAAACCGTCAAACAACGCCACCTACTCACTTTCGGGCTGTCACGTGCGAATTGGCTGGGCCCCAGATGCGAATATTGTATTTGTTTACCTTAAGACACATGGAATGTTGCTCCGTCACAAAATGCTAGGTTGAATAGAAAATTCCGTCCTCTAAACAGTGAAGGGCGTCCACAGAGATTTGCAGCCGTGGTGGCTTGTAGTATGCTTTCGATGCGTGCACAGTTGTAATCGGTATGGATGCATCTTTAAACGTTTCCGAAGGGCCCGGTGCACGCTCGCCCTGGGGGTTTACTGCTCCTTCGACACACGAGTCCAGACAGACTTCCGTGCTGAACGTTGAAAAGCCAACCACATCCGCTCTGTGTCGGCTTCACTTGTTCCAGGTCGTCCAAGTTCTTGTACCGCCGACGTATCGACGTCCACGAGGGTGGTTGCTTCCTATACCGTTTTTGGAAGTTCATTTAAACCAGTGTGTCCGATCTGGTGTGAATAAACCATTCCACACACTGAGGGTTTTCTTGAACCGTTGCCATCATGCTTCACTCACGACTTCTAACACACACAATCAAAACTTTGTGAGTTTGTGAGTCACATAAGCCAAACATGGTGAGAATATCTCAATTAGTTTGGATACTATTGTACATCAAAGTTACAGTGTACCTCTTGAGACATGCTTTATAACCTACATAAACCACGTCACATATAATCGTGTTTAATTTTAACACTGTTCATTTTGTTCAAAATGGTTCAAATGGCTCTGAGGACTATGAGACTTAACATCTGAGGTCATCAGTCCCCTAGAACTTAGAACTACTTAAACCTAACTAACCTAAGGACATCACACACATCCATGCCCGAGGCAGGATTCGAACCTGCGACCGTAGCAGTCGCGCGGTTCCGGACTGAAGTGCCTAGAACCGCTCGGTCACAACGGCCGGCGTTCATTTTGTACCCTGTCAGTCCATCATCAGATGTAATTTGTATTTTCTATTATTTTATTCCTTCTTAGCCAAATGAAGACGTTCAAAGTTCTCTTTTTTTTTACAAGAATTAACTGTGTCAGTTTTTTTATCATCTTAAACCAAGGAAAACAAAGGAACACAAGAGCACAATGAACAAACGCAAGGAGCATAGCTACCAAAGAAGATGCTAATACAATTTAAAAGATGACATCCTGTCTTATGAGTTTCTCGCGGTTACTCATTTTCTCATCTTCTCTTTCGTTTTATTTTTCTTACAGTTTTCAAAAACCAACATATGACATTCTCGTAACATAAATGCTCTTTTCTATGACCTCGTCTTGCCAGGAATAAGAAAGATAATGAGATATACAAACAACAACTGATCTTCTTCACTCCCATAGGTGCTAAAATGCATTAATGAGACACTGATACAGGACGAAGACACGATATAAAATACAAACTTTCAATAGCAAGACAAACATTTCTGGAAAGGAGAATGTGGTTAACATCAAGGGTATATTTTAATGGTAGGGAGTCTTTTCTTAAGTCATTTGGAATATAACAGTAGAAGTTTTTGAAAAGTGGTGCTACAGAAGGGCGCTGAATTAGATGTAAGAATCGGACATGTGATCAGGAGGTACTGCATCAATCTGGGGAGAAAAGAAAGTTTTCTTATAAGTTGGCTATAAAAGGAATCGGTTGATGGGAGACGTACTGAACATCACGAAATTCACGAAATCTACAGTTTGATAGTGGAGGGGGTAAAAATCACGTAAGGAGAGCAAAACGACTACTGTAAGCAGGTTCAAATGTAAGAAGGCTGCAGAATTTGTTTTTATTTAACTACTCATGCTATAAAAGCTCTCTCTCATCGTTTTGTTTCTCCGACGTTTATTGGTTGTGGTGTAGAACAAGCAAATACCACTCTTCATAAATTCTATCCGAATTAACAAATCTGGTAATAATGGAGGTGTATTTTCGTAACCAGTAACCGACGTTATCAGTTGATAACCTACATAACTAGTCGGTCTCAACGAGCCGTTGACCATCGTGTAGCTTGAACACGGATACACTGCTAGCGGCCAAAAAGAAACATATTAGTCATGACGCTGGCGATGTGTTGGCGCCAACCCACGCCAGCAGCAGCCGCTACGTCAGCGGTGCCACCCTCGCGTCGACACCTGGACGAGAACGTGCCAGAGATCGCACCAAAAAGCGTTGCATTTCTGGTTGCCACGTGGCGGCGACCTACGGCATTGGTAACGTAACGCATGTGCCTCCACGCCCCTCTGAAACCTGTTTCTCCTTGCGTTCGACACTTTCCATATGAGGCTCCGTCGACCTGCGACTATCGATTGCTACGTCACTGCGCGCCGGTTCCGGCGGCTGCCGCTAGAGGCGCAGCTGTCGCAGCTAAGGTATTTAACTAAGTTCCTCGGGGCGGGCGCGGTATATCGCTGGAAGGCAGCTTACAGTGTGGTTGAGTGTGAACGCTAGCAACCGTCTACTCGCACTTCACGCTTAATTTTTTTGCTAGTCTCATCTGCCGCGTGTGACTCACCTCCGACGACAAGAACAATGGCGGACGGCGTGAAGAGGAATATCCCCATCAAGCTGGGAGACTTCAGCGTCATTGACACAGAATTCAGCAGCATTCGCGAAAGATTTGACGCCGAGATGCGCAAAATGGAGGAAGAGATGGCGCGCTTCAGGTCCGAACTGATGAACCGGGAGTCCAACTTCTTCACGAAGAGCACAACCAGGTCAGTGCACGATTCGCATTGTAATTAAGTCATGTACTAAACTCTGTTAACTGTTCAGTGAGCCACCGGAGAGATTTTCCTTTCTATTTTATTCGGTATTTCTAGTTACCTCTCGTATTATTCTTAACGAAGCGCACCGGTGCTTTAGTAACAGACTAACAGATAATTTCGACGCTCGCTTGAGATTTTACAGTCACGAACTATAAGAGGTAAAGTTACAGTAACACACAAATTCTGTGAATGGCAGACAGCCTCAAAACTTTCATTTAATTTGTTTCGTGTTTATTGTTCCAGAAGAGCTACTGCAAGGTACATCAGTTTATTTTTACTATTGAATTAAAAAATAAAATCTTTAGTTATGTTCTGGGATTGTATTGCGGTTAACGATAGGGTCCGGTGATGCAGAGTAAGGAATGTTTTAATATGCAATTAGTTGTTTTGTGTTGTACGTGTTCAAATTGTCGAAATTATAGTTGTTTGAATAGTTCAAGTGGTTTCTTCGGCATTTACAAAATTCTATCACAGAAAGTAAGCGCTCTAAACAACTTACTTCTGAAAGAAGGCTTATGTAGTGCTGTCAATGATTTTAATGCTGGTGCCCTCTAGATGTATATTGTTTTAAAGTGAGCGTGAGTAACAAATGATTTTCTGGAAATGAAGTATTGTTGTCAGATCTTTGTTGGGTTTCTTCCGAAAAAGTGAGGTGGCACACTGCTTAAGTTACTGGATTTGTATATGGGAGAAGACGTGTTCAACTCCTTGTTCAAGTATCCTGCTTCCAGGGTTTCACGTGGTCCGTGCATCACCCATGATTCCTTGACCAGTCCTTTGCACTACTATTCTTCGAACAGAACATTTGTCCCTATAACACTAGACGTGGGACGGACACTAACTTCTACACCTTCCGCTCTATATCAGTCTGGGTAGATAACAAAGTCTGAGTAACTGTGAATGCCACCTCCACAGACTGTTAGATCCGGCATAATTATCGTTGCTCATAAGAGTAGCCTATTAATTTTCAACACAAAATAATATGAATGACCTAGTGGAGAATATCGGAAGCTCGCATGAGATTGCTCGCGAAAGGTACTAATGTATTTAGAAAAGTCTCGAAACACTGTTGAGGAAGTTTGGAGAACTGGCATGCGCAGTTGACTTCAGAACTATCCTGCTGCCACCGACATTCATCTGGCGTTAAGGATGGCGAAGACAAGAAGAGGAAAACCAGGACTCGTACGGAAGCATACAGGCTGTCACTCGGTCGCTCTGTTTGTTAAAAGAACAGGAAAGAGAACTGACTAGCATTAACACAACTCGTCCACCACCATGCACCTCACAGTGGCTTGCGGAGTATGTCTGTAGATACAGCAGACAGTTGAAGTTCAGGAGGAAGTGCAGACGAACGACGTTTGGTGCGAGGGTTGACGGTTGACCAGTATAGGCAAATGTAGTGTGTTGTGCATAAATAGCCAGAAATAACAGTTAGTGTTTGCTTACACGGTTGGTGATTAGATAATGGAAGCAGTCGTATCCCTTGCATATCTGGGAGTATAAGCACGGAGCGATTTAAAGTGAAACGACTACACAAAACCACTGGTAAGAAATGCAGATGGCAGGAAGAGCTTCAATGGGAGAGTCGTCAGAAGTGTAGTCGCCCCACGAAGAATGTTACAGATGATTGAGTATCACGCTTCTGTCGAGGACAGATTAGTAAGGTCGAAAGCGTCTCGGAGACGTGCACCCGACTTAATCAGACGCCGAAGAGAGGGGTCATGCATCACGGTGTTAACTGTTGAAATTCCGCGAGTGTACGAGCCTAGAAGAGTCAACCAATATATTCCTTCCTCCTGCGTGTATTTCACTGAAAGATCGCGAAGACAAAATTACAGACTTACATCACACAAAGATCACACAGAGGCTTAACATAATACTTTTATTTCCCTGCGCATCATTCACGACTGGAACAGGAAACGAGGGAAATGACGACGACACACGAAATACTTTCCACGGCACACCCTGAGCTAGCTTACGGGATACAGATGTAGAAAGAGAGCTAATGTTTATCCGCAGGGTGTACTCGTGACTGCTGTGATTACAGTACATGGTTTGCCCACAGGACTTACGTGGGGTTATTCTTGCGGTGTGCGGTGAAAATTCAATTTCCTGTTGCCGACAGAGGCGGTCGCTGTTTGAAGTAGAGGGGCAGAGCAGACCGGAAGTGCGGGGGCGGCGACGGCGGCGGCTCACTTTTTGCTCGTCGCCCGCAGGGGCGTTCCACAGTCTGACCCCTGCCGCAGCGGAAGCTGTCTTCAATGGGTGGGGAGGGCATAAAAAATGTACAATAAAATACAGGCCAAACTCGCAGCTACCGCACGCTGAATGCGGACCTTATAAGAGAAGAGAAACGCAGGCTTCGATCATTGCGGAAAGTTGGATATCGAGCCACATTCAGTGTCTCTGTAGACGCCTTCTAGCAGAAGTTGTTGGCAGGTAACATGGTAATGGTTCTCCTGAATTTTTCCCAGTGAACCCGGCATGTGACTTTGAACTACCCTTGATGTCACCATTTTTTGAACTTACAAGGGCAAACTACGTTTACTCCCATGCAACTAATTCCCTGCTTTTCGTCGCGGGAACATCGCACTACTCAAAAAACGGAGATAGAAGATACTGGGAGCAAGTTTGGAAAAAAGTGACTTAGGCATTCACGGTGATTACAAAGTCTTCACAGACACCTTGCACGGATCCGGATATCTCCATTTAAGAAGAGGTATCCAAGAAAACCTCGCAGACTGACATGAAAGTATAACGTGTCGCTTCGGGAGATAGAGGTAAAGAAAATAGCTGTTAGATGCTGTGTTAAAACGGATTTTTAATTACGCTATCGAGGGAAAGTTATTCCTTCGAGGTAGCTTTTGCTACATCGCATGCAAATATGAATTAAAAATAAGAGGAAAGCAAGACCGTATCAGTTATCTACTGACAAACACAAATACTAGGGTAAATCAATTTTATCGACTTAAGGATTTCGATAAAATGGGAGTCTCATTGCTGGTTTGCATAAGTCGTGACACTGTTTCCGAAAACCTACCCGCCATGCTTGCTCATTTAGAATAATCTTTCTTCTTACCTGTTTTGCATCAATAATTAGCGACGAAAGTGGATGACTATCAGTGCTAGTGTGGCTGGTCCCGGTGGAGGTTCAAGTCCTCCCTCGGGCATGGGTGTGTGTGTGTTTGTCCTTAGGATAATTTAGGTTAAGTAGTGTGTAAGCTTAGGGACTGATGACCTTAGCAGTTAAGTCCCATAGGATTTCACACACATTTGAACTTTTTTTGTAAGTGCTAGTATGTAGCCCTTCAACGGGAGGATACCAAGGAATAAATGCGCGTTTGATGACTTCTCATCCTCGATAAAGCTATCGAATGAGGGTTGTTCGCTGTTGGAAGTATTCCGAGAAAATTGTAATTCACATTGAAAGCACTTTAACGACAAGAACTCCGTGATAAAAAAAAGTAATTTAAAATGTCAACCAACGCGATCTAATTAATTTATTTCTGCATGTAAATTCAGGAGGACAAATTAATTTCTGAGAACATATCTTACACAGTTGACTTTTTGAATCATTTTTAATTACGTTCGACGCATGTATCATTACCTATGATTTCTTCGGTAATCATTGTAATATCAGAGATGTAGTTTTTGAATACCGCTGTGGTATAAAATTAGAAAGAAAATCCTTTTCGTTACCAGGTAGGGACAGAGTTTTATAGCTTTCTGAAAAATCGTCACTTGAGCCCCTGAAATCTTTCAAGGAACATATGTCTCCAAAATTTGAAGCCGGTGTTCACGTTGTAACAAATGCATACACACCGGTATGAAAGCGTAACCGCTACAGAAATATCGATCAACGTGCTACGTGACCACATTTTATGATTATTTTTGTACCAGTAAATCAGCAGTTATGCCTGCTTTGAGTTGCTCCTGAGTTGCATGGCTGATTTTCAGGTTAGTGTTCAATGTGAGCCACACTCAGTTAAATGAACTCATTGTTTCTCAAAACAACTCTTAACAATTCATGCGATTATAAATAAAAACAAACTTTCACAGGAACTGTAACAAAAGATCACTCATCCCTTTCAATAGCCACTACCGCTGTTTCCGGTAGCTTCCCTGGTAGATGAAATTATCAAAACTAATGGAAGAGCAAAATTTATTGTGATCATATTTTCTACAATTTTAACTCTTTCGAATCTGTGAGAAACGAAAATCTGTGTGCTGAAAACGAAAAGTGTGAAATCTTCGTACTAATCAAGAACGTCTGTGGGACATTAAATGATGGCTAAATCGTTTACAAGAATTCTTTCGTAAATTCTTAAGTAGTGCAATCTTTCGTCCGACTGGGAAACTAGCAGATGCGAAAATTTTTTTGAGTTAGGTTGCACTGCTTGTTTTCTCTTGGCGACAAACTGTTCGTGGAGAAGCTAGTTTGAAGGAGCCACCATTTCTGCGGGCGTGCGATTGTAACAGCCGAATGACTGGCTTAAGTGACGTCAAAAGGGCAGGGGAGCTGAGTAATGTTCCAGTGATATTAAAAGCGAAGCGAAGAGAGGTCTTGACACAGTTTCTACAGGCCAGTTCACATCTAAGATGACAGCTGTGGATCAACTGTAAAATTAAGCCAGGTTATGGCCAAACCTTACGCCGACGGCTAGGTCACTGGTGCCCTGTTCTAGTTGGGCAAGTATGGAAAGGGATACAGCATTAGTCTTGCGTAATGAACCATCTCAGCATTTCGGGAATCTACAGAGAACCGGTATCAATACGATGACAAGGATATGAGTCCTGGTTGTCCCCCACACGGGTCCTGTTTCTTAGTCACCGTGCAATCTCGACGGACGCGAAGCAACTGGAGTTCTTTTTGCCTGGTGGCGCACGTCAGGAGGATCGTCAAATCATGCACTGGGTACTTGCGTCATAGTGAATCTTTCTTAGAAAATACAATGAAGAATTATAAAACCTTCATTTCTCATACTTCATAGGTCTTCTTCTCACTAATTTCGCTAGCCTAGCACGAAGTATCGAACAAGCCGATAACGGTTATTCACTGAAGTATCACATTGTCATTAGTCTTAACAGTATTAATCACACACCAAAAACGACTTCTGATACTTGCACCAATGAGAACTCCGCGCCTGTATCTGAGAAACGGCAGCTGCAATGCAGTTAATTACGCTGCAAACAGCCTACCGAATTCGCGAACGTAATTTGTAAGTCATATTTAAAATATAACAGCGCAAAATTTTTGGCGACACACGATAACCTCTTCCCGTTGAGGCCACGCGTCTGATCTAACTGGGCGTTTTAACTTAAGCATTAACTGGCTGGGCTGGGCTGTTTTGAGGGAAGAGACCAAACTGCGAGGTCATCGGTCTCATCGGTTTAGGGAAGGACGGGGAAGGAAGCCGGCCGTGCCCTTTCAAAGGAACCATCTCGGCATTTGCCTGGAGCGATTTAGGGAAATCACAGAAAACCTAAATCAGGATGGCCAGACGCGGGGTTGAACCGTCGTCCTCCCGAATGCGAGTCCAGTGTGCTAACCACTGCGCCACCTCGCTCGGTCATTAATTGGCGACTGGGCATATGTTGCGCTGCATCAGTGAAGCTAAAAGTGTATGTGCTATGAATATAAATCGAAAAAAAGGAGTTGCAATTTACAGACTAAAATGCAGCTGCAGCGTTCAAAATGAAGTCAACAAAACCGTTGTATTGATGAAGACATGTGTAAATGTATTGAAGAAGGGTGAAAGTCCAAAACGCGTCGTGGAAAAAACAAAGCTATACAAAAGTGCTTGGTTGCTGTATTTATTAAAGTAAAAATAAGTCGATATAAAAAATATGGATCTTCAGTTGCCTATTGATAGAGACCAGTGTTCTGACGTAATATTTACCAGGAGATCTCGAGGATTGTCTGATTACCGGCATATACTGCTCGTTTAGCACCACGTGCGGGGAAATTAGACTTCTTGGCGCACACCTCAACCGTCCCATGCATATCATAAGAGGTACAATCGGACCACGCCTATTTTATAGCTACCCATACTCAGCCACATACCATCTCTAACTCTGCGTCGGGAAAGTGCACTTTTACAGGAGTAAAAAAAAAAAAAAAAAAAAAATCAGCCAGACATTCCAATCATCAGTAAAGAAAGGCTTCGCTCTGGAGGAATGTTTGTTGGCAACGGCTTTAATACTAGTAATAGCAGTAGATAAATGGTACTCCGGAACAATTTAAGACGCCGTGCACGTCGACCAAGCCAAACGACTTTGAATTGTCACGCAAGATCTCGTGTGTTCTTAATCGAATAAGAACCAGTAATGGCAAGTGTGCCAATTTTCTGTTCAAAGTGGTTGTGAGTGTGCTATTGAAAAGCATACTCACCACGTAACTCAAGAACGTCATCCGAGAGCTTTTGCTGGTGACCTAGTAGAGCTCCTGGTGAATGCGGAGTGAGCAATAGACCATAATCGTGGATTGGATATTAGTTGGTAATGTGAGATAAATGTAAATAGTAATTTTTAGTGATGTACCCATACGCTAAATAAACAATAAACAAATAGATAACAGCCGCGTGGCATTAGCCGAGCGGTCTAAGGCGCTGCAGTCATGGACTGTGCGGCTGGTCCCGGCGGAGGTTCGAGTCCTCCCTCGGGCATGGGTGCGTGTGATTGTCCTTAGGATAATTTAGGTTCAGTAGTGTGTAAGCTTAGGGACTGATGACCTTAGCAGTAAAGTCCCATAAGATTTCACACACTTTTTTGAACAAATAAATAACAAACCCATGATGGCAGACGGACTAAATCGTTTTGCATTAGTCTAACAAAATCTTTCGACCGTATCATAATTGTAAATCTAACGATATGTTTCCAGGGTATCTTCTGAAATGTTCCATCATATAGTGCAATCATAAATCCAAGTAGGAGTGTCGACAGTATTGTTAGTGGTGAAAGAAATTAGTTTATCTTGCTCCAGTTAATTCACGAACGCCAACTGTTTCTCAATTTAAACGAACAGGCAGCCAAATGCTTCATAACTGCTTAGGATGTAGAGATGGAATTCTGGCAGCATGATCTAAAATGAGCACCATTATTTTATTGTACTCCAAGCAGCTGGTGACGCCAACCAGAAATTTTACAGTAAAGCTTGTTCAGACAAACTGTGTGGAAAACTGAGGAATGCGAAGCTTTTAATACTTCCAGCTAAAAAAGTTCAGGGAATGCATCATTAACTGCCGTAAGTAGTTTCGGTAGATATAGCATACCCGCTGTTAGAGACTTTGAGAAGCCGTTTTCATTAAAAGTGTTTGAACTATAGGAAAAGTTTATAAATCATATGCATTCCAGAGCAAGAAGATTTGTTGAATGCGCATACGCAATAATCAATGAATGGAGACTAGTGATTAAGGAAACGGAAACATCAATCATCGTAGCAGGTCGTATAGGTAGATGCTTTTGGCTACACATAATGTTGTCATAGACAGGAAAGAATGCAGTGTTGAAGCAGACCCGTTTTGTAACAATGCAGACACGAAGAAACACATTCAGAAGGAATTCCACATCACACTGTAAGAGGGAAATTCTTTTGTCGAATATTTTATTAGAAATTCAACACAAAAATTGTCGATAATCTCTCAAGAATAGCTTCAAAATTTAAATAAATGAGTAATTTCCCATACTATTTGTGGACACCTGTTCACTGTAAATAAAATACTATAACTTGCGGTTCCTATCCGAACCACATTCCACTGCTACTACATTCCATAAACTGGAAATTGCAAACAAATAATGGCTGTTACCCGGTAGCTGTTACGTGGCTTTTACTGTATTTCCATCTGGCGAGGATGCTTACCGAAACACAGACACACACAAGCGCGCGCGCTCAGAGATGATCAATGTATAAACAGTAGGCATCATGACTCATGCCACGTTGAGTCCACTAATATTTCGTTATCGGTTTCTTGGTTAACACCTGTATCCTTTATCGCATCGAAATACTGCACCAGCTCCTCATTTAAAAAAAATAATTAAAAAAGCAAGTACGAAATACTTTTTATTTCATTTTGAGAGCTCTTGACACAGCAGGGAAGGTTGATTAATATATGCAGTACTACTTTTGACAAAAAGAGACGGTAGATGTTTGATGTATCTACTGTAATTCATGTGTAGCTCCACCTGTTACTGCCGGAAATAGTAGGCATTGTGAATGTCATCAGCCCGACCCAGTTCTCCGTGTGAATGCGATCTAGATTGATGATACAGAATAGTTTCTGAAAACTAGAGATGTGTGGAAACCATTTTCCACGTTCCTTAAGAAGTGCGATAGCTATCTGAATTGGACGGGCGGCGTTGCGCACTGTCCGGACTGCAACGCCAGCTCCGGCCTGCGGTCCGCAAGAAGCAGTCAGTGCCTTACTGGGCGGTGACGTCATGGCGGAAGTGAGGCGCTTTGCGGCCGTGGCAAGGCAGGGCAACGTGCCGTATTCTGCAAGCCGGCCCTGTCCCCGCTGGCGTGGGACGCCGCTGTCCGTTCACCTCCACTCCCAACGCTGTTCATTTCTCTGAATGAAACCCCACACGCATCGGTGTGGAATTTGTTTTCCACTCTTAAGCAACATAATCAGAGGCACGATCCAGCAGTCTGTAGCATCCCTGTCTCGCCATGATAACTGTGACGTGTAGTGGCATAGCTTCCATGATCCTTCCTGGCTCGTGACCAGTCGACCGCCAAGCCTACTCATGAAGGAGTGCGGCTGTAGCTGTGTCCATGTGTGCCCCTGTGGGTAGGTGACGTCCGTTATCGATAGGACTGCGGTAAGCTGAATTGGGACACCATACGAGCACGTTTATGTGCTATTGAGAGTTCCTCATGCCCTTCTTCTGACGCAAACCGGAAGCGAGGGATCTTGTTTAAAGGCACGTTTGCCTTTGGGGTTCGATAAGCGAGGAATTATACGAGGGCGAGTCAAATTAAATCTTTAAATATTTTTTAAAATATTATTTATTGTGCAGAAGTGGTACAAAGTTGTATCACTTTTCAACATAATCTCCCCCACCCTCAATGCAAGTCCTCCAGCGCTTACAAAGTGCATAAATTCCTTTACAAAAAAATTCTTTTGGCAGTCTGCGCAACCACTCATGCACCGCGTGGCGTACCTCTTCATGAGAACGGAACTTCTTTCCACCCATTGCGTCTTTGAGTGGTCCAGACACGTGGAAATCACATGGGGCAAGGCCTGGTGAGTATGGTGGATCAGAAAGACACTCAAAATGTAGGTCTGTGATTGTTGCAACTGTTGTACGGGCAGTGTGGGGCCTTGCATTGTCATGTTGCAAAAGGACACCTGCTGACAGCAATCCACGTCGCTTTGATTTGATTGCAGGCCGCAGATGATTCTTTAGGAGATCTGTGTATGATCCACTGGTGACAGTGGCCCCTCTACGCATGGAATACTCCAAAATGACGCCTTTTTCGTCCCAAAAGAGAGTCAGCATAACCTTCCCTGCTGATGGTTCAAATGGCTCTGAGAACTATGGAGCTTAACATCTGAGGTCATCAGTCCCCTAGAACTTAAAACTACTTAAACCTAACTAACCTAAAGACATCACACACATCCATGCCCGAGGCAGGATTCGAACCTGCGACCGTAGCAGCCGCGCGGTTCCCTGCTGATGGTTCTGTTCGAAACTTCTTTGGTTTTGGTGATGAGGAATGGCGCCATTCTTTGTTCGCTCTCTTCGTTTCCGGTTGGTGGAAGTGAACCCAGGTTTCGTCCCCAGTAACGATTCTTGCAAGGAAGTCATCACCTTCTCGTTCAAAATGCCGTAGAAGTTCTTCACAAGCATCAACACGTCGTTCTCTCATTTCAGGAGTCAGCTGCCGTGGCACCCATCTTGCAGACACTTTGTGAAACTGGAGCACTTCATGCACAATGTGGTGTGCCTACCCATGACTAATCTGTAAACATGCTGCAATGTCATTCAGTGTCACTCGGCGGTTTTCCTTCTGTGGTGGCACCGCCAGACACCACACTTGCTAGGTGGTAGCCTTTAAATCGGCCGCGGTCCATTAGTATACGCCGGACCCGCGTGTCGCCACTGTCAGTGATTGCAGACCGAGCGCCATCACACGGCAGGTCTAGAGAGACTTACTAGCACTCACCCCAGTTGTACAGCCGACTTAGCCAGAGATGGATCACTGACAACTACGCTCTCATTTGCCGAGACGATAGTTAGCATAGCCTTCTGCTACGTCATTTGCTACGACCTAGCAAGGCGCCATAGCATTTGATATCGAGATTATAACATGCACCGTCAAGAGCGATGTACACCAACTGTGGATTAAAGTTAAGTTTTATATCAACTACGTACTTTATTTGCTACTATTAATTCCCTTAACTGTTCCAGACCTCGCGCCAGTAGGCGTGTAATTAAACGCGTGCATTTCGGCCTCCTCTAGCAACACAGTGTTGGCTCTTCTGCCATACACCTTCACTATGGCTTCAACTGCTGCAATGTTCTGTGGAGTCACAACTCGTTGTGCCTGACCTGGACGAGGAGCATCTTCCACTGAAGTCACACCATTTGCGAACTTCCTACTCCATTGGTAGACTTGCTGCTGTGACAAACATGTATCACCGTACTGAACCTTCATTCGTCGATGAATTTCAATAGGTTTCACACCTTCACTACGCAAAAACCGAATAACACAACCCTGTTCCTCCCCGGTGCAAGTCGCAAGTGGGGCGACCATCTTTATACTGATACTGCGACGGTATGTGTGCATCTGGAATATGCTACCACCTACAGGTCATTCTGCACGCTTACCAACTTACAGGATAACGGCGCTAAATTTCGATTTGTTATTACAGATTTAAGGTTTTCATTGGCTCACCCTCGTATAATCAGACGGTAAGTCATTCAACTGTGTGACCCATTTCATTCCCCGTGAACACCCCTCATATGAGAACACCTCCAACGCAGGTCTGCATACTTGTCTGTTGGCAAACGTGTTGAAAGTGAAAAGGCTGGTTCCACCGTAGCAACAAACTTTTTGTCAAAAATTACTACAGTTCACCTAGCGACTATTAAGTGTTTTAAGCCACATACAGATGCATCTCTACACCCTTACTGCGCTGATGACATATTCATTTTGGCCTACATATACGTCATTCGAAATTACTTAATATTCGTCACGTTAGTGGACATATGTCCGTGTTAAAGTGTCCGTTGATCTATCTGTATGTAAAAACGCAATCGCGGTCAGCTCAGAAATGTTGGTGACGTGAATCTAAAGGCTAGGACCACTGGACAATGATTTAAAACGCGAAATACGCCATTTCTCATTTTGTGGGAAAACACGGTTCCGATCTTCGATTTTTCAGCGGTTGTGGAGCCTAACGTGAAGAAAACGACTGGTCTTCTGTTGAACATTCGTCGCACACTATAACACACTCAGTTCTAACGGTCAAAACTTCTTTGAGCCATACCCCAGTTCCAAGATCTTCCATATCTCCATATCTTCGCCATCAACGATATGGAACAGTCTTCAACGCTTTTCGAAAATCGAAGAAGACCACATCTACCTACAAATGTCATTTTTAAGTTCTTTTTTGTTAAACAAATCGAGCAGTTTTTCACACGAGTAGTAATTCCTGAACCTATGCTGATTTTTAAAGACAGAATCATCTTTTCCTCGACGGACGTCATAATTTTCGAGCTTAGATATCTTCTTGGAACCTGCATCAGATGAACGATAGAGATTTTGATCTTTGATTCCGTTTTCCGTTCCTTTAACCTTTCTACAAAGAGGAGTGAGTTGTATTCTTTCCCATCGTAAGGGACAAGTCGCAACGCGAAGACGAGCAAGAAAAGGTGTTAAATCATTAGCGTAATTAATGCAAAAAGAAAAGAATAAGTGGACCTGTTGCACTCTTCGTTGTGTATAGTCCCACTTGTTTTCCAGTACAGTATACGAAACTAAATTCTTCAAAATGGTTCAAATGGCTCTGAGTACCATGGGACTTAACTTCTGAGGTCTTCAGTCCCTTAGAACTCAGAACTAATTAAACCTAACTAACCTAAGGACATCACACACATCCATGCCCGAGGCAGGATTCGAACCTGCGACCGTAGCGGTCACGCAGTTCCAGACTGTAGCGCCTGGAACCGCTCGGCCACTCCGGCCGGCAAACTAAATTCTTCGAAAGGTTAAAACACGAAAAGAAAAAAATATTGCGACAATAGAGAACTGTTTAGTGACGTTATAGTTTTGTTAATGGAAGCAGTCAGACATCTTAATTTACGGCGTGTTTTGCAACTAGTGCTATTGATTCGCTTAGGATAGGTTGCGAATTTACGCAGTTTTAAGCAATGGGCACTTCAGCGTGGATTTGTAGTCACTTTTGTTAGTTTTATGCTCTTTAGCAAAGGCCATGTGTTGCGTTCTGCAAGAGATGAAATGTTCACTGCTGTGTCCTCTATCGTAACACCCCCACTGAAGCTGTCCATTGGCTTGTCCCGCACTTATTGCACAACTGGTCATGAGCGTATGTTCTTATTGCGACCGTCTGGTCGCTAGTAGGTCGCTGTCGGAGAGTAGCTACGTGAAGAGATATTCAGATGGGAGATTTAATGCCGTCCTACTTCGCTTGTAATCGCTTCTAGTTTACGAGCAGGGAAAGGTGTCATGTTAGCGGCGTCCGAGTGGGGACGGGACAGGGAGATCTAGAAACGGGCGCGCACACCATCCGAGGACATTAGTCAGAGGCCTGAGACGGTGATATTTCACGAGTTGCGTAGGAGGCGTTACGAGGCCGCGCCAGCTGTCGTGCGCTCTATATACTCGCTGCACTTGGCAGCCCACCTATGCGTCATTTATTCAGCGCTGTCAGAACGCCACTCAAGCGCCCGAAAGTTGCAGCTCAAGGTGCAGACATAACACTTCAGCTCCAATAGCAGGCGGTGGATGTTTAAAATCGACGTCTTCATCCTTTTTTCCTGGAGGTCAATTTATCAACACGTGTGAAGGCACCAGGCCAGTCGTACCGCTTTCCGTATTCATCCATTTTGGTATTTCTGTAGCCTCGTAACCAAAAAACTTGCAATACCGTGAAGGCGGCATGCGAAAAACGTGAAATAGCCATGAAGTGAAGTACATGGTTCGATATGCAAATGACTGACATTTCGGCTCAACGATATAGGTGGCAATGACACCGTCTACATTCTCTATACAGAGTGAAATGTATTTAAACCGACAAACCCTGGGAGGTTGTAGGGGACATCAAAACAAATATTTTTCCCTAAAGTCATTTTTTCCTATGATGAGTATTTAAACCGGCGTAGGAAGATTCCTCTGGCGGCAAATTAATTGAACCAACACTTTTCCATTTTTTTATGATCAAGAGACAACACATTAACACAACCGAGTTTCAATTACAGTAGATTTTTAAAAAATGCCTCCATTGACACTTAAACAAAGGTTACACAGTCGGATCATGTTCTGTCTGACACGGGCAAAAACTCCAGGAGTATCCCGAATAGTTCCTGCTGCTGCTACTATCCGAGCAACCAGATCCTCTTCTAATGCAACAGGAGTTGCGTAAACAAGGTTGCGCATCTCTCCCCACACAAAAAAGTCCAGAGGGACATATCTGGGGATCGAGCAGGCCATGGGACAGGTCCACCTCTGCTAATCCACGTATCTGTGAACCGTTGTTCCAGGAACCGACGCACACGACGACTGAAATTTGCCGGCGCCCCGTCATGTTGGAACCACATGCATTGTCTTGAAGGGAGTGGGACGTCTTCCAGCAATTCTGGCAATGCTCTGGCGAGAAAACTGTAATAGTGCCTGCCATTTAATGGCCTAGGGAGCAGATACGGCCCATTTAAACAGTCCCCAACAACACCGACCCAGGCATTAACGAAAAACCGCACTTGATGAGCGCTAGCAACTGTGGCATGGGGGTTGTCCTCACTCAAAACATGCGAATTGTGCATGTTGAAGACTCCATCACGCCCGAACGTTGCTTCATCGGTAAACAACACAGAGGATGAAAATCTAGGATGCATTTCACACTGTTGCAGGTACCACTGCGAAAACTGTGCTCTGGGTCGATAATCAACTGGTTCTAGGTTGTGAAATGGACGTAAATTTGCTCTCGAAGGACTGTTCTTACATTCGTCTGATTCGTTCCCATGTTACGTGCAATTGCACGAGTGCTGATTGAAGGATCCCGCTCCACATGCTGCAAGACAGCTTCCTCAAATTGCAGCGCTCTTACCGTGCGACGTCATCCCTGTCCAGGTAAACTGCTAAATGACCCGGTCTCACGCAGACATCGGTACACAGCAGCAAAGGTCTTATGATGCGGGGTACGGCGATTAGGATATTGTTGTTGATAAACCCGCTGTGCAGCTCGTCCGTTGTGGTGCGCTACATAGTACGAACCAACCATATCTGTGTACTCACTCCAGGTATATCGCTCCATTAGTAAACAGAAACAATGCACTAATACACTGGTGGACAGTAGTTGCCTACAACTGAAGAGCGTAATACGGCCTCCACCGGTTTAAATAATCCTCATAGGAAAGAATGACATTAGGAAGAAATATTTGATTTGAGGTCTCTTACAACCTCCCAGAGTTTAAATACTTTTCACCCTGTACAAGGAAAGATTATACAGCGGGTATAGAAGATCGTGTCGTCCCTCGTGTAAGAAGCAGAAATATTTACCAGCATGTGTCCGAGTCACGCAGCGATAGGATTGTGGGCAGTGGAATGTGATACACCTTTCTACTATCTTGCTGTGCGCGACGTTGGATATCCTACGACTATCATGCGAATATGGAATCGATGGATTCAGGAGGCCCTAGCTATACACCATACAGGACATCAGCGACCACAACCGAGCGAGATAAACAATTTTTAGCACACGAGACTCTCACTCGGAAGGACGAGGTTCAAATCCGCGTCTGACCATCCTGATTTACGTTTTCCGTGATTTCCCTAAATCGCTCCAGGCAAATGCAGGGATGGTTCATTTGAAAGGGCACGGCCGATATTCTTCGCCATCCTTAAATCAAGCCGAGCTTGTGCTCTGCCTCTAATGATCTCGTTGTGGACAGGACGTTAAACCCTAATCTTCCGTTTTTCTTCTTCAGCGGCCACAAACGACTAATGCTCGAAAGGACACGCTTTATTTGCTGGTCGTGCAGTATTTCCAGCTACATCACGTACATCTAGCAGTAAATGGGCTTGTTTTCAACAAATCGGTTATCCACACAGACAGATAGTCGACGTCTGCAGTATTATGGCCCGTCAGCAAAGCAATAATTGTCGAGCTCCCCTTACACGGCAGCAGACAGTGACCCCTCCAGGGGCAATACTGGACACATGTGCTGCACCACTTTACCGTTTCAAACGAGTTCCGATTCGGTGTACAGAATGCGGTGGACGTACCCATGCAGGGAAACTCCTAAAGCCGTCGGTGCAAGGGCCGTGTATTTGAACGTTGAGCGTACCGAGTTTCTGGCGTCACAGCATGGAAAAAGCACGTTGGGGAGACTTTGCCAACGTTCAGAGGAATATCTAGCACGACAGATACTCTGAACGTGCGTTTGGACGTTGACTAATGAGATGGAAGAACGCCACGTACGTCACTTGCACCTCACCTCTTTTCTTTACAGACTCACGAGACGCCATAATGGCTTTCAGCTTTCAGTTGAAGGCCATATGTATACATGCCGTTTCTAAGCATCACAAAATTGAGAATCTGCCGAAAACCCGTCGTTAATTGTATGATTTATTACAAGAAAATGACGGGAAACGTCATATTGATGGTTAAAGAATTACTGTAACTTGGGTATTGTGAAAGTACGCCGTTTCAAGGCAACATCACACTGAGGATCCATAAGAAATGCAATGTTATTGATGCAGTTTGTTACAATTAAATGTGTGTTAATAACTTAGTCACGAGTAAAGCTTTCTGCACACGGCAAGATGCAACGCATGGTGACTAGGCAGGAGTGATCGGTATAGCGCAGTAAGTATCGTCGCAGACTGGTCAGCTATTAGGTGATATTTCGCGGCCTACGAAGTCCAAATGTTTTCTTTACTAGCCTCCGCGTTTTCTAATAGCTCCTGATATTTTCTTATTAGTTTAATGAAGGTACATTATATAACATTCCATGTTATGTAAATACAAGTGCGGTATTTCTGAGGAGTGAGTTTGTTCGATTGGCTTAATCTATAAAACAGCTTGCACTAAGTAGTCAGATATTCTGCACTTTCTTGTTTTAAATTTTTTATTTAACATGTTGTAAAGGTTTTGCTGCTGAATAGGGTCAGTGATCAAGTACGAATTTTTATCGCACTATTTGTAATGGAACTTTTATAAGCCGACGTCTTTCCTTATTGACTGGACATGGTTCTTTTCTTTTTGCCGTATAACATGTCCATGGTGATTGAAGTTTTTATCTATGTATGGTACAGACAGAACAACATAACTATCATATGGGCAACGGTGCAAATGTGCGTTTTAATACAGATAACATAGAAATTTTACGTCCGTCTCTTTCGTAAACAGTGATGTGCGAGCCAGATACAGCCGACAACTGCCGCTGGAGCGCGCTGCGATCCCGTATACTACGTTGAGAACACGGACCGTGTGCACAGGTCGCATCGTTTCTGAGCGTTCAGCTGCACGTTGAACTCGGCACGCTCAACGTTGACGTTCGACAGCACGGTCCGTGTTCCGACAGCATAACACAACTAATATTTGCCCTGTAGCACGCGTGCCTGGCACATGCGGCCAGGACCTTGCGTGATGGTATAGGATGCCACTGGATGTCAACTTGAGCATCTCTGGTTCGCAAAGCCGGCCATTTCGACAGCAGTCGGTGACCGGTCGCTGTGCCCTCCCTTCGATGTTTCCGTGACGTCATCTTTCAACAGGATATCGCCAGACTGCAAGTTGTCCGTGCCGTCCTGACCTACCAGTATACAGTGTGTGTCCGTTGCTGTTGCGAGCACGTTCTGTGGATCTCGCATCTAATGAAAACATCTGGTAGTGTGTTGCTGAGAGACTGGCACGCCATTACTCGCCAGCCACCATGGCTGAAGAAATCTAGCATGGAGTTGAAGCAACACGGAATAACATCCCCGTATCTGCCACCCAAGTACAGTTAGCCTCGATGCCTAGTTAGGATAGAGATAGGAGTCACAGCTGTGTGCACCAGATTTCGTACCCTGTACACTCCCAATTAATCTAAAATTAAAATTGTTTATTCAACCTCTAAAATACGGCATACGTGAAAGAAGTAAAATTTCGTTATTTGCTACTCTTCCTGGCATTTCAGTTTTAATGGCAAGTAGTCTATTTCATTTCTTCATATTCTCTAAATAATACAGCACCATTATAATCTTCCATAAATTATCGTCTTTCTGCAGGCTTCAGCTTCAAAAATAGAATAATTTATTTCTTGAAGAAGCGTCGGTGAAACCAATTAAGTCCATGAAGAAACTAGTTGTAGAGCAGTGGTTGCCAATCTGGGGGTAATAACCACCTGAGAGGTAACTGTAATTTTCTGAAGGGTAAAAACAATTGTGTTATGGTTACGAAACTAAATTATTTTTAAAAGAGTATTACTATTATCACTACAACGTGCCGCTGTAATACTGATTACGTAAGTAATACTGATTACGTAAGTTACCATTAATTACATGTCACTGAGATTCTAGCATTAACGCATGGTTCAGTGTGGTGGAGGTTACTAATGTCTGAACATCATCTTTGTCACATACTCCATGCTTTGTTCGAAGCATCTAAGACAGTAAAATTGAGGTTACACTTTACATACGCTTAACTACCTCATGAAAATGCCTTTAAAGAGTTCCATGTAGTTCCAGAAAAGACAATAAATTGATTCATTATTATTATTATTAGGAGCAGTGGTGGTAGTAGTAATAGTAGTGGTGATCGGACACAATGCATTGGCAGTCTGAAGTCTTCTCCAAGTTCTGCCAGTTCGGAAGTCAGGAGTTTGGCAATCAAGTGATTTACAAAGAGTATGGTTAAGTATGAATCACTCATTTTAATTTAGTTGATTTTGAATAGGGGTGTAGGGTGTGGGTGAAGTATCGCTAAGGATAGGAGTGCTCCAGAGAAAGCATGTTTTGTAACAAGTGTCTACCCACAGTGTGAACAGTTAGCATTCTTTTCTGAGGAGGATTTGTGTGTAGTACTGGCAATGCACTGGGAATTGCTTCATCAGTCTATAAAAAAATGTTGTTGGAAATGAGCAGAATCAACTGTCTCATTGACTCATTATTTAATGGTTTAATAAAACAAGCGGAAAAACTATATATCATTTATCTTTCATCATTTATAAAATGCAGCATTCAAAGAAAATATTTTTTCATTCTAAAGTGTAGTTAGACGCTAATGTAGACAACTGATAATAGCGGAGCGGGAGGGGGGGGGGGGGGCGGGTAATGGTCTCAGGAAGGTTGGGGACCACTGGTGTAGAGACACGAAACGAGTAGTTATTCTCCATTACAATTGGTTTTTTACTTAAACCAGCTAATTGTAGCAGCCGCAGCGTATGCTGTTGCTCCTATAAGACGTAAATAAAATTTAAAGGGTTGCTTTCCACGGGTGAATCAATGCCACAGCACTTCTCCCTCTCTAAGGCGCTGCAGTGCTGTACTGTGCTGCTGGTCCCGGCGGAGGTTCGAGTCCTTCCTCGGGCATTGGTGTGTGTGTTTGTCCTTAGGATAATTTAGGTTAAGTAGTGTGTAAGCTTAGGGACTGATGACCTTAGCAGTTAAGCCCCATAAGAATTAAAAAAAAAAAAAAGAACTTCTCCCTCATCCAACGTTCAGAATTTCTGAAATAGTGCTGCATGAGTAGGTAGATCAGTCGGGACTCGTGGTCTCCTTCTTTTTTACACTTTCGATCATCTTCGGTTGTTAGTTTGGATCAGGGCTCGCAGACCATCGCAGCTCCACAATTCTGTGCTCGTAGTTAGGTCTCCTGGGATAGAAATGACATTTTATCAGGGTTCTAGCACTTTATTTTCAGTTCACTCCGTCACTACTTTTCTCCGCCTGGTTATACATTAACGATCGTTTTCAGTTTCGTGGCTGTTGGGCTTTTACGAAGTGGAACCACTCCCTGACATCAACCTGCAATCTGTTAAACATAAACTGCCTTATGCGTAGGCACTCTTCTCCGTAACATTCCGGTTGAGATAACGGCTTCAACTACGAATGTACCGGCCACAAGTGTAAATTCTTCTTCCATTAAGCTCTCAGAGATATCGAAGCGCGGGTGAAGAAAAGATTAAAGGACTCTTTCGGCAGTGAAAATAAGCGTTGACATTCCCTTAATACTCTGTGGAAGTGCTGGTAACCGGAAACTAAAAGTCGGAGAAGCTTTGGTATGTAACTGCACGAAACTGTTAAGAAATGATTGTAAAGATAAATTACTATGCGCGTTCGGAAAGTCTCCCCAACGTGCTATTCCAAGCTATGACGTCAGAAAATCGGCAAACTCAGCGTTCGAATGCACGCTCCCAGTGCAAACGGCTTAAGAATGGCTTCCGGAGCATAGGTGTAGTACCTCGTGGAGGTCAAGGTAGGCTCGACATGCCGGTGACATCGGCGCGATGTAGCCGTGGAGACACCTGACTGTGGATGGGGTCTTCGGCTGGTCGCTTGGCAACGCAGACGCAGCGGGAGAGATAGCTGGCAGCGTCGCGACGCCAGCGACGCCGGCCGCCATTAGACGGTGGTGGGGGGGAGGGAGGGGGAAGGGGCAGGGGAGAACGCTCTGGGCGCTGACTCAAGGTGTCGGGCGTCTGTGGCGACCGGCGTCCGGCGACGCGCTGAGAATAGACCGTCTGCTCCAGAACGTTCTGGCGCCCATGCGGAGCAGGCAGGTGCACGGCCGGCGGTCCCGGCGCCGCTCTGGTGTTGCATCCACCACAGCTGACGCAAGAGGCATTCCCTGGCAGCCGGCGAGCTATAAAATTTGTGCTCTGGCCGAGCTGACCGTGTGTTGTGCCATGTCCCGTGGCAGTAAGGTTTTCAGGCCAAGTCCAGTAGTCTACACTCTCTTCAAAGACGGAACGCTACAACGGGAAAAAAAGCAGTCATTTCGCGTTGGCTGTGGTGAAAGAACTGTTACACCATTTGTAGACACACGTAATCACCACTATCGTCATCACTGCATAAGGGAAAAGACATCACTATACAGCTACGAAATTTTATTTGGCTTCAAAATGGTACTGTGACGTTCTGAAACAGCTATGATTACATGCGAATACTGAAAATTTCATTCATCCCGGCCAAAGTCAATAATTCCCCTTGTCGCCGAAGCATTCCATTTCTGGTCTTGGCCCGACGCTCCTATTTTCATGGAGAGTAACGCGACAAGTGGACAGAGAAGAGTCAATACTGGGTCCAATCACATTAATGTTACCACCGCCTATGTTCGAAATCAACGTGCAGTAACCACTCGCAGACCACAAGCGGCAGCACTAGAAATGGAGGATACATAAAGCGTTTCGGGTGAACGCTGAAAACAGTGCAGTCTTTGTCGAAATGTAGAAATGGACTGAATTCTCTGGTGTCGAAAATGATAGGATCATTTACTTTCGGGACATGGATGCAATCATTTCCGAAACAGCTAAGTTTGTAAAATGTTCGCGACAAAATGGCACTCTCCAAAACCGGTGCAGAGGGAACTGTGGTGCATCACGGCCCTAGATGAGGTGTGAACAACTACGGAGATATGTACAGGTGAATAGAAATGGTTCAAATGGCTCTGAGCACTATGGGACTTAACAGCTGAGGTCATCAGTCCCCTAGACTTTGAACTATTTAAACCTAACTAACATTAGGACATCACACACATCCCTGCCCGAGGCAGGATTCAAACCTGCGACCGTAGCGGTCGCGCGGTTCCAGACTGAAGCGCCTGGAACCGCTCGACCACTACGGCCGGCACAGGAGAATAGACGTGGATGGACTGTTCGGCTGGTCCCGGCGGAGGTTCGAGTCCTCCCTCGGGCATGGGTGAGTGTGTTTGTCCTTAGGATAATTTAGGTTAAGTAGTGTGTAGGCTTAGGGACTGATGACCTTAGCAGTTAAGTCCCACACAATATACGTGGAACTCTTGACCAACTGACGGTTCAGGTCTCCTCAATGACCTTTCAGAAAACGTTGTTACGTATGGGCCTCCGCAGCAGACGCCTGATTAATGCACCCATGCTGACTGCCCTTCGTAGGTGACGAAGGCTGGAATTTGCACGCCAGTACCGCAGCAGAGCGTTTACTGCATGGTGACAGGTGGCCTTTTCAGATGAATCTATGCTCTGGCGCGAAACGTCTGAAAGCAAACACCCTGCAACAATCGTCAAAAGGATTCAGGCCGGAGGAGGGAGCGTTGTGGTCTGTCGAATGTTTTCGTGGCATTCCTTGGGTGATCTCGTTATTCTGGAAGGCACAGTGGATATACTCAAGTACGCATCTACCCTTGGGGATCATGTCAACCCGTACGTGCAGTTTTTTTTTCCCCTACCTCCCGCATCTATCAGCAGGGCATTGCAACGTGCCACACTGTACGCAGTGTACGGGCGTGGTTCGGAAAGCACCAGGACGCGTTTACGGTACTCCCCTGGCCACCAAACTCCCAGGATTTACACACAGTCGAGAATCTCTGCGATAACCTCGATCGGACTGTTCGCGCCAACGATCTTGAGCCACGAAAGCTAGTGCAGCTGGAGTCGGCATGACCCCACATCCGTACCTCCCAGAACCACATCGTCTCTCTTGCTGCGCGTCTCACAGCTGTACACGCAGCAGAAGCTGGTTACTCAGGCTATGACAGCTGGTCACATTAATGTGCCTGGACAGTGTAAATCACATGTCTGTTCCTGAAACGCAACATATACCATCGAAGTGTTGTGGCCATCCAGGAACACTGGTGGAACCTGAGGATGATCCCAGCAGAGGGATCGAAACGTTGAGCACTGAAGAGCAATATGAGGCAGCGTAACGACTCAAAAGATAGTGTCCTCGATGACAACGGTCGCAAAAGCTTGTAGGCTTATATTAGCAGACTGACTTGTATCGATATCATCACTCGCTTCCGGTCGAGCGGTTCTAGGCGCTTCAGTCCGGAACCACGCGGCTGCTACGCTCGCAGGTTCGAATCCTGCCTCGGGCGTGGATGTGTGTGATGTCCTTAGGTTAGTTAGGTTTAAGTAGTTCTAAGTCTAGGGGACTGATGACCTCAGATGTTAAGTCCCCAAATGCTGAGAGCCATTTGAACCATTTTTGAACCCTCAGGGAGTAATACCGCCAGGTTGGAAACCACTGCCATACAACAACCAGTACTAGGTTCCCATCCCGGGCCCTACCGTGCGGAGCTTCCCAGTTACACTTCGCATCGCCCCTCCCATAGTTTTGGTTGCTCCTTCACGCGCCGCGCAGATAGCCGATTGAGTTGGTGTCAGCGGGCGCCAGACAGTCGCGTCAGAAGGCTTCCGGTAGCCGCGTGGTGCCTGGCGCGCCGCTGATGGACTGTGCCGTGTGAGGATGGGATCAATAAGCCCCGGCGGCCTCCTTTGGCCACAACTATCGACCCGGCGCGACGCGCCTGCAGGAATCGCCGGCGCCGCCTTCCGTCTTTCATGGCTCGCGATCCTGCGGCTCCTCCGTGTCTCTGCACAATCGCTGGGAGGTAAGGCGACTCCTACCGGGAACGGCTGTCAGGCATTTTCGGAGATCTTCCAAGAGATTTATGCGCTCCACTTTCGACAGGAAAAATATCGCAGGATTTCCTCTTCTGACTCCATGAAGTTCAAGGAATACCGTTTTCGACAGGAAAGATATCACAGGATTTCCTCTTCTGACTCCATGAAGTTCAAGGAACACCCATAATTTGGTAGTCCCAATAAAGATGGTATATTATGTTTATGGTGATGCTGTGTTGTTGTCGTCTTCAAAGCGAAAATTTGTTTGATGCAGCTGTCTCCGTCTTGAGCAAGTATTTTCACGTCTGCATAACTACTGCAACTTAAATCAATTTTACGCTCACTACGTTCAAGCCATGGTCTCCTCCATCCACAGTTCTTACTCCAAATATTGCCCTCTACTATCAAATTAGCGATTCCTTAACGTCTCAGGATTTGCCCTACCAACCGATCCCTTCCTGTAGTCAATATGTGTCATAAAGGCCTACCCCAATTCGATTCAGTACCTGTTCATTAATTACTCTTTCCACCCCCTCTCTCCCTATAAGGCTCACCTCAGACAAATACTTTCAGAAAAATTTCCTAACATTTAAATTTACATCGGGTGTAAAAATTTTTTTGTTTTTTGGAACGCTTTTCTATTTCCACTCTATATTCTCTTTACTTTTGCCATCACCCATTACCTCTCCTACCACCTTTAGTGACTCGTATCCTAGTCTGAGTTCCCTCCTATTATCAGTCTTAATTCAACCCCCCCCCCCCCCCCTCCAATTACTCTCGTTTTCCATTTATTGGCTCTGAGCACTATGGGACTTAACATCTGAGGTCATCAGTCCCCTAGACCTTAGAACTACTTAAACCTAACTAACCTAAGGGCTTCACACACATCCATGCCCGAGGCAGGGTTCGAACCTGCGACCGTAGCGGTCTCGCGGTTCCAGACTGAAGCGCCTAGTACCGCTCGGCCACACCGGGCGGCTTTCCATTTATTGATCTTCATCTTCTAACCTATTTTAAACAAACTGACCTTTCTGTTCAACATATTTCTCATCTATATGAGAAAAAGTACCACCACAGCTGTACCTTGAGAATGTCCTTATTCTATCATACGACTAGATTCGGCGTCACATTACCGCCATCCTCAGGCCCTGCCACTGGATTTCCTTCGTGCATTTTCTGTGGGCTCCTTGTTGCTAGCACACGTGGGCTAGCTTTCATCAGGAGTCTACACTCGACGCCGTGTTGTCTCCAACACTGCATTGTAGACAACACGGTGTCGAGTATAGACTCCAGATTAAAGCTGGCCCATGTCAGCTTGTAACAAGGTTCATACAGTAAATGCACGAAGGAAATCAAATACTCTTTTGGTAGTGGTGGGGCCTGAGGATGGCGGCAATATGCCGCCGAAACTAGTCCTGTGATAGAAAAAGACATTCTCAAGATACAGCTGTGGTGGTTTACTGCCAATCTCATTTATGCTACTCAGAGTTACTTCCGCCTTTCTTTACTTTAAATCCATATTCTGAACTCATTACTGTTCATTCTGTTCAACAGGTACTGTAATGCTTTTCTACTTTCATAGACAATAGGAATGTCGTTTATATCCTTTCACCCTGAATTTAACCCCACTTCTAAACCTGTCCTTTATTTCCTTCATTGCTTCTTCGATACTCATGTTTGCCACACAGCCTTTTCAATCCAAGTCTTGTTTTCCATTCGTATTACTCCCTCTCGGTTCTGGTACTTTTTGTAAATTACCCGACTTTCTCTGCAGCTTATACCAATGTCTTCCGAGAATTTCGAACATCTTACACAATTACACGTTGTCGAACGTTCTTTTTAAGCCGAAAAATCCTATGAAAGTGTCTTGATTTTAAGCACTGCCTTTGATATCGAGCACAATGTAAGGAATGCCTTTTTGATGCCTTTATCTCTCTTGCCATCCAACTTGTCGTCATCTAACAACTCATTTTTCTTTTCCAGCCTTCTAACATACTATAATTGTCGGCAACTTCGATGCTTGAGCTGTCAATCTGATGGCACGATAACCCTCGAACTTATCTGCCATGGATATCTTTGCTACCTTAGTTGAGTGAAACATTGTGTGCCACTTAAGGAGAACAGGTTGAGATATTGGCCGGTGGAAAGTGATAGCTGTTTGGTCTCGGCAGAACGTGACTCTAATAACTGACAGAAAGATAGTCGAGAGTAAGAAAGGAATCGCGCGAAAACCGACACGCCCGAGGACCTTGCGGTCGGGAGTGCAAGCCGCAGAAGTGGAACGAAGGCTGGTGAGTCATCCGCGGTGGCACGTAAGCAGGAGAGCAACGACGAATGTACACTCCCAGCGTCACACTGATAGTGCGCTTACGTTGACGAGTTACAGGGCCTCGCCAAAGAGGAAGGGCGGTTCCGTTGCACGGCAAGCAGTGTATTAACTTGACTTCTGTTCAATTCATCCTCACGAATGGCACCTTAGAGGTTGTTGCTGTTGATGATGATGATGATGTTGTGGACATCAGACGGAAGACTGGTTTCGTGCAGCTCTTCATGTTGCTCTATCTCCGAATAGCTACTGCAACTTATAATATCCTTGTGAATCTCCTTACTGCATTCATTTCTTGGTCTCCCTCTACGATACCCCCCACTTTCCTCCACAACTAAATTGGTGATCCCTTATGTCTTAGAACGTGTCCTATCAACGGATCCCTTCTTTTAGTCAAGGTGTGCCACAAATTTATGTTCTCCCCAGTTCAGTACCTCCTTTTGTGATCCTCAAAAATGGTTCAAATGGTCTCAGCACTATGGGACTTAACATCTGAGGTCATCAGTCCCCTAGAACTTAGAATTACTTAAACCTAACTAACCTAAGGACATCACACACATCCATGCCAGAGGCAGGATTCGAACCTGCGACCGTAGCGGTCGCGCGGTTCTAGACTGAAGCGCCTAGAACCGCTCGGTCACTGCGGCGGGCTTGTGTGATCTACCCATATAATCTTCTTCTGTAAAGCCACATTTCAAAAGCGTTCACTCTCTTCTTGTCTAAACTGTTTATGGTCCGTGTTTCACTTACATGCATGGCTAACCTCAAGACAGATACCTTCAGAAAAGACTTCCTAACACTTAAATCTATATTCGATGTTAACAAATTTCACTTCTTCAGTAAAGTTTTTCTCTCCATTGCCATTTTACATTTCATATCCTCTCTACCTCGGCCATCATCAGTTATTTTATTGCCCAGATATTCATCTACTACTTTAAGTGTCTCGTTTCCTAATTGCCTAAGCATCCCCTGATTTAATAAATTACATTTCATTATTCTCGTTTTGCTTTTGTTGACGTTCAGCTTATATAGCCCTTTCAAGGCACTGTCTATTCCGTTCAGTTGTTCCTCCAATTCCTTTGCTGTCTGTGACAGAATTAAAATGACGTCAGTAAATCTCAAAGGTCTTATTTCTTCTCCCTAAACTTTAATTCCGAAAAAAAAAATTTCTTTAGTTTCCTTTACTGCTTGTTAAATGCGCATATTGAATCGGGGATAAATTGCAATCCTGTCTCACTCTCTTCTCAACCACCGCTTCCATTTCACGCCCCTCAATTCTTACAACCGCCATTTAGTTTCTGTACAAGTTGTGAATAACCTTCCGCTCTCTGTATTTTACCCCTGCTACCTTCATAATTTGAAAGAGACTCTTTCAGTCAACCTTGGAAAAGATTAGTTTGGATTCCGGAGAAATATCAGTTCATAACGTGTCTTAGAAGATAGTTTAAGGAAACGTAAACCTACGTTTATAGTATTTGTAGACTTAGAGAAAGCTTTTGACCTTAGGGATCCTCTGCCGTACATTATTAGTATATTGTTTCTGGATGTTCCATTCATCGGACTTAATGATGGTATTTATGCAAAAGATTATTTATTCAGGAAAAATGCATCTTGGAAATTAGCAAATCGCTTCAGCTGTATGAAAATCCTTTTTATTGTACTCACGACCAGTTCGTGGCGTTACAACCACATCTTCAGGTGAACATATAAGTCAGGTCATAAGATGAGCAACACTGGGGATGTATGGAAGATCCAACATTCGTCGTCAACGTAGAATGAAAACTAAACCGCTAACGCAAATATAAAAGCTTCAACCTAGCGACCGTATCACAATCACCAATTAATCCTTAGCGGTCTAGTTATCACTCTGAATAGAGGACGAATGTTGGGTATTCCATACATGTCCAGTGTCGCTCATCTTACGACTTGACATATATTTTCACCCGAAGATATGGTTGTAAATGCCACGAAATAGGTCGTGAGGCAAGTGAAAAGGATTTCATACAGCTGAAGCGGCTTTCTTATTTTCATGATGATGGTATTTGGTTTAATTGGGAAGCCTTAAACTGATATTTTCCACGAGAAATGTTTTCAGAAAGAACTGGACAATAATAGTAGCACTGATTTTCGACCTGGTAACTCATCACTTTATGAACTTCAGTATTTCTCCTCCACAAGCGCAGCTGACGATGAAATTCTATGTTTTCGATATAGATCATGTGAGTGAAATGCCATCAGTAAAACAGCTAAAAGATCACTGCTGGTTTTTCGCAGTCTGAGGATGGTGTAGTTCTGTAATTTAGCACATCTTTGGTGAGGTCCCCAGACAGGTTCTCGTACTATTCGTTCATCTTGTTTCGACAGTTGATGTCACCCTTTCATAACTGTGTAAGATATTTTCATCCTTAATGAAAACGTTTGTTCCGTTCATTTAAATATGTTCGTGACTTTAAAAAATAAGTTCAAAAAAATGGTTCAAATGGCTCTGAGCACTATGGGACTCAACTGCTGTGGTCATAAGTCCCCTAGAACTTAGAACTACTTAAACCTAACTAACCTAAGGACATCACACACATCCATGCCCGAGGCAGGATTCGAACCTGCGACCGTAGCGGTCGTGCGGTTCCAGACTGTAGCGCCTTTAACCGCTCGGCCACTCCGGCCGGCTAAAAAATAAGTAAAACGACTTGTACAGAAACCAGACTGCAGTTGTGGACCGAAGGATTTGAGAGAGCGAAAGTAGCAGACAATGGAGTGAGACAGGATCCTGACCTACACTTTTCCCAGAGATGTTCAGTAGCTTCGATATCCTGTTCACGTTGAGAACCGTTCTGCTCCGCAAAACAGCCATCAACTGCAGACCACACCTCTTTATTTCTGGCAAATCTTTTAACACCAAGCTATTTCTTCAAGTTTGGAAACAGAAAATAATCAGAGAGGGCCAAATCTGGCGAACAAGGTGCGTGAGGAAGGAATTCGAACTTTGACTTATTGATTTAAGTCTTGTAATGGAGGTGTGAACTGGCGCATTGTCGTGATGAAACAAAACTTTCTTTTTCGATAACTGTGCCATTTTTGCTCGATTTAAATCATTCAAACGCAGCAATCAGTTCACATGATACTCAGGATTGATTCCTTTTCCTTTTTGAAAATAATCAATGAAAATTATCAGATACGCACCCAAAATACTGACGCCATGACACTGTCAGTAGGTGGAGCTGTCTTCACCTACTTCGGAGCCAATTCTCCCCTTTCAGTCCACTGTTTTGACTGTTACTTCAGCTCAGGTGTGAAGTTATGGACCCATGAGCCACCCGTAGTTATGAATCAACGGAAAACCGGACTTTTTATTGCAGCGCAAAATCACGAAACAGTCGACTGAAACATCCTCACAACGCTATTTTTGTTCCAGTGTGAGTAACTGCAGCACCCATCTTGTGCACAGCTTTCTCGTGTCCAGCCATATTTGCAAGCTGTATGCGAGCTACTGCTTTATTTGAAATGCCTGCTAGCTCGCACACATTCAGTCGACAGTCACACAATACCATATCCTGGATTTTTTCACAATTTCTGGCGTGGTCACTTCCTTTGGTCGACCATTGCGATGTTTGCCTTAGTATCGCGTACGGTCTCGGTTAAGTTCTGCCACTCAGTATTTTACCGTTGTAAACGAAAAAGGAGACCCCCAGATTTGAATGTACACTGCGCAACACAATTAAAAGGTCACTTTTTTGTAACCTCGTCATTTTCTCCCATTGCGACGGAGAAGTTCGCAATTTACCTCGAAGGCGCCTACAGCCTTCCTCTGTAATGGTGTAGAGTCATGGTGCCTTGCGACGTCACCCTTGGGCACGGCGACTCTTAAGCGAGCAAGGTGTGGAAACATGCTGGAAACAAATCCAGAGCTCAGACGCTCATATGAGGTGGATTAACGATGTCACATTGGCACCAAATTTCTACCCAACGCTTCTGTGGACGTTTCATCCGATGGGAAAATCGTAAGGCACCGCTGCCGCCCCCCCCCCCCCCTCCCTCCTCCCTACCGTTACCCACATTTCGTCTCTTCTTTTGACGTCTCAGTAATGGAGGTCAGAACCGCTACGCCCAGTGTTGAAATCACGAGGCTTTTTTTATAAGTTTCCCAGTAAAACATTTCAGACACACCATCGCTCATAATAAACGCAAATAGACCTCAGCAGATGGCAGACATGGTGTCAGTGGAACCACCTATTCCTTGGGGCGTTCATGAGCAAACATTTCTCGGTCGAAAATGACTGTGTGGAGTGCGATGTGCAACAGGACGACAGACATTGCTGACACATTGGCTGAAAACTCGTTCCCAATACCTGCCAAATAAGCACGAAACAAGTTACCATCGTCGAACTTCAGCTTCGTAATGTTGGTACTTTCTACTATAGTTATTTGTTTGAAACAACTGCTATCTGTATGTTAGCTCGGCACGTCTGGGGCTGTCCACATAGGTGATATGCAGTTTGTAACTTAAACCCTTGTGTACTGACAAGATTTATTTTACAGTAGGGCAGTATCTGTAATTTAGCGTGTCTGTATCGTAGGATGCAATGTTCCTTCAGACATGCATGCATGTCCTAAGAAACAGTAATCGCAAATTGTGTATATGATTTTACACCAGCTATACAACTTTCTAGCAATATATGAAAATTTATGCCGGAGCGGGACATCAACCCGGATTCCCCGCTTTATGCGAGTGGTTGCCTTAACGACTTTGGCTATACGTGCACGACACACCATAGGACCCAAATTTCCATATGTCCAAGTGCCTTACGTCCTACACTGCTCGCATATAAATAGTACGATTCTTGCACAGGGAAAGTCATTGTTTTTGTTCGTCAGACTGCCTTGCTTTTGGCATGAAATACTGTAGGGCAGTGTATGTATTTTACAATGTCCGTACAGCAGTATTCGGTGTTCCTTTGGAAATGTAAGGACGTCCGAAGAAGCAGACACTGATGACGATTGACACTAGGATACTTCCTGGCATATTAAAACTGTGTGCCGGACCGAGACTCGAACTCGGGAACTTTGCCTTTCGCGGGCAAGTGCTCTACCATCTGAGCTACCCAAGCACGTGCCTGTGAAAGGCAAAGGTCCCGAGTTCGAGTCTCGGTCCGGCACGCAGTTTTAATCTGCCAGGAAGTTTCTTATCAGCGCACACTCCGGCGCAGAGTGAAAATCTCATTCTGGTGACAACAGGATATTTGGAAGTTTGGGTCTGGCCGTGCACTGATATCCGAAGCTATTAAGGCGACTGCTCGTGTAAAGCGGGAAATACGAGATCGAATCCCGCTCCGCCACAAATTTTCATGTGTTATTAGCAAATCGTGTGAATAGATTTCGTCCTTTTATATTGAGCAAATGTTGGCAAATTCGGCGCCGCTGACGTCGAGCGGCGAGCAGCATGTTGGGACGTGACGTGTCGAGGCGAGGCGCCACCTCTGCAGCTGCCGTGTCGTAACGCGGCCCATGATGTCACGGCCTTGGCTGCGGAATTGGAAGCGGCGCGCAGGTCTCCGGTTACCTCTGGCCACGCGCCACGCGGCCCGCAGTGTCTGCACAGTGCTCGCGAGCGCGCGGTGTCATAGCTGGAATTAAACGCGTTGCGAGAAGCCGCGGTCAGAGGCCGTCCCGGGAGATAACGGCCTCCTTATCCGCATCCTCTCCAGCGGGCAGTATCGGCACTCGTTCGAGAGAGCTGCAACGCCCGGAGATGTCAGCCGAGGCGCCGCCGGGCAAGTGCAACGAAACACCTGCAGTATCACTAAAGTGCGGTTTTTTCTGGCAGATATGCTGTTCCACCTGCCTCGTCCTCGGCGCTTCCCTCGTCTTTGCGCGATGCCCCAATCGCTGCTGTGACCGTATTCCACGCATTTTTGGCGAAGTATGGCGCGCGAGATAAACTACACGACCTATTGCTAATAAATTGCTCGACATGTTTATTGGCATACAGGAATTCAGTCTCAGCTGTGCTACATTTTTGGCTCTAAGCACTATGGAACTTAACATCTGAGGTCATCAGTCCCCTAGACTTAGGACTACTTAAACCTAAGGACATCACACACATCCATGCCCGAGGCAGGATTCGAACCTGCGACCGTAGCAGCAGCCTGGTTCCGGACTGAAGCGCCTAGAACCGCTCGGCCACACCGGCCGGCTGCCACATTTTTAAAAACGCGTAAATGACGTTCGCCAGATCCGCTTCCACACGCGAGACAAGATAAAATAGTCACTACTCCCATCCACTAATAAGACCTGTAGCAATCACTACTTTCAAAGACAAATAGCAAATCATAACACAAAAAGGCGAATATGCCCTTGGCAGTGCAGAGTTATGGAGGTATAACAAGGGAATTAGCATTTCGACTCACCTGGCAGCTTCTAAGACATTTAAAACAAAACCTCTTGGCGTACTCGCCCTTTTAATCCACACCCAGAAATTTTATTCCCCCAGAAAAACTTTTTTAGCCGTTACTCATATGATCCTCAGCCATACGATATTATACAGGACTTCTCAGCACGATTCTCCTTCACACACCCGGCGTACAAAAATGCCTCTCACAAAACTTAATCATGCGCACATTTTCGGCTGCAAATGGACGTTAAAGATTGGAAGTCTGGCAACACTGTTATCACATGTACGGTAACTCATCGACCAGCAGGCAGGAGAAATGCTGTGCAGTTGGTGCAGTGGATAGCGTATTGCCTTAGCATGCACGAGGGTGAGAGTTTGTTTTTACTTTCTTAAAGCCGGCCGGAATGGCCGAGCGGTTCTAGGCGCTACAGTCTGGAATCGCGCGACCGCTACGTTCGCAGATTCGAATCCTGCCTCGGGCATGGATGTGTGTGATGTCCTTAGGTTAGTTAGGTTTAAGTAGTTCTAAGTTCTAGGGGAACGATGACCTCAGAAGTTAAGTCCCATAGTGCTCAGAGCCATTTTTGAACTTCCTTAAATATAGACTGTGTGGTTCGGCATCTGCGTCTTACTCGTCATACATCAACTACAATAGGTCTCCTACAAAACATTTGCGCTTAAAAACTACGAACACTGAAACGGAAATACAATCGTTTCCATTGATTGAGTTTTAGAAAAGCCTTTTGCACGTCGTCGACGCGATTTGTTTCACACCACTGCCTCTACTAGATTCAAAAACCTGTTTCCTATGTGTGGTGTCACCGCCAGACACCACACTTGCTAGGTGGTAGCCTTTAAATCGGCCGCGGTCCGGTAGTATACGTCGGACCCGCGTGTCGCCACTGTCAGTGATTGCAGACCGAGCGCCGCCACACGGCAGGTCTAGAGAGACGTCCTAGCACTCGCCCCAGTTGTACAGCCGACTTTGCTAGCGATGGTTCACTGACAAATTACGTTCTCATTTGCCGAGACGATAGTTAGCATAGCCTTCAGCTACGTCATTTGCTACGACCTAGCAAGGCGCCATTATCATTTGCTATTTATCTTGTGATGAATGTACCGTCAGACCGATGTTCACCAGTTATGGATTAAAGTTAAGTATTCCAGAAGCTACGTACTTTTTTTACTAGACTCAACTCCTTTAACTGTTCCAGACCTCACACCAGCCTGCGTGAGCTTAAACGCGTGCCTTTCGGCTTTCTCTCATAGTGGCTTGGCTGTCTTGCCAAGTCACAACACCATGTACCCTCCCTCAATGGTAACGCATGGAGATACGTAGTAAACAGCATGCGCTTTTCAGACTCAATGTTGAAAGGTATAACTAGTGGTTCTATTATGATAATGCATACAAATGGTAACCGAGTTTGGAAATTATTTGCAAAACACGTGATATTTGTCTCAAATGAAATGTAATGGACCTGAACGTAGCAAGAATAATATTTTGGTACTAATCAATGTTACCATTGGGGAAGCGCACACAGCAAACAGGTTTGGAATATATTAGATGCAGTGGTGCGAAACAATTACCGTCGACAAAGTGCAAAAGCCTTCTTTGAAAGCTGACCAATGAAAACGATTGTACTTCCATATCTGTGTTCGTAGTATGTAAATGTAAATGTTTTGTAGAAAACCCACTGTAATCGCTGAATCATGATTAAGACGTCAGATACCGTATCACACGACTACATTTAGCAAATAAAAGCAAATATGCCTTCACCCAGAGTCGAATACTCGGTCTTCTGCGTGCTAACCCAAAACGCTGTCCGCCGCACTAACTGCACAGCGCTATTGCTGTATGCTGACAGAGGTAGTTACCGTATATGTTCTTACAGTGCTGCCAGATTGTCAACCTTTAACGGCCATTTGCTGCGGGAAACATGGGCAGGGCGAAATTTTGTGAGTGACATTTTTGTATTGCTAGTATGCGAGGAAGCGTGCTGCGGAGTATGCGAATTTTCTTCACCCTGTATATTGTTGACTATGGCTGACGAATCTTCTACATTTTGGGTACAGGATCAGGGACTTTAGCCTATAAAATGCAAGATTCAGGTGTGCTATGAAAGCTCACTTGTAAAAAAGCGCGAATATGCCAATATCTTTTGATTTAAATGTCTTTTAAAGGCTGCCAGATAAGTCGAAGAGCTACTTCCCTTCTTTTACATTCCTACCACTGTCCAGGACACATTCGGTTTTTTGTGCTATGATAGGAGCAATTTTTATTTTTCGTTCCCAGCTTTTCCTCTAACATAATTTTGACATTAGACCGCCATAGCTTGGCAGTCGATGTAATGCTTTGTTGACTCGGTCTTTTATTGTCTTTCGAACCATGCTTCTTGTATCGTGCCAACGGATAAAGCTTTCACAAAATAATAGGACGACCATTAATTACATGTATTTATCCATCTTTTTACAAAATTTCAACCGATTCGCTCAAGTCTGAAACACAGAAATGGTGCCCATAAAAACATGTTTTCTGCACGTACAATCGGAGTCAAAGTAGATTTTTGAAGGCGAGTTTTCAATTTTATCGTAAAAATTCACTTTTTTATGTTTGATTTACTTTAAACCGCTTCTGCGCATTGAATTCAGGTAAGAATGAATTTTACTTGCCACATTTTGCTCGACTTCAAACCGCCCTATCTCGGCAACGGGTGAAGATTACTGGGTAAAAAAAAAAAAAATCGTTTTCACTTTATCCATTTATCTACCTTCGTGCAAAGTTTGGACGGAGACGTACAGGTGTAAAGTATAGAAGCGGCGCGCGTCCGTAATTATTTAGGGGTGACTGTTTTCGCACGTAAAATCCGAACGGTTTACATAGAAATAGTGTCATTAGCTGAGCATTAATTTCAGCCCAGTTAAAATGTTTTGCAAACAGAATTAATCGATTCGCACAATTTGCCTGGGCGCCATCCCCGGTCCGTCGTTCAAACCTCGCGTAATATACAGTAACATAGCTACAGTAAGAAAGATGGTCCGGGCTAAACCAAAAATTTTCCAGTCCACGTTCCCAGCTCAAATCGGAACCGAGCACAAAAAACCGCTCCCCCCTCCCTCCCCTCCCCGTCCACGAATACGCGATTCTGCGCGCGGCCTTTTCACATAAATCTGTTACAGCGCTATTCGTCTAGATCACAGCATTATCTGGAATTGAATCACGAATGACTTTAGGAAAACCGGAAAAGAAGAGGGTCGAAACTTTTGAGATGATGTATTACAGAAGGTTGCTGATAAGAAGTGGAGATGTCCTCCACAGATCCGGCGAGGAAAGGAATATGAAGAAAACAGTAATTACAGTAAGGGACAGGATAATGCGGTATATGTTAAGACACTAGGGAATAAGTTTCAATGTACTACTGGGAGCAGTAGAGTGCAAGAACTGCAGGGGAAAACAGACTGGAATAAATTCAACAAATCACTGAGGACATTTGGAGTAAGTGCTGGACTGACAAGAGTAGGATACTCCAAACGGGTCACTGAATCTGCTCATTTTTCGCACGATAATAGTACATATTTCGATGTAATAGACGCTGCACCAATAGGATACACTTTTCATGCGTTTCCGAGTAATCGGCCATGAATACCATACGAGAGCCCCTGCCGTCGAGCGGTGACATTTGCGTCACTGGTTAAGGCGCCGACTACATGGAGTTCTACTCATACGTCACTTTTTGCTAGCCTCTCCCCAAACGCTTTCCTCGCTACAACGAATCAATAATAACAATAATAATGATAACAGAGTTACACTAGTGGCGAGGTCTAATAAAGCATAGTGATGAAATCGACATTTATTCATCGATGCATTTGTGCGCCTATCGATTCAGTGTACATTATGAGAGGTGTGACTTCACTGCGACACGCTCATCAATGTGTCAGTATTTAAATGTTCATTCCATCACGATTCCCTATTAAGCATCTCCACGAACATGCCATATAGTGATTATCATTAATATTATTGCTTCTTTCTGAAGAAAGATCACAGCGACAGACATGTTTCACGAAAGATGAGGGGGAAAAAAAAGTATCGAAACTAGAACAATGTCTGGTCATACTTCTACTTGGACACTTCAGCCAGTTGCGCAAACGCGACTGCTCGACGTCTGATGTTCTCATATGGCATTCAAAAAGTTGGCAAATTTTTTCGGGAACGAGTTCAAATGGCTCTAACCACTATGGGACTTATCGTCTGAGGTCATGAGTCCCCTAGACTTAGAACAACTTAAACATAACTAACCTAAGGACATCACATACATCCATGTCCGGGCAGGATTCGAACCTGCGATCGTAGCAACAGCGCAGTTCCAGACTGAAGCGCCTAGAACCGCTCGGTCACAGCGGCCGGCCCGGGAACGAGCAAGAGCGGAATCGTACTTCGACATTTTTTTGGCTTCGGTGTGAATTATACTTGTTAAATATGTTAGCAAAATCGTTGGCACGGTGGGTGTAAGCTTCACTTGTGACATGGAGAGGAAGTCGTATGAGGCCGCAAGAGCCCAGTCAGAAGCCTGATGAGAAAACGCGCGGTCTGTCCACATGAAACATTCCTGATTTCCAGAACCTATGAAACGTAGATACACTCAAAGGATTAAAAAAAATGCACCACAGAGGGATTATGAGAATAGGACGGAATCACTAGAAGTGATGTACAAGTACAGACAAGCAATGATAACAGTTTCAGAAAAATTGGATGATTTATTCAAGAGAATGAGCTTCACAAATTGATCAAGTCAATGGCGCAGTGATCCACCTCTGGCAGTTAAGCAAGCAATTAATCGGCTTCGCAGTAATTGATAGAGTTTTTGGATGTCCCCATGAGAGATATCGTGCCAAATTCTGTCCTATTGGCGCGTTAGATAGTCAAAATCGCGTGGTGGTGGTTGGTCCCTGCCCATAATGCTCCAAACGCTCTCAATTGGGAAGAGATCTGGTGACTCTGCTATCCAAGGTAGAGTTTGGCAAGTACGAAGACAAACAGTAAAAACTATCGTAGAGTGCGGACGGAGGTTATCTTGCTGAAATGTAAGCCCAGGGTGGCTTACCATGAAGGGCAATAAAACGGGGCGTAGAATATCGTCGACATGGAGTAAGAGTGGCGCAAATGACAACCAAAGGGGTCTTGCTGTGAAAGTGAAAAGGAATAGACTCCAGACCATCCCTCCTAGCTGTCTGGCCGCATGACGGCCGACAGTCAGGCTGGTACCCCGTCGCTGTCCAGGCCAGACACGTCTTCGGCCTGGAAACTCATGACTGTAATAGAATTGTCTTCAGTGACAAGTCAAGCTTCGAACTGAGCCCCGATGACGAGCGATGACTTCTCTGGAGATGCCCCAACAGTGGCGGGATACCAACCGTCTGACTCGTTCCATACAGCCCGACATACAGAAGTTACGGCCTGGGGCGCCATTTCTTTTCATATCAGGACCATTTCGGTTGTTACTCGCGGCGCGCTTACATCACAGCGGTACGTCGCCGATATTCTACGCCGCGTTTTGTTGCCCTTCATGGCACGCCATCCTGTGGTTACATTTGAGCAAGATAATGCCCGCCCCCATATGGCGAGAATTTCTGCCGCTTGTATTCGTGTTTGCCAAACCATACCTTGGCCATGAAGGCCGCCGTATCCCTCCTAGATTGAGAACATTTGGACCATTATGGGCAGGTCGCTCCAACCAACTCGGGATGTTGACAATCTAAAGCGCTAATTGGATGTAATCTGGCTCAGTATGTCCCAGGAGGACATCCAACAACTCTGTGACTCAGAGCTCAGCCGAATTACTGCTTACATAAGGGCCAGAGGTGGACCACTACGTTAATGGCTTGCTCAACTTGAGAAGCTCTTTCTCTTGACTAAATCATCCAATTCTTCTGAAACTGTAATAATTTGCTTGTCTTTACATGTACATGTATCGATTTCCGTCCCCTTTGGATAATTAAAAAAAAAAAGGTTCAAATGGCTCTAGGTCAGCAGTCCCCTAGAACTAGGAACTACTTAAACTTAACTAATGTAAGGACATCACACACATCCATGCCCGAGGCAGGATTCAAACCTGCGACCGTAGCAGTCGCGCGGTTCCGGATTTAAGCGCCTAGAACCGCTCGGCCACCGCAGCTGGCTCTGATAATTCCTTCGTGGTTCTGTCTTAGAGTGTGTCAGTGTTTCATTGATTTTTTTTTTTATTACACTACTGGCCATTAAAATTGCTACACCAAGAAGAAAAGCAGATGATAAACGGGTATTCATTGGACAAATATATTATACTAGAACCGACATGTGAGTACATTTTCACTCAATTTGGGTGCATAGATCCTGAGAAATCAGTACCCAGAACAACCACCTCTGCCCCTAGTAACGGCCTTGATACGCCTGGGCATTGAGTCAAACAGAGCTTGGATGTACAGGTACAGCTGCCCATGCAGCTTCAACACGATACCACAGTTCATCAAGAGTAGTGACTGGCGTATTGTGACGAGCCAGTTGCTCGGCCACCATTGACCAGACGTTTTCAATTGGTGAGAGATCTGGAGAATGTGCTGGCCAGGGCAACAGTCGAACATTTTCTGTATTCAGAAAGGCCCGTACAGGACCCGTAACATGCGGTCATGCATTATCCTGCTTAAATGTAGGGTTTCGCAGGGATCGAATGAAGGGTAGAACCACGGGTCGAAACACATCTGAAATGTAACGTCCACTGTTCAAAGTGCCGTCAATGCGAACAAGAGGTGACTGAGACGTGTAACCAATGGCACCCCATACCACCACGCCGGATGATACGCCAGTATGGCGATGACGAATACACGCTTCCAATGTGCGTTCACCGCGATGTCACCAAACACGGATGCGACCATCATGATGCTGTAACCAGAATATGGATTCATCCGAAAAAATGACATTTGCCATTCGTGCACCGAGGTTCGTCGTTGAGTAGAGCATCGCAGGTGCTCCTTCCTGTGATGCAGCGTCAAGGGTAACCGCAGTCATGGTCTCCGAACTGATAGTCCATGCTGCTCCAAACGTCGTCGAACTGTTGGTGCAGATGGTTGTTTTCTTGCAAACGTCCCCATCTGTTGACTCGTGGCTGCACGATCCTGTTACAGCCATGCGGATAAGATGCCTGTCATCTCGACTGCTAGTGATACGGGGCCTCTGGGATCCAGCACGGCGTTCCGCATTACCCTCCTGAACCCAGCGATTCCATATTCTGCTCACAGTCATTGGATCTCGACCAAGGCGAGCAGCAATGTCGCGATACGATAAACCGCAATCGCGATAGGCTAAAATCCGACCTTTATCAAAGTCGGAAACGTCATGGTACGCATTTCTCCTCCTTACACGAGGCATCACAACAACTTTTCACCAGGCAACGCCGGTCAACTGCTGTTTGTGTATGAGAAATCGGTTGGAAACTTTCCTCACGTCAGCACGTTGTAGGTGTCGCCACCGGCGCCAACCTTTTGTGAATGCTCTGAAAAGCTAATCATTTGCATATGACAGCATCTTCTTCCTGTCGGTTAAATTTCGCATCTGTAGCACGTCATCTTCGTGGTGTAGCAATTTTAATGGCCAGTAGTGTAGTTGCATTTGGAAGTCAGGGAGATTCTCTGCGGACACCCTGTATATGCGGGCTACAGATGTGTTCCATCGTGGAGATGGGCGCCGAGGTGCCGACGTAAGCGCGTGGTACTTTTCCGGCCCCGCAGCTTTGAGAGGCGTTGGCGGCTCTGGTGAAGAGAACGCGTGACGCGTGGAAGTGTGTCGAGATGAAGGCTGCAGCGGCAGCGGCAGCTAGGGTACGGTGGGCGGCGCGGAGGCCTCGGCGTCCCACGCGCCCGCACAGTAGGTGCTCTGGCGGCGCGCCACGGCGCGGCGCGGCGACGCCAGGGACGCCTTATACGGGCGTCCAGCGGGCGCCTCGGTGGGCCGCCGCCGCTGCTGCTGCTGCTGCTACATGGCGCCCAGTCACGACCACTTCCTCTGACTCACTTTCGCAGTTTAGTCAGCCGGTCAAGCCATTGCTGCCCTCTTTTCCAATTCCCCGGCTCGATTTCGTTCGGAATTCAAAGGACAACAATCGTCTTTTGAGTATCGTAGCTTCTGAAAGTTTCTGGAAGATTGAAACCTAGCACCACGAAGAAGTTTCAAGGTTCTAGACTTGGTGCGCTGCGGAGTGAAGAGTCATTTTAGATTCTAGCCTTTTTTGTGAGCTTATTCGGCAACTGACTAACTTCTATAAGGGGCGATCGAAAAGTTTCCGTTTTCAGGCCCATACAGTCCAGAATCGGTATGCCAATCAGGCAACATCGCCGTGAGCAGTGAGGCACTCATGCCACTGACGCGTCGTTTGATGAAACAACGCGTCCTGCAGCGGGAAAAAAAAAAAAAATCCGCAACCACCTGCCACTTATCCTCGTCGGACAGGAACCGTTGCCCCTTCAAGGCCTTTTTAAAGAGAACAAAAGGGTGGTAATCGCATAAGTAGAGATGTGGACTATAGAGCGGGTGCCCAAGTGTCTCCCACTTGAGGGTAATTGATGGAGTTGGCCTCCCAGATCGATCAGCGTCTTGGGTCGAACGCGATCGGTGCGAAACTTGGACCAACACTCCTCAGCGGTGGTTTCCGACGGACATTCTGCACCATACGCATTCTTCGTTCTCCGATGGATATCTACCGGCGTTTGTCCTTCGGCAGGCAAAAAAAAGAATAACAGCAGGTTGGTTCTGTTTGGATGCAGTTGTAATAACGCCGCCATAGTTCACGTTTCCACATTTACCGCACGCATGTCGGAAAGACACCAACATGTCGGTGCTTATGCACCCGTACCCGAGTCGCGCTTCGTAGCATAAACACTGCAGCAACCAATTCAAACGGAAAATTTTTGATCGCCCCTTACACACAGAAATGCCAAAGAAACTGGAATATGCATGCACATTCAAATACAGAAATATGTAAACAGGCAAATGCAGCTCTGCGGTCAGCAACGCCTACGTAAGAGAAAAAGTGTCTGGTGCAGTTATTAGATCGGTTACTGTTGCTACAATGACAGGTTAACAAGATTTAAGTGAGTTTGAGAGTGCTGTTATAGTCGTATAGTCGACGCACGAGCGATGGAACACAGCATCTCCGAGGTAGCGATGAAGTCGGGACTTGCTCGTACAACCATTTCACGAGTGTAGCGTTAATATCAGGAATGTAGTAAAACATCAAATCCTCGACATCGCTACGGCCGTAAGAAGATCCTGCAAGAATGGAACCAACGGCGACTGAACAGAATTGTTCAACGTGATAGAAGTGCAGCCCTTCCGCAGATTACTGCAGATTTCAATGCCGGGGCCATGAACGAGTGTCAGCGTGCGAACTATTCAACGAAAAATCATCGCTATGTGCTTTCGGAGCCGAAGGCCCACTCGTGTACCCTTGATGACTGCATGACACGAAGCTTTACCCTCGCCTGGGCCCGTCAACACCGACATTGGGCAGTTGATGCCTGGAAACATGTTACCTGATAGGATGAGTCTCGTTTCAAATTGTACCCAGCGGATGGACGCGTACGGATATGGAGACAAGCTCATGAACCCATGGTCCCTGCATGTCAGCAGGGGACTGTTCAAGCTGGTGGAGGCTCTGTAATGGCGTGGGGCGTGTGCAGTTGGAGTGATATGGAACTCCTGATACGTCTAGATACTACTCTGATAGGTGGAACGTACGAAGCATCCCGTCTCATCACCTGCATCCATTCATATCCATTGTAGATTCCGACAGACTTGGACAATTCCAGCAGAACATTGCGACGACCAACACGTCCAGAATTGCTACGAGTGGCTCCAGCAACACTCTTCTGAGTTTACACTTCCGCTGGCACCAAAGTACCCAGACATGAACATTATTCAGCATATCTGCGATTCCTTGAAACGTGCTGTTCAGAAGAGATCATCACTCCGTCGTACTCTTACGGATATATAGACAGCCTTACAGGATTCGTGGTGTCGATTTCCTCCAGCACTACTTCAGACATTAGTCGAGTCTACGCCACATCGTGTTGCTGCACTTCCGCGTGCTCGAGGGGTCTTACACAGGGCAGGGGTATCAGTTTCTTTGGCACTTCAGTGTATATGACGTCTGTGTGCGAACACTACGTCGGCCCCCTTAGTTAATGTTGGAGCTGGGTTCACCAGTCCTAATATTAAAAAATATATTGACATATAGCGGTAATTTTGTTTTAAAATTTACCAAAAACAGAATTTGTGCAATCCTCATTTATTACCACACATAGGTGAGGCCTTCAAAATGTAAGTTACATAATATTATGGGACGTCAAATAACTTTCATTCACTGTTGCAGTACAGCTCTGAGAGACACAAACAGTCGTCGGGAGCTTTCGAGAACCGCTGTGTAAATGTCGTCGTCGTTGGAGAATTTCTTTCCCTCCAGATGTTCTTTCAGCTTGGCGAGAAGGCGGAAATCGCATTTGCAAGATATAAACTTCCCGATCAGCATCACCCGGTGTTTGTCAGATTGTGGCACTATTTCACTGGACCCGACTTTGAATTTGGCCCAGAACAGCACGGTGAATCTGTGCGCAGTTTTGTTTGGACGTTTTGTCCACAAGAATCATACTGTCCCGCGTACTTCAACTTTGGAACACGTTTCCATTTGCCGTGCCATTTCGCACTTGTTAGCCATACCACAGAAGAACTGTCTGCGGGAAACCTAGAACATGTAGTCTCTTCTGATAATGCGCCACCCTTGTTCCGCACTGGTCTTAGCGCGGGCGACATGTGCAACTTACTTTCTGGAATACAACACTGACACTGGACTCGCATTCGGGAGGACGACAGTTCAATCCCGTCTCCAGCCATCCTGATTTGGGTTTTCCGTGATTTCCCTAAAATCGTTTCAGGCAAATGCCGGGATGGTTCCTTTGAAAGGGCACGGCCGATTTCCTTCCCCATCCTTCCCTAACCCGAGCTTGCGCTCCGTCTCTAATGACCTCGTTGTCGACGGGACGTTAAACACCACTAACCTAACCTAACCCAATACAACACTGAAACATATTATTAGCCATTAAATTTGAAAATTAACAAAATATTTGCAAAAAATCTTATTTTTGAGCTTTGTTATTGCAAAGTCGTTGACAGTATCACTGATTCACTGATATAATTGCAGTATAAAAGAGGAGCCAATTAAACATATGTCACAAGCGTTTCAATGCCTGTCACTCATATAAAACGGAACTGTGGCTCAAGTTTGTCACACAAAATTATGACTACAGAAATTTTTAGTATAGATGAATAATTAGCTTACTAATGGATCGTGCATTTAGCTTTCGGTGTCCCTCTTGGCCCTGCGCCCGATTCAGACACATCTCTTGCACCACCTGATAAGATCGCCTTTGCCCTTATGCAAGACTTATTTCATTTATTCTTCTTGCACCACAAATTTTTGAGCACTTCGGTGCTTTTTTGTATTATTCTGCCTGAGTAGTAACAGCAGTATAATAATCTTCTTACCCTTATGTGTTATGTAGGACTAATTTTTGGTGCAACATAAATGGGCGCATATTTCGTTGCTCAGCTATGTAACACGTGTCACACCTTTTAACTAACAATTTGAAAGATCCTATAAACTCGACTTAAAGCTATTTCTATACGAACAGAAGTGGCAATTTCACTTTAATTCACTTTAGTATATCTTTACCATGTTTTGTCTGTATATAAGTCATATATTTACTCGAATTTAGCACACCTCAAACTTTTCAGGCAAAATAATAAAAACCAGACCGTGAAGGTAATACATAGCCCCGAAAAATTATGGATATAAGTAATTTCTTTGCAAACGGTGAGAATTAGCTTCAGTTTGACGATGACATTATAATACTATTAATTGCTCACTCTTGTGACACATCCACGATATCAGACTTGTAACATTTTGGCAAATAGTGTATGGAAAATGATTGCCCATTCTTCACGGAGAACGATAACGCAGTCAGCGTATTTTGTAGAGGTTCGATGCGACTTTGACATTCAGAAGCATCCAGCAACCCTGCAGTTTGTAAAGAAGGCCACTCCATAATGTGATCCTCCTCCTCCTCTATCCCCCCGCTCCCTTCTTTCACACCACACAGCCCCTTCAGCCCCTTTCACAAAATCCCTGCCCTGTGAGCTATTCAGTACGAGTCATTTGTTGCACGGACAATGCACATCCGTTCTGTCAGACGAGTAAGCCATCGTAACCTCACCGATACTTTAGGTGCATAGGCGTCTGCAGCCGGAATCATTTAACCTGAAAGTTGAAAGCTGTCATTCCTCATATTTGTATTTTTAACAGGCACATGAAGCATGACTACATTCAATAATTACATATAGCCTGTGGATCCAGTCCTCGTCAGAATTTTGTAATATAAAAGTATTTTGGACATGGAGACTTGTCATATTGTAACATAACTGTCACCAAATGGATAAAAACGACGTTCCACCGACCATCGTAGTAGCCGTCCTTTGGGTCTACAAGGGTAGTCATATGGTTTTAATTATCATCTGGAAAAAAACTGGTTTGTGGGGTTTCAGCGTGTGCAAGGACTGCAGACTTATACCCGTAAACAAACAAAATCGATAAAATTTTCTCGCGCTTCCAGCCGCGTCAGGTGGTTAAAATCCGACGAGCTTTCGACCGAGCTCTCCCCGGTCATTGTCAAGTGGTAAGCTCGGTCGAAAACTCGTGGGATTTTAACCACCTGACGTGGCTGGAAGCCCGAGAAAATTTTATTAATTCATATCGCCGCGAAACAATCCATTCATATATAAACAAGATCGAATTTCCTAACTTTATTTTCTCGAAGTGATAATGAAAGCTTCATGACTGTCCCTTATACCAAACCCAAAATCTACCAGGGTCGGCTCACATATCGTAATCATGTTTTGCGTGGACCTCAGATTACATAACGTCCTCCATTTGTCAGAATACCGCCTGGACTGTTCGGCTATGTTAACCAAATTACACCGCCCATGGTTGTAAGATTTGGTGTTCCGGAAGGTATCTAGGTGTTATTTTGCAGATGTGGTGATAAAGTATTATCGACTTGCCAGAGCGTTCAGCGGCATAAGCAGACAAAAAATGTGTTTACGACATCGTCAGTAGTGCCTGGTGAGCGTTGCGCCTCATTTCCGCATCCCAGTTCAATTGGAAGTGGCGGCTTGGCCATGTTTAGAATGGTTGCATTTCTCACTCTCGCTTTTTATAGTCATACCAGATATCTGCGAGCTCTAAAAAAAGGCCAATTCTGCTCTTTCCACGACCTTCTGACCGCCATCCGTACACTGTTTGTTGCAACAACAACGTCTACAAAACACTTTACGAACTGTGCCTAAACTCTTTTGATGATGTAGTGTATGTGAGGCTGAGCTAAGCTCTTCTAACAGAACGGGCGATCAAAAAGTTTTTATTGGAAGGCCGTTCAGAATCTGTACGCTAATCAGGCAAAATCGCATTGAGGCAATCAAGCCACCGACGCACCAGGCTGAAGCTATCAGTTTGGTAAAACACAGTATCCCGTGGCGTGAAGAGGTCCGTAAATGCCTACTCCACATCCTCGTCCGGCACAAATCGTCGCCTTTTTTAATGGACCGAATGCGTGATAAACGCATGGGAAGAGGTCAGGACTATAGACAGAGTTCTAGTGTTTCTCCCACTTGCGTTAACGTAATTTCTGTATCGCCACTTGTGATGTAGTGATTTGTGTTACCCTGAGGCAATAGTATCCCTTGTCGCACAACGGTGGTTTTTGACAGATGTGCTGCCCCACACACGTTCTTCATTATCCGTCGGATGTGTACCGGTGTTTATTGTTCGCCAGCCAAGAAAAGAATGTTTGGACGCATTTGGTGGTAAGTTGTCATAGTTACACGTTTACGCATTTATCGCACGCACTTCGGAAAGAAACGAATGCCAAATTTATCCCTTCCTATGTGTCGGTGTTTATATATTCGCATAGGAGTCGCGCAACTTCGTATATACGCTACAGCCACGCCCTCCAATGGAAAATTTGATCGCCCCTCATATCTAAATTATCTTTCGTTTGTCATTATTGTGTTTTCGTAATCGGTCGATTCTTTCCCCCGTTATTATTATCGAAAGAAAGTTTCGTCTATTCTAATAAACAAGAAAAAAAACCGATATGAGAACCGCACTTGAGAGTTCCCACAACGATTCCTGACACACGCCGCAGGCAAATACCGCTCTCTTTGTCAGTGTTTCTCGCTTGCGCTGTTCACATTCGAAAGCGCGACGCTCCATTTCACAAGGTCCCTTTTATGGAGCTTCTGCTTGTCTCTTCCGCTGTCAGTTGTGATGCGGAGTTTATTCACAATGGATTCATTTTGAGTAGAACTTTACACCCGGAACGAAAATAGTTTCCGACTTCAAAATGAGTCTGGCGTTTTCTGGGAGGCTATGGATACGATATGAATGTGACTAAAGCAACGATACAGCAACAAAGCCGTCAAGGACGTACCCAACTAGGAACAGGCCAGGGAGGGTAACTTCACACCCGTCCTCCACTCAAGAAATATTTTAGTAATCCAAACTCGCATACTACAGTACCAGACACACAGACGTAAACATTCAGTATCAGCTTGAAGAAATCAAGAACATGAACGATACTGACTAGCAGGCCATTCGTCGTGAAATCTCATCACTATTTCGCCAATCAGCACGAAACTGATGTGAGCTGCGTCTCACACACACACACACACACACACACACACACACACACACACACTCCGCCCCCCACCCCCTCCTGCTCCTCCAACCCTAGGTCTTGGATACGCTCTTGCGAGGCTTTACACAAGTATCTGAATGACTTACACTCTCAAACAGTGAAGGCTTTCTGGCACAATAGTGAGAAATTCCGGACATGCTATTTGGAGTCAAGAGTGAAATATTTTGAAACGGGACGTGTAGATCTGTACACTTCGGCTTTATACTCACTTAGTTTCGACGATGAAACGCAGAGTATAAATGTACTAACGCACGCTAATTGTTTCTGGTGTCATTTTCAGTGCCATTGGGATGTACTCGCACGTGTCCCAAGTTAGGTTATCAGGGTTTCATAAGACGACTGCTTCTAAACTAAAAGACATACAGAGAGATGAGACAGTTCAGTTGATGGAGCACATCTCCAAGATTCAGTTCATAAAACGCACCGTGGCGCAGTTGCACTAAACGACAGGCGAGTTAGAAAATGCAGACAAACCATTTGCTCCGTGTTCTCTCGTAGAATTAGTTCGCGCCTGGAGACAGGCAACCCAGTGGACGGATTTGTATAGCGGGTTGCTGTCGCCCAGAACATTCGTGTCCATGAAGTTCATGCACGTAGTGACATTTGAGCGTCATAAACGGAGCTCATATTGAACACTTGTAATGTGAATTAAAAAATTGGTGAGATACCTTAGCTATAATGGTTTTGTTTGCCTGTATGTCTTATATACGTTTACCATACATCCGGGATTGGCCCAGACAGCCTTGGTTTTTTAGTGCTCTCCGTGATTTGAGAATTTTATGAGTGGCGAGGACTTTTTCTTAAATATTACACCTATATGTTTTACATCGCGTTTTTAATCATCCTCTTACAACCGCACTTCTCTCAGCCGATAACGTACCAAGCTCTGACGTCTGTGGGGAGGCGTGGCTAACTGCTCCGCCACAAGTTTTCCCTTATGCATTTTACAGTACAACCGGGCCAATGTGTTTATGTTGTTTTCGTGTGTGAGGTAACTCGTCTACACGCTTTTGATCATTTTACCTCTATTCGTTTTTCGTCTCGTCGTTTAGCAATGGGCGAAAGAGTGTTTGTGTTTAATTTTAAGGTGTATAAGGGATACAAATTGTTGAAATTGTGTATTGGAATGACAGGAAGAATAAACGTTTTTATTGCACACTATATACGGGAGAATTATCTGACGCACATAATGGAAAGAGTTGTATTACAGATTACGTCACCAAATGCAAGAAATTTTTTTTTAAAACCAAGGGTGGGATAACAGTGATCTACAAAAATGGCTCAAATGGCTCTGAGCACTATGGGACTTAAATGCTGTGGTCATCAGTCCCCTAGAACTTAGAACTACTTTAACCTAACTAACCTAAGGACATCACACGCATCCATGCCCGAGGCAGGATTCGAGGATTCGAAGCTGCGGCGGTAGCGGTCGCGCGGTTCCAGACTGTAGCGCCTAGAACCGCTCAGCCACTCCGGCCGGCAGTGATCTACAGTTGGCTGCTGTAAGATGCTACTTTTTCTTACCACAACGCCAGACACGAACACCATTTCTGAAAAAAGGTCATGTCTATTGAAAAATACAATGGAATAAATAAAATTAATGTTTTAGTAAACTACTTTAACTCACTATAGAGAAATATCCTCGGCTCAACCCAAAAAATGGTAATGTGTCCTGGTCGGACCCAAAAAAATATGGTAAGGCTATCTACGTAAAAGCGGGAAATTTTTTTTCGTATCATTTATTACAGACTACCTGCAGATAGTAATATCTGAAAAAATACCTCAGAGCCGAATTAAATACTTATTTTTTAGTTGATGGGAGGTTTCAACAGTATCTTGCTGTCATCTTAGGATCTGCAATACGACATAGACACACGTTTGTAACCATATTTTGTAAGCCCTCCAGTCGAGCATGTGTGCGGTTGCATGTAATCGGCGAAAGTCGCTTGGGAACATGATTGTAAATAGTATTTTTGTTAATGACATTGGTTGTGAACTACCTGCTGATAGAGTCTGTATTTCCAAACTGTTCAAACTTTGGCCATTGTTAAAATGTGACATAATTTTGTAAAAAGGGGTATTTGTCTGTATCTAAAAAATTATTCTTATCTATTTTATTACTAATGGCATAGAAAATATGTTTACAAATGTAGTGTGTGTCTATGTTGTACTGTACATCCGCAGACGACAGCAAAATACTGTTGAAACCGGCCATCAATTCAAAATAAATATTTAAATGCGATCTTGGCTCCGAAGTATTTCTTCAAATATTTTTTCATATTGTTAATTGTGACTTCGACTTCAATTAAAGTAACAAAACATTAATGTTTTTCACCTAAAAAATTGGTAGTCAAAGCGTTAACTAAATGAAACTGGGCTAGTTGTACAGTTGTAAATCCAAGAGATCTAAATTCAGATCACCTTAGGGAAATGGGAATCCCGTTCCTCGAGAAGGCGCGTCCACTTTCTTAACCGCTGAACCACCTCGCCATGTTTCTCGGTTAAGCAACAACTTCGACACGAGACGTTAATTTATAGGAGACATTTCGAAACGGCCCAGTGCGTTCTTCTGGTTTCAGTAATGGAAATTAATGCAGGCCGTTTGCGGCTATCGGCGAGGATGTTGTAGCAACAAGGTGCGAAAAAAAAGAACGTCCGGCGGTAGCGTTCTTCCGAGTATTAACGAGCTGCGCAGACGCGCCCGTTACGGCGCCTCGCGCCTTGTCCTTAAAAAGAGACTCCCTTGCCAGCCATCTCCAGCTCATGAAAGCGGCCGACACCCCAAAAGGAGGCAAAAGGCGGCGCCCGTCTGGCGCCTCGCAAAGTTGAGGCCGAAACTCGCGAGGGATCCGTGGCTCTGCCGTCCGACTGCAGCAATGGCTTACAATAGACTGCTGACTCACGACCACAGCACGCGGGATGCTGTATTTGGTAGTGTGAGTTCAGACAGTAATTAATTACAAGGGCCGCAGGAACGAATATACAATACTGGCCATTAAAATTGCTACACCACGAAGATGACGTGCTACAGACGCGAAATTTAACCGACGGGAAGAAGATGCTGTCATATGCAAATGATTAGCTTTTCAGAGCATTCACACAAGGTTGGCGCCGGTGGCGACACCTACAACGTGCTGACATGAGGACAGTTACCAACCGATTTCTCATACACAAACAGCAGTTGACCGGCGTTGCCTGGTGAAACGTTGTTGTGATGCCTCGTGTAAGGAGCAGAAATGCGTACCATCACTTTTCCGACTTTGATAAAGGTCGGATTGTAGCCTATCGCGATTGCGGTTCATCGTATCGCGACATTGCTGCTCGCCTTAGTCGAGATCCAGTGACCGTTAGCAGAATATGGAATCGGTGGGTTCAGAAGGGTAATACGGAACGCCGTGCTGGATCCCACCGGCCTCGTATCACTAGCAGTCGAGATGACAGGCATCTTATCCGCATGGCTGTAACAGGATCGTGCAGCCACGAGTCACAGATGGGGACGTTTGCAAGACAACAACCATCTGCACCAACAGTTCGACGACGTTTGCAGCAGCATGGACTATCAGCTCGGAGACCGTTGCTGCGGTTACCCTTGACGCTGCATCACAGACAGGAGTGCCTGCGATGGTGCACTCGACGACGAACCTGGGTGCACGAATGGCAAAACGTCATTTTTCCGGATGAATCCAGGTTCTGTACCATGATGGTCGCATCCGTGTTTGCCGACATCACGGTGAACGCACATTTGAAGCGTGTATTCGTCATCGCCACACTGGCGTATTACCCAGCGTGATGGTATGGGGTGCCATTGGTTACACGTCTCGGTCATCTCTTGTTCGCATTGACGGCACTTTGAACAGCGGACGTTACATTTCAGATGTGTTACGACCCGTGGCTCTACCCTTCATTCGATCCCTGCGAAACCCTACATTTCAGCAGGATAATGCACGACCGCATGTTGCAGGTCCTGTACGGGCATTTCTGGATACAGAAAATGTTCGACTGCTGCCCTGGCCAGCACATTCTCCAGATCTCTCACCAATTGAAAACGTCTGCTCAATGGTGGCCGAGCAACTGCCTCGCCACAATACGCCAGTCAGTACTCTTGATGAACTGTGGTATCGCGTTGAAGCTGCTTGGGCAGCTGTACCTGTACACGCCATCCAAGCTCTGTTCGACTCCATGCCCAGGCGTATCAAGGCCGTTATTACGGCCAGAGGTGGTTGTTCTGAGTACTGATTTCTCAGGATCTATGCACCCAAATTGCGTCAAAATGTAATCCCATGACAGTTCTAGTATAACATATTTGTCCAATGAATACCCGTTTATCATCTGCATTTCTTCTTGGTGTAGCAATTTTAATGGCCAGCAGTGTAGATTTAACCAGGTATAAGACGACCCTGAATATAAGACGATCACACTTTTTTTTAAGAGTCTCCTTGAGAAAAATTTATTTTTGACATATTTTGACTAATCTGTTTCGACATTAAGTAGCTGCCTAAAATGTTAGCATTATACCTATTTTAAACTTGGGCAATTTATTGATTGTCTATATTTTGATAATATACGAAGAAAAATCATAAAAAGAAATTAATTTTTGTCTTCACACTCTTTCTTGCTTACTAAGCCTATCCTCTGTGGTATCTCTATTTTTAATCATCACCATCATCGTAGTAGTTGATGAAATTTATATTTTCGTTGTGTGGCGTCCCCTCTCCCCTTTTGTTGTCGCTGTTGATGTTGAGCCGCTACTGCTACAGCTCCGTCGGTGGGGTGGAGACGCGACGCGTAGTGATGGTTGTCCCCGTCGGATAACGTGGAACAGCACCTGAAAATCTCTAAAGAAAATTGTTCCTCGCGTAATGTATGAAAGTTCGTTTGCGAGCCCGCACAGTCTTCTCAGCGATGCAAACTGCTGATTTTAACTGTCGGTTATGGTTTTATGATGATTTGCTATGCCCGGTTAGTTAGTTATTGCAGTATTGAGTGAATCATTCATCACCGGCGTCGTTTCAAACCACTGAAGCAAGGAAAAATTAATTTGCGGTTCAGTATCAGTAGTTGTTGTTCCGTTGCTAGGCAGAATTGTTTACTACGGCACGACGCAAATCCAGAGATAATATATAATGCTATCTTGCTTTCGTGCGTCGTAATATTATTTCGGCAAAACACTCCTTTCAATGCTCAATGTTCATTAAGTCACTCTGTCAATTAAAATGTTCACAGTTAATTAATTTTGATCATCAACTATCACACAGTTCAGTTAATGATGGAGCCAACACGTGAAATTTCCATTACTGACGAACAATTTTTATTGTTTCTTCTTAGCAATTAGTTTATAATCATCCCACCACACGCACAGCGATAGATCAGATCAATTACGATTCTTTTCAGTTCGGTGATCGTGACGATTACGACAACTTTTACAATCGGCGTATTTGTATCATCTTCGTGTGGTCGTATTAACTTTTCCTACTGAAGGCTAATCAGGTATTGCAGTCTTCGATACTATGTCCATTCTTCGTTGCAACTGTTCATTTTGATGAAGGTTGAGTCCAACAATAATATCTCCAATAATTAAAGTTCATTAACTCGTCGTACACTATTAGAATATCACTTCAGTTCAAGTTCTCAAATCAGAATAACTGAGAACAAAGTCCGCGCATCTCTATCACGCAATAGTACTTTTTTTTTAATAGAAACAATCTCATAGCGTTCCGTTTGTAGTACTATAACAAACGGTGCTCTCTCACGACGTGATAGCAAGCAAGCTAGCAAGCGACTAACATTTCCATGATCGAGCATTGTAGACGCACTGAATTTCCTTTTCGCCGCGTTTACAACTCTCTTACACAATAAATGTTATCTCTGACCGACATATTACTTAACTTTCGTCTTATTGATTTGCAGTTGCTGTCTCTAGGCGGTCAACTGTGGATGATGACTGTTGCACAATTGTCCAAAAACAAAATCTTTCGTATTGCAGGCACGATATCTGTGTAAATAATTCCAGTTCGTGCGCAGGGTTCAGAATCTAGTCTACATAATGTTAATGGAATCGATTCAAATCCAAGAGCAACTGAACTGCTTCATAGATTTGTGTCAGCGGAGTTAAAGGTTACACTTTCTTAATTTGTAAGAATTTGCGTAATGAACGAACACAAGACAACTAGCAGCGCTTGTGTTTTGGTGAAAAAGTAATTAACTTCGTCTTAGATATTAGACAATCGATTTCAGTCATGGAACTGCGATGCAACATACGGTCACGTTCATTAGGACATACTAATATTTTTCTCGTAGTTGTTCTGAAGGTGCCACATTTTCAGGTATCATTTTTAACGAGTGTTGTGGCGTAATGGTAAACATACTAGACTCGCATTCGTGTGGGCAACGGTTCAGTCCGGCGACCTGATTTAGATTTCCCGTGGATTCCCTAAGTCGAATAGGGCACGCTTCCTGTAAATGGGACACGGATTCCCTAAAACCGTCATTAATAACGTCGTCGTCGAGATTCATTGGAAGAATCGTAAGGAAATGCAGTCCGAAAACAAAGGAAGTAGGTTACAGTACACTTGTTCTCCCACTGCTTGAATACTGCTCACCGGTGTGGGATCCGTACCAGATAGGGTTGATAGAAGAGAGAGAGAGAGAGAAGATACAACGGAGAGCAGCGCGTTTCGTTACAGGATCATTTAGTAACCAAGACAGCGTTACGGAGATGATAGATAAACTCCAGTGGAAGACTGCAAGAGAGACGCTCAGTAGCTCGGTACGGGCTTTTGTTGAAGTTTTGAGAACATACCTTCACCAAGGAGTCAAGCAGTATATTGCTCCCACCTACGTATATCTCACGAAGAGACCACGAGGATAAAATCACTGAGATTAGAGCTCACACAGAGGTATACCGGCAATCTTTCTTTCCACGAACAATACGAGACTGGAATAGAAGGGAGAACCGATAGAGGTAATCAAGGTACCCTCCGCCATACACCGTCAGGTGGCTTGCGGAGTATGGATGGAGACGGGTCGTGGAACCTGATTTTCCTTATGATTAACTGAACTTATAATACTTACTGCGGCGGAGATGAAAACCAGAAGCAGTCCCGTGTTTAGCTATGAGGCAAGTGGTGCAAGAACATACTGCTCTCGCATTTTCGAGGCGGAAGGCTGTTGTCGGCTGCAGGTCGAGCTGTAAAGCGGAGGCAGTCACGCACTAGCAGGCTGGCTACAGCCGTCATTACGTCATCCGTAGCAGCGGTTAGCGCTCATTTCGCAAGACGAACGTAAACGTCCTCCCACACACAAGTCGCCCAGTGAAAGCGCAACACGTGGAGCCGCCTCTAATCTCCGGTAGTAAGCAATGGCGCTCTTGCATATTGCACAGCCGCCTTCACTATCAGTGTTCGCGCTATCTCTAAAATACCCACAGTAAATTGTTTGTCGGCATTAGACGCCATGATTGGAAAACTACTGAGAGCACAGCTCTGAAGACCGAGTCTCAAAAAAAATGTGTGAAATCTTATGGGACTTAACTACTGAGGTCATCAGTCCCTAAGCTCACACACTACTTAATCTAAATTATCCTAAGGACAAACACACACACCCATGCCCGAGAGAGGACTCGAACCTCCGCCGGGACCAGCCCCACAGTCCATGACTGCAGCGCTTAAGGCCGCTCGGCTAATCCCGCGCGGCACCGATTCTCAGGTTCAAACGTCGTGAGGTACAGTGAAACATATTCGCCTGGAGAGCCTACAGTTCACAGCCACCCCATTCTCGCCAGATTGCTTCCGTTTAGTCTAGTAGCTAAGGGATACTCAACCTTTTCGACCTACCGACCACTTTTGTGTCTCTGTCAGTAGCAAAATCTTCTAACCACCTACTGATTCCGCACTAATGGTAATTAATAAAGTAGGGAAGCAACTTCACTTTATACAGTTCATAAAGCATAATTTGAGCAAATTAAAGCATATAATAATAATAATAATAATTACATACCAATAGTTTTATGTCAAAATTTTACGAAAGCCAGATGAAAATGATTTTAAAACACTTGCTGCCTACCACTGTTATAGAAGACCTGAATCCCATTCATGCTGTCAACACTGAGGCCTCCAGTGCTTCGGAAAGGGCTTGGCATCCCATGCTGCTGATTACAACGTAACCAACCTCGTGTACTTAGTATTGTTAACGTGAAAGTTAGGTTACGCAGTCCTATAGCGGGCAGAGTCCTCTTAGAAATGCTACATCCTCGCCTTTCCCCAACCTTAGAGCGAGCTTCTCCAACCAGTTAAGGCAAACTGAAGTTTAAAGTAGTATCATGAACAATCGCTATTTGCCGTTTTTCAGGCTCTAAATATTGGCATCTTACGCACGGAGATAATTAAATAAGAATAACTGAAAGTCAACTAGAGTTAGATACTGGAGCTTTTGTCTTGGTTACGGCGTGAGGTATGGACGCTTTTCATGAGCACACGTAGTAACTGAAAAATTGCCTCAAACGCCTTAGGAGATGGCCTTGATACAAGCGAAAGTGTAGCTAGATATGTAAACTTATCGATGCTATATTTACTTTGACAGCTTGTAAAAATTTGTCAACTTCAGTCTTCTTATATTCACACTTTAGCTTATTGTACAAAACCGACAAATCAGTTCCATGGTAAATGCTGGTAATTTAAACCGTAGTTTGCATGTCTACTCTTGGTGAAAGTATGTGATCAGGTGGGAAAATACTCGAATTCTTGAAGAACGTTATGATTTACCTTCAAGACCTTCTCACAAAATTTCTTTCCAAGAACAATCAGTTTCGGCCCACACACCATGATCAGGTTCATAAAAACATTCACAACTTCATACTGGGAGATAAAACCAATGGCGTCAAACTAATAAAAAATACAACGCCATTCATAAACATTTGCCAAACGTTGCTCTCATTCATGTTGTATTAGCAGTCAGAATTAATATTAGAATACTTCACTTCGTAGTGTTAACGCTGACTGTTAATATAATTAATACGAATCGGCACATTTTTATGACTGAAAATGTAATTTTTATTTTTGTTTAACAGTGACCAGTTCATGCATTTTATTATTTGATGCTATTGATTTTACCGCATAATATGGTGTTGGGAGTGTTTTTTTGAACCTGTTAGTCTATAGACCGAAACTGTTTGTTAAATAATGAAATTTTGTTAGCAGTTTTTGACGGTAAATTATGATTTTATTCCAATATTTAGAAGCTTTGGGGCAGCACCTTGTTAAAATATTCGAATACATTTGATTCAACCCCAGCAATGGAAAAGGATATCGTCAGGAGTGCTCCAGGGACGTGTGAGAGGACCGCTGTTGTACATAAATAATTTGGCGGACGGGGTGGCAGCAGTCTGCGGTTGTTTACTGATGATGCTGTAGTGCACAGTAAGGTGCCGAAGTTGAATGACTGTAGGAAGATATCAGATGCCTTAGACAAAATTTCTAGTTGGTGTGATAAATGGCAGCTAGCTCTAAATGTGTGAAAATGTGAGTTAATGTTGATGAGTAGGAAAAACAAGCTTGTAATGTTCGGATGCAGCATTAGCAGCGTACTGCTTGACACAGTCACGTTGTTTAAATATCTGGGCATAACGTTGCAAAGCGATATGAAATGGAACGAGCATGTGCGGATTGTGGTAGGGAAGGCATATGGTCGACTTCGGTTTATTGGGGGAATTCTAGGAAAGAGTGGTTCGTCTGTAAAGGAGACCGCATATAGGACGCTAGTGCGACCTATTCTTGAGTACTACTTCAAGTGTTTGGTATCCGTACCAGGTCAGATAAAAGAAACCGGCATTTGAAACTGAATGCAGAACGATCCGAATGCCTCCAACATACACCTCGCGCAGGGACCACGAAGATACGATACGAGAAATTAGGTCTTATACCGGGTCATATGGACAGTCATTTTGCCCTCTCTCTCTCTCTCTGCTAATTCAACAGGGAAGGAAATGGCTAGTAGTGATACAGGAAACCCTCCGCCACGCGCCGTACAGTGCTGTGTAGATGTGGGTGTAGAAATGTTTTGATAACGGACACTTCATATAAAGGTACGCCAATAAGTAAAACCGCCAGTAACCCAAAGATTGGTTTGAACACCATAGTGTATTGCTAACTGTGCCCGTATTGGAGTCAGTACGTTCTTGCATTCCTCCGGTCTTTGAATCGATTTATCCAGGTAATTATAGGGAAGCCTAGAGTTTCAAAAGGACTCCAATCAACGGCGCAGCTTTGCATTTTAACATTAATATCTCGAACATAGTTGTCTCCTCCATGCGTCCAGTTTCCGTTCAAAGGACATGAAACATGGAATTGCAGTAGTACAACGAAGAATGCACATCATCCAAAGAAGAAATATATGTTCTTGTAGCTGACTGATTTCAGTTCTTGCTCATCAGTTATTTTATTAATTTGCTTAAGTCATGAGATTTGTAAAAACCTCAAGTACGGGTAAAATTAGATTGTCACTTTAGAAATTACTACGATAAATAAGTGTATTTCTGTGAATGAAACTGAGCAACACATTCTTCCATGTTGAAATTGGAAATATCCAATCTTCATTTTAAGTGTCAATATTTCACTCATTTGTCTGTAAAATCACCAACGTTTACAGGTATAGGAAAAAGAAGTTATTATCAATCTTTGATATGTGTGGCGCAGATGTTTGACGTGGCAAACGTCAATGTGATGTAACAGAAAAGAGAATGTCTCTGATGGCTCACTGAATACTCAACACAAATTCCATTGACTTCTGGATGTTGTAGTTAGCACTTATATTATCTTACTACACTTCTAATGCTTTGATGCACGATGGTTTGCTGTGAACTAATGTGTTTTCAAATTTTCAGCATCTTGTATCCTATGGGCGAAACACACCGACTCTGTAATCAGAAGGCTTTTATTTGTCTTACTTTGAAACCGGAATGCTATTTACCGCTAGCTTCTTACTACTGTAGATGCATATCTGAGTCCTTTTGTGTTATCTGAGCTTCTTCCTAGTATTTGTTTCAACTGATCTCCAATTTTAATATGTTTCTGGGTCACGCAAGCATGTTCTGACGAGTTATTTTTAGAATGTTCTAAGACGCTAGATTTCAGGAAAAATATGGAGGTGTGTCTGAACCGTTTAAGATGGAAAAAATTGCACTTCATATCTGATCACGCAACACTGAGATTTTAAATAGTTGCATTTTTATAAGATAAGGCCGCTTTAGCTGTAAGTCCTATATTTAAAGGCGCGAATGGACTCGCGGCATTTTAGTTGCATCATGAGGTGTAATAAAATCAGGTCATGTTCTGATTGAGAAAAGAGAATGGAATTTTTCGCAAAGTAGCGGACGCCAAACATAAAATAACATTCAACGCTCAAGCGATACCATGAGTAACAGTATCTGGTGAGCTAACGGGGTCCCCATATACCGAAATAGTGATCAAAGCCCAGAGCGCATATGCTCATCTATGGCATTACGTAAAATTTAAGCGGCTGATGGTCCCTCATTTACATGAAGTGAAACGGGGCTGAATACCTATCTTTTCAAAGTGTGGCAGCCCTGAGTACAAAATCTGCTGCAATTTTGAGTAGTATCTGACCGTAAAAGTGAGCTCCATTTCAGGAGAAAAGGGCGATACCTGTCTTGAAAGTAAACGCACAAATAATTTAGTGGCTTAATGTAAAAGTGATTCCGAAAGAATCACTGTAACAAAAATAAAATAAAATAAGTAGCTAAGCCTCTTAGGCTAACCTTTTCAAATTATTATATTGTGCAAATAGACTAACGCAACTCTATTCAACGCACAAGAGACGATTAAGAATGTAAGACACACTATATGCGCGCTCTAAGTAGAGACACTGGCAGATGACTCATTGCAGTAGTTGAATGGGTAGAAATCCATTGGCACTGACCACTACTGAGAGCTTACCATTGCCTGCCAACCTTAGCTAGCGGACAACAATGTCTTCAACGCTTCTAATCGCTCATTAATAAGACCGTATGAAACACACAACATTTGAGCGATCGCTAATTCCATGTGTCACTTCTTATGCCTTTGATATAGGCATTAAACACAGTGTGATCCGCTAGTTAGCAGTTGACTACGATCAGAAAGTAGTTGGTCGATGTCACTCCACTTCTTTCGACACTCTGACTCCCTTAAACGAAGTCGCCGAGTGCCTTGTTAGCGAGTACGTACAGAAAAACGCCTCTCCACCTGTTTCTTAATATTTATTTTGCTAGAGGCTGGTTGAGAAGAGGAGATTGGTGATTGAAAACGGAAAGGAAGGGGACACGGATAAACACAAAAGGAACTTCATGCCTGGACATTTAAGAGAATTATGGTAGGCTACATTTGAACTAATGTGCAGGTGGTCGATATTGTCAGCTGGGATTGTACCTAACGTAGTGTTTGGCTTAGGTTCTCTATGCGCGACACGTTTCGATCTTGTATCGTTGGCTTGCATAAGAGAATATTACATCAGTTTATTCGGTAAACCTTTCTGCCAATAGCTCACTTGGAGCTTCTCCATACGTGTAACGACAGCCGGTCACCGTGCGCCTGGTGAGCGGTGTGTTTCGCCCTCGTAGCATGCTGCTGCCCGGTGTTGGGGCGCCTCCACAGCACACAGTCTCTCTCTCACACACTAACCCGACTAACCTTGCAGCCAGCACTCGGAGACCAAGACGACCAGCAGCAGCACCGCCTGGGGGGAGCCACCGGCCGACTTCTTCTCCTCCTCCAACTTCAAGAGGTACGCCCGCTTCTCGCTTCACCTCTCTTACCTAACTCTCCTCTGCTTTTTCCAACTGTGGCACAGTGCGCACTGTGATTCGGCGTATTGGTGCACACGGCCGTACTTCTGGTCACACTGCTGGCCACTAAAACTGCAACACCTTGAAGACGGAATGCAACCTACGTCACAGTGTGATGAAGTGTACTACATGCTTGGATGTGCAAATGTTTACCATTTCTGCACAGTAGCTCAAAATAGGCAGTCAGTGTAAAGTCTGTTTCAAAAATGCTTTTACAAACTTTTGCGCAAGGAACCTTCCTTGCACCAAAATAAGAAAAACAGTTCATATAAACATAAAAATCCTTCGTTTTCGAGTTACAAATGTGCTGTAAGTTAATTTAAGTACCCTACCCAAATTGCCGTCACTGACAGGGACCTTACGATAGGAGTGGCACCAAAGGTATCCGATATTCATTCGTAGCATACATTTTATTTAACATTTTTTCAGTAAATTAACACGCAACTACATATTCTTCAAAATTAAAAATCGTTACAAAATATCTAGCCGAGAAGTTATTAACATCAGTGTAACAGTACAATCCGCAGATTACTGGCCAATATCCCTAACACGGCATATCTTGTATATCCTGGTATGCCGTGCGGGATTAGCCGAGCGGTCTAAGACACTGCAGTCATGGACTGTGCGGCTAGTCCTGGTGGAGGTTCGAGTCCTGCCTCGGGCATGGGTGTGTGAGTGTTTGGCCTTAGGATAATTTAGGTTAAGTAGTGTGTAAGCTTACGGACTGATGACCTTAGCAGTTAAGTCCCATAAGATTTCACACACATTTGAACATTTTTTTACCCTGGGATAAACGTACTGCAATTTTTCGAAATTAAAACCAGTTCACTTACTTCTTTCCATGTATCTCGTTTTCTTTTGACCGCCCCTTATACATCTTAGAAGAGTGGTAACGTGCTTGCCTACCATTCAGCGGGCTCGGGTTCAATTACCGGCCGGACTGGAGATTTTCCCCACTCGTGGACTGGGTGTTGTGTTGTCCTCCTCATCATTTCATCATCACCTACGCGCAAGTCGCCCAATGTGGCTTCGCCTGAAATAAGACTTGCTACCCGGCGGCCGAACTTCCCCGGATGGGGCCTCCGTGCCATCAATGCCACACGGTCATTTCATTTTTTTATACGTATGGAGCGGAAGAAACTTTGTGTTTTTATATAATGGTTTGAATCTTGTAAAAAGTTCATAATTAATTTGTTATTTTTTTGCATTTTTTGATGCGAGGATGATTGTGGTGATATTACTAGGACACCGACGTTTCATTTTCCTTAGTTTCTTGCACTAAGTTACCTGATGGTCACCACACCACTCACACTGAAGTGTGTGGCATTTAAACCACCATATAATGTCGAGTTGCATAAAAAAAGTGGGGGAATCCCTGTAGATTGTCCTCTGAAGGTGACTGGGGAAGTTAACGTGACTAAAACTCATCCCAATCTCATCAGGTGCTACGAGGATAATCCGTGAAGCACGGTCTTTTGGGTGGAGATAGCAGCTTATAGCAATGGCGGCCATTCTGCCATAGAGTTGTTTCCTGCTCTCCGTTCCATGAGCTATATGCTCTCTCTTTGAGTTCGGGGATATGGTGTTTTTCGGTATGACATATTTCCAGTCATAAGTTCCTTGGCTTAAATTTTATACTGATTGTTTGTAGAGTAGTCGAAGGATGTACGGAATGATAGGGTTTCACCAACCGTCGGCAACTAGGAACGAAACACACTCTGGGATTAGAGTAGGATGAGGAAAGGTTACGCGGTATCATTACAGGTTTCAACTTTTTAGCAAGCTGTCAGCAGATCATGTGTTTAAAAAGAAAGATAACAGTCGATAGTAAAATACTAGGAAACTAAATTACAGAATCTAACTTCTACAAACAAATACACGTGCTTGAATGCGTTAAATAGTAACTGTTCAAAGTACAATTGCGGAGGTTAGGAGAGGAGGACACTGTAAACGTATATGCGCTCTGATTGGCTGAACTTAAAGCAGCTGCTAACTATGTAATAATATAAAGGTGATGATTTTTAAATCGAAAAAAAGGTTAAGACATTCACAGTTTAAAACTGGTTGTGAGATTTACTCTTCGCAAGATAAACTCTAATTAAAAAAATGTAACTACTGTTGATCCGCGAGTGGCCAGCTAGTCAGTAGTATCCACATGTCCACTCTAAGCAGCCGACACGAAAGCGTTATTATAACAAGCTGATATTAGGCAACTGTGAGCCGGTGGAAAAAGGGCCACCCAACAAGGGAAAAGGGCAAAAAAATTGGGAGAAGAGACAGTATAACATCAGAATATACTCCAGAAAAGGTGTTGTTCCGAAAACCGCTTTGTTCTTTGACAACGGATGTGGACACTATGAAATTGGAAAATGTTTCTAGCTCTGAAACTGTATCAAAATGGTATAACGATAATAGTTCACATCACTGTTAGATGTAGACGTTTCTTCATCATTTTTTTATAATTAGCGAATCATTATTCTTTTGCCTATTGCTACTGTTTATTTTTCATCTTACTTACATAGCTACTTTCGTGTTCCATGGATCATTTTGCACGATAAATCGTAATGATGTGGAACGAGTCATTTTACGTTCCATCGCAAATTAATTTGTGAATATGGCTACATGCTGTACATTTATAAGGTTTTTTTTTAAATATGTAGATGTGAGTTAGCAATTCATACCCACCAACTTTTACACATTACAAAAATAGAAATTCTCATACGGAACAGAAAGATTGTCAAGGAGAAATTTTATCAGTTCGTTTTCAAATTTTACTTCACTTTGCTGTCAGCCATTTTATATCACCGGATCAGTGATCAAAAATTTTTGCTGCAGCATCCTTATTTCGTTAACCTTGTCTACATTCTATGCTAAATATCTTCTGTATCTCATTCAAAAGTTGTAAGTCATCCTTACTTTCGGCCAAAATGGCTAGTTTGTCTACTAGTTTTGGCTTTATCTGTAACTTTGCATTATTGTTTCTATTCTGAATTACTCTACACTCTCTTTTTCCTTCATCTACATACTATAATTAAGAGGAGTTTACCAATGCTACCTTGGTTTCCATATTTTTAAAATAAAATTGTTTTCCTTAAGTCTCTGCTTTCATTACTCGCATCCGGAACATATAAATCTTTACATTATGACCGTTAATCTTGTTTGCGAACGCAAATTTTGGCGTGGTACACACAATTAACATTAAAGAACTTGAGCAACGCATTGTAATAAAACCAGGAGAATGCAATAGAGCGCAAAGCGATGAGAGGAGATTTTCTGTCCTTGTCCTCTGGAAGAAGAACGAGTATTAACGATAGACTTGCATACAAGCGATAAATTTCGTTTCTGTAGAGTGGCATATTGTGATTCCGTGAGCAGAACAGGAATGACTCACGCCTGAGTTCACAGGGTTTGTCTTGGACGTTATCTAAACTGTTTGCTGGCCTTTGTTTCCCCTTCTGGATCATATGATCACGTCAGACACCTAACGGGATGTTGTGACACGATGCCCGCTGACTTCAGCCAAGCAAAGCAAATACGCTCACCGCTTCCAATCTTGCGCTCACCACGATTACGTACAGCTTGCGGACAACGTGCGTCAAGGCCTGAAGTCTGCATCCACTTGGAGAGTGGGCGTTCTTCCCAGAAACTGAAAGTGGGCCGCCCGTTGCAGATTTTCGTCGCTGATCGCTACAGTCAATTACGCAGTTTTTTTTCTCTCTCTCAAATCCTCCTACATATCCCTATAACGTCACCTGACACTTGCTGCCTACGCAATATTCACGTAAATAATAATAAAAAGATTCACTGGAACAAACTCATGTCGACTACAGGATGATCTAATGTTCGGTATTTGCTTAAACCTATACAAATAGTTGGGGGAAAAGAAAATCACAGTATAAAAAAATAATCCACTTTACTACTTTCATGGCTGCACTCCAGGACTTCCCTCGGCGGAAAGACACCAGCAGCATGAAGCTGGTCATCTGCAGAGCCGCCCTACTTCCGCCACACTTTCAATAAGGAAAGTAGTTCCCTTCAGACATACAATAAATATAAACGTTTCACGCACTGTCATTCGAAGATATTCATAAATGCTGAATTTAGCTATTCTTAATAAAAAGTTATTCTGCGCTACTCATAGGGGAAATTCTTCACTATGTATGGCGCGTAGATAAATTCACGCAGTTTTTGGTTGAGACAACTGACATGCGCTAATCTCTAAGGGAGCCGTCTGCTATTAATTAAACATATTACTGTGACATAGCGCGGAGAAAATTGACGTAGGTCATCATTAAGTATTTCGTTTAACACGTTGTACTTAATTCCACATTCCGAAGAGGGCAGAGATGCTTCTGACGCGAGCCCGCAGATTCAAATATGCTTATTCAAGCGTACAGCAAAAAGCGTACAGGCCGACCTCGTCTGTTGACTGACAGAGACCGTCGAAAATCGAAGAGGGTCGTAACGTATAATAGGCAGACATCTGTCCAGACAATCACACAGGAATTCCAAACTGCGTCAGTATCCACTGCAAATACTATGAAAGTTAGACGGGAGGCGAGAAAACTTGGATTTCATGGTCGAGCGGCTGCTCATGAGCCACACATCACGCCAGTAAGTACCAAACGACGCCTCGCTTGGTGTAAAGAGCTGAACCATTGTTGTATGGAGTGATGAATCACGGTACACAATGTGCCGATCCGAAAGCCAATAGTCATGCCCTTTTCTACGGTAGATAAATCATTCCGTTTCCACATTACGACAGCGATTGCACTGTTTTCCGCGTCGCCCAACACGCACTGCATGCTTTCCACTGCTAGTGCTATCACCTGCCCTCTGTGAGTGATAATCGGACATCGACGTCGAACATAGACGGTGGTCACATTAATGTGACTGAACGGCGTATTAGGAAGTCATTTTCTGGGGGCATTTGTCTGGAATCTACGGAAGAGAACGGAAGCTTCAGAAATGTGTTATTACAAGACAGCGATAAATATCGGGTGGGTAGACCGGGTAACTGAGGGAGAAGGTACTGACTCGAAATGGGGAGAAAAAAAAATTATGGCACAACTTGACTAAAAGAAGGGTTACGTTTATAGGAACATCCTGAGCCATCAAGGAGCTGTCAATCTGGTATTTGAGGGGAATGTAAAGAGGTAAAAATTGTACTAGCAGACCAAATCTTGCAGATCCAAATTGATGTACCGCACAGTATTTAAGCAGAGACAAAAGGCTTTCGCAGGATAGACCAGCGTGGAGAGATCCCTCAAATCTGTCTTCGGATTGAAGACCACAACAACAGCGATGTCATAATACTATATATTAACGAAAATGTATTGGTCTGACGCATTAGACACTGAAGTATCTGTGTCAGATGTTACATAAATTTAAAGTTTTTTATTATTTCGTGACAGAGATTGGTTCTTTTAGTAGACTATTAATGTTAGTTAGATCGGTCACTCCCTTTTTGTGAAAGCTCTCTGAGCTTTGAGTATTGTCTAGACTCAACGCCGACGTCCACCGAGCGTTACTCCTCATTTGGACATTTTGGAAACACAGATTCGTCCTTGTATGGTTGCGGTAGCCGCGCTTTCTTCTCGAGCTGCCATGCTTGCTTGCTTTTTTCTCCCTTTTCTTTTATCCCCCTCGCGCGAATCGTGTGATTAATGGCCAAGCAGATGCGGGCTGGCTTGCGTCGTCTGCCTTCTGTTGCGCACGCTTTTTTTTCTGCCATCTGCCGCCGTGTTGCCGAAAATCTTTCTGCTGTCCGAACCTTTGTATTTCGTTGTGTGTTCCAAGCTCGTAGTCTAAAGCGCCCCTCCTGTCGCTTTACAGATAAAAATAACTTAAACGGTAGGATAATTTCAGATTCGTCTCCCTTTTTCTTCTTTTTCTTTTTTAAGGGAACTGTGACTGAGACGAGCATGTGTGTGTAAGTTTTCTGCTGTTGCCGACGATGGTTATGAATGAAACCTGACAAGGTAGCCCCCGACTTCACCATTCCAATCGGACAGACGGATCATAATAAAAAACGTCGCAGTCTGATACACTGTGGATCGGTTGTGTATGTAATCCATAATTTTGACGTAATTCCGGAGGTCGGGAACAACACGCCACCACCTGTTCTCCCATGCTGGCCAAAATTTGGTGGTGAAAATTTTTTCCAACTCATGTACTCGGACAAGAGCCGGGAGCCATCGCACAAGCGTTCGTTACATGAACGATGAATGACGCATAGAGCTGTGTACCGGACGGGTCGTTGAACGCAGTGAGTCGATACGGAAGTTTACTAGGTCACGCGACAATACATTTTCATACGTCGGAGTGTTTTAGTGGTTTTGCACCTAAATACAATGACTTATTCGATCCCCTTTCTCCACGAATCACCCATTGTGATACTCCGATTCTTTATGGCTCTTCTATTGTCCTGTTCACTGTCTTAAGAGTATTGTAGCTCAAAACGTCAAATATGTAGCATTTCGTATAAATATACTTCACATGAGTGTACCCAATGTACGTAACTTTCAAGAATCGTTAACTGGAAATATCTGATCAGACTTGAAATAACTGCTACAAAGAAAACGTTGGGAAGAAATGTAAGATAAAAATTAGGCCTATATTTCGAAAACTGATAAAGAAACTGTATATATTAGAGTACGAAACTGTTATAGAACAAAACTGAAAGCTGAAACAAGTCGATCTCACATGCTAAATTGTTTATTACTTCGCTGCAGAACTCAGGTGAGAAGGCTCCTACACTTACGTTTTTTAATACTTGATAATATTACAAATAACGCAGTTTGCTTTGTGCATTGCATGCTCATTGATTACGGTACACATCTAACAAAGAACATTACTTTATTCCTTTTTGAGATTACACTGTTACGAAGAATCCAAAGACATTATTTTGAATGAGAATCTTTGATTTGGAGTGCGTTATCATAATAACTTTTTAGTGTCGGCTTTTTATTTAGTTCTGTAAAATTCCTTAACTTGTAGTACCCAGTGATTGTTAAAAAAATACAAAGTTTCTAAACAGAACAAAGTTACGTGATACGTGTGTTAATACTCATAGCTACTGGAGAGGAATTCTGACCAGACGTTCGGGTTTTCATATAAATATCCTGGTGTCCTGAGAAAATCATTCGGGACACATAATTGTCCTGGTTTTTAATCGAGAAACAAAATGCGTTCAATAATACTTTTCATTTAAATAAATATTTTTGAAGAACAAGTTTCCTAGAAGCAAAACGTTATAGAAACATATATATTTTCACCGCATTTGCTTTAATTCGTCTTATGTCTAAAGAAAGAGTAAGAAATACGTTGAAAAGAAAAGCAGGTATTACCTACCCTTAACTTGCTGACCTTCCACTTTATGGCCGTCACGACATGTAAACCCAAAACCAAAGGAGGTATAAATGAGCACCAGTTAACTTATACCATTTCTTCTAACGGTACTGCACCCATATGCAAGCTCATTTTGTGAAGAACGTGAGCGATGCGGCATGTGTTAGCAGCGTTTATTGAAACTTTTTTGTCATGTATGCATGCTTGTCCTAAAAGTCTGAAATCTTAAATTTTAGTACGAAATGCGTAATTTGCATCTGGTTACTGGTTCGTAATATTACACAGTTTTTAGGATTAAAAAATTGTACCTCAGTATCTGGTCAGTGACTGAACATCGCAGAAAATATATCCAGGCTATTACAATAAAAAAGTATGTATCAGGCTTTTTTATTTCTGAAGAAAATAATTTTATTTATGTATAATGTGCATACATTTTCCTTTCCAATTCACAAAATGAAGATACATTCTTGCTATGGGTTTTCAGCTGGTACATCGTCATAGGCCTATTATCGATTTGAAAACATCACGATATCTGACAAGAAGCTAAGAGTTAATATAGTAATGAAGTTAGGCATAAAGTACAAACACAAGTGCCCCGGGTTTTTTTCTCTGCAGTCTGGTCAGCCCATAGCCTTATACAAGGCACCGTAGTGTGTTTTTACCCAAACATGTTACAACACTTTTTGTGCTTGGGAAACAAATCTTACAAAATGCATGTGTAACGACAAACAATCTGTAGAATGGGTAGTACATTTAAAGCTATCAGAATAAACAACCAATAGCTTCACGTGAGGAAAAAATAAATAAACCCACAGAAGACAGTACAAAAAGTGCTGAAGAATGTCTGGGTGAAAACAAAATTATTAAACATTGCCATACATAAAGCGGAATTCTTCTCCAATTTTTCTCAGCAACCACGGAAATGAGAAGAACTGCGGCTTTCGCAAGATGATTATTGACAGTCATTTATGAAATAGGGACACAATTCCTTTTTTCTCTTTCTCTGCAGATATTGGCAAGTATCCGACAGAATCCTGCTCTGAAACGTACGTATTGTAGCGCAGAGATTGCCCAATATGCCTATATTTCCATGTCATCCAGCGTTACTCGACATCGTAATGTTAGTTGAAACTACAAAAAACAGATGCTTTCGTATAACACCTGAGATCTGCGAATGGCTGGTCTTTGAAAATCTGAACACAGAACGGGCACCAAACCTGTCAGCATCATCATGACTAAGTACTGCCGTCGTTTTTTTTCCAAACTGTGATTAATCCTGTGATGAGTAATATCATACATTGCAATAATCGTAAAGTGTGTTAGCAGCATAAAATTTACATTTCAGATCAGTTTAATGTGGTGCATGTGGCTCATAGTAGTTCCATTTTGCAGCACGACCTCCTCGACCGACGTCGCATCTTCCCCGCGCACGTGGCTGGACGGCTTCAACTCGCCCCTGATCCAGGATGAAGGCCAGAGCAAAGTTCTCAAGCTGCGCTTCGACGTTAGCCAATACCAGCCGGAGGAGATCGTTGTCAAGACGGTAGACAACAAACTGCTGGTAAGTACCTAACGGTGACGTCTAAAGTAAAGATCCCTATCCTATCCACCCACCCACACACACACACACACACACACACACACACACACACACACACACTCACATTCTTCAACGATCTGAGAAACCAATATTCGAACAAAAATGCGACTTCAAGCGAGATATAAAATCCATAATTGAACACGCCAGAAAACAATTCTCGACGTAAGACAATTCTTCATGAGGTCAAACCTCAGTTTCCTATTGAGAACCAGAATGATTCGATGCTACACATTATCTGTTCTCCTTCACGTACCTTGGCCCAACAGCTGGGAAACGAATTGAGCCCTTTGAATGTATTTGTATCGTCGTCTGTTGCGTGTATCTTGGATATTAAAAATGTCAAACGTAAAACACCTTAATCGGAGGAAAAAGAAACAAGAACTGCTACATAATATTGTGAAACTAAGCAAGATGTAATGCGTAGGACATGTTAAGAGGGCTTCAGAGATACCAGTTATTATAACTTAAAGGAAAGATAGAAAGTGAATGGTCTATTGAAAGACGGAGAAACTCGTGGCCGAAAGACATTGGAAGATGGTACAGCTGTATATCAGAAGAAGCTTTCCACGGTGCACTGTTAAGACCAAACCGCCAACTCTTACTAGGAGAAGGTGTCTTAAGGAGACCAAGTAGAGGAAGATCGGGAAGGTAGTGGTGGGAGGATGCGAGTGTTTTTCTGACGAAAATGGGAGCACACACGTTTGCCAGTATTCAGCCAGATTACAATTTTCACCTTTTTACAAAATATTAGTAGCGGATCTCTTTGGTTATATTCTTTACAGCATTAGAAAAAAAAAACCTTTGATAAATACCTTTCGTTACGAATACACATTGTAAGTGCTCGAAATGAAATAAACTATCAGTGACTGCCAAATGGTCAGTGTGGAATTATGTGCAACTTTCCTGTTTTGATTATTTTTAGATCCGTGCAAGGCTATATACAACCTTCGAAAAAAATTCATATTTAAAACAGATTATACCGATTTTTTTTTTTAAATGACCGGTTTCGGTTCAACTTGAACAATCCTCAGGTCTGATAGTATTCGTTACAAGAGTAACTCATCCAACTATCAGCAGAATAAACGTGCGATGTCATAAAATAAAACTTTTATTGCATTCATTAAATCATTTTATTGTGTGACGTACCATGTAAATTTTGCTAATGGTTGGGTGATATACTCTTGTAACCAACACAATCATATCTGAGGGTGATTCATGTTGACCGAAATCGGTAATTTTAAAAAATTAATGGAGTCAGGTCGGTCAACAAATCTGTTTTAAAACTAGAGATCGTGGATTTTATCTCCAAGGAGGTTATGTCAGTTTTTGCAGAATCATGTTTAATTAAAATTCTCATTGCCGTCGTTCGGTTGTCGTTCTCCTAGTTCATCGCAGTTTTATACGAAATTGCTAGGTAGGGCATAGCGAGGACCGGCCTTATGCTCAAACGACACAAGACGCCGCTTGGAACGCCTTCAGAGGTGTGGCAGCTATAATATTTCTGTACAGGACGTATCACAATTAGTAGCGACTGCTTTGGGCGTCAAGCTGAGTGTGGTGACCAAGTGCAAGATTTGTATACTGTGCATACCACAATTAGTAGCGAAATGTAACACTGGTGAAAGTGTACGAGGGGAAAGTGGGGAGGCAAGTGGCAAATAATAAATCGCTTGTGCGGAAAAATGTTTTCGAACCGGCCCTGGGCATACCTAAATATACTTACAACAGAGCCGATCTTAGCGAGTAAGTTGAATGCAAAGGTTCAGGAGTGCGTTACATAAATCGTTTGACATCCACAGTTAGGACTTTCTATTAAAATACTCTGCACTATTATGCCATAGTCGAAAGAATTTCTTGGAGAAACCGAACATTTCGTCCACATCTGCGCAGGACATCTTCAGAGGGTTGTAGCTTTTGTAAACGTCCGATTCACGGTTTGGCTCGTAGCTTTTACAAAAATCGTACTCACTGTGCACCCGTGACACAGTTGGATGCATTAAGCCCAGTTTACTGTACGAACTTGGAGACAGTGTGTCCCATGCAGGGCAGCCAAGATCTGGCCACTATCAAATGTGTCATTCCCATTGTCCTTTCGACTGTCATGCTGCCGCCTAATATAAGCTTTGATGATATATGTACGCATGCGCCAGCATGTGCTACCTAATACATTGCAAAACGCAGCGCATAAAAACGGTAGATTCCCGGGGCTAATGTCTCATCTTCTGTTGGTGTTGAAAGGTAAGCCCAAGTGTTTTGGATATCCCTTTGGCTAGGGACCATTTGTACAGATCGTCTTAACGTAACTGTCCTACAGTATGGGGCCGAAATGTGAATATTACGATATTCCTCCAGTTTAGGAAAATGCAGCAAATCGAGCCGCTCTTTTTGCATCAGATGCGGTCTACGGTGCATCTTAGCGAACTTATGGAGGCACCTTTTAGTTGATGGGTAGCTCCTGAGAAAACCAAGCCACAGATTCCAAGACGGCCATGCGCAGTAAATGACTGTAATTTTCTCGATATATTCCTAAGATCCCGATCTCGAAGAGCCTAGAAAATTTTCTTGATATCTGTACCAGTTTCGGAGAAAAGGTGGTTTATATTTACCTTATTTGTACATGATAAATCCGGTGTGGGGCGAAAACGTAGTTTATAAAGTGACGTAGCACGGAGGAATAGGATTTTCTCTTCCTCGTGATGACTGGGTGTTGTATGATGTCCTTAGGTTAGTTAGGTTTAAGTAGTTCTAAGTTCTAGGGGACTGATGACCATAGATGTTAAGTCCCATAGTGCTCAGAGCCATTTTGAACGGAGGAATATACTGTTAAGTGTCCCGTTATCATCAAACAGTATGTAGTACTGTTCTTCAGAACATGCAAAAATTTTTGTGCACGTAAAACCCGGTCTGAGGTATAAAATATCATAGTTTTATGTTATTCCAGTTTCACATAAGTAAAAGTCCGCAGCTCGTAGTCTAGTGGATAGCGTTGCTGCCTTTGGATCACGGGGTCCCAGATTCGATTCCCGGCCCGGTTGGGGATTTTCTCTGCTTGGGGACGGGGTGTTTGTGTTGCCCTCATCCTCCTCCTTTGTCGCAGTGGCTAGATTGGACTGCGTAAAAATTGAATTATGTGACAATTAGGACTTTGTACGGGCGCTGATGACCGCGCAGTTGAGCGCCCCAGAAACCAAACATCATCATCATCATCACATAAGTAAAATATCAAAATTTTAGTGACCAATAAAATTGTTTTCATATGAGTAACGTGGCCTGGTGTAGCAGGGAAAAGAAGGGAACAATCGGAAAAATTCTCCTATCGGAGAACAAAAAAGATGAATATGACCCTGTTTTAAAAGACTCTGGGTGGAAAGTGGGGGGGGGGGGGGGGGGGGTATGGGTTACAGATGCCTCATTCTACCGTCCTCAGTACTTTTAAAAATTTTAGCACGCAGACATACCGTCACTTTTTTTATACTGAGAGAGAAAGAGACCACGGCATTTGGGAAGAGACTGGAAAGTAAGAAATGTCGGAAGATAGTAGACAGTGGTTGTGCTATAGAAAGAGAGGAGGAGACAATTGTAGAGTGAGAGCCAGTGATAATGAGACACAGTCTATGACAATCACAACGAGGAAAAGACAATAGTGACAGTAAGAAGAGACAGCAGCAATGAGAAGCAAGGGATGAGATAGTAGCAGTAAGAGAGAGCAAAAGGGAGACATTTACAGTGAGAGGAGACTGTAGTAGTGTGACGGAATGAAGTAGACTGTGGCTTTCAGACAGGAGAGAGAAAGAGACACAAAGTGATACTGACATTAAGTTGGGCTGAATGAGTGAGTTAGAATGGGCAAGTGGGACTGGATGGATGAGAACGACTTACAGCGATGGACTAGTGGGTGTGAGAGAGTTACAGTTATGGGAGCTTGTGACAGTGAGAGGTGAGTTGGATGTTAAAAAAACGCGAATAAGTTCACATGCCAAAATTTTTGGAAAAAATTTTAAGGTGTGAATGAGCCAGCTAGTACCCCACTTTTCAGGCAGTCTTTTAGTAAACAGGAGCATATTCGCTTTTTTGTGTTCCAGTAGGAGCATTTTTCCATTAGTAGGTGTAGACTGAAATAGTTATTCGGAAGTGGAGGAGCCTGTACAGGATAGATTTGCACGGAGAGCTTCATGAAACCAGTCTCCGGAATGAAGAACACAACAAGAACAGTGCTGTTGCAGCTTCGGCGTGCAACACGTTGCAGTTGCCGTTTCGCATCTTTCGTAGAGGCGACACGCTGTTAAAAAGGAGGAGCCCGTTGCCGCATGTAGTATCTGCTTGCCGCCGGTCGGCGGCAGCTGCGCTGAGGGAAGCGGAGTGTTCGCGAAGGCACATTCACTCACGCCTCATGAATATGCACGGCGAAGCGCCCCTTAGCACGCGCGTGCGCAGATTTCTATCGGCGCATTGTCAGTGTGTGAGTGTGTGTGTGTGTGTGAGAGAGAGAGAGAGAGAGAGAGTGCGTGAGTGTGCGTGTGCGCTCTCGTGGATGGGAAATGTGGGGCAACCGGAGCGTGCCAAGCATGGAGAAACGTGTAGGCGAAAAACACCAAACCGTGCTCGTTTCCCATCTGAGGATACAGCCCGTTTAGCTCAGCGACCAGTCGTGATACAGAAGGGTATCCGAACGGGTTAAGGTCCTGTGACAAGCGCCGTTGTGAAGAAAATGTGGTGTCACCGCCAGACACCACACTTGCTAGGTGGTAGCTTTAAATCGGCCGCGGTCCATTAGTACATGTCGGACCCGCGTGTCGCCACTGTGTGATCGCAGACCGAGCGCCACCACAAGGCAGGTCTCGAGATACGGACTAGCACTCGCCCCAGTTGTACGGACGACTTTGCTAGCTACTACATGGACGAAGCATTGCTCAGTAGCCGAGCCAATAGTTAGAATAGCCTTCAGCTAAGTCAATGGCTACGACCTAGCAAGGCGCCATTAGTAACATTGCATGTATCTAAAGAGTCTCACTTGTATCGCCACAATCTCCAGATGTACCAAAAGGATGGATTAAAGTTAAGTAGTCCAGAAGCTATGTACTTTTCTTTATAGCATTCATTACGTATCCTGTTACAGACCTATATCTTGCCTGCTAAACGCGTGCCTTTCGGCTACTTCCGTGGCGTGGCTGTCTTGCTACGCCACAACAGAAAATAATCACGAAGATAGCACCTGTGGGTTGTTTGGACGATCGGCCCCGTAGTGGGCAACCAGACACGAGTGCTATTGGTGCTCTGAAAATTCAGAAAGAAATGGAGGCTTCTGCTGGTTCCGTCAGTGGTCGTGGAGTCGCAGCTGGGATGGCTGGACGAGGGTTTTAAGCTCTGTTGTCCCGAACGTCAGTCCAGTTCCGTAGTGGGAGATACTTCCAAAACTGAAGCTGTAAAGGTGACTCTTGACTCGTTCCTGAATAGCTCACGCGGTATGAGTATTGCCCGAGAACGGAAAAGCTTCAGTTTCGAATTGGGGTTCAGCACATAATTGTAATCCTAGTCGACATCTGTACCCTGCAAGTAACTTTATTATGCATGGCGAAGGGTACTTCGTGTATCACTCTTACTTCCCTTCTTTCCTGTTCCAGTTGCGAATGGACCGTGAGAAGAACGGTTATCTATGAGCCTCCGTGTGAGCTCGAATCTCTTCCATTTTACCTTTATGGTCTTTGGCGAGATACAAGTTTACATAGGAGGTAGTAGTATGTCGTAATGAAATATTAGTCAGAGCTGTCTTGATCGCAAAAAAGCATTTTTATTCGTAAGAGGCGACCGGTTTAGACCCGATGTGGGTCATCTTCGGACAATACTCTGTAATTCAGAGTACAGCAAAATAGAGGGAAACATTAAACATGGCCGGCCGGTGTGGCCAAGCGGTTAAAGGCGCTACAGTCTGGAACCGCGTGACCGCTACGGTCGCAGGTTCGAATCCTGCCTCGGGCATGGATGTGTGTGATGTCCTTAGGTTAGTTAGGTTTAAGTAGTTCTAAGTTCTAGGGGACTGATGACCTTAGAAGTTAAGTCCCATAGTGCTCAGAGCCGTTTTTGAACATTAAACATGATAAACAATACGTTAAAAATAAATTAGGCGATGCTGTACCCAGTGATGACGTGTGGAGACTACGGCACGGAACAGGAACGGTGTATACCATCCTCTGATGTCAGCTGCTGACTATGTGGCGGCATCATAGAGTTAAATAGCAGGTGCCCCGCCCATTGCCTGTCGCCTTACGTCATCTTTAGCCAACAGGATACAACGTATGTGAAATATGTCGCATAGCATAAATATTAACGTTACTACTACGCTGTCTATTATCGTAAGTTATATCTAGATAACAATTTATACGTTATACAGTTATAATTTTATGTAATGTAACATAAAAGAAGTATAATTGACCAGCCAGTGGCATCAGTTACGTTAGTGGCTGTACTCTGTAGGACTTTGCGTACACCAAATTTGGGCTGCAGGACGCCGCTGGTTACCTAACGACGCGGACAATTTGCCGATAATGATCAAAGATGCTATGCCACTGTCGTACTGCATTCCATTCGGCCTCGAATGATGTCCATATTTGCGTTGGTTGCAAGTAGGCGTTCAGCGTCGAGCGTTAACCTTGCATGCCGTGTTATACACAGTAGAAAACATATGCAACCATTGTCCAGCATTACCAGTGATATAGACCCTTTAATAATACGTCCAGAATACTGTGTAATCACTGTTTTTAATTTAATTACAAATAGTTGATTGAAAAATTTTTCTGCATTGGAACTAAAATATTGTATATGGAAGGTAGCTTAATTTTAGAGTATGGGGCGAAGATGATCCACATCGGGTCGAAATCGGTCACAACTTATGAATAAAAGTGTTTTTTTGCGAGCAAGTGTGTTCTATTTAATATTTATTACTGTTCATTACGTCCGCTCCCGGTAGCTGAGTGGTCGGCGCGACAGAATGTCAATCCTAAGGGCCCGGGTTCGATTCCTGGCTGGGTCGTAGATTTTCTCCGCTCCGGGATTGGGTGTTGTGTTGAAATAATCATCATCGTTTCATCCCCATCGACGCGCAAGTCGCCGAACTGGCGTCAAATCGAAAGACTTGCACTCGCGGAGCCGTCTACCCGACGGGAGACCCTAGCCACGACATTTACATTTACTGTTCATTATGATCGCTGTTATGCCCAATACGTTTACAAATATTTGTATTATATTGCTTGACTCCTCTGTAATGTACGCTCTCGGAAGTTTAACAGCGAACGACACCATGATTCAGAATGCCTCCCTTTCAGCGTCTGCCACTGTAGGTGGCTGAGCATCTCCACAACGATTTTGCGCCTATTAAGTGAACGTGTAACGAAACGTGCCGCTCTTCTTTGGATCTTCTCTGTTTCCACTGTCAGTCCTACCTGGTGCGCATTAATAGCGAAAGTGAAACAGGAAGACTAACCAGCACTCCAGAAGCGACCGAGTAGCGCTGTTGCATAGAGGCAGCGCTCACTGCAAATCAGGGCGCCACGTGAATGGCTGCTGGAGTACTGTTTATTCTTTGCATTTTACTGTCCCTGTTAATACATATCGATAAAACAAATATCTCACTAGAATAATTTGCGACCGCTCTATCGAGTGGACTCCTAAAATCCGATTTAAAAATCATTTTGTTTGTAAGCGGAAACAAACCGATGCTGGGAGTCGCATGAAAGATGAGCTGTGTTTGTGGGCTGACTCCAGCTAGACTGGACAGACGAAATTGCAAATATCTGCTGAAACAAAACAAAAAGAAAGAAAAACTACGCGCCTAACATATCCTAGGAGAGACACCCGGTATGTGTAAAAGCAATACAGGCGGTAAGTGAAAGAAATATCCAATGATACGAACAGAAACGACACTTTTTTTATTCAGAGACAATAGTTACACCGAATTCCCCTGGACACTAAAAAAAGCTGGATATGGTACTTATTAGCTTACGCCACCGAACTCGAATCCGATAGCCGCAAAACATACGTTAACAAACTAAAGTGAGAGGCACAGCCATATTACACGTTGCTTACCGCGTAAAGACAACTGCTCTCCTCTAAGGAAGTGTAACACTTTGATCACCAGAGCGCTTATGTTTGGCAATGTTCCGGTGAGCATTGCGCGTTCCCACCTCTCGCCATGTGATGGTACGTCAAGAATCATCCGAGAAGAGCATGCGACTCCACTCCTCATTGGTCCTCAACCAATGCTCTTCGGACTATCGCAGACGGGCGTCAACAGAACGCAGATAGAGAGACCACCCCCATGCAGTCGTTGTTCAAATGGCTCTGAGCGCTATGGGACTTACCAGCTGATGTCATCAGTCCCCTAGAATTTAGAACTACTTAAACCTACCTAACCTGAGGACAGACTGAAGCGCCTAGAACCGCTCGGCCACACCGGCCGGCTGTGCCAATGTGGAACGTGACATTGCGTGCCTTGCAGCCCTGTTAAACGTGGTTGCAATTGCACCCACTGTTTGAAGTGGGTCCTTTCCAATCTGTTGCACAATGTAGCGGATATCTGCTGCTCTAGGTGACCGCAGCCGACAACCCCCTCTCTTTCGGTTAGTAGGGCCACTGGTTCGGAACGCTCCCCATGCACGTGCAACAACACTGTGAGAAATACCAAACCCCTGAGCTACATTCGTCACACTTCGTCCTTCTTCCAGTTTTTCTAAGATTCTTCCGTGTGTGAAGTCAACCAGACGTTATCTCCGGGCCATGTAGCAATCGAAGAACGGCACCACAGTGCACCGTAACTACTCGCTGATTGATACACACCGTCTTTTACCCGTTCCTGCAACTGCCTCGTGTTGCACGGCCAGTCCCGTTTGCCGCTATAGGCACGCTGATCACACGCCGAGGCCCAGGAGAAAGACAGGCTGAGGCCCGTACGTCACGAGGATAGCCCCGAGCTCACTCGCTTCATAGCTCAGCAGACTAAATGCTTTTCTAAACCTGTTAATTCGCGGCTAGGTGTTTACGTACTGACGAGAACTACATTTTCTGCTGAAATCTGCTATTTTCAAAATGGTTCAAATGGCTCTGAGCAATATAGGACTTAACTTCTGAGATCAGTCCCCTAGAACTTAGAACTACTTAAACCTGACTAACTTAAAGTCATCACACACATCCATGCCCGAGGCAGGATTCGAACCTGCGACCGTAGCGGTCGCGCGGTTCCAGACTGTAGCGCCTAGCACCGCTAGGCCACACCGGCCGGCTACTACTTGCAGATCTTACTGATTACCAGTAATACAATAAAATACACAACTTAATAGTATGCTTTAATTTGGGATCTATGCTCGACACGAATGGTATAACGGCTTGTTTTTGCAATCAAGACTGTTCATTATGATCGCTGTTATGCCCAATATGTTTACAAATATTTGTATTATATTGCTTGACTCCTCTGTAATGTACACTCTCGGAAGTTTAACAGTGAACGGCACCGTGATTCAGGATGCCTCCCTTTCAGCGTCGGCCATTGTAGGTGACTGAGCATCTCCACAACGATTTTGCGCCTTTTAAATGAACGTGTAACGAAACATGTAACAGTCTTCATTTCATACAAGATGCCTCATGCAACCGATAATCATTACGGCACAATTTTAATTTTGTTATACCGCAGTACAACCGTCAGATTATTAGTAGGCCTATAGACTTCCGATCGTTGGAGGTCTAATAAACAATAAGACTCCATAATAGCGGATTCCAGTGGAAGGTGCGGTTCTCTGTACGTAAACAGCTAGTTACGAGTTAACAGGTCTAGAAACGCAGTCTGCTGAGCTGAGCCAGCGAGAGACCTCACGGCTACCTTCATGACGTACACGCCGCGGCCTGTCTTTCTCGTGGGCCTCGATCACACCCCACATGGCGTCAGACTTGCTCTGCACGACTAGGAGACCTGTTGCAACATGCTCGCTCACTTTCATTCATTTCCACAGAGCTGTTAATATGTTATGGTATCTTATCTGTCTCGTCATAACGTTTTGATGAGAAGCGTATTTCAGTGTTCGTGGTGAACGAATCGAGAATCTCACGCGAATTACATCGGAAAGGCAAGATGGGTAAGTAACTGAAAGCCGACCATCCCGGAACAAATTGATTGATTGTGAATTTTGCTAGTGGAGAGGGCATTCTCTCGGTTCGGTGCATTTTCCTCTCTGCAGATCTGAGCCTGCAGCACGCCTCTTCGCCAGAGGAGAAAAGTGCACTACTGGCCATTAAAATTGCTACACCAAGAAGAAATGCAGATGATAAACGGGTATTCATTGGACAAATATATTATACTAGAACTGACATGTGATTACATGTTCACGCAATTTGGGTGCATAGATCCTGAGAAATCAGTACCCAGAACAACCACCTCTGGCTGTAATAACGGCCTTGATACGCCTGGGCATTGAGTCAAACAGAGCTTGGATGGCGTTTACAGGTACAGCTGCCCACGCAGCTTCAACACGATACCACAGTTCGTCAAGAGTAGTGACTGGCGTATTGTGACGAGCCACTTGTTCGGCCACCATTGACCTGACGTTTTCAGTTGGTGAGAGATCTGAAGATTGTGCTGTCCTGGGGAGCAGTCGAACATTTTCTGTATCCAGAAAGGCCCGTACAGGACCCGCAACATGCGGTCGTGCATTATCCTGCTGAAATGTAGGGTTTCGCAGGGATCGAATGAAGGGTAGAGCCACGGGTCGTAACACATCTGAAATGCAACGTCCACTGTTCAAAGTGCCGTCAGTGCGAACAAGAGGTGACCGAGACGTGTAACCAATGGCACTCCATACCATCACGCCGGGTAATACGCCAGTATGGCGATGACGAATAAACGGCTCCAATGTGCTTTCACCGCGACGTCGCCAAACACGGATGCGACCTTCATGATGCTGTAAACAGAACCTGGATTCATCCGAAAAAAATGACGTTTTGCCATTCGTGCACCCAGGTTCGTCGTTGAGTACACCATCGCAGGCGCTCCTGTCTGTGATGCAGCGTCAAGGGTAACCGCAGCCACGGTCTCCGAGCTGATAGTCCTTGCTGCTGCAAACGTCGTCGAACTGTTCGTGCAGATGGTTGTTGTCTTGCAAACGTCCCCATCTGTTGACTCAGGCATCGAGACGTGGCTGCACGATCCGTTACAGCCGTGCGGATAAGATGCCGGCCATCTCGACTGCTAGTGATACGAGGCCGCTGGGATCCAGCACGGCGTTCCGTATTACCCTACTGAACCCACCGATTCCATACCCTGCTAACAGTCATTGGATCTCGGCCAACGCCAGCAGCAATGTCGCGATACGATAAACCGAAATCGCGATAGGCTACAATCCGACCTTTATCAAAGTCGGAAATGTGATGGTACGCATTTCTCCTCCTTACTCGAGGCATCACACTAGTCAACGCCGTTCGACTGCTGTTTGTGTATGAGAAATCGTTTGGAGACTTTCCTCATGTCAGCACGTTGTAGGTGTCGCCACCGGCGCCAACCTTTTGTGAATGCTCTGAAAAGCTAATCATTTGCATATCACAGCATCTTCTTCCTGTGGGTTAAATTTCGCGTCTGTAGCGCGTCGTCTTCGTGGTGTAGCAATTATAATGGCCAGTGGTGTAGTTATGCGCGCATGCAGCACGGGGCCGCGGGGCCCTTATTTGCACCTCCGGCCGTACATCAGGCGTTGTCGCCTCACCTGGCGTGTGGACGGCGCGGCCTTCGGCACTTGTGCCGCGGCGCGGCTGGGGCTCCGCGGGGTGAGGAGCGGGAGTGGGCGCGCCTAGCTAGACTCGGTCCTGCCTGCCTGTCTGCCCATAAAAGGCGAGACACCGGCCGCCGACTGCCGGCTGGGGTCAGCGCTCCCTACCGATCTACACGCGGGCCCAGCTCGTTTTCGACATCGTGCGCTCTCGACTAGAGCAGGGCTTCCCAACCTTTTCAGCTGGCGGACCCCTTCTTCAGTCGAAAATCCATGGCGGACCCCTAGTCAGTCAAGAGCACAGTAACTTCAAATTTCAGAGTGAAACCCATGGGAACTGAAAGCTTCTTAATGCAAGTGCCATATTCTCAATGACCCCCCCTCCCCTCCGAAGTATCAATAGTCTTTGGTTTATTTAGAGATGAATGAAAACAACTTGAAATTAAGGATCCAATTTGAATTCCCACTGTATCCAGAGACTAGTGGATTTACTCTCTTTTTTCAACAGACTATAGCCTACAAAATTGTTAAGTCTTTCGTGGCCACTTGTTGACAAACTGCCTATTGCCTTCTGTCTCGGGTTCTTCGGCCGACGTTCATCTAATGATTTTTCTGACGTTTCGCCAGCACGAGTGGCTGGCATTGTCAAAGCTTCACCCCCTCCATTGCCGGCAATGGAGGGTGAAGCTTTGACAATACCAGCCACTCGTGCTGGCGAAACGTCAGAAAAATCATTAGATGAACGTCGGCCGAAGAACCCGAGACAGAAGCCAATAGGCAGTTTGTCAGGCTATAGCCTGATTAAAATTACTCGGTAATTGACATTTCACACGATGGAGCTTTCTTCCTCCAAGAGCAATCAACGTAACGTCCAAACTGTTCGCTGTTGACAAGCTGTCGCTTATGGTCTGTTCATTTCCACTATTTGGCTACGGTTGTGCAAGGAGCATGCATATTTCCTAACACTCGTGTGTGTGTGTGTGTGTGTGTGTGTGTGTGTGTGTGGTTTTTCGTGAAATCCGAAGAAAAATGTTCAAATGTTTGTAAATTCTTCCTTTGGTCGTCCTTCCTCCTCATTCATTTCAACTGGAAACTTCCCATTGTGAAGGCGATGGAGAAACTGCAGTGTTCTTCAATGATCCTGACTTTAGCCACCGATCCATGTTAGAAGTAATAAACTGGTCAAAAATCGACTTATGAAATAGGTAGCGCACTGACAAAGGCAAGTTTAACATTTAATGATGCCTGGGGCCGCATACGTGCCAGCGAGAGCTGTGATTGGTCGACAAAGCTCGCTCCGCGCATGCGTAAAAGGCTTTAGCGCATCTAGCGCCGTGAGCCAGCGCACAAACGACCCCCGTATTGTTGCTAAGCAATCGATCAGAGAAGCCGCATTCTCCGGCACTAAACTGTGTATACGTTCTCACTTAAGAACCGCAAAGGCTGCTTTGGGATACGACCTGAAGTAAAAGTACACACGTGTTTCACACGAAAAAAAAAAATAGTGATGAATTTGATTTTCACGTTTTTATTCAATAATTTTACTCATTATTTTACACGATTTGGTGAAAGATGGCCGCGGACACCCTAGAAAAAGCCGGCGGACCGCTAAGGGGTCCGCGGACCACAGGTTGGGAAGCCCTGGACTAGAGGATACTGCGTCTCCCCCCCCCCCTCCCCCCCCCCCCCACGTCGGAGGTTCGAGTCCTCCCTCGGGCATGGGTGTGTGTGTTGCCCTTAGCGTAAGTTAGTTTACATTAGATTATGTAAATATGTAATCCGTTAAGAGGCAGGGCACATTCTGGATGGAAGGATCTTAATTGTGGTCTCTCTCTTTTGAGCTCAACCAGACGGATACCTATGGTAGATCGGGGAAAACCACCGTTCAGGCTGTGTTGCTGGCGGGGCCGGAAGGTGCTAACTGCCAACCACGTATCATTATGTCTCATTGGGTCAGCATGAATTGTTTGTACAACCAACCTACACAGCCTATACCTCAACCTCCACTACACTAATAACTTCTGATCAGAAGTTTAAAGTCAGGCACCTCTTCAAGGGACCTACGCCTCCTGGTAAGAGGCGGCGCACGGCCTGGATGGAAGGATCTTAATTGTGGTCCCTCTCTTTTGAGCCCAACCCGACGGATACCTATGGTAGATCGGGGAAAACCACCGTTCATGTCACGTTGTCGGCGGGGCCGGGAGGTTCTCGCGCCTGGTGTACTCTACTAGGAGCCTTGTAGGCTCAACACAAGCCGTGAGCGTCATTACCTTTATTATTTTTACCACGAGTACCCTTTCATTAGCAACTTTGAGCCAAGCACAAAATCAGTTACCTCTCTATAGTATATCGTAAAAAGTTTAGCACGCTTGACATGGAGGTCTTAGTCTTAGTTTCTAGCTTTAACGTACCCCAATCTCTTCTAGTTAAGTTAATTTTTAGGATGGTAGATGTTAAAAGCATGGTGAGCGATGGCCAGCGTCTTGAAGGTCATTCCAAGACCCGGGCCGCCGCCCACAACCAGGTGACGGGCAATATTATACCTATCTCTTCTCTATTCAGTTCTCTTCCTTCCTTCTTTCTAAAAATTTAATTTCTTTTTGTTTATTAACATCTCACTTGATTTTGTATTAGTTATAAGTTTTTATAATGCTGCACAAAAAAGATATCAAATGGATGTAAACAAATAGAGCCCGCCTCCACGCGGCGGGACACGGGCAACGGTGTGAGTGGGGACGGGAGCCGGGGTGGTGTTACTTTCAGTCACACCGGACCCAGTCATAGCGGCTAAGTGGCAACATACGACCCACCATAAGAAATTAGACGGTGGGTCATAAAAAAATAAGCAGCTAGTGAAAAAAAAAGTGCGAAAGCCTAGGGACCCATGACCTCAGCAGTTTGGTCCCATTGTCCTTACCACAAATTTCCAAAATTTCTAGTGGATACTGTGCACTGAGTTTCCTGCTGAAAATGAAAACACACAATTAAATCAGATACATGAAGTAAGTGGGGCACCTGGAAGAATACCGTGGGCAAATGGCTCGAAACGTTTTAACCTGTCAAACATGAGTCTCTCCGGCGTATAACACACTGAAGAGCCAAAAAAATTGTTACACCTGTCTAATACCGTGTAGGGCCCCCGCGACCATGCAGAAGTGCCGCAACACGACGCGGCATGCGCTCGACTAATGTCTGAAGTCTTGCTGGAGGGAATTCACTCCTTGAATCCTGCAGGGCTGTCCGTAAATCCGTAAGAGTACAAGGAGGTGGAAATCTCTTCTGAACAGCACGTTGCAAGGTATCCCAGATATGCTCAATAATGTTCATGTCTTCGTGTCTAGGGAGTTTGGTGGCCAGCGGAAGTTTTTAAACTCAGAAGAGTGTTCCTGGAGCCACTCTGTAGCAGTTCTGAACGTGTAGGTTGTCGCATTGTCCTGCTGGAATTGCCCAAGTCCGTCAGAATGCACAATAGACAAGGATAGGTGCAGGTGATCAGAAGGGATGCTTACGTACATGTCACCTGTCAGAGTCGTATCTAGACATATTTGGGTTTCCATATCACTCCAACTGCACTCGGCCCACACCAGAGTCTCAAACAGCTTGAACAGTCCCCTGCTGACATGCAGGGTCCATGGATTCATGAGGTTGTCTCCATACCCGTACCCGTCCATCCGCTCGATACAATCTGAAACTAGACTCGTCCGACCAGGGTACATGTTTCCAGTCATCAGCAGTTCAGTGTCGGTGTTGACGAGTCGAGGTGAAGTGTAAAGCCTTTGTGTCGTGCAATCATTAGGGGTCCACGAATGGGCCTTCGGCTCCGAAAGCCCATATCGATGATTTTTGATTGAATGTTTCGCACGCAGGCACTCTTTGAGGGCCCAGCATTGAAATCTGCGGCAATTTGTGGAAGGGTTGCATTTCTGTCACGTTGAACGATTCTTTTCAGTCGTCGTTGGTCCCATTCTTGCAGGATCTTTTTCCGGCCGCAGCGATGTCGGAGATTTGATGTTTTACCGGATTCCTGATACTCACGGTACACTCGTGAAATGATGATACGGAAAAATCGCCACTTAGTCGCTGTTTCAGAGATGCTGTGTCCTATCACTCGTGCGCCCACTATAACACCACGTTCAAACTCGCTTAAATCTTGATAACCTGCCATTGCACTAGCAGTAACCGATATAACAACTGCGCGAGACACTCGTTGTCTTATATGGCCACTGACGACCGCAGCTGCGTATTCTGCCTGTTTACATATTTCTGTATTTGAATAAGTACGCCTATACCAGTTTCGTGCTTCAGTGTATTTCAAACAACTTACGGGAATGAAACCGGGTGACATCTCCGACAACCGCCGATGTTTCCACAAGAGAACATCCTGTAATTTTTAAGGCACAAATGCCACGAGAAAGCGCTGCTAAAGGAAATTTAAATCCTTGGTAGGCGGGGCCGCGCCGATAACAAACCACAATACGGCAACACACACACACACACACACGAAAAACTAGTGCCATCACACAACGACCGATAGTTAATATACTGGGTGTTTCCGTAAGAGCGTGCAAAAATGCAACAGGACGTAGAGAATGCTCCACCGAACAATTTTAGGTATGGAACCTGGAGTGGGAGATACTGGAGTAAACTTCTCTACCGCTTTGTCTAGCATTACTATTTTCCAGCTTATTTACAGCCGACATGCGTACAAGTTTACACGCAATATGCTATTTATTTTCATTTTCATTGTTTATTTCGTGCAACAAAACGAGATGGACAAGACTAATTACTAGGAAGTATTTCGTGGTCGCTGTATTGGAAGGGGAGGTCCTATTTCATGGCCTGTAAGGTCACCTGACCTGAATCCCCTTAATTATTTCCTATGTGGATATCTAAAGTCACTTGTGTGTGGGACTCCAGTGGGTACGAAGATGGAATTAGTTACCAGAACTGTAGCTGCTTGTAGTATGGTTCGAAACATGGTGAGGTGAAATGGTTCGCTGGCTACTGTGTGGCAGTCATGGACGGAAGAGACGCAACATATTGACAAGGCAAGAAGCGACTATACATTATTTTTGCGTCCGATATGTTGAGCGTAAACTTGCTATTAAGCACGTAGACGCAGCAGCCCGCGTGCCTAATGCTCAGTTTTAAAACCATAACGTAACAACAACGTCAAGCCGTCACTCGCTCCTCTGTGGTGCATTTTGGGTGCTGATAGTTTGTTGGTTCTGTAAAATTGAGAAAAGTGACCTCGTTACTTTTTCCACAAAATGACAATGCGCGAAAAAAAAGTCAGTAATATGTGACTACACAAAAACGTCTACTTATAGCGATTCCATTCAATGATGGCTCTACTTGAGAGGCGGTGAGTTCGAAAAGTCTTTCTGCTGTTCATATTGTGAGGTATCACTTAGGAAGGCCGTAGTTTGCACGATTTCTCCTGCAGACAGGATCGCCCTGGGGTCAGCACGCTCAGTGAATCAGCTGACTAGCCGGATGGATACAACTGCTGAAGCGTGGCTAACCGGTGGCGTTCTCACAGAAGGCCAGCATATAGCGTGTGGGTCGCCACTGAAAAACTCTAGACCTGTCAACAACTAATTTAACTGGTGTTTCACAAAAGCAAGAAAACAATTAATACACATCTCATCACTCATCATCTCTTCCTATACTCAATTTCTTATTCAGCTCAAATCTCTCTCATTGCTTCCGAGCTATTTAAGACACAAATACAAAATTAAATTTCAAAAATAAAAAAGAAACTGGTAATAAAATCAGCAACGATGTGCTGCTTATGTGGTTTTTGGTTTCGCATTTATTGCTTCATTTTTTTTGTTATTTCATCGATAACAGACATCGCCGAGTTCTGTGACCTAGTGTACAATTACGGAATTCCTTTCTTCAGGAAGTAATATACCTACAAGGTATTCGGGACACTTCTGTGAACTTTGGAAGGTAGGAGATGAGGTACTCGCGGAAAAAACCTTCGAGGTCGGATGGTGAAACGTGCTTGGATAGCTCAGCCGATAGGGCAGTCACCGGCGAAAGGCAAAGATCCCAGGTTCGCTCGTCGGTCGGGTATACATTTTTAATCTGCCATGAAATTTTAAATCAGTGCATACTCACCTGCACAGTGAAAATTCATTGCACAAACAATTGCGATTATTTGAAAACAAGATTTTACGTCCGATATCAATTTATTCATACGCAGTTAATTGTAGTTCATCACGAAAATACTAGAAATGAGTGAACATTTCAAGGAAAGAATGATAATTACAGGATGAGATATGCTATGTTTTCGGAGGTGCTAATTTCCGAGGTAACTGACATTAATGTGATTGCTTATATGCTTCTATCTGTTCTCCGTTGCGCGATTGTGCCGGTTCCTGGTGCATAACAGTGAAAATAAAAGCGTAGTTAACATTTCCTTTCTTCGTCACACATTATCTCCCTCACAGCAACAGCGGCAGATTGAGGATATAACCATGGCGATGCGTTTGCTGTCATTCAAAAATAGCGTGCCCGAACCTGAAGGGTAGAAATGATGATGCGGAGTGGATCAATCGGCGTGTTCAAACATTAAGAAAACGTCATATCATTCATCTCGAATGAACGTTTTTATACTCTGAAACTATCTCTGCCAGGACTGTAACTGGGACGACGCAACTGTGCAATACTTGAAAAATTCATTAATAGGAAAAAACCACAAAAATGTGTGAAATGGTATTGCCAGGACTCAAAATCGCTACCCAAATGTAAACTTACAAAGGCTAATAGGAAGCTAAATGGGGACAATAGACAAATTGGTGGTAGAAAGCAACTTTTCGCGAAGAGTAGGTAGCAATGACAGAAGACGTCCAGAATGATCTGCAGAGAATTGATGGCCGATGGACACTGTGGCAACTGACCCTGAACGTAAATAAATGTAACATATTGCGCATACATAGGAACAGAAATACACTTTTGCACAACTACACTATTCATAAGAAATTGCGGGATAATATCTAGGGGTATCTATCCAGAGTGACTGTAAGAGGAATGAACATCTGAAACAAATAGTAGGGAGATGTCAGACTGTCCGCAGGAAGGATCTTAAGGAAATGTGATTCTTCCACCTAGGAAGTACATTACAAATCGCATTATCGACGGATTCTTGAGTATTGTTCATCAATCTGAGGTCCTTACCGGTTAGGACTGATGGAAGACACTCAGGGAAGGGTGGCGCGTTTCGTCACGGGATCGTTTTGTCGGCGCGAGAATCATACAGGGATGCTCAACAAATTACAGTCGCAGATGTTACAAGAGATACGTTGCGCATCACGGAGGGGCTTACTATTGAAATTTCGAGAAAGCAATTTCCGGGAATAGTCAGGAAGACCATGACGAGAAAATTCGAGAAATTAGAGCAAATACAGAGGCTTACGACAATCATTATTCCGACGCGGCATTCGTGAGTGGAAGAGGGAAATGGGGGGGGGGGGGGGGAGTTGGGGAAGGAGATCAGTTGGTGGTAGTAGCCTCCGCCACACACCGTTGGGTGACTTGCGGAGTATGGTTTAGATGTACATTCTCCTGTCATGTTAACTAAGAGAAAAATGGGTACCTCTGCATCTGTTTTCAGAAATGCACGATTTTTTCTAAGTTTCATCCATTTAGGTTGAGACCTATTGGAAATTATGATTTTTCATGAAAAACTTTGAATTTTCTATCAGTTTTACGTAATTCGCGCCATCATCGCGTCGGCCGCAGCCAGCGATGAATTGCATTCATGAGCCATCTTTGGCAATATAATACTACTGTGAAATATAAAAGGAGCTGCAAAGTTTTTCACATCATTGAACTAGCAAACAGCGAAGCATAACACCGTGTAAAGCAGTTCGTGAATCCTCTCTGCAAACGAATCTTTAACTGTCGATCATTATCACTGTAAGCGAATTTCCGACCTTATTACTTTTTTATTAATCTTCTGTCTATAACGAGGGTATTAAAGGCGGAGTATATGCTTATTTAGTTTTAGCAACGTGAGAAGAAATCGGCCAAGACCTTGCTGAATGAGCCATCCCGTCACTCTGTCGATGTGACTTACAGAAATCGCAGAAACTGTTTCATGTACATCGCTTTCAGCAAAAGGTGGAAATATATTATGCATTGGGGACAGTTTTTTTCGTTTTTTTTTTTTAAAGGAGGAGAGATTTTTTAGGCCTTTCGCTTGCTTAAATGTTCATCTTCTGGTAAGGTGAAATGCGGATTGTTCTGGCATCATTCCTTCCAAGTCCAAATCCAGCACTTTACCGATCGCGTAGTTGTTTCGATATTGCTTTTTGTTTTGATACTGATGACAGTGATAAAACAAGGAAAACATATTTTCACTTATTGTGCGAAGTGGCGGAGATCCTATTGTGTTTCTGCCTCTTTGTTTCTTCCTGTTTGCGGGACATAGCGAATAACTGACGCACGCCATAAATATTAATGAGGATTGTGTCATCTCCGTTCCTGAATCGTGAGAAGTGTTGTTTTATTGACCAAGTCTGCAATCCCTCATTAAGATAGGTGTTTTCATTCGCCTTGTCTTACGCCTTACCTTTAAGCCATAGATTAACAAGCAGTACCCAGGAGAGAAGATACCATCTAAGCTGTTACGAGAAGAACATCGTTTTAGATTGCTGGTTGCGCTCTCGATAAGTTTTTTCTTTTTCTTTTTTTATTGGCCGAGATGACGTAATGATTTGCTGTATCCTAAAAAAGCAAGGTTCAAATTAGAGTTTATACAAAGGCTTACTACTAGTTTCTCTTAGCGCGTCCCGTTCGCAGGTGGAATGACAAAAGGGAAGGGGGTGGGGCTGATAGTGATACCCGAAGTAACTTCCGCCAAACCGTAAGGTGATATTCGGAGTAGCGGTGTAGAGGTACATCTATGTTTCGTTTCTGTGAACTCCGTACATCATTTAAGGCACTTCACGGGATAGTTTCTTCAGTAAGGTCGTGGACCATTCCTCCCCACGTACTTGTTAACGTTTAGGGTCGATTCAGACACACACCACTGACGTACACTGCCGTGACCGGTTCGTGCTTCTCCGGATAGCTTAGAAATATTCTTCCGAGAACCTGACTGGCTGTATTCGCATTCTGCCGGGGAGTGACCGAGCACGTGCGAACTGTGTTGTAGCCGTCACCCTAACGTGATTAGCGGATTTCTTGCGGATGATGTTATCGCCGTGACCGTGATTTTTTTATACAGCCGTCCAACTCGCGAAGCGTTTCCGTTTTGTTGTCTGTTGCTCGATGTACCGTGTCAAACATGACTGACAAAAAACGTATTGAATCTGCGCCTGTTAACATCGTATGTTCAATAAAATCAACATTTTTAATGTTTCCTCATCCTCTTCATTCAGTGCATTTCTAAATTACTTTTCCTTCCCAATTTTCATTACAAAGGTAGAGACACAGTATCACAACTGAAGTATTCATCTGTCATGGAGGTCTGCCTTGAAGACGTAAATTTTGTGAATCCCCACTCCAAAAGTCCACTTCCTGTGTAACGTAATTGTTCATATCTGTATTGTATTTTTGTGCAGCAAGCAAAAAGCTAAAATTATGTTATTTGAATGTTTTCTGAAAGCCTGAAAACGATAGGTGAGGAGGCTCTTACACCTCAATTACCCCCTGCATGTAGTCTCGTAATGTACGCTTTAACAGGAAAATACACTCCATGGCGAAAAAGATGAAGCACCCAGAGGAGGAGGTGGAAACGAAACCGAACTTCACGGGTTGATGGGGTATATGGTGTCACTCCAGTGATTATAAAATCGAGTAAAAGTTACCAAGCACTTGGAAATACGGGTCCTCTTATCAGAGTTACATTGCACCCCCTCTGACCTGAATACATGCTCTGATTCGGTTGGAAAAGGTATGGTAAAGACGCTGTATCTTTTCCTGAGACAGTAGGACGGAGTTGCCGTCCTAGCTGGTCCCACACTCTTTTTATCGGGGACAGATGTGGGTGTCTTCCCGGGCACAGGAGTAACCCAACATCACGCAGACAGTTCATACAGTCAAGTGCCATGTACGAATTAGTATTGTGCTGTTGGAAAATGACACCATGATATTGTTCTATGACAGGTAACACTTGAGGATGCAGAATGTCTGTGACTTACCGTTGTGCCGCTAGTGTCTCTTCTATGTGTCTATGACGCCAGGGGTAATACCGCTGAGGCCGCGTGTGTTGTGTTGTTAACGTCATGATATGCACAGGATGGTAATTGCGTAGTCAGGCGGATGCTATTCTCCGCCCAACGATGCGGAGTGACACAGTGTTGAAGGGTTTCCTTGACTTGCGACGGCAGGCGCAAATGCGAATGGTTTGACTACGATCATGCCGTCCGTCATACTTCCATGTAGTCCAGCGTCGAGCCATTCTCGTATCTGTGTGCCCACAGATCTGGATATTGCACGATTCGACCAACCGACCAAACGGAGACCTACAATAAGTCCCCTTTCAAATTCTGCCACGTGCTGATAACCCTGCCTCATACGAGTACGCGGCATCTCCGTGTCCTTCACAGTGATAGCATCTGACGCCTCACATACCCTAGCAGGCCTGGTAACAGCATGAAACACGAACAACACCCATGGACTCAGGTGGCCGTTCTACTTGTCACAGGAAATTGCAACTTTAATAATTTACGTATCCCCCGAGAGTGTGTATGGGTATGATTTTACATTGACATTCGACCACGTCTTCTGTATACTTCACTTTTTGTGTCACGCATTCTAAAACTTCAATAACTCATGGAAGATTAGTATCTGTTCAAATGGTTCAAATGGCTCTGAGCACTATGGGACTTAACTTCTGAGGTCATCAGTCCCCTAGAACTTAGAACTACTTAGACCTAACTAACCTAAGGACATCACACACATCCATGCCCAGGGAAGGATTCGAACCTGCGACCGTAGCAGTCGCGCGGTTCCAGACTGTAGCGCCTAGAACCGCTCGGCCACTCCGGCCGGCATTAGTATCTGTATTTCATACCGTAGAGTTTGCAGAAACATTCTCTGAATTGCCAAAAACTCCTCCATCACTATTTTTGGCTTGTGCCCCGACATCAACAGCAGTGAAGGCGGTCGTGGTCGAGTCACATAATGGTTTTGTTTGAATCGATCCCCAATGACATCAAGATCGGCCAAGACGGGACGGATCACATCACTGTCACATCACAGCACTGTCACATCATATCACTGTCATGTCACTTGTGTAGATACCTACCTCTCAGAAACCCGACGAAACATTATGTGGAAATCAACGTGTGATGCCGTAACAGACAATTAAATATGAATGACGACGCGCCTGCGGCACCTTCCGCTTACAGACTGAAAAACCCGATCTTCTCGTTGAGCGCACTTCTGAATAGGGCGTGTGGACGAGTTGGAACCGGTTGTGCTGCGTGCCTTACCAGCAACGCGGCGGCCCTGCAGACGAGAACAGCCGCTCCAGGTCACCGCCCTGTGGCAACAAGTGACCCATTAAGGGAGATTACCGGCCGCCTACTGCCGGGCAATTTCCCAGGGGAAGGCTTACTCACAGCGGGGTAGCCTGCTGCCGCTGACCCACTTTCCGCGGACGCTGAAGGACGAGGAACTGCGGCAGAAGCAACTCCAGCGTAGAAGGGAGGGTTAGGCGTCTGTGCGGACTGCCAATACCCGTAGGAAGATCTATGGACATCCGCAGTGTCAAACACTTTGTGTATAAAAGCCTCTTTCGATGTGAGGAATCTACGAATGTCCACACTAAAAATTACTTTGTGACTTAAAGTCGATGTCACTATAACGATTCTCCTTTAATTGTACGTTAGAGGCGATCGATAATAGTGATTGTTATTGAATAAATGTTTTCAGTGTTACAGCCACATCAAGTGCTTAAAATGCCTCAAGCTTTCGATCAAGCACTCCTTAGTTATTAAGTGGAATGACTGCAGATGGGCTGCTGGTACGCCCCTATGTACCACTATCAGACCAAAAAGTTTCGAGACTGCGTTAATAAAAAATAGAGAAAAGTTAAGACGACAGTCTTAAGGCTTCATGGTTTCTATATAGTCTCCCCTCACTTGAGTACAACGCACGGTTTGTTCACACAACCATGTGAAACTATCGGAGAAGTCCTTCTTCGTTGAATGTCGGTTATGTAGTTAAAGACTTGAACCTTCATGTGAATTTCGGCACTTTGTCGTTTTATTGATAACAAATATTTTTTTACCCGCGATTACTTTTTCCAGAAAGAACTGTCGTTTTGCATTTCAATCAAGTCACGGCATGCGTCCACACGTCGTTGTTTTTGTTCGGGGGTCAAGACGTGCGGGACAAACTCTGGCCCCACACTTTCGGTCTTCGAAACATCCAGGAGAATATATCTGCATGAATGGTGTCTGTTCTTTCGAATATGACCGAAAGAACAGATACCTTTCGTATAGATACATATGCGCCGCGAAGGCTAAGATGATCATTCAGTGCAGAGCTCTCTTCGCCCGACCTCCTTGCGGAACTTCCCATGATGCACGAGCAATAAGAAGCAAAATGTCTAGGGGACGCTACTTTGGTAGTAGGCGGCAAATACGAAATTGAACTGAGGGGGAAGGCGTGCTTAGGTAGACCGTGCAGTTGTGTCCAACCACTGTGCAAAGATAAGGCAGACGCATAACGCCTCGCCCAGGAAGAAGGAGACCAAGGCTCGAATCCCGGCCTTGGTACAAGTTTTAATATGTCGCCACTGAATTCTTTTGTTGACCGAATGCGGCAGAGATCGGAATTTCTCCTTCCTGAACATATTCAGGAGTATGTCTTGAACCCCTGATTAAGAGATGCTCTTTGCGATTTGTGGCCAAGTAGATATAATGAGAGGAGATTGCGCTTAGACTCAACCTGTATGTTGCTTTGATGCCGGAGCCGCCATGTTGGTAACTCCTAAACATTAGCAGACTACTGTTTACAATTGCTTCTTGTTCTTAACTTCTGCCGTGTCCAAGCAGCTGTTGTCTTAAACAGAAAATATTACAGTGCTTTCGTGAATAACAGTGTTAGGAAAGCATTTTCAGAACTTTTTCTGGTCATAAAGGTATATTTGATCTAGTAATAAGATGCTTTTGACCTCGTTAATGTAACTGTCTCTTTGTTACGCGTTTTGAATAACCAGGAAGCGAAGTAAAGGCTGCTTTCGCAGTCCAGCGTTTTCCTTAATACGGAATGACGAAACTGATGTTCTCTTCCTAAAAATGCTAAGATGGTTTTCAATATTTCCTTCTCATATCGTTCAACCACAGCGCTCTTAGGAAATCTAAAGTCACATTACAGTAATTAAATGATTGCAGCATGAATAAACAGCGCAACTAAAATTCATGTATGTAATAGAAAATCTCTTGAACGACTCCACTTACGAATTAAATGTGATTCCTTTAACTTTAGACTGAAGTCAGAACGAATACTGCACCTATAAATGATGCAAATTGGCAGTTTTTATCAGAACACTTCCACCAGAAGCTAATATTTGGGGCTACTAACATGGCGGTCGTCGGCTTCAAGTTTGTGACGTCATGACGACTCCTTTTATTTATGCCTCCAAGTTTGTGTCACAACAGCTTTGTGTATTGAACTGGGAACCTAGAAACGACGGAGAGGCTTCGTGCCGCTGTAGCTCTCGGTGGTTCACAAGCCCACAACAGGCCACAGCAGTCCACCCACCTCACCGCCGCCCCGCACCGAACCCAGGGTTAATGCGCGGTTCAGCCCGTGGAGACAGTGTTTGCGCCGGCCGCGGTGGTCTCGCGGTTCTAGGCGCGCAGTCCGGAACCGTGTGACTGCTACGGTCGCAGGTTCGAATCCTGCCTCGGGCATGGACGTGTGTGATGTCCTTAGGTTAGTTAGGTTTAAGTAGTTCTAAGTTCTAGCAGCGCGTTAGATCGCGCGACTAGCCGGGCAGGCTTCTCATACTGATTAGTCGAATATACATCTGTAGTTTACGGTTGTTAGTTCAAACTGTCATCGTAGATATTGTGCTAATGTCGCTTATACGGAAGGAATAAAATCAGTTTCGGAACTTTTTGGACGGACGGTGTACTCTAGCTGCTGGCTGTGACGTCAGTGGTGCTCACGGTATCGCCATGTAAAGACCTGCGTTGACTCGGCGTTTGGTGTGGCAGCTTCAAGTTCGCCGATCGCTGGATCCCACGCCGCGCTGATCTATAGGTCGACGTCTCCTGTAGGCCGATGACTGTTTCGAGATTTTTGTCTCAGTGGCTTCTGTAATTACACGGACACAGAAGCCGTTAATGCGAACCACGACAGTGGTGTCGAAAAATTTGATCCGGTGACCGTTTCCAAGAGCATGCTCAGCCAGAGCAGATTTTTCAGGGTAGCTTAGGCGATAAAACCTCTCATGCCCCGTCCTGCGTTTCGCTCCGGCGCGCATTTTTGTTCGACTTAAGACTGGCCGCACTCGCGCGGTATTTTACAAACCCCAAGCGTTGTAAGACCTAACACATCTTTATTGTTGTTTAGGTCATTATTATTACCCATTCGGGACGGACACTCACAATTTTGGCTTGAATGCCCAGTGTCCTGGAGAAGGTAGATTTGTTGTTGCAGCTGTGTCAGACTTACCCAGACCATTTCTTTAGCTGTATGGATTGGTCTGACAGCTGCAACACATTTGTTGCTGACAGAAACGAATCGCCACACGGTACTCACAATTATCTATGGCCTACACCATTTTGTTCTGGCGTCTCTATCGCCTGGTACGGTAGTATGGCGTGGGCATTTCATTGGTTATCAGGACTCCAGACATATTTGCAAATAAGCAAAACAAATTAATTGCGTAACTTAATTTTTCTGGGTGATATTTAAAACTTCGACTATCTCTCGTAATGTGCACTCGATACACGACTTAGAAGACAACTAACAATACACAAGATGTAACGACAACTTATAACACTGCTTTGTTTGCATTCCCAATCTTGAGTAAATATTCTGGAGAAAATATCACAGAATCCCTTTCACTAAATAAGACAAAAAGTTGTATCTTAAGGAACGTATCAAGAATATGACGAATTATGTTGTATTAAAATGTGGTTACGATAGTCGTTTACACTTTTAGTGTATGGACTAAAAAGTACGATGTCTGACTTCAGTAGAAGTGAATTGTAGCTAATCGAAGCATACCATTATAGCTTCAGGGTACTGAATGGGTAAAAGTAGTTTACAAATACGTGCAGATGCGGATAAGAGTTGTGGAAAAGAAACTTGCACATGCGGCTAGCATTTCTCCTATCAGAAAGAAAGGAAAAGAGAAAGAGAGAGAGAGAGGGGGGGGGGGGGGGGGAGAGGTCGATCTACTATTGCAATCATTCGACCGCTGAACGAATCAAGAGTATGATGCTTATATTATTAGCGAATACTGCAAAATGTACGGGGCGTACATTCAAGTGAGTCTGCTTGTATGTTAGACTACCACAACTGCTGAAAGCGACTTCATCGCTACATGGTCGTCTGTACCTTAATCTTCTTTTCAACATAATTTCTCCCAATATTGAGGCACTTGTCACAGCGAACAATCAACTTTTCTTTATTCCATTCCATAAAAATCTGTTGCCTGATTTGCCCAACTCTTTCTGAACAATCGTTTTTAAGACATTGTCGTCGTGCGATGACCGCCTAAGCTGATTTTTTTTTTTTTCATACAATTCTCTAACCTGCCAGCGTTTACACGGCTTTTGTGCACAGAAAACGAATCACTGCAGGTGTTTCAATTAACTGAGACATTTAAATAAATAGTAATAAACGTAAACAGGAATGAATACTTAACGTTATGACCCAGTAGATACAGGTTCTCAGAGCACATACACAGATCGCCGACCGCAGCGCTATAGCGACGAGTAGCAACGTTTTAGAGAAACATGAACGCATTGCGTATTCTTTATACAGACCTTTACTGTTGACTTGTACATAATTATTTCTGCCAAATAATTGGGATAAGCGTCACCATTTCAGAATAATCCTGCCCCGACGAAAGATACTTATCGCGGAGCAGTAAAAATTCGTTTAACACTGTAAGGGCATCATAATTCGTGAAATACGAGGCGTTCAGCAGAAATTCCAGACGTTCTTGGCTGAATGAAGCTCATTTTCCACACAGATCCGCTTACATGTGACGGCATGACTCATCCTATAACAGTTCACCTTACGCACAAAATTACTTATTAAACAGTAACCTCAAAATGATCCGACCTCAACACGTTCTTTGGAAATGGGAGCCCAGCGCGGAAGAATCGTTCGTGTTCTTTTTAGTCGGTAGAATAGCTCTCCTGCAATTAGGGAGTGTAACATGTAATTCTTCGGATGGGTGCTCTTCCTGAAATGAACGTAATTGAATAGTGTGTCTGTGAAGCTTTACATTTGCTACTCTTAGGCAGCATTGTAACCTTCCAAGTTTTCAATAAACATACTACTTATATTTTTGTTTAATTATGTTACAGTTCAGACTGATTGCGCTTAGGTCGCAATGCTAGGGAGGTAATCAAGGAACAGAGAAACATTTTATTTAAAAATGCTGCCAAAGAAATGCACATAGTTGGTTTCATTCGTCTTAACAATTCTAGCAGCTTTCGTTTCGTAATGCCTTCTGTCGCTGAAATACTGTTTTGATCAACCGTGACAACGATCACTAATGAGCCAAAACATTAATCCATTGCCCACCGCGAGATTGAACGCGACCCATCGGCGATGTGGGCACTTGATGCAGTAATGATAGTATAATGGCTATTTTTTTCCGCAACCTCTGATCGTATCTCGAAATTAAAACTACTTTTAAAACATTGGGAACCTGAACATATTTGGCTCTCAAGGTACAAAAATCGTTAATCAACCTTCTGTTTGCATTGCCTCCCAGGGATACGCCTTGCTTAAAAATATCCTTTACATAACAAAATTCATCATACAAACAATGTTCATCTACGTATCTGATCCGAGTCAATTTTTTTCTGAAGATGCTTAAATTTTAGCTAGGGACTTAGGCAAAGAGGCATCCAAACCTCTACTGTCATTGGAAACTGATCCCCAAATTTGAAATTCTTGACTAAATATGTTTTCAATGCGTTTTCTGATTCTGTAACAAACTAAATTATTAGAAACTATTTTTGGCGCTAGCAAAATGTCTGTCAATCATTCTTTGCTCAGTTTTATTAATCAGGGTCTTGGCTGCATCAAAAGTTTCCGTGATACCAACGCCGGAGCGTTCTAAAAACTTAGGACAATCTTAAACAACTGCACCAATAAGGGAAAACTTTACATGTTCACCAATGGACCAGAGATTGTAAGGAAAGTCGTGGCTTGTCAAGGGAAATAAATTATTTTAATTACCATTGCAAAACTTAAAAAAAATACGGGATCAATTCGAAATAATACAGGACACGAGTTCTGACAAAAAAGACAGCCAAAATACGGAGATTCCAGGGACAGACAGGATAGTTGGCAACCCTGTCTGTAATCGAATTCTTGGCTGCGGAAAAAGAAACCGAGTGAACATCCATAAACGTTTGTGCGCACTGTATGGTAATGATGCAGTTGGTAGCAGTACTGTTGTGCCATGGATAAAGAGAGTTAAAGTGCGAGGAAATACAGAAATGTAGCTGCCTGATCGGCCTCGTTCGGGATGTCCTATCACAGCAAGTGCTCCTTCCGACATGTTGAATCATGAGAAGCAGCAGTGTGCGATGATAGGATATTCAACGGCGTCCTCAAGGCGAGTTCCATGACTGCTGACAACAGACGGCAGATTATTCAAAGTAAAGCCATTTTCATGTGGACTGTTTGAGCAGTTTGAAGACAATGGAGAGGCCTTTCCGTCAGGGATGCAGTGAACAGCAGAGGGCAATAGCTTTTACCTACAGGTTTATACACAACGCCAGTGTAAGGCCATAGAACGTAATGTAGACTATGTAGGAAAAAATACACGCAAATGAAATATCGACTGATATTATCACAATACTCTAACTCTTAAGAGTAAATATGTTCTGAGAAAAAAACTATGGGTCATTATTTACTGAATGAACCTAGTATTACAACAAAAATATATTTTATAAAAAATATTTGTATTTGTAAATACATTTGTTTGTCTTTCTAATTTTCCGCTGAAGCGTTCATCATAGCCGCGTGACCTTAGTATGCCGTCAGGAATAATTACGAGATTTTCTACGTTTCCCAAAATATCTCATATCGAAGAAACTGAAAATGGTTTTCCCCACCTTCAGGAACTCCAGAATCACTGTCTGGTGGCACGAAGTAAAAAAAAAAAGGCTTTCTGCCAAATCGAACTAACTTCAAACTGCCAAAATTCCTTTACTTATTCTTTTTGCCACCTGAGGTGCCACGCTCTTGAACGGCCGCCACTGGGAACCTGAAGCGAGGTGAATGATGGAATTCATATCAACGGTCTACAGAAAAATTCAGTTGAATGAGCCCGTACACAATAATGACGTCTACGTTTTTTACGATTATATGTTTTTAATTTTTGTGGTTGTGACTCTTGTGCAGTGCGGATCCCTATGCTTAGCCTACGTCAAATGCGACCCTGGTTCAGACGCGTTGTAACAATCGGAATATGAGTCTTTGTTAATCCTCCCAGAACGATGCAAATCATCGGTAATGACATGTAGATTTTTGTTGAAAGTGTAGAAAACAATCTACGAGACTAATGTCAGTCCTTCACCAGAAAGTGTTGTGTTTGTTTAGTCACGATTTGCAGTGTCATTAATTAATTATATTAATAAAATTATAGCAAATATGTTTCATTTCCCTTGAATGAACAATCTCTCTACAGATAATGCAGAGCGTTTCCACGGTGTGCCACGACACTGAATGTGTAGACCAATTATTGATGATTTGTCATAATTCTCTTCACTCATTTTACGAGTATAAAACTTGCAAAACTTTTCTCGGCGTATTTTCAGATCGAAATCTAACGTGTGTAATGTTCTATTTAATAATCTCTCAACTGAAAACTGGACCTACGCACTATCTCCTATTCCTTTTCTTTGTTTTATGTTCCATATTTTGTAAAGCTCATCTGAGAGCTTTCCTGTTAATCATTTGGCGGAACGTAGCTATTGCGTGAGTATTATAACAGGATGCACATGAACGCCTGTTTGGAAATCTCGGCTGCAAGCAGGCAACTGACTTACTGCAGTACTCGCGCAAACCAAGTTGACACTCGGCGCAGTCGCTGATGGGAGCTATCGTAAAAGCTGAATATTTACGGCCGCTCCCGTCAGCCACCGCGCCGTGTCAGCTTCCTTTTCACGAATACTGTGCATAGTTACGCCCCCTTGCAAAGAAACAATTTAATCGACCTGAAATCACGAAGCTCATCGATTTTTGACTCGATAATTTGGTCGACGGAACAATCTAGCCAGTGCGGCCGGCCCAAATGTCGCAGACGTTGGGTGTCGAGTATGGCCTACAACGGTGGTATAGGAGGCAGTAGGTTCTGCAGCCTGCGGTAGCACGCCGCCTGCCTCTTTGGCATTCTTGTTGCTGGCCGCTATTTTTGCCTCGTTCTATTCCCAGCAGGGCGCCGTTGCCGCTCCTCTAACTCCTCCCAGCTTACAAGTTTTTTCCGTGCGGCAATCGTGCAAGGGAATGCACAGATTCCACGGTAAATCCAAAGAATTAAACTAAGTCAGGAATCAGTTTTACGCAACATCCTGAACAAAAAGTCTTTTCCGCTGAAATTTTTAATAGAAACATCAGAGGAGGACGACATATTAATCGACACCAGACTCGTGTTTTGAAGGAAAGTGTTCAAATTCCCAAGTTATTTTCTTGTGGTTTACCCAAATCGCATCAAGCTGACACTGGCTGCATTCCTTTGAAATGACCACTGCTCCTTCCCCAGTGCTTGGCCATATCGAAATTGTGTTCGATCTCAAATGATAACCATGTCAAGAAGATGTAAAAAAGTTAATGCTTCTTGTTTAAGTGTAAGATAACCACGCAGTATTATCAAGGACAGTAAGTAGTAGGGAGTTATTTTGTTACCCCACTACAATTCACAGGCAACATTAATAAAAATCGTTGGGGTGTTGTAAGATGTTACAGTTGCAAGACATTACTGCATAATGGGATGCCTTTCCTGGTACAACGAAAGCAATTATGACTTTGCAAATAGCAAAGTTAATGTAAAGCTGTCCTCAATTGAATATTGTTTTGAACGTTGCTGAACTTTACTGGAGATGCTGTGGCAAGTAGTCTGCCATTTCCTCCTCAGACACTTGAGCAGGCCTACGTAGCCAGTCACAGAGGGATCTACAATTTAATGTGTGCTCCAAACCATGGTACAGTTTGGAATTTTCCCCAATTTACAAATCATTAGTAGAAGTGGAAAAAACAATAAATAACAAGAAATGATCCTAAGACTATCTGAACACTGAACACTGAATTTTAGAAAGAACACATTATGTGAAAGTACTAGTATTAATGACAATCATTTAAGGTTGAAGCATTTCTCAAAAACTTCTACAGATTTTGCATGTGTGTGATTTGTTTAGAATGTGTGTGCTGTTTGCACTGCAATTGTTTGTGCATCGTCCTGAAAAATCCCAAGGATCTATAGGAGACAAAATGCTATCTACTGGAACATATTGTAGGAGCAGATGATGTCGTGGTGGGAAATACAGTAATGTAATCGGAAAAGCCAGTCAGCTGTAAGTATGAAAGCCTGAAAGCAGTAATGTGATTAAAATTAATCCTTTTAAAAGTATTTGTGACAGGATGCATTTTTAAATGTCAATCCTGAATGACTACATGATTCACTAGATCCAGCGTGGATAAAATAACATTACTCATTAAATGTATTGCCACAAAACGTTGGATTTTAATATGAATAAGCAGTGTATAGACATGGGTGCATCACAATGGACTATTTACAAGCTTTTTTAATAAAATAATGGAACCAAATGACCAAGGCATGTTTGGAACTACTAGCAGAAACAGGAAAACAATCAGATTGTGAAAGAGACTACAGATGAAAATGTAACTGTGACCATAATAAAATTGGAGTGGCGGCGGATGAGATACATATTTTACGGGTATGTGCATGGATGGTCAACGGACCAAGTTAGTTCTTTGCTGGGGTCAAAGGGATAAGAAAAGACTGTGACCACAAGCTAAATAAAAGTAGTTGAGCTGACATTTCAAAAACATGTAGAAGCAGCATGGATGCATGTCGTGCATGGATGGTCAACGGACCAAGTTAGTTCTTTGCTGGAGTCAAAGGGATAAGAAAAGACTGACCACAAGCTAAATAAAAGTAGTTGAGCTGACATTTAAAAACATGTAGAAGCAGCATGGATGCATGTCAGTGATGACTAAAAGGCATGGAGAAGCCTGCATGAGGATTCTATTCAGCAGTGGATATCAAATGGATGACGACAATGGTGAAGTTTATGATAACCACAGTACTTCATTAGTCATTGTAATTTCCTTCTACTGCTTGTCAATTTTCAGTGGAAGGCAAATCTGAAGTCTCCTCATATCTTTTGTCTTGGTACTGGCTCAGTTAGCACAGATATAGCCTGCAGCCATGTCCATTATGTGGCCATAGTCCACAAATATTGTCATTCCTGTCAGTTTCTCTGTCTGCAATGCATTTTTCACCATACTTACCGAACATAGCAGTACATCCAGTGATAAAACTATAACAAGGAAGGTTATGAACTCACTGGTCTTTTATTGCATCTGCCTATCCAGATATCAGCTATAAGTAGCCATCTTTATGCATTTGAATGAGGTAAAGTCCAACAAACTCACACCAGTACATGCCATACGACTTTACTGATGTACAGACAAGAATAATACATACATAAAAGGAAAAAAAATCAATGGGATTGCAACTGATTGCTGTCACTCTGTCTATCCGTCTGACTGTTAAAAACCCTTTTTCTCAAGAAGATGAAGATGTATCAAGTTGAAGTTTGTCACATACTGAGGTCTACACTCCCTTGGCAGTGTAAAATAATGAAACTTCTAAGGCAATGCGATCAAGAGACATGGCCATTTATGTCACACATTTTAATACTCACAATAACCCTCATCAAAACCTATAGGGTACTTCACGTTGACCAAGAATCATAAAATTTGGTAACAAGGAAGCTTTCATGGTACAAGTAACCGAAAAAATCTGAAAATTGTTAATATGAAGTTGTATCACTTGAAAAAAGTTTCTTTTTTCATTTGTTATATGATGTCAAACTTGAAATTAAAGCAGTCAGTAGTTCTACATTCAGGATGACTGGATTGCAATGGTAAAAGTCAAACATAAGGCAAGAAATGACGTTATTGCTCACATGATCCATTTCAAAATGTATCCATCATGCATAAATTTTGGATTTTGAAATGCATCATATGAGCAATAAAGTCATTTCTAGTCTGATGATTGACTTTTACCACTGTGACCCAGTCAGCCTGAATGGAGTACTACTGATTATTATAATAATGGTTGCCTGCCTCCTGCATGATTTTGTCACATTTATATAATTAGTTAAAACATTCTTGAAAGTCTTGGAATCCTTAGACCTATATCTTGCCAGTACCAGTGTCAAAAACAGGCAAAAATACTAGAGATTCATAATTCCTGAAATAGATGAAGTTTCTATATACATAACTAACAATATTGAAAAGGATAGTTGCCACTCACCATATAGCAGAGATGCTCGAGTTGCAGAGAGGCACAACAAAAAGACTCTCGGAGAGTGGGCTTTCGGCCAAAAGGACCTTTGTCGAAAATAGACAACATACACACACACACTCACATAAATGCAACTCATATACACTTAACCACAGGCTCTGACAGCTGAAGCCAGCTGCCAGAGACTGTGGTCAATTCCTTATAATAGTCTACAGTCACTGTGCAAAATGGTTCTTTGTGGAATGAAAGTTGGTTAATGATAAAACTATCTCATAAGTAATACTTACAAATTTTCACATTTCGTCAACCTTCTGTAGCACTTGACAATGTGAGTATCTTTGTTTTAAGACTACACAAATATTTGGGCAAGCATTTTAGTGTTTTGTGCCACAAAGATAACTGGCTTTTTAGGCAGAGGATCCATAGCATAGTACCTGGTCTGTGCTGAGGCCTATAACCTGCAAAAAACATTCATCAGTCCATACCACATAATGTGAACCCTGTGCTCTGTTCTACACATCATTACAGCTTCAAAAGTAAGAGGTATTTATCTGTCCATTGCCCTATAAACTACACACACATACAGTTGATGTCATACTTCAACAGAGAAGGGAATGCCCTACCAACCACAGCCACCTCACCCCTCCCCTCAAGAGCTTAACATTTGGGTTGCATTCAACCTCTCCCTCCTCCTCCTTCCCCCTTTTACACACAGAAAGTTTTTGATGTTAATTATAAATTATGAAGTTCAAATCAAACTTTGTGTTACTATTATTATATAATGGAATACATTAACATTATTTTTTGTTATTCCAGGTTCACGCCAAGCATGAGGAGAAGACTGAAAGCAAGTCAGTGTACAGGGAATACAACAGGGAATTTATGCTTCCAAAAGGCACAAACCCAGAGAGCATAAAGTCATCACTCAGCAAGGATGGTGTGCTTACTGTTGAAGCACCCCTTCCTGCACTTGCAGAAGGTGAAAAGCTGATCCCTATTGCTCAACAATAAGGTCCTATGTGGCACTGGGCAGCAGTTTTTAAGTGGCAGCAAATTTAAGTGGGCAGCACATCTGACACTTTCAAGTCTTGTGTCAAGATTACTTTGCAATTTGAGTTCATTCTACAAGTGTCTTTTATATCTTCCATAGCTACTGGTTATACAATAAAACAGCTTGTCTCATTTTTACAATGTAGATGTTATCTACTGATTGATGTACTTTATTCAAATAAAAGTCAATTATTTCTGACACTTCATAAATGGTGGGTTGACTGCATCCTACAGATTGTCATTTTCTCTCACGAATTTATTAATAAGTGGAAGTTGAAAATATATATGATTATTTGCATTATATTAATATGCTTAAAATCTATAGGAATATTGAGATTTGATGTCAGATATTTAAAATACACTGATTCTTTTTCGCCATTTTTGTCCATGTTTACGTGTCAAAGTATCTGCAGTCAGTTGAGTATAATCTGTACGAGGAAAGGGCAGGCAGGATGAAGCAGCTAGACCAACTCAGATCATGAGAAATAATTCAGATATAGTGTTCACCTTCACATGTTCATTATAATTGTGAAGTTAAACACATGACTGTGCCTTTTCCAGTTATTGTTTTTCCATTTTTTTTATCTGTCTAGTGCATGCTTGATCATATTTGCTACTACACTGTCACAAGTGTTACATGCTCTTACAATGAGTTAGGGCCATTGACGAAGTTATTATTTATAAACATCACCATTTTTAGTTCAGGAGTTTTGTAAGTATATTGTCAACACTGAAATGTAATTAAATACCTAGTTAGTTTAATGGAAGTTTCATATAATTTACAAAATTTATATTTATTCTTCATAAAAATAAACACTAAAAATTAAACACAGAAGAAGTATATTTTTGCATTTGATAAAATATTTTAACAATAAAGAAAAAATGTTTTTAAAGTGAATCTTATCTGAGTCTGTATGAAAATGGTCCTGTCATAATTATTTCTTTTTTTATCCTGAAGACACTAAAAAGTCAAGAAAAAAAGTTTTCAGATTTGTATTTGCTACATACTTTAGAAATGCAGATGTACTGAAATACTCACCAGTCATCTTTGTTTTGTACACATTTATTTAAAGTGTAGCACTGACTAATATTTTTATGAAGTGTTAGCACTTTAAGTGTTAAAAATGCAATAAATTACAACAAAAACAACAATGTTGCTCAAATTTTATCTACCACTTTATCATGAAGAGACTTCTAATGGATATTGTAATAGTATGTGGCTTTAATAATACTGAAATAAAAATCTAATTATCATTACTTATTGAAGCTTAGAACTCAGTGAGATAAATATATTATAGGAGAGTGCCATTTTTACACTATAATCACTGGAAAATGGGGTGGTGAATCAGCTGGAGAAGGAATTTGACATGACATGTTGAATGACCCGCTCTGAGATTGGATTTGCTGAGTAGTGAAACCATATAAAATGTAAACCAGGAAGGCTGGATGAGCATTTGAAGCCAGCTTCTTAATATGGTTTCTTTACCTTAATCACTTTTTCACACCCAACTAGCATCAACTCAAAATATGATGGACAAGTAACAAAATACATTAGCAAACAATCCATAGGCAATTACATCTACATTGTAACATTGACAGTTATACTTACCAGATTAATTCTGCTTATTCTTAGAAGAACAGAACTATCACTGATGGTTGTTAGCAATTGGTGCAAAACGGAGGTGAAGCTTTACTGAATGTACGGTGCAACTGGATTTAGTTCTTCAGTCAGAGCATAACTACGTTAATGTATCATCTGTTCTACTAAAATGGTTGCTCTGCCAAGACAGCCTTGTCTTTTATAATGTATAATATAAATATTTTCTTCAGGTTATAAACAGCATCAAATAGATCAAAATTGTGTTTGTGAGGGGAACATAAATCCAGAACCTTGTCTTTTAAGGGCAGTGTTCTTTCTGAGCTATCTAGACTAGACTGATGACCATCTTTCACAGCTTTAGTTTTATTAGTATCTGTCTCCTACGTTTGAAGATCTACAGACTATATCCAGCAAGGTATGCAAAAGAATTCATAATTTAGAAAGTGGGAGAGATGTACCAGTAAAATTGAAGCTGTGAAAGTAGGTCACAAGTCATGTCTAGATAGCTCAGTTAGTAAGAATATTGTCTATAAAGGCAAAGGTCTTGGTTTATCATGTCGACTGCCACAAAGCCCCCAGCAGACACAGCAGAGGTGCACGTCTGAAGCCATGTGCCTGCTGGCAGCCAGATGCTCCACTCTGTCCAGTACAATATATCTTTGGATGGAGTGCAGAGTTGCAAAATACAAAGTGCAAAACATTGAACAAAACCCTGTAGCTGATTTTCTGTACACCAATATCAACTCAATCCAGAGAAGCAAACTAATGCACAATACTCCAGCACTTTACTAAACTTAGTGATGCATGTGGCAGATGGCAAGAACAAGGTGTCAGACATGAACCTCTACTGTGTCCACTGATGGCCCCACAACAGTCGATGTGTTAAGTACTGGTTCTGCACAAAATTCTAATTGCTGAGATAGTTTCATGACAGTGCAAACTTTGCTGTGAAATAGTCATTACGTGCTGCTGTAGCTTTGCTATACTTTGAAACTGATTTCTCTTCAAACCCATTTAATGAGTTTTATTAAGTTTCAGCTGACTGTATTAGCACACTTAAGTTTGAATTAAAAAGAGAGAAGGGTTGGGGAGCGAGATGAGAGAGAGAGAGAGAGAGAGAGAGAGAGAGAGAGAGAGAGAAGTGTATTCACTCTAAGGCAAAAAAAGATACACCATGATGGAATTATCCAAATGGGACAGATATCAGTAGGTGTGATGTACATATATAGTCAAACAAATTATTAAAATTTCAGAAAAATTGGATGATTTACTCAAGAGAAAAAGCTTCACAATCTGAGCAAGTCAATTACATGTTGGTCCACCTCTGGCCCTTATGCAAGCAATTATTTGGTCTGGCATTGACTGATAGCTGTTAGATGTCCTCCTGAGGGATATTGTGCCAAATTCATATTCTGTCTACTTGGCATGTTAGATCTTTGATATCCCAAGCCGTTTTGGGGTGCCCTGCCCACAATGTTCTTAACGTTCTCAGTTGAGGAGAAATCCAGCAACCTTGCTGGCCAAGATGGGTTTTGGTAAGCTCAAAGACAGCTCTAGAAAATCTTGTTGTATGCGGGTGGGCATCATCTTACTGAAATGTAAGCCAGGATGGCTTGCCATGAAAGACAACAGAGCAGGGCATAGAATGTCATCAATGTACCACTGTGCTGTAAGGGTGACATGCATGACAACCAAAAGGGTCCTGCTGTGAAAAGAAATGGCACTCGAGACAACCAGCCCTGGTTGTTGGGCCTTACTGCGGGCAACAGTGAGGTTGGTATCCTACCACTGTCAGCAGCATCTCCAGGCATGTCTTCATTGGTCCCTGGGGCTTAGTTCAAAGTGGGACCCGTCACTGAAGAAAATTCTACTCAACTCAATGAGATTCCTTCATGGTGCATCATTTTTTTAAACCAAAGACTGTAAACTGTTTGCCTGCAACACAAAAAATTTAATAAAGAGGTTGTGCTCAAAATAAAAGTTTATTTGAACACCACAGTACATATGTGTGGTCTTATTGGAGAGGATATAACATCATCTTCCTACAACATTTTCTACTCAGACAGTATATAATGACCTAAAGTTCAGTGTAGTCCATGGTGCAATTTGGAATTTTTTATATCAACAAACCATTGCCAGAGGTAAAAGAAGTAAGAAGAGTCAGAAAAACCCTGGGACTAACTGACGTTTTAATCCCAGGCCTTTGGATTTATTGTTTAGACACTTTTTTGCACTTGGCAATACTGTGAGGTTCTCTGAGGAACACTCATCAGAAGTCATACTGCATACAAAGTAAAGACACATTGAATGTCAAGATTTTAACAGTAAATTTCCAAAACATCTGTAACAAGGTCCCCAAATGCTCCAGGAAAGCTGTCATGCTCAAATTATACTCAAAACTGAGATAAAAGATTTTTAAATATTTAAAGAGGCATGGAACTTTTATTGTAAAGGAGAAAGAGTATTTGTTGAATTAGCAAAAATATTAAAGAATGAATTTTCACTCCGCACCAAAGCATACACCGATTTGAAACTTCCTGGCAGATGAAGACTGTTTGCTCAACCAGAACTTGAACCTGGGACCTTTCCCTTTCACACTGATCTATCCAAGCATGAACCACAATGTGCCCTCACAGCTTTACTTCAACCAAAACAGAAAAAGTCTTATGTCTATCAAGGTCAAAAGTGAGACTGATTGCAAAGTTATATGAAATTGAATTTGAAGTTACAGCGAAATCCAGACCTTTAGCTGCTTACAGGGATTGGTAAATATCAATGGGGCCAGTTGAAAATGTGTGCCCCACTTGGGACTTGAATCCAGGATCTTCTGCTTACATGGCAGACACACTATCCGTCTGAGCCACCGAGGACGTAGATACCATCTACATGCAAACTTATCTGGACGCAAGTAACTTGCCTAGGTGATCACAAGTTAATCGTCAAATGTTTTCACTGGCCACCCAATTATGCTGTAATAGCAGTGGAATCATTCAAAGAAAGTCTGTTATCAGTAGTCTGGAAATATCTTTATCATGCAAAGTTAGTTGGAGGTAACTTAAATCTACCGAGTATACACTGGGACGCCCGTGGACTAAAAAAGAGTTCTGAACATGTTCTCCGTAAACCTCCTTCAGCAACTAGTTTGACAATCTACACACACAGTGGAAATGTTTTAGAACTTATAACTACAGATGAGTCTGACCTTATTGATAGTGTCAATACAGAGACAGGGATTAATGATCATGATATCATAGCAATGATGATTACTAAAATTAATAAATCCCATCAAGGAAGCTAGGAGAGGTTTTATCCTGGAAAGAGCTGATGAGAAGTTGTGGGCATCCTATTTCACAATGAATGCACATCATTTAGTTCCAGTATGATGAATGTACAAGAATTACATGCAAAGTTAAAATTGATCATAAATTTCTCTCTGAAGAAGTATGTACTGAGTAAGTGGATTAAGGGTGAAAAATGCCCACCACAGTTTAATATCAAAATTCAAGAAATACTGTGCAAACAAGAGATTGTTGCACTCTTTGTTAAAAAAATTACAGAAATGTAGCCAGTCAAAAGTTAGGAGAACTTAATGTGTGTACAAAAAGAATGATGCAAAAACTGTACAGAACCCAAGAAAATTCTGCTCCTACATAAAATTACTAAGTGAGTCAAAGGAATCTATGCAATCACCAGTCAACCAATCTAGTATATAACAGAGGACACCAAAAGGGAAGTTGAAGTTTTAAAGCTCACCTTTAAAAAAATTGTTTATGTTGGAAGGTCATACAGACCTATCACTGTTATACCATCATGCAGATTCTTCTATAGAGGACATAGAAATAGGCATTTCTAGGACTGAGAAACAATCAAAAGAGTTGAAATCATACAAGTCACAAGGTCCAGATGGAATTTTATTTTGATTTTACAGGGAGTATCTTAGGCATTGGCCCCTTACTTAGCTTGCACTTATCAAAAAATCTCTAACCCAGTCCAAAGTCCGAAGTGACTGGAAAAATGCGCAGGTGATTCTCATATATAAGGATAAAATAACAGATCCACAAAATTACAGACCAATACACTTAACATCAGATTGTCTTAGGCACATTCTAAGTTTAAGCATAATAAATTTCTTCAAGAGAAAAACTTCTGTCCACAATACAGCACGGATTTAGAAAGCATTGTTTGTACAAAACTCAGCTTCTCCTTTACTTGCACAAAATCCTGTAAATCATGGGTGAAGGGAAAGAGGTAGATTACATATCCCTATATTTCCAGAAAGCATTTAACACAGTGGCCCCCTGAAAAGTGTTAACAAAGGTCTGAACGCACAGAGTAGGTTCTGAGATATGTGAGTGACTCAAAGACTTTTTAAGTATGGAACCCAGTACATTGTTCTCAGTGATAACTGTTGATCACAGACAAGGGTATTGTTGGGAGGATCACTCTTGTTCTCTACATACATAAACAATTTGATGGATAGGGTAAGCAGCAATCTGTGACTGTCTGCGGTACACTGTATGTACAGAAAAGTGTCGTGTCATCATTGAGTGACTGTAGGAAGATACAGAATGACTTGAATCCCCACCAGGCCAGATTAAAGGTAGACAGCAAAGCAGTTCAGAGGCATGTTGTTAGATTTGTTACTGGTAGATTCAACCAACATGTGATTATTACAGAAATGCTCGATGTACTCAAATGGGAATTGCTGGAGGTAAGACGACATTCTTTTCATGAAACATTATTGAGAAAAATTAAAGAACTGATATTTGCAACTGATTACAGAACTATTCTAGTGCCACCAATGTACATCTCCGTAAGAACTGCAAAAACAAGAAAAGAGAGATTATAGCTCATATGGAAACATATAGACAGTTGTTTTTCCCTCTCTCCATTTGTGAGATGGATGTGAAAGGCAATGACTAGCAGTGGAACAAGATACCCTCTGCTGTTCATCCTGTGGTGGCTTGGAATGTACACTGATCAGCCAGAACACTATGACAACCTACCTAATAGCTGGTATGTCCATTTTTGGGACTTGCTCAATCAGGTTCAGATCTGGTGATTTCAGGGCCCAGCATGTCAATTGGAACTCACCACTGTGTTCCTCAGACCACTCCATCACACTCCTGGTGCATTATCTTGTTGAAAAATGCCACTGCCATTGGGAAAAATGATCGTTATGAAGGGATGTATGTGGTCTGCAGCCAGTGTATAATACTCATTGGGGATGGTAGTGCCTTGTTCGAGGTCCACTGGACCCATGGATGCCCAGTGAATGATTCCCAGAGCATAATGGAGCTATCAACAGCTTATCTCTGTCCTGCAGTACATGTGTCAAGGAACTGTTCCCCTGGAAGATGAAAGATTCGTGCCCTCCCATCGACATGGTGAAGAACGTATCAGGATTCATCAGATCAAGCAACACTCTGTCACTGTGCCAACATCCAGTACTGGCTGTCAAGTGCCCATTTCAGTCATAGTTGCCAATGTTGTGGTGTTAACATTGACACTTGCATGGGTCACAGGCTGCGGAGGCCCATCATTAGGAGTGTTCAGTGCTCTATGTGTTCACACATACTTGTACTCTGCCTAACATTAAAGTCTGATGTTAGTTCCGCCACAATTCGCCACCTGTCCTGTTTTACTAGTTTGCCAGCCTATGACATCTGACATCTTTAATGAGGGGTGGCCACCCAACCCTATGATATCTGGATGTGCTTTCACCTTGGTTTCACCACGTATTGAAGACACTCACCACAGTGCTCTTCGAACACCTGACAAGTCGTGCTATTTCTGAAATTCTGGTACCAAGTCTGCGGGCCGTCACAATCTGTCTCTGGTCAAACTTAAATAGATCACACACCTTCCCCATTCTACACATGGACAGCACACTCACTGGTGCTACATGCACTGTGTTTGTATCTGACTAGCAGTTATTCCTCACTAGGTGATGCTACTGTCACCTGAATGGGTAAAATAAATGTAAATGTCATGTGACTAGGGCCTCCCATCGCGTAGACTGTTTGCTGGGTGCAAGTCTTTTGATCTGATGCCACTTGGGTGACTTGGGCATCGATGTGGATGAAATGATGATGATTAGGACAGCACAACACCCAGTTCCTGAACGGAGACCTGAATGGGTATATGTTGATAATAGGTCTGTGGTCATAATGTTCTGGCTGATCAGTGTATGCAGATGCAGCTGTAGATGTACCCACTGAACCACATACTTTCAGGGCATGATATTAATATAGTCACCTCACAAAAGCAGGTACTGAACTCTAATGCTGAACATTAATTGCCAGGCTGATCTCATCTTTGTAATTTTTTTTATTTACGTTTTGGCATAGTTCAAAGGGAACAACCACATCTTAACCTAAAATCATTCCAGCAACTTGTAAATTACTGAGTAGGCAATGAGAAAAACTGCCACAATTAAAGTGTCGAGTGTGCTGACCAGTACAGGACCTGCAGGACAATCAAAAAAAAAAAAAAAAAAAAAAAAAAAAAAAAAAAAAAAAAAAAAAAAAAAAGTCAAATATCTGTTTATTGTATGTGGCAGTCAGAATTTATGTACATATGAAAATTAAAATTTTTTACACTGTCAAAAATACTATATTTTGGACTATACATTATATTGCACAGATTGTGAGAACTTCTGTCTCAATGTTTCTGATATTAATAGCAAACTTCAGGTAGTTCAGCCAAATAAGAATCAGAATAAATCAAGTAAATAACTCATGGTACAGAGACACAAATATGAAAACTATTTATGATGTGATTATTTTATCAGTTTCTTATATATTACATGGTCTTCCTTTTGATATGAAACATCTTTCTGCTTGTAAATAAAATGACAACAATAAAAACTGTTTTCAGTTTCAGTTCAAATGAAACTCAGATACATGTAAATCACTGTTAATGACATGTTACATGCATTTATGAATATTTTTTTAATAAAAGTATTCATGTGAAAATGCCTTACAAGTAAAGAAGAACAATCACGAAAATGCAAAAACATTGAACTGTCAATATGCTTACACAAAAAAAGAAAGAAAAAAATTGCAAGCTTTTTGAATGAATCCTCTCTTTCTTAGGCTAGACTACAAACACAAACACACACACACCTGTGCCCCTACATGTTGCTGGCTCGACATACAATGCTTTTCAGTGAGGGGTCTCCTTTATTCCCACAATATTTACATTCTACCAGATCTTTCCCACTATAATTATTCATGTTTAAAATTACATACTTTGAAAGATACTGAATATATACATTAGTGTGTGTTTCCAAGTTAATGGTATAGCATCTCAGAAATTAAAATTTGTCTCACTCCACTAAAAAATTATAAGAAACAGTCGCTATTTTACATAAACATTTCAATGTATAACTCAAACTATCATCTCATTAATGATTGACTACTACAATCCAGGTTCAGCAATACCATTCTGAAAATAATATTTTATGGACACTGTGTTAATTTTGAAAAAATATGTTATATCCATTAAATAGATAACTTTTGCCATAATTTCCATCTACTACATAAATAGATATTCGACATGAAACGCATTCTACATTAAAATTTATTTATTATAATAAAACAAAAGAAAATGTTACCAAAACCAAAACAATGGCTATGGATATTTGTATTTCACAGGATTGCAAAAACAATGGCTATGGATATTTGTATTTCACAGGATTGCAAATAATAAATTTGAAGACGTCAGATGAAAATAAAGCACCAAAATCTGCAGTAGTGGGTAATCAGATTTGTTTTTAATTAAAATATGCCACTACCTTAATATTTACATAACATTACATTGACTCTTACATCAGAGGAACATAAACCACAGAGATGACACAGGGCTAACAGCTACAGCAGTCTATATTAAATGGTGTTTTAATTAAATTATACCAGTATCTACAATATTTACATAACATTATATTGCTTTGAAAGTCTTCATTCATCATGTGCCCATGTTAAACACAAGAACCGCAACATTGGTGTGGCATTTATTTTAAAAACATATGTTGAACTAGTTATTCTACTTTCACTGTGTACCACAAGTAGCTTTTAACCTCTGTATATTATTTTAGCAGTATAAGGTAATTCTGAAAATGAGTTACCAAATCATACTGCCAGTTTCTGTTACATCAGTTACATTTAGCCTACTTTGTGGATTCAAGAATCTCAGACTAGCAGTATATGAGGAAATGTCACTCTCATAAATGCACCACCTTCTTCTGTCGGTACCTGCAACACTGGGAGGGTTCTGCTTTGCAGTTACACGAGCTATTATTTCAGCACTGGGAGCATAGCAGAACGTCCCACATCTTCCTCTACTCCAGTGACGATCCTCCCAAGGATATGCTGTTTCTGCATTTGTAAAGTCACATCCTGGGAGGTCTAGCCGCCTTCACGCAGGTCGATCCAGATGAGATGGATCGCGCGGCAGTTTCACACATACAAGCAGAGTGCTCAGGACCACAGACAACTCTACCAGTACTAGTGTCAAACTCCCAGCTAGAAACATAGCACTGTGCTGCTTTAGCCAAGCCTCTAGCCTCTTTGAACACCCCTGCAACAAACAATGCAACTTAGTATTGTTACTAAGGGACATTGAAAGGGTTACTGAAAGGATGAAATAATTTGAAAATTTATAGACAAATAACACAACAAAATACAGGGCATATAAAAAAAGAATCATCTAATTTGGCATGTCTATATTTCAAAAATTAATAAACATATACAATGAATTTTGTTTTTTGCAGAATGGAAAACTTTAAAAGCATTTTTTTTCATGTCTTTTCATAGGTGTTCAATATGTCCCCCTCGAGATGCATGGCATATGTCAATGAGATATTCAAATTGCTCCCACACTGCAATGAGCATGTCTTGAGTTACAGCTTCCACAGCTGCCATTATGTGATGTCTCAGTTCATTCATTGTTGTTGGTAATGGAGGCACATAAACAGGGTCTTTTATCAACCCCCCACAAGAAATAGTCACATACAGTCAGGTCCAGTGACCTTGGGTAATGTAAGACTGAATCATTTGGTCCAGTGCAACTGATCCATCATTCAGTAATCCTTTGATTTAAAAATCCCCACACTTCCAGATGCCAGTGTGGTGGTGCCCCACCCTGCTGGTAAATGAAGTCATCTATCTGCGGGAAAAGAAAGTTCTCAAACATTTTGAGATATGTGTTTCCTGTAATAGTGTTCTCGGCAAAGAAAACTGGACCACACATCTTTTCCTATGAAACTGCGCAAAACACATTAAATTTTGGAGAGTCCCTCTCATGGTGTACAACTTCATGTGGTTGTTCCATATCGCATATTCTCACACTATGATGGTTCACTGTTCCATTTAAATGGAATAATGCCTCATCATTAAATACTAAGCATGGAATAAAACTGTATCTTCCATCTTGCTAAGAACAAAATTACAGAACTCCACATGTGTTTGTTTGTCATCTTCACGAAGAGCTTGCAGTAGTTGGATTTTGTATGGTTTCATGTGTAAACGTCAATGCAACACACATCAGACAGGCATCGGAGGCATGTTGAACTGTTGAGCTGCATGGTGAATGGATTTCTGCGGACTCCTTGTGAAACTATGGCTGATGCGTTCTACATCTGTATCAGATGCTCGGGGACAGCCCGGCAATTTGCCTTTACATAGACAACCTGTTTCTCGGAATTGTTCATGCCATCATCTAATTTTTCCCGAGGGCATGCTGCTTTACTGTATGGTTAAATGATGATGGCGTCCTCTTGGGTAAAATATTCTGGAGGTAAAATAGTCCCCCATTCTGATCTCCGGACGGGGACTACTCAAGAGGACGTCGTTATCAGGAGAAAGAAAACTGGCGTTCTACAGATAGGAGCGTGGAATGTCAGATCCCTTAATCGGGAGGAAAGGGTAGAAAATTTAAAAAGGGAAATGGATAGGTTGAAGTTAGATATAGTGGGAATTAGTGAAGTTCGGTGGCAGGAGGAACAAGACTTTTGGTCAGGAGAATACAGGATCATAAATACAAAATCAAATAGGGGTAATGCAGGAGTAGCTTTAATAATGAATAGGAAAATAGGAGTGCAGGTAAGCTACTACAAACAGCATAGTGAACGCATTATTGTGGCCAAGATAGACATGAAGCCCATGCCTACTACAGTAGTACAAGTTTATATGCCAACTAGCTCTGCAGATGACAAAGAAATTGAAGAAATGTCTGATGAAGTCCAAGATTATTCAGATAGTGAAGGGAGACAAAAATTTAATAGTCATGGGTGACTGGAATTCAGTAGTAGGAAAAGGGAGAGAAGGAAACATAGTGGGTGAATATGGATTGGGGCTAAGAAATTAAAGAGGAAGCCGCCTGGTAGAATTTTGCACAGAGCACAACTTAATCATAGCTAACACTTGGTTCAAGAATCATGAAAGAAGGTTGTATACATGGAAGAACCCTGGAGATACTGACAGGTTTCAGATAGATTATATAATGGTAAGACAGAGATTTAGGAACCAGGTTTTAAATTGTAAGACATTTCCAGGGGCAGATGTGGACTCTGACCACAATCTATTAGTTATAAACTGTAGATTAAAAATGAAGAAACTGCAAAAAGGTGGGAATTTAAGGAGATGGGACCTGGATAAACTGACTAAACCAGAGGTTATACAGAGTTTCAGGGAGAGCATAACGGAACAATTGGCAGGAATGGGGGAAAGAAATACAGTAGAAGAAGATTGGGTAGCTTTGAGGGATGAAGTAGTGAAGGCAGCAGAGAATAAAGTAGGTAAAAAGACAAGGGGTAGTAGAACTCCTTGGGTAACAGAAGAAATATTGAATTTAATTGATGAAAGGAGAAAATATAAAAATGCAGTAAATGAAGCAGGCAAAAAGGAATACAAACGTCTCAAAAATGAGATTGACAGGAAGTGCAAAATGGCTAAGCAGGGATGGCTGGAGGACAAATGTAAGGTTGTAGAGGCTTATCTCACTAGGGGTAAGATAGATACTGCCTACAGGAAAATTAAAGAGACCTTTGGAGAAAAGAGAACCACATGTATGAATATCAAGAGCTCAGATGGAAACCCAGTTCTAAGCATAAAAGGGAAAGCAAAAAGGTGGAAGGAGTATATAGAGGGTCTATACAAGGGCGATGTACTTGAGGACAATATTATGGAAATGGAAGAGGATGTAGATGAAGATGAAATGGGAGATATGATAGTGCGTGAAGAGTTTGACAGAGCACTGAAAGACCTGAGTCGAAACAAGTCCCCGGGAGTAGACAACATTCCATTAGAACTACTGACGGCCTTGGGAGAGCCAGTCCTGACAAAACTCTACCATGTGGTGAGCAAGATGTATGAGACAGGTGAAATACCCTCAGACTTCAAGAAGAATATAATAATTCCAATCCCAAAGAGAGTAGGAGTTGACAGATGTGAAAATTACCAAACAATCAGTTCAATAAGCCACAGCTGCAAAATACTAACACGAATTCTTTACAGACGAATGGAAAAACTGGTAGAAGCTGAACTCGGGGAAGATCAGTTTGGATTCCGTAGAAATATTGGAACACGTGAGGCAATACTAACCCTACGACTTATCTTAGAAGCTAGATTAAGGAAAGGCAAACCTACGTTTCTAGCATTTGTAGACGTAGAGAAAGCGTTTGACAATGTTGGCTGGAATACACTCTTTCAAATTCTGAAGGTGGCAGGGGTAAAATACAGGGAGCGAAAGGCTATTTACAATTTGTACAGAAACCAGATGGCAGTTACAAGAGTCGAGGGACATGAAAGGGAAGCAGTGGTTGGGAAGGGAGTCAGACAGGGTTGTAGCCTATCCCCGATGTTATTCAATCTTTATATTGAGCAAGCAGTGAAGGAAACAAAAGAAAAATTTGGAGTAGGTGTTAAAATCCATGGAGAAGTAATAAAAACTTTGAGGTTCGCCGATGACATTGTAATTCTGTCAGAGACAGCAAAGGACTTGGAAGAGCAGTTGAATGGAATGGACAGTGTTTTGAAAGGAGGATATAAGATGAACATCAACAGAAGCAAAACAAGGATAATGGAATGTAGTCGAATTAAGTCGGGTGATGCTGATGGAATTAGATTAGGAAATGAGACACTTAAAGTAGTAAAGGAGTTTTGCTATTTGGGGAGTAAAATAACTGATGATGGTCGAAGTAGAGAGGATATAAAATGTAGACTGGCAATGGCAAGGAAAGCGTTTCTGAAGAAGAGAAATTTGTTAACATGGAATATAGATTTAAGTGTCAGGAAGTCATTTCTGAAAGTATTTGTAGGGAGTGTGGCCATGTATGGAAGTGAAACATGGACGATAAATAGTCTGGACAAGAAGAGAATAGAAGCTTTTGAAATGTGGTGCTACAGAAGAATGCTGAAGATTAGATGGGTAGATCACATAACTAATGAGGAGGTATTGAATAGGATTGGGGAGAAGAGAAGTTTGTGGCACAACTTGACTAGAAGAAGGGATCGGTTGGTAGGACATGTTCTGAGGCATCAAGGGATCACCAATTTAGTATTGGAAGGCAGTGTGGAAGGTAAAAATTGTAGAGGGAGACCAAGAGATGAATACACTAAGCAGATTCAAAAGGATGTAGGTTGCAGTAGGGACTGGGAGATGAAGAAAGTTGCACAGGATAGAGTAGCATGGAGAGCTGCATCAAACCAGTCTCAGGACTGAAGACCACAACAACAACAATCATCTAATGCTCCGTGCTGTAGTAGGAGTACAAAAGTCATGCTGAACAGTTATTACTGACCCGCACTGTGCAAAACATAGAACAAAAAACGCTTTCTGTTGTCCCAACACCATTGTTACTAGAACTGAACTGGGCGCACACTGCTGCTATCTAGTGCGAGCCATGTAAAACTAAAGAGTTTGCTCTTTCCAACAGTATGTTGTTCAAGCATATATCTCAAAGAACATAATAGTTACGATGTTTTAAACTGTAAGATTGTTTTTGATACACCCTGTATATTTCAAGAGAGAAAAGTATGATCCTACCTCATGAAAATGAGTTAACATGACAGTTATGTGAAAAATCCATGCACATTTTAAAAATTTTAGACATTCATACAGAAATTACTTTCTTCTCTTTTATAAACCAGCAACAATTATTTCTTTGTTATCTTACATTAGAAGCTTACTAAAATGCTTCAGGACTGCAGTGAATATTCAGCATGTTGAGGACATAGCTTCAGTTGATGCTAGGTGATAGGAGACTAATGACATTCATTTGCCACTTGTAAAATGACTAGCATTTGTAATCAGTATAGAAATACAAGCTTGAAAGATAACTGTCCTGAGTAACTGGGTGCAATATGTTAACCACATTTCCAGCTGCTTAAAGGAAGCCTCATTGAAGGCTTTTGCAATGCCAACTTACCACAGTCTTTCATTTGTTATTCAAATGCATGGTTTCTGTTCCTTCAAAAGAATAGACACATGCAGATCCTGCAGCTGTGAAACACTATATGTAAACCGAACGAAGATGACTGCTATCAGCTGCAGTGGGACACTAAGTGACAGGGACTGTGGAGAGGTGGTGCTCAGTGGGAGTGTGGATCAGCCATGAGGTGTACTGAGATGGTCCGTGCTGTTGCAATAATGCTGTGTCCTGGATGGTGCAGTGGTTACCACACCTGCCTAGTAAACAGGAGATCCTGGGTTTGAATACTGATCCAGTGCACATTTTCGCTCATCGCTGCTAATTCCACTTAATGTCCTGCTGCAGCTGATAGCAGTCATCCCCCTTCAATATATGTATAGTTTTTCATTTGTATCTCACACTTCATTAAATGATTCTAGTTTGCTTGGTTAACATTAGACTGAAACTTTTAGTAAATAAAGCTTGGGAAAACATTTGCCAATAGAGTTGTCTTGAGGGAGTCTTTACCCTGATGTAAAATTTTAAAGGAACCTACACATATTAGGCAAGAAACTATAGGCTGCAGGAATTTAAGAACATGTCAAGTACTGGCAACTTCTATGAATTATCTAAATTTTAATAGTGGAGACACTGTTAGTACTTTACAGAGTAATGTTTCTAGTAAAACAAAAGCCAGTAATATTAGTCAAAGTAGCTGTTTGTGTGTGTGTGTGTGGAGGGGGGCAGCTGCACATTACAGGCATTTTAAGCAGGAAAAATGTGAAACAAATATGTAGGAAGAGTGGTACTAGTAGGTGCATATACAAAATAATATGCATCGAAACTAGTAGACAATTCCATACTTTAATAGCAAAGTACACAATACACTGTGACACTCAAGACAGAGGCACAGAGCAAACTGAAATCAGAGTCCAGGACAAGTTCAAGTTCAAGTGGCTCCGAGCACTATGGGACTCAACTGCTGTGGTCATAAGTCCCCTAGAACTTAGAACTACTTAAACCTAACTAACCTAAGGACAGCACACAACACCCAGCCATCACGAGGCAGAGAAAATCCCTGACCCCGCCGGGAATCGAACCTGGGAACCCAGGCGTGAGAAGCGAGAACGCTACCGCACGACCACGAGATGCGGGCATATAGTCCAGGACATTACTACTGCCTGTTGCTAAGGGCAGCAGTATCAATGTTTACAGTCAGAGATGATAAACAGTCGTTATGTGACCACAAATCCAAGGAATGATATTCACTGTATGTTATTTAAGTGTAGCATGCAGGTTATACTAAAACTTCCTTTACTAATGTACTTCTTGAATTATTTTGGACAACAGAAGGTTTGTCGGATGGGGGCTCTATGGATTTCAAAAAGCCGAGTTTAAAAGTGCATTAATTGTTAAACATTTTTTTAGAATAACTTTTTATCAAATCATCTGCGAAAACACTGGTATTGGGCCACACAGAAGTTGAATGCCCATCAGAACAAATGGATCTCAATGGACGATAGATGGCAATGCTGCACTTGCCTAGTGAGCATACCACCACCTCGTCATGTGAATAGACTGGCTAATAGTGTCACTTGCAGCTGGAATAAATACTGCTGCACCTCGGCCCATTGGTCATTTGTGTACTTCAGCTGGTAAGGTTCATTAGTCTCCACTGTACTACTGTCCACTGGTCAGCGACTTCACTTTGGCATTGGTTCTCCTCTTTGGTCTCAATTGAGATTGTGGCTCTAACTGACCTGTCAGCAGCACTGTGCTGAAGGTTTCTTGCTCTTCATTCTTGCATAGGTTGCTATTGACTTGCTCTTGTGGTGCCGGGTCCACTGTTCAGTCAGCCCGGTTGCTCGACTTGGGTGTGAGTTTTGAGTCCCATCTGTAGGTTGTCTTCCTACCTTGCATCACCACAGTTTCTCTATGTTTTCTGATGTGTTCACCAGTATCCAGCCGCTTATGGACCCAGCAATTGGCAATGAGGAAAAAGGAAGTTGTTCTGTAGCAAGGAAGCTAAACTGGTTAGCCTGCTCAAGCAACAGTAGCTGCTGATGCAGCAGATACAGATGGACTTGTTACAAAAGTTGCTTCAGCTGTTGGTGGACAAACTTTGTGTGCAGGAGGTCACTGCACCCCGGGGACCAGCGCCCCCTGCACTCAACACCACATTCCGTCCTCTGTCGCTTCCTCCTTTCACTGACACTACAGAGGACTGGGGCACATATTTGCATCAACTGAAGCAGCATTTCATGGCATTTCAAGTCATGGATGATTCATTGCAGTAATTGTTCTTTCTGTCTTGGGAGTCACCGGACAAGTTTTATCTCCTCCAAGAATTGGTGCGTCTGTCTGACCTCGTTGCCCTCTTCTACCAGCAGATATGCACTCTGTTGGCTAATTATTATTCCCAGCGGTACCATGTGCTTGCCTCCAGACTAGAATTTCGTCAATACCATAAACAATTGGGACAGTCATATCACTCACAGGTCACAGATTTACAAGGACTCAGCCAAAAATGTGATTTTATTTGCCCCAATCAAGGCTGTAAGGCTTCCTATGCTGACGACCATTGATTTTTGATGTGATGATTCAATGCAGCTGACCCATAGGTTCACAAGGAGGCATTGAAACTGGATAACCTCTCATTGGAAGACATCTTATACATCACTCATTCATTTGAAATTGCACAGGTGGCTAACGAATATTTCATGGTAAGGCTGCAAGTGGCTGCGTTTCACAAGTTACCACATGCCCCACCTCAGCATCATAAACAAAGGATGACGTCAGGTTGAGCAATGTCATGGTTGTCCAATGTCTCTGTGACTTCTGAGCCTCCAGCTGCCGCTCAATGGCAGCTATGGGGGCCGCGCCCTTTGTGCTCGCAGTGGTTTTCCTCTCACTCCCGAGCAGACTGTCCAGATTGCTGGTGTTACTGTACACGCTGTGGCAAGGAGTGGCACTTCTGCTCAGTATGTTGCAGTCACATGACCTGGCCCCACCCAGCACCGTGACCACACCAGGACAAGGTACAGGTGCTGCAGACAGTGGTGCCCCAGGGCAACCTCTTCACACAAAAGTTGTTTTTCATGCTTCATATGTCTCGCCTGGACATCCGGTTTCATGTAGACATTGGGGCCACCATCACTTTGATCAATCAGGCGACTTATGTCTGATGGGGTTCACCTGACTTGTCTCCACCCTCGTGCAATTTGTTGGCCTATGGAGACAGTGTGATTCCTCTTTGTGGGCAGTTTTTGATTGCAGCAGTGTAAAAATATATTACCCAGCTTTTGACACTCTTTGCCATCGACCATCCATCAGCTAACAACATTTTTTGTATTAATGCCTTCATGGCATTTGGATTTTCTATCTCAGATTAAGTGAAGGTGTTTTCCAGGAAATGGAGTTTCCATCTCCTTTCAACAAGTTTGGGGTGTGCTTCATACTTTCAGGCACACATAACCCTTTGGCCGGGTGCCACGCCTCCTTTTTACCATGCCACACTAATTCTGGTGGCTGCTGTGAAGCAGGAATTCAATTGTCTCCAGGCTGTTGGGGTTGTCGAACCTGTCAAATCTAGTGCATGGGTCAAACACTCGGTCATCATCCGGATTACATGGTTTTACGGCAAGTTCAACTATTATGCTAAGTTCTCCGCCAGATAGACCACACTGTGCAACCCATAAATCAGTTGCATAAAATGGGGGTCCTGTAGAACAGGACCCCTGCTTGTGATCAGGCTTTTGTCATTCTGAAAACCATGCTGACATCCACATCCTGTCTCAAGCCCTATTCTCCCCGATCAACTATTTGTTGTGGCAGCCGATGTGTCTGCCTACAGTATTACCGCAGTCTTGGCACACAGGAATAGGGATATAGGGAGGTTCTGGGCAGCCAATAACATATGCATCCAAAACCCTGACCCCAACACAGCGCAACTATACACAAATTGAAAAGGAGGCCTTCGCAATAGTGTTTGCAATTGAGAAATTTCATGTCTATATTTTGGAACACAATTCTCTCTAATTACAGATCACAAGCTGTTGGTGGCATTATTTGGGCAGTATTCCAATCTTCCAGAATAAAAAGCGTAATGCCTCCCGCACTGGGTGCTGTTCCCCAGTGCCTACAATTATACTGTCTAGTACAAGCCGACAGCACAGCATTATAATGCCGATGCACAGTTCTGTCTATCGGCTGGCCGGGACCCAGATTTTGACAAGGAGGAGGTCCCCTTCTTCCACATCAATGCCAAATGTCAACACACGTTGGACAGTTTTCTCTTTACAGCCAAGAGTGTTGCTGCTGCAATGTGCCGGGCCCCCACCAGGCGACAGGTCCTTCACTATGTAATCCATGGCATGCCCCATTATCTCTCTCATCAATTGACAACAGTGTTCCATCCTTGGACACAGCTTTCTCACCGCCTCTCAGTTGTTGATGGTATCATCCTTTTGGATATTAATACGTATGCACTTCAAGTGGTTGTTCTGGTGGAACTGCATCTTCAGTGTTGAGTTTGCTCCACTGGAGTCATTGGGACATGTCCCGCATGAAGATGCTGGCACACCATGATGTGTACTGGCCTGGGAACAATGGCGATATTGGAAAATTGGTCTGTAGTTGTGCAGCATACGCCTAGTACTAGGCAGTGCCTCCTCAATCTTTTGCCCCCTGGCCTGATCCTCACCTCTCTTGGAACCATGTCTATCTCGATTTCACATGCCTATTCTTGGATTCTCTGTGGTTGCTCATTTTAGATGATTATTCAAAGTACCCCTAAGTCATAAGCATGGTATCCACCACAACCGGGGCACGCTTACTGTCTTAGGCCAAATTTAGGCCATTGAAGGTTGCCTAGCACATAGGTCTCTGACAATGGCCCACAATTCACAGTCTCTGCCTTTGAGGACTTCTTTGCCAACAATAGCATAAAACACATCTGTAGCCTCCATTCCAGCCTTCCTCCAAAGATGAAGCTGAATGTCTGGTCTGTACTTTTAAGCAGCTGATGAAGATGGCTAGTGAATCATCCTCTGCTATGGCGGCATTTACTTTGGTTTAGAGAACTTATCACACCATACTAATTAACAATCGCAGCCTGCGGAGTACCACCATGGTCACCAACATCGGCCGTTGCTTCATCTGCTGACACCATTGATGCTGGAACCTTGCTCATGTCTGTCTGGGTATTACACCCTGGGAACTGTTGTGTAGGCATGCTCCTGCAGGAGTACAGAGGCTTGGACATCAGCAATGGTAATGTCCATCCATGGGTGACAAGTTATGTTGGTCCAAAGACAGAAGGGGCTTGAGCACCATCACCACATCCAGCTTTGACCTCAGACACAAGCACCCCCTCCCCAGCCCCTCTTCCACTGCCTTCTGGCACGAATGTGCCACAATGGCCAGAACCCCGAGTGGCTGCAAATGTCTCGTTTTCACCCAGGCTCTCCCTGTGGATCAGTGGTTCTCCATGGCATGCCCATCTCCAGCAATGTCCCAATGGACACTGGCAACCACATTTGGCAACCACATTTCCTCCTCACAGCCTACAGTTGATGAGACTGCACCTTTGCCCACACCTTTGTTTCACTTTTCATGGCACCATCTGGGGCACTTCCGCCCATATGCACCAGTTTTGGGGTGGGAGGGATCTGGTATCAGGCTGTGCAGAAGTTGAATTCCCACTGGAACAAATGGATTTTGATGGCTGATAGAGGGCAGTGTCCCTGCAGTGCACCATGTGAATACACTGGCTAATAGTGTCCCTCACAGCTGGCCGGCATAAATACCACCTCATCTCAACCAGTCAGTTAGTTGTGGACTTTGGCTGATAGCATTCATTCGGTCTCTTCCATACTACTGTCTACTCATCAACAACTTTGCTTTGGTATTGGTTCTCCTCTTTGGACTTGATTTGGATTGTGGCACTACTTGACCTGCTGAAAGAATTGTGTTGAAGGTCCGTTACACTGCGCCGTTGCATAGGTTGCTATTGACATGCTCTTGTTGTGTCAGGTCTGCCATTCAATCGTCCAGGTTGCTGAAATAATGCTATAGAAGCTCCATTTTTTAAATGAACGAAACAGAAAATGTTAAAAAATCAGCTGTATATAGTTGCTCACTGTGAAACAGGAGGAAGATAGTCAGGATATTGCAAGGGAAAACTATTCCAATGATAAAAGGTGTCAATCTACTTGCCAATACAGCACAGTTGTGGATAAGTCACAGGTTAGTGGTTAGTGGTTCAGTTTGTGGCTGTGGTGCAGAAGATGACACAGAAAATGTAATGCCGAGATGCTACAGGAGTCAAACCATGTACTGTAGTTTTGGAATGATGATAACTACTTAAGATACTATGGAAGGTGTTGAGAACTCTAGTGGCTAACAAATCAATGAAGAAGACAGAGAACGTGAAAATTACGTCACTTAACTAGTTACAAACACTTTGAGCATAAGGAGGACCAAAGGCTGACTTAATGGGTTTTTTATTTTTATTTTTTATTTTTTTCAAGGATGAATTGTTGTATCTTTATTAGGCAGCTGACATACAATGTTTGATAAATACAACCATTTTGATTTCAAAAGTAAGATACCAAAATAAATACCTCACTGAAATTTTTCAGTGTTAAAATGTTTGCTTCATGTCTAGCTATTACCTGAGATTGTTGCTCAGTTTGATTAACGCTATTGTCAGGTTATGGTAATTCTGGATCTGATGATGACCATTGTACTCCAAAAATTTTGATACTATTGGTAATATGAAGATTCACTTTTATTTGGCTGATTATATTTCATTAAAATACTTAGGTATTCTTATAAATGAATTTAGCTTTGTTTTCACTCAGTCGGTTACTTACTAACACAAGAGAAAGACTGACGATATCCTTAAGAACTGGAATAATACGTGATTTTGACAGAGCTTCTAATGTGGAGTTTCCATAATATGTTTCTATAAACAAGTTTTAACAAACTAAGGAAAATATAGATTCCCTCTTACCATAAAGGTGACACATTAAGTTGCAGACAGGCACAGCTAAAAGATGGTTATGCATTAGCTTTTGGTCACAGCAATCTGGTCCCAGCTGCCAGAGATGGCGATCATGCATGCATGAAGTGCTTGCTTGTGTGAATGAATTTGTGAATCTTTTCTTTTCTGATGAATGTTGTGGCCAAAAGCCAATGTGTAAGTGTCTTTTAGTTGTGCCTGTCTGGAACATACTGTGTCATCTCTACAGTAAGTAGCAATCTATCTTTTTCTTACATTTTTTATATTCTCACCTGGAGTTTCCACTGTTCCAGGTTCAAGAAAACATGCCTATTGCAGGAATGTTGCCTGTGGTTGTGAAAAATCCATTTATTGCAGCTTAAGAGCTGTTTGTTTGGAGATTTTCTGATAAAAACGTCAGACTCTGGCTTTCTGGGCACAGACTGCACTGCTTATTCTGCAAGCCCTGCCGGATTTGACTTGCTAATATATAAGAGAAAAGATATACCTAATTTTTGGAAATGGTATTTTTTTAAAATTCTGTTCTACATTTTCATGTAGTCCTCATAAAGTTCAAGTGTTGGAACTTGCTTGAATATTCTATAGTTGGAATTTGCTTAAATCTTCCGTGTGCAGTCTCTCATTTAATCAATATCTCATAAAACTGTCGTCATGCATGGATCTAACTGAATTCCAGGTAGCATGCTGGTCATAAAGTGCAATAACGCTGTGAGTGAATTTTATAAACTTACTGTCTCATGCTACCTCACTAGCTATGACCTGTTATTGGATATATGAATACCCATTTGCCAGAGTTTTGTAGTTAATGTGTTGGATTTTTCTATGACCTGTTAGGTATAACTTTTCTCAGCAGTTAGTAGGCATTACATTAAGATAATGTGCTGCGAACAGAAAGGCATGAGCAGGAATATGACATGTTTGAATCACTTAACCTGTGTCCTTCATTGTCGACATATATTTAAAAGAGTGTGGCATTCAATGATGGCTTGGAAACAGATATGAAATTCTCATAACAGTACAGTGAAACCATGTTCTTGATAATCGCAATATTAGCCATGGTGACATGGAGCAACAGTAAGTGATCTGAATATAGTATGTAAATCGTAGTCTCACTTCCACATTATAAATTACTATGTAAGAAGATTTATTGTGGAGTTACAAAATTAATGTCAGTAAACTTGATAATTGATGCTACAAAACAATATTTTATATTAAAATACTTAAGCAATTTAAACAAAGAAATACTCACCCTTTAAACAAAGAATGTTTAAAGGCACTCTGACCACAATCTATTGGTTATGAACTGTAGATTAAAACTGAAGAAACTGCAAAACGGTGGGGATTTGAGAAGATGGGATCTGGATAAACTGAAAGAACTAGAGGTTGTAGAGAGCTTCAGGGAGAGCGTTAGGGAACGATTGGCAAGAATGGGGGAAAAAAATACATTAGAAGAAGAATGGGTAGCTTTGAGGGATGAAATAGTGAAGGCAGCAGAGGATCAAATAGGTAAAAAGACAAGGACTAGTAGAAACCCTTGGGTAACAGAAGAAATATTTAATTTAATTGATGAAAGGAGAAAATATAAAAATGCACTAATTGAAGCAGGCTAAAAGGAATACAAACATCTCAAAAATGAGATCGACAGGAAGTGCAAAATGGCTAAGCAGGGATGGCTAGAGGACAAATGTAAGGATGTATAGGCACATATCACTAGGGGTAAGATAGATATTGCCTACAGGAAAATTAAGGACACCTTTGGGGAAAAGAGAACCACTTGTATGAATATCAAGAGCTCAGATGGAAACACAGTTCTAAGCAAAGGCGGGAAAGCAGAAAAGGGGAAGATATATAGAGGGTCTATACAGGGGCGATGTTCTTGAGGACAATATTATGGAAATGGAAGAGGATGTAGATGAAGATGATATGATAGTGCGTGAAGAGTTTGACAGAGCACTGAAAGACTGAAGTCAAAACAAGGCCCTGAGAGTAGACAACATTCCATCAGAACTACTGGCAGCCTTGGGAGAGCCAGGCCAAACAAAACTCTACTATCTAGTGAGCAAGATGTATGAGACAGGCAAAATACTCTCAGACTTCAAGAAGAATATAATAATTCCAATCCCAAAGAAAGCAGGTGTTGACAGACATGAAAACTACTGAACTACCAGTTTAATAAGCCATGGCTGCAAAATACCAACACGAATTCTTTAGAGACGAATGGAAAAACTGGTAGAAGCCGACCTCGGGGAAGACCAGTTTGGATTCTGTAGAAATGTTGGAACACGTGAGGCAATACTGGCTGTACGACTTATCTTAGAAAATAGATTAAGGAAAGGCAAACCTACGTTTCCAGCATTTGTAGACCTAGAGAAAGCATTTGACAATGTTGAGTGGAACACTCTCTTTCAGATTCTGAAGGTGACAGCAGTAAAATAAAGGGAGCGAAAGGCTATTTACAATTTGTAGAGAAACCAGATGGCAGTTATAAGAGTCGAGGGGCATGAAAGGGAAGCAGTGGTTGGGAAGGGAGTGAGACAGGGTTGTAGCCTATCCCCGATGTTATTCAATATGTATATTGAGCAAGCGGTAAAGGAAACAAAAGAAAAATTCAGAGTAGGAATTATAATCCATGGAGAAGAAATAAAAACTTTCAGGTTTGCCTATGACATTTTGATTCTGTCAGAGACAGCAAAGGACCTAGAAGAGCAGCTGAATGGAATGGACACTGTCTTGAAAGGAGGATGTAGATGAACATAAACAAAAGCAAAATGAGAATAATGGAATGTAGTCAAATTAAATTGGGCGATGCTGCCAGAATTAGATTAGGAAATGAATTGCTTAAAGTAGTAAATGAGTTTTGCTATTTGGGGAGCAAAATAACTAATGATGGTCGAAGTAGTGAGGATATAAAATGTAGACTGGCAATGGCAAGGAAAGGGTTTCTGAGGAAGAGAAATTTGTTAACATCGAGTATTGATTCAAGTGTCAGGAAGTCGTTTCTGAAAGTATTTGTATGGATTGTAACCATGTCTGGAAGTGAAATGTGGACAATAAATAGGTTGGAGAAAAAGAGAGTAGAAGCTTTTGAAATGTGGTGCTACAGAAGAATGCTGAAGATTAGATGGGTAGATCATGTAACTAATGAGGAGGTATTGAATAGAATTGGAGAGAAGAGAAATTTGTGGCACAACTTGACTAGAAGAAGGGATCGGTTGGCAGGATATGTACTGAGGCATAAAGGGATCACCAATTCAGTATTGGAGGTCAGCGTGGAGGGTAAAAATTGTAGAGGGAGACCAAGAGATGAATACACTAAACAGATTCAGAAGGATGTAGGTTGGAGTAAGTACTGGGAGATGAAGAAGCTTGCACAGGGTAGAGTAGCATTGAGAGCTGCATAAACCAGTGTCTGGACTGAAGACCACAAAACAATAAGGCCATAATAACAACATGCTCGCATTATGATACAGTTGAGGACATGGCTGATTAGAAGAATGACCCCACAATAGTTTTGTGTGTATTAGTTAAGGCTTTGGTTAAATATTTAATTTAGTAGATGACCATCTTCAGCCATTGTATAATCTATTGTTAGACCCTCTTAAAATATCTGTAGATTCTTTTGGAAGTTTTACTTCAGTTTGTAAAGCACACTGCCTCATCTGAAACCTAATGAAAATCTATTAAAATTCTGTGGAGCCACAATAATAAATTACATGAGCACTGAAGATGAGGATGTAGCCCTTTGTCAATCCAGCCAAAATGCAAATAAACAATAAAAAACAAGGAGTCTTGTCTATTTACACACAAAAAATGCAATTCATCAACTTTGTACAGGCTGCAGGACACTACGAATACAAAACCAAATCAATCATCATGAATGTGATTGCATAGTGTGATATGGAAGAAAAATAGATGGAACTGCAAGACATACAGCTTATTTGAAGGATGATTCTTCCAGCCACAAAGATTTCAATTTGATTCTTTCAGTGGTTAGGGTTACATACCAGATAAAGGCAGCATAGTGTGAGTGCCAGAGTTGAAATGCAGTGATAAAAGTGCAGCCTCTTTGGCTTTCATGCCTCAGAGGTGTTTAGAAATATCCAGTCTTAAAAAGAAAAAGGCTGCCAATTTTGGCTGACAACACAAATACTAATTCTGGAAAGAAGAACAGGAAGTGTAAAAACATTATTATAAGTTGGACCAAACAGTGCAAATAACATAATACATCTAGGGGTCCTTCTCACAATGTGTAAATCATAATGGTGTCCAAACTGACATAGACTGCTTACTCACTGATCTACAGCTCCTAGTTGGTAACATTTTCCAACATTTTAGTACTTACACTCCACATGTTGAAAAACTGAAATCACTCTGTGAGTTCACTGAAGCAGACTACAACAATCTTTTAGGTCCTAATAAAATGACTCTATCAGCCACTAACGGAGTCATTTATGTTTTTCCTTCCTGTACCTTGACAAGTGCCCCCTCACCAGAAGCATTTTTTTAAACAGTGCTCTCCTTCATCTTCCTTCAGACTAGTTAACTATTTTCTCAAGAGTATTCTGCGCATTAAAAGAAAGTGCAACTATAACTGAAGTTCCAACCAAATAAATAACTTGCACAATCCACAAAATCCTGAAGGTTTTTGACATCTGCTGTAAATCAATGAACCATTATTGGAATCTCTTCAGTCAATGAATTGGATCACCCTAGATAAAACCACCATCTGGATTGATGATCAAGAAGAAAAAAAGGAAACTGTGTCTGTCAGTTAGAAACATGTCTTATGTTAATGCTATAGCTCATTTCAAAACCTGCAACAGAATACTGAATTTAGTAAAACAGGCATCAGAGTAAATGCAACATGAGAAAAAGATAGGCACATTAGGTAACAAAATAAAGACATTATGGAATGTAGTGAAGGAGGAGACAGGTAGAATCAGAGATGAAAACTAGCAGGTAGTATTAGGAGTAAATGATACATTGATAACATATGAGCATAGCGTTGCAAAGCTTTGTAACAACTATTTCATAACTGTTACTGTAGATGCTGCCATGGAATACCACAGACTAACCATTAGAGATAACTTCAGTTTCATAACCGTTACTGTAGATGCTGCCATGGAATATCACAGACTAACCATTACAGGTAACTTCAGTAATATGAATGTAACTCACTACGCCAGTAAAATAATCTCCACCTTATAATCTTTAAAAGGTACCCACCACTATGTACTGTGTAGAGGCTTGTGGAGTGTTTTTGTAGATGTAGATATAGAAAATCAAAAATTCTAGTGCTTATGGCAAAATATCAATAAAATTAATGAAAGAGTGTTCTTCTGAATTTTGTAACATATCAAGTTATTTGTGTAGCCAGTCATTTATCACTAGAACATTTCCTCAATTAGCTGAGACATATTGCAGTTAAGCACCCATATAAGAAAAGAGGTAAAGAGATGCTGTCAAAGTTCCATCCAGTTTGCCAGCAATATCAAAAATTTTAGAAAAGGTAATACACAAGTGGCTTCTCAACATCCCGACTGCAAATAATATATTATCATTGTTTCTGAAAAGGTTCTAATAATGAGAAGTTGTTACACATACAATTAGAATTACTTAATTCATTTGGCAATAAATTACGGACCACTGCTATATTCTGTTATTTCAAAGGAATTTGACTCCGTGAATCACAAACACTTTCAAATAAATTAGGATACTACACTGTAACAGAAAACACCACAAAATGTTTCAAATCTAATTTCTCTGACTGCAAGTAAAGGGCACTGAAAGAAAATAGTACTGTGTTAAACTATCAGTCACCATCCAAGTGGTAACTAATGTGTTGAGTGTTCCACAAGATTCCATGTTAGGGCCTCTACTTCTCCTTACATACACTTTTCATCATTAACATTACCAAATGCAATCCATTTGGTTTGTATATGATAAAGATCTATTAATGAAATTTTCATGAATGTTAATAAATGGTTCCTAGTCAATTCATCACCACAAAGCTTTGAAAAGAAAACTACATGCAATTCAGAATTTTTAAGGGGTTCTCACCCCCCCCCCCCCCCTCCTGAGTACATGTCTAAAATATGATGACAAGCACATAGAAAAAACTGACAGTGTAAAATTCTTAGAATTATGACTCAATAATAAATTCAACTGGAAGTGGCACACCACAGCACAGAACTGCCAAAACACTCAAATAAATTATTATTTGTATTACAGATGCAATCAAACATAGGTGGTGTAAGAGTAAAAATGCTAGCACACTTTATTCACTTTTGTTCCATAATGTCATACACAATAATGTTTTTGGGGTAACTAATCAAGCCAAGGTGAAGTTTTCTGAGTACAAAAGCCTACAATATGTATTATTTAGTTGCAATTATTAAGATATTAAAGGATTAAGTAACTCACCGCACAAAATTTTCAGTAAAAAATAGGAGTTGCATGTTAAATCATAATCCTTTACATATAAACAGATTAAAGTTTTGTGTTAACATTGGAGGAGGTCTTTATTTATCATCAGTTTTGAGAAAATGGCTCATATCTGGCATTCTAACTTTTGCCTGTGATAAAACTACACAGCAAGAGTGATCCACTCATAATATCCATTGCATTTCATAAACAGTTCAAGGTACAGGAAAAGATTTTTAGCAAACAACAGCACACAAAGAGGAGAGTATTTTTCCATATGGTTGATACGTAAAACTCTCCTGTCTACCATGATTTTCATGTAACATGAGAACTGGAATGGGTTTGAAGGAAGAAAAGTGAATAACACACAAGTTTATTTTTATAGTAACAATGAAGAAAATAGCTAAAATAGTACCTATGTGATATTTAAAACTTTTGTGTACAAAATGTTCATGTAATATCATACTATTTGACTTGATTGGCCCTATATTAACAGTAAACTACTTGCACAACATGTATTCTGCAGGACCAAATAAAAATCAAAGCTTTTTTCATAAGCTTTTGACATGCCTTTTCTCCATATGCTTCTTCAACAAAACATTGTTTCAGGGTGCTATCACAACTGCAACTGCATTAACATGTTAGTTAGGCAAAAATTTGTAAACTCCATGTCCATTTTGGTAAAAGAAGTTAATTTCTAAAATGACAGAAAGAGAAGTGAAAGTGTTACTCAAAACTTGCCACTGATAATGGGTCTCTGAAGAAAAAAAAGAGTAACATGTCAGGCAAGAATAAATTATTCTTTCTGTTGCAGTTTTGGTGGAATCCCTCAGCAAGACATGGAATCCTGAATCAGCAAGCAAGCAATGGAGATTGAGACAGGTCAATAACTTGTCAGTATAAAAATAAACTAGTAATTTCTTCACATATGCTGTAGGAAACCCACACCAATTCTCACTTCACCAGCTATTGATAACTATTAAAAATTATATTATTACATTAAAAAATGTCTGTAATTACTAGTATATCTTAGCAGATAAGATGGTTTCACTTGTCCAGCAAATTTCAAAATTCTCTCATCTCTGCTGGCTATTAAACTTGTTTTGATATATTTCACCATTTATAAAATACAATAGATGTTAAGAATAGTTCACTCTCACTGTATTGTCTGATGTTTCATACAGAAGTTTTGCATTCTTGAGTCTGGAGGTAGGTGCAATTAATTGTTTCAGAAAAATGGTTCAAATGGCTCTGAGCACTATGGGACTTAACTTCTGAGGTCATCAGGCCCCTAGAACTTAGAACTACTTAAACAGAGCTAACCTAAGGACATCACACACATCCATGCCCGAGGCAGGTTTCAAACCTGTGACCGTAGTGATCGTGTGGTTCCAGGCTGTAGCACCTAGAACCGCTCGGCCGCTCTGGCCGGCTGAATTGTTTCAGTGTCTTATCTAAACTGCATATGTAGCAAATGCATGACCTAACATGCACCAAGCATAAAACACAATGACTCCAATTTATTATTGCAAACAATTCAAATTTTGTGCAGTGGGTTACTCAATTTTGGAAAATCACAATAACTAAGAACATTACAAAAAGACAGGCAGTTCATCATGAAAGAGACAAAAGAGGTCATAAGCTTTTTATTTATTTATTTATTTATTCTATTTATTTATTTATTTATTTATTTATTTATTTTTTGTTTTCTTTCATTTACCAAATATTTTCCTCAAAATCATATGAGAAAGAATGGAAAGCAGCCAACTTATGCATGACATTCTAATCATACTGCCACTGCTGCACCTTAACTGTAGTGTTCGAATCACTTTCTTCAGTTATTCATTTTTATTTTATATTTATATTATGTTAGCTATAATTACATCTCCATTATCCAGTATCAGGCTGGGTTGCTTCTCCGTTTTCCTGTTTTTCCGCAATTCTTCTTCTGCACCTGTTTTTTCCAGTCCAGTCAATCCGTTTTCTCTGGATCTACCTCTTGCCCTCAGATTTGCCTTCCCTGATTTGTTTTTGTATTCTTCTACCTTCTATTTTCTTTATATGTCCAAACTGTTTTAACCTACTCCTCTCAATTCCATCACTGAATTTTTCTACTCCAATTTCTTTCTCAGAAACTTCATTTCTCACTCTGTCTCTTCATTTTTCCTAACATACTTCTTGGGAATTGCATTTCATTGACTTGACTTCTACTCTCATCTCTTCTTCTCATTGTCAAGGCCTCCAATACATATGTCAATATAGGCATAACATACATCTTGTACAGCAGTTCCTTACACTTCACTGGCATCTCCCTTCCACAGACTAAAATCCTTACACAGTGATAAAGTGTGTTACTGTACCCACTACCACTTTTCCACCTCCATCCTTGCATTTTGGATTACCTCACTTCTCAGATATTGAAAGTTGTTAGTCATTTCAATTTGCTGTCCACTGACATTAATTAGTATTTTCCCTTCTCTGTCACTTCTGTTTACCATCATGGTCTTGCTTTTCTTCACACTGAATTTCATGCTGTATTTCTCAGTTTTTTTTTTTTTTTTTTTTTTTGTTTAGTTGTTTGTCTAGTTGTTCTGGTACATCCATACTGTTGGTTCTCCACAACATATCCTCAGGAAATAGCAATAACTTTAACTCCTTTCCTCTATGGTCTTCTTTTGTCTTTTACACAGGTTCATCTTTCAGAACCGTAAATAATAGTGCTGACATTATATTTCCTAGCCTGTCCGCCCCCGGTAGCTGAGTGGTCAGCGCGACAGGTTGTCAGTCCTAAGGGCCCGGGTTCAATTCCCGGCTGGGTCAGGGATTTTCTCCGCTCAGGGACTGGGTGTTGTGTTGTCCTAATCATCATCATTTCATCCCCATTGACACGCAAGTCGCCGAAGTGGCGTCAAATCGAAAGACTTGCACCAGGCGAATGGTCTACCCGACAGGAAGCCCTAGCACACGACATCTCATTTCATTTCCTAGCCTCAACCCCATAACATTCCTACACCAATGAGTTATTCCAACTTGGGTCTGGACACAGCTGAAGCTTTTCTCATGCACTACTTGAGCACTTTCACTTGTTTGTTCCCCAACTCCCTTTCTCTTCAAGGTTTCTCACACCTTTTCTCTGGGGACACCATTATATGTCATAATTAAGTCCAGATCTTTTCTATACTTCCGATGCTTTTCCATGACCTGTTTCATACTAAAGATTTGGTCCACTGTTGATCTACCATGCCAAAAGCCATACTACTCCTCTACTACCTGATCCACTTTTTACCTCAATCTTCTGTTCAGTATCCTCTCCATTATTTTTGCTACTTTTGATATGATTGTGATCCCTCAATAGCTATTTACTTTTCTGTCTTTTTCCTTGGACACTGAAATTATTATCCCCTTTGCCCCTTCTTCAGGAATATGTTTCTGAGTCCATATGCATCTTAACCACCTATATAATCACTGTAACCCAGTAGGTCCGGCTGCCCTCACCATCTCCACACTTATTTTGTCTATCCTAGCTGTCTTTCCAGTTTTCATTCTTGTAACTGCTAGTTCCACTCCCAACATAATAATATGTTTCTCTTCTTCCATATCCAAGTCTAACAAATTTACTAGTATTCACTTTTTCATTGTTTTTTTTCCACAGATTTGGTTGTTTGTCAAAGTACTTTTCCATCTTTTCCCTATCTTCTCTAGATGCTTTATTATTTATCCACTTCACCATTTCACCAGCATTGTGTAAGTGCTTTCCTTTCCCTTATTTTTCCTAATTCCATACAGCATCCTTTTATTGTTTTTCTCATCAAGTGCAGTTGGTGTACAAGCCCGGCCTTAACACCCAGAAACAGTGGTCATGTGTGCGTGAGTTGCATTTGTGTGATTGTGTGTATGTTTTCTACTTTAGAAGAGGGCCTTTTGGCCAAATGTTCAAATAATGTATATCTTTTTGTTGTGCCTGCCTGCAATTCAGCATCTATGGTGGGAAGCAATATATCCTTTTCATAACATTGTCATTATTCCACACAATATCACAGTATTCATTTTTACACCAATTTGATCTTTTAAATATTGTGTGGAAAGTTCTGGATCTTGGCATAGTGTAAATAGGTTAGAAAACACACACACACACACACACACACACACACACACACACACCACACACCTGTACAGCTACTATGTTGTGCCAGCTGAATACACAATGCCAAAATAGTCTACTTTATTTTAGTAAGAAGAAAATATACTGACACAAACTGCATTAAAATATATGTATGCTCCTAAAACTTAGTGGTATTGACACTTTTCAGTGCACTTAAAAATTGATAGTATTTGTCTTACCTCAGTATGTCGTGCTTTATTGTTGATGGTCTCATCTACTGACTGGCAGAGCGAGTTGTTCTGTGGTATAGGATCAAGAAATGCCCCAGGATCATCTTTGTTTTTCAGTATACAACAAGACAGGGGAACTATAAGCTCATTCTGACCAATATCTCTCAGTTTCCACCATGACATTTCATAATCTGATGGTTGTGTCATTCCACAGCATTTGAGCTAAAGAGGTAACAATTGCAAATTATTGTGAAAGTAAGGAAAAAAATGCAAATAGTCCTTAATAGTAATAACAATGTAGCTGTTTCAAAGAAAAATCATTTTCAACAAAAAAGAAACAAAATAATTAGCATGGAGAATACTTTTGCATTATCCCTGATACACAGTTACTACAGAATTAAATCACATATTGTTATTACTATTATTATTGTTACTAATATTTTACATCATTAGCATATGTCTGTAAGCTACACAGCCATGATGAGATGCCATATCGGTACAGAAGCTCTCTGAATAACTGCATGTAAAACAAAAACACAATGGCTATCCTGAATTAACAACACAATTTATCTAAGTTGAAAAAAGGACAGAAGACTGTAGCATTTGTAAGCTGTTGGTGTGTTGCTACAGTAAAATTCTAACATTAGTCATATACAAATAACCAACAACGAAATGTTGAAACAATTTATCCCATTGATAATTGGGGGAAGATGGGATTAGATTGCAAGGCTACATGAATGTTAACCAATTATGTCCTATAGTTCACTGAACTAGGTTCCCATTTTAAATTTGTCAAAATTATACACTCCTGGAAATTGAAATAAGAACACCGTGAATTCATTGTCCCAGGAAGGGGAAACTTTATTGACACATTCCTGGGGTCAGATACATCACATGATCACACTGACAGGACCACAGGCACATAGACACAGGCAACAGAGCATGCACAATGTCGGCACTAGTACAGTGTATATCCACCTTTCGCAGCAATGCAGGCTGCTATTCTCCCATGGAGACGATCGTAGAGATGCTGGATGCAGTCCTGTGGAACGGCTTGCCATGCCATTTCCACCTGGCGCCTCAGTTGGACCAGCGTTCGTGCTGGACGTGCAGACCGCGTGAGACGACGCTTCATCCAGTCCCAAACATGCTCAATGGGGGACAGATCCGGAGATCTTTCTGGCCAGGGTAGTTGACTTACACCTTCTAGAGCACGATGGGTGGCACGGGATACATGCGGACGTGCATTGTCCTGTTGGAACAGCAAGTTCCCTTGCCGGTCTAGGAATGGTAGAACGATGGGTTCGATGACGGTTTGGATGTACCGTGCACTATTCAGTGTCCCCTCGACGATCACCAGTGGTGTACGGCCAGTGTAGGAGATCGCTCCCCACACCATGATGCCGGGTGTTGGCCCTGTGTGCCTCGGTCGTATGCAGTCCTGATTGTGGCGCTCACCTGCACGGCGCCAAACACGCATACGACCATCATTGGCACCAAGGTAGAAGCGACTCTCATCGCTGAAGACGACACGTCTCCATTCGTCCCTCCATTCACGCCTGTCGCGACACCACTGGAGGCGGGCTGCACGATGTTGGGGCGTGAGCGGAAGACGGCCTAACGGTGTGCGGGACCGTAGCCCAGCTTCATGGAGACGGTTGCGAATGGTCCTCGCCGATACCCCAGGAGCAACAGTGTCCCTAATTTGCTGGGTAGTGGCGGTGCGGTCCCCTACGGCACTGCGTAGGATCCTATGGTCTTGGTGTGCATCCGTGCGTCGCTGCGGTCCGGTCCCAGGTCGACGGGCACGTGCACCTTCCGCCGACCACTGGCGACAACATCGATGTACTGTGGAGACCTCATGCCCCACGTGTTGAGCAATTCGGCGGTACGTCCACCCGGCCTCCCGCATGCCCACTATATGCCCTCGCTCAAAGTCCGTCAACTGCACATACGGTTCACGTCCACGCTGTCGCGGCATGCTACCAGTGTTAAAGACTGCGATGGAGCTCCGTATGCCACGGCAAACTGGCTGACACTGACGGCGGCGGTGCACAAATGCTGCGCAGCTAGCGCCATTCGACGGCCAACACCGCGGTTCCTGGTGTGTCCGCTGTGCCGTGCGTGTGATCATTGCTTGTACAGCCCTCTCGCAGTGTCCGGAGCAAGTATGGTGGGTCTGACACACCGGTGTCAATGTGTTCTTTTTTCCATTTCCAGGAGTGTAGTTCAAGAAACTATGCTACATATGAGGCTCTGAAAGAAATGGAAAGTCAATGCAAATATCCCAACAAAGATACAAAAACTGAAAAAGTTTCTCTTTCGCAAATGGACTAACTGATTGCTGTGTTGTTTATTACACTGAAAGCTCTTGCTTTCTGTCATATTGGCTGGGATAAGTTAGTCTGTCAAATGTAAAGACCAGGGAACAAATACATTTACCAGCAATAGATCAAGGGAAACCACTGATGACAGCAATACAGACCTATCAATTTCATGTACTTATTCTCTGGAAATGGTCATTCATATAGAAAGCTTTCTATGGATCCAGTGATGAAAAATAATTATAGACTATAAACTCCTGCACAGATCAACATCCTTCTCCTAAAGAATTTCAGATCTGTCAGTAAGGTAATTGTAAATCTCACACACTAACATTTAGCCAGGAGTGCTTGTAAGAGTCTAATCAAGATCGAAGTAATTTCCACACTTTAACATGAATGGTAATTGAGCCATGCCAGCTCGGTTTGCTGGCCTGACTACCTCTGGCACCGATATCAATAGTCGATCGTCACCTCCCTTGTGACTTATCTATGGTTTTCCTGGTTGAGGTGGAGGCACATGGTGGAAGGAGACTGGAGAAGCAGTGCCTGGTGGCAGGTTTTGGGTGGGTCGATTTGTATTTGACAATGCATGTGCCCAGCTGGATCGCCGAGCGACTTGTTGAATGTTGGGCAGCCACTAAAGAAGATGATGAAGGTCGTGCTCTGGAGCTCTGGTAATAGGGGCCTCCTTCTGTTATTTGAAGAGGAGTTAAAAGGATAATTCATGGTGTAGAGGCTGCACCATAACATACTGCCTATGGACATTATTGTTTAAAGGAAAATTGGCGCAATATTATTGTGTCGTGTTCAGTGAATAATATGTATTTGTTTGTTCCACAGTGTGCCTTGGCTTGAGAGTGGCCAATTGTTGTTAGTGCATCTTCTTTGAAGCCACCTGTTTCTGTTAATTGGTAAACAGCTTGTGTGCACCCAATTGGGGTACGATGTTATGAATTGAAGTGGTAACACCAAAGAGTGGCACTGTACCCGGTGGCAATATCATGGTACTGTATCAGGTACAGCGTATGAATTTGAAATCTAATTGGAATTTAGTAAAGTGTATTCACTCTAACCTACATTGATGGGTTTTAGTCATAATTGAATTATGTGGGGATACTACTGAGTGTAATTTTCTGCCTTGCTTAAGGGTTTAACTGCAACTGCTCTGTTTGTACCTGCACCTTGTGAGTTATATGTACTCGCTTATCATCTTACCTAGACAGAGGTGCATGTATTTATTGTATATGACCAAATCCATTCTAATTACCTTTGTCAATCTTAGTGAGTTTCCCCTGATCTTATTAAAAGCCTTGTAAAGGCACATGTGTGTGTGTGTGTGTGTGTGTGTGTGTGTGTGTGTGTGTGTGTGTGGATACGAGTTGTATTTATCTCATTAAAGCGAGTCTCATCATTTGTGAGTGTATATTCTGTTACAGTTTGCTGCCTCACATGTGATTCATGTTCACAGTTGACTGCAAAACACACAAGTCTACCTGGGTGATTGTAGCCATGACTTCTGGGTCACTACCTTGGTGTCATCCTGCCCAAAGCCCGAGGTCTAAGTTATTGCTGTGGGAGTGCTTTGCCACGTCGTCTGCCATACCTAGCAAAATGTGAGCAGTTGCCTTGTTCCTTGGAGCTATACCTAGGTTGAGTGACTGCTGCCAGGGTTTTAGGCTGTGGAGTTTGGTGGAGTTAGCTCATGAACTTTTGTAAATTAAGATTCAAATTTCATTCTTACTGTTATAAATTCAGATGCTTTGTGTTAATTGAAAATTGTTTTATTTTGCTTATATTGGTAAATTTCAGTAGTTTGTCACTTTACAGGTCGCTATAATTCAGATGGTTTTCAGTTTGTTATTAATCTGGAATTTAACTGATCAGTATGTTTTTCTTAAACAAATGTTAATTTGATGCAAACGACAAACTATCTGATGGGTCTCCCTTCCACGTGTTGATATTTGATCCTTTCCTACCCTGAACCTGTTGCCTGGGTTTCAATTGGTAACTGAATGATCAGCTAGCTTAAAGGAGGTTGGGGGGGGGGGGGGGGGGGGGGGGGGATTTTTCGTATTTTCACTCCTGGCTCGATTGTCATTTTCACCTTACGTAGTTCAGAATACGGTACTCGTACCAGTGCACTTAACTTTTATTTGTTTTCAGGGGGTTCTCCTCCGCTATGAGCTCCAGAGCATGTCCTGGGATTTCCCACCGTAAACGCGAACATCTTCTCTCTGAACTGTGAATTTGTGGACTTCCTGTAGATGGAATCATACCCAAGTTAGCGACCCAGCAGCATGCAGCGGTTGGTTGCCCTCTTTTACCCTCTGCAGACACCTTTGGTGAGTTAGGTGACCTTCTCTCCAATATTTCCGCTGCATTGGAGGGAATGTGCTGTAATATTTCATTTCTTGAGGCGAGTCAGCCCACCTCAAAACAAATATGTCAGCTGCAGGCACATTTAGCTCACCTGGGGAACCATCTAGCCAATCTTGGATTTATAGATCTTAAAGATTCCAATAGACAGCTCCAGCAGCAGTTAGCTGATAGACTCAGTGAGCTACAATTCTGGGTAGTATCCTCGAGCTTAGAGGGGGGCAGTTCAGGTCTTGAGCAGGAACTTTCACTGAATGGTCAGCCAGTCACTGGTAGAGAAACTGAAGCTCAAGGAATCAATAGTTTCTTGGGTCGTTTTGGTAAACTACCAAACACTATCTTGGGTTTTCTTAGTGAGATTTCAGAATTGGCAGTCAAGAGCTTACTTCACGTCCAGCAAGTCCTTTGGTTGTTGGTACATTTTCAGGCTCATGCTGATGCATTATGCATGCCTCACTCTGTGATTTTGTCCTTGTTATATCTGTTAATAAGGAGTTTTTTGAGTATTGTAGTCTCTGAAGTCTTGCAGCAATAGGGAACCTTGCAGCAATTAAGGATGCAGATTCTAAATAGTAAATTACCTGTATATAAGCACATTGAGCTGGAGCATGAGTTTTATTGGAGGGTGCAAGGGACTCAGAAATGTTAAGTCAGTACTTTGAATGTATGCATATGGCAGTGTCAGCTCCTCAGGATCACTCTTGCTTGAACTTTTCCCACTGGCCTAGTACTTTTGATCAGTTTTGAGACCTGATTAACTCTATAGAGGCAGTTTCATTTTTAGATGAACAATGTGAGAGGGAGGGTGGAATGCGGATGTTGCCCTTTAGTAATGAACCCCAAGTGCACAAGCAGTAAATCAGGTTTCTGATTACACATGGTGTTATCGTTGTGGAGCGCCAGATCATTTAGTGCGTGAGCATCCTGTTAAGAGACATCCTAAATCTACCAGATGGTGCCATAAAAGGTGGAGTTGCAAGTGCCCAGGTGCCTGGCCTTGGGAGTATTTGGGTTTCCACCATTTGTGTAAATTCTCTTCCCCATGTCCTGTCACTCAGAGATGTCGTGTAGCCGATGGGGGGGGAGTTACCTCCAGTGGGTAAGATGCGGGGCAGCTGGCAGCTTGTCTGTTGGGAATTTTTCTTGGCTGGTTGATCTGGTTTTGGTAAAGAATCTTAAATTACGTTTACTATTAGGTTGTGATTTCATACAGCGCTCTGGTCTGGTCTCTGACTGTGTGAGTGGTGCTATTTTCTTTAAATTTTCACCAGCTCAAAAGATTTCCCTTTGTTCTTGCCATCGCCCTTCGTGGGTTAATTTAGTCAGTAGTGACGGCACTGGGTTTGAGTTGAGTCACCTACCGCTTGATCAGGCAAGGCAGGTAGTTGAGCTGTTGGGACAATATTCTGACATGTTGTCCAATAAATTGGGTGTTACCAATATGGTCGAATACCGTATTTACTCGAATCTAAGCTGCACTCGAATCTAAGCCGCACCTGAAAAATGAGACTCGAAATCAAGGAAAAAAAAAATTCCCAAATCCGAGCCGCACCTGATATTTGAGACTCAAAATTCAAGGGGAGAGAAAAGTTTTAGGCCGCACCCCCAAATCGAAACAAAGTTGGTCCATTGTAATATGAGACACAATTTCGGTCAAATGAATGACGATACAGCTACAGTAGTTTGGATCGAGACGTAAGCTTAGCAGTGAAGCTTTACCAGGTAGCCATTGCTGTGTGTCAGGAGCTCCATCCGTATTTATACGGGTACCCTTCCTTTTTCACGCGCTTCATCTGGTTTGAATTGATTGCTTATTTTTCTTTGATCTGATAGGTGCCGTCCTCTTTGTTATAGGTGTTTACGTCACTCTAAGCTGAAGATGCATTGCTGTACTGTGTCATGCATTGTTTGTCACATTCTGATAATGAGTGTTTATGGCCTGTCACCGCTCGCAGCATGGCTTGCTTTTGTGTGTGCTACCGCCGTTTACCAAAAGAAAAAAAAAAGAGAGAGAGAGAGAGAGAGGAATCGTCTCATTAGTGAAACAATGGCAAGAGACTGCTATTTGTTGTTACTTACACTGCTGCTTTCTTTGATAATGATCAACAAGAACCAAATAATAGACTGCGTATGATAGAAGATGTTCTGAAGGAGAGTTTAGCGAAAATCTTTCTCTGTTTGAAAATCTTTGCAGACGCCTCTTTAGTACATTACATTCTGCACAGAAATGAGAGTCATCTTAGATTTAAAAACCTAGTCAGTTGCCGTACTTCATTTCTGACTGTATCACTATTCAGCATAAGAATAATATGAATATAAACATGACATGATGTGTATATTCTTCCGAGATTGCTGTTGTCTCACTCTAGCTTCGTAGTTTATTAGGCAGACAGAATTTAAATGAGATAGCAGCAAACACGAAAGAATACGTGGTAAAATGTTTATATTCATATTATTCTTATGGTGAAGAGAATACTGCATGTGATTCACAATTCATAAAAGTTCCTATTAGCAACCATCTCTTCTCACAGGTAGGAAAAAAAAATTCAGAACGTAGAGTTGGCTATATTGATAAACATACCTCACAGTCTTGCCAGTCAGATTTTCGTAGTGCATTGAAACGCTGCAACATTCGAAGATGAACAATATGGAATTTGTATTTACTTTGATGGATAATGTATGAAAATGCAGTGGTCGAATATCGGGACGGAGGAAAAAAAGCTCGTCTTCCACCTTTTTTTTAAATTTATTTACTGACACAGTGGTTTTGGCACCAGAATTTATCTTTGTGCCTGCAAAGAATGCCTGTGTAGTGCTACATATATTCGATGGCAGAAGTTAGTTGTGGTAGCACCTACCAACATTTTTCAGAACTTCCCCTTACTTTGCACTCAATTCTAAGCTGCAGGTGGTTTTTTGGATTATAAAATCCAGAAAAAAAGTGAGGCTTAGATTCGAGTAAATATGGTACACAATCCACTTAGTCAACAATGTACTGGTCTGTCAGTCTCCTTACAGACTGTTGCCTCCTAAGATGAGGATCTTGACGGAAAAGGATGAAGGCATGTTACAGGATGGGGTGATCACGCTGTCTACTTCCCCTACACTTCTTCCATATTTCTCTTTTTGCCAAGGATAAGGGGCAGGATTTTTGAACCATCATTGGCTATCAGCTTCTCAATAAGAAAGGTATTATGGAATCAATCCCATTACCTGATCTTCATAACTGCTTCATTTGGTTTTTGTGTGCAACGTATTTTACAATTCTGAATCTCAGTCAGGGCTACTATCAGATTCCCTAGGCAGAACAATCCAAGCCCATGACAGCCTTTTGCACCAACTGGAATCTCTTTGAGTATAACCGAGATCCCCCTTGGGTTAGCTACTGGCACTGCTGTTTTATCTCATTTACTAGAAGTGGTTTTGGGAGATTTGAAGTTTGTGTGTTTGTGTATAATTATTTGGATGACATTGTAGTTTATAGTTGTTCATTTACTGAACACCTATCCCACCTTTTATCTAAATTTTGGGTGGCAGATTTGATGGTTAAGTCTTCCAAAGGAGCCTTGTGCACACCACAAATATCAATCTTGGGACACTTGGTTTCTCTTGATGGAATAAGGATTGATCAGGAGAGAAATAAATATTAAAAACCCAAGAATAAGAGGAAAATCACTAGGTTTGTCAAAATAGTAAATTATTTCTGGAAGTATTTCCCCCAACTTCGCACAGCTGGCCACCCCCCCCCCCCCCCCCCCACCCCACCCCCTCCCTTTAATGCTTTGCGTAAGATGCGGGTTGAATTTACGTGTGGAGAGAGTCAGTAAGGGGCATTTGAAGCAGTTAAGACTACGATTACCAGCCCTCTCATTTTGGCTGTTCCAAATTTTGCAAAAACCTTTGTTCTACAAACTGATGCTTCCCATGCCGGGATTGCCAAGGTCCTGCTTCAAGAATGTAACAGGGAAAGATGTCCATTATCTTATGCCCCGAGGAAGCTGTCAGGTCTGGAACTCAACTACTCTGTCTATGAATGTGAGACATCAGCGGTGTTGCTTGCCCTGGAAAAGTTCAGCTTTTACCTGGAACATAAGCAATTTGTTTTGGAAATGGATAATCAAGCCCTTAGCTGGGTTTTGGCCAGGCCACACAAGACTGGTAGAATTGTGCACTGGGCTGTTCAGATATTGGCTATCTGCTTCCAAGTAAAATACATTCGGGGATTCAACCAGGTAGCTGATGCCCTTAGCCACACATTTATTTGAGAAGATAGTGAATTACGAGCCCAACACCAGGAACTCCAGAACGTCGTAAATACTGTTTTGGCAGAGGCACCCCAGCTATTCTTCAATTTGAAGGATAAGCAGGATGCCGATCCAATATGGGGTCCTATCAGAAGGAAGTTGGTAGTGGGGGAGTCTCTGCCCAAGTACTTCCTGAGGGAGGGCATTTTTGCAAGGAAGTAGGAGAACTCCCAGAATCCAAGATATGCCTACTGGCTGAATTAGTTCCCTCACTATTTTGCTACTTCCACGACTCTCACCTTGGACTATATAAAACCCTCACCAAGGTGCAGGCTAACTTTATCTGGCCATCCTTGTATTGAGACATACGATGCTTGGTCAAGCAATGTGAGATGCGCAGGAGGGGCAAACCAAATTCTGGTTCACCTCGTGGTTTTTTGCAATCCGAACAGGAGCAGCATCCTCTGGACAAAATTTTCATAGATTTTATAGGCCCTCTGCCTCAGACTATGAGAGACAATAGGTACACACTTGTCATTGTGGATGACTTTTCCCAGTTCATTTGGCTCTTCCCTACCTGCAGAGTTACTGCATCCATTACAATCTAGCAATTGGTTAACGTTAGATCTTGGCTCAGTCCTCTGAGAGTCTTGGTGAGCGACAATGCCCCAGCTTTCACTTCTAAGCAATTTAAAGGTTTTTGCTTTAATCAGGCAATCAAGCATGTCACCACTACCCCATGTTATCCACAGGCATCCTTTGTTGAAAGGGTAAACAGAAATCTCAAGGCAGCCTTGAGCATTTACCATGCTAGGGCTCCTAATAAGTGGGACACTACCCTCCCCTGGCTTAAACTAGCATTTAATTCTGCCAAGCATGAGGCCACGGGAGCAGTCCCTGCCACCTTTATGTTCTCCAACCCCCTTAACTTGCCCCTTTCTAATTTATGGAATACCAACAATCTGTTGCCAACCTTGATTACTCCTGGTGTACTTAGGAAGAACTGGGAGCATGCCAAGAGGAACATCGGATTGGCTCACCAGTGGCAAGCCTGTCAATGTAATCAGGGTAGAAGACTTTCCAGAGCAGGGTTGGCAATAAAGATTTCATTAAGAATTTTGTAGGCCGGGCGGGGAAGGATGAGAGTCTCCCGCATTTTGGGGCCCATGTGTCATGGTTAAACTCTTCAACCTGGTCAATCTTAGGGCCATGGAGTTGACTACTGGTAAGACCTTCAGGGTCCATTTGAGTCAGGTGAAACTTGTGAATTAAGTACTGCCCTAGAACCTCCCTCAGAGAAAACAGAAAAAAGGGGTGGGGGGACGTCTTTAGGTTTAGGAGGTGGAGGTTGAGCCATGGCGGCTCGGTTTGCTGGCCTAACTACCTTTGGCACCGGTATTGATAGTCACCACCCTTGTGACTTAGCTTTGGTTTTCCTGGTTGAGGTGGGGGCTCACTATAGCAACGGTGTGTTGTGAATGGTATGTGACAGAAGGAGGAGGGCTGGAGCAGCAGTGCCTGGCAGCGGGGTTTAGTTGGGCCAATTTGGGTTTGACAAAGCATGTACCCAGCCGGATCGCCAAGAAACTTCTCGGGCAGCCACTAAAGAAGGTGACAAAGGTCATGTTGATGTTTGATCCTTTCCTACCCTGAACCTGTTGCCTGGGTTTCAATAATGAGTGGAATCACTTTGCTTTTCATGTTCCCACTGCACACAGATTGTCAGACTATGTGTCAGATTAACTTTTACACTTATCAAATTCCTGCTTTGTTTCTGACATTTATTACTGTTTACTCCCAATCCCAGGGCACCAATACAAATGGGTACTGAAGTGCTCTTTGTACTTTAGTGCATATGGAAACATACAAGATAGTGGTTCTGAAAATATACAAGCCTCTAACAAGAAATGTTTTAAATTTCATTAATCATTCAGAGAGAATATTAATAGGACCCAACAGAAATAAAGGGGGAAATCACTGTTTGTGGAGACTTCAGTAATCATTTCAGTTACTGATGTCAAGCTTTGGTTTGTTCCCCTTAGTAATGTTCCCTGTGAGTGTTTGATATGGCACAATAATGGTTGGCAATTTCTTAATCTAATTACATTTCATTACATAGATGTGGGCCATGTAACAAATGGTTTACCTGACAATGATGGTCAAATGGCAGCAATCAATTGTCTCTATCAACCAGGTTTTGCTAAGGAAGAAAAAGTACAGTTTCTGCCAAATCATAAATGTAGTTAAACTGTTGAGAGGGAATATACTGAATGAACAATGAGAAGAAGTTAACCATGGCCCATAGTAACTGAAGGACGGTATTCTTTCTTACAAATATTTGTACAACACTGTGAATGTAGTTCCCCTTCACAACAGGTAGATGACAGTTATAATGGAAACTGAGAGAAATGGCAGCTAACATACAGGATCATAGTATTTTGTGCATGGATGAGAGAACTTTATTTAATTCAGAGGACTAGCTCTAATCAAGTTATGAAGCTACATTGCAAGTAGTATTGCAAATCTCTTGACTGTGTCATCAAAATGGCAAAACCATGCAATTTACCCAAAACATCCCAAATTCCCGGAACAAAGTAAAGGCAATCTGAAGCTATAATAAGCATTAAATGAATAAAGTAAATAAAGAAAATGATATTCAATTCCCTGATGACAGCAGCAATGAGACAACTGAAGTTAAATTCAAATTATTGTTCACTAAATTCAGTTTACTCTAACTAACAATAGTTGAAAACATGGGGACAAAAAATTAGACATTCAAAAGCAGGGCCATTAGACTTACTTAGACAGATATTGCATACTTTACAGCTAGACACCAGTTTTGGCAAATCAGCTGTTTAAGACAACTCAAAAAATTATTAGGTCACTGAAAGCATTAATTCTTATATCTCAGTCAAAACACTAAGATCTTTTGCTGTCCTGGCAGCATTCTACATGAGGTATCTTTGTAACCAGTTGATAAGTCAAGATGTCTTTCCTGAAAGACTGAATTATGTCTTAGTAAAACCCATTTATGAAAGTGGAGATAAGCAACCAATTTCTAATAATAGATGGGTCTTCCTCATTCCTGTATTCTTAAACATTTTGGGGTGATAAGCTGTTTGGTTTCTAGCTGGGTGACAATATTAAGATGTCATGACATTTCAACAAGAGTCATATTCATAATCTTCTTGCAAAGTGTCAAGATTTGTGGATGCCACAATATTTATACTATAAGTGTGCCCCACCACCCGGCTGCGTGAGGCTAGTCATGTTTGGGTGGCGAGTGTGGAGGGCAGTGGAGGTGCAGTTGTATGGGTGAAGGATGGGTCAAAGGCCATGCTTGAATCTCTGCATGGGCACTCCAGATGTATGTTGTGTTCTGGGCAGTGCTGGGAACATTTATCTATTATCAGTAACATGGGATTCCATGCTGAACTAAGTTGATAACCTTCATTCCTGTTGACCAGGCTCTTGTGCATTCTTGTTTCTATGTATTCCTTAACATTCCTGTCCTGAAGCTGGTTCCTTGGCATAGCAACTTCGTGTTCTCAAAGTCAGAAGTGAGATTTTTGTTTCATTATGCTCTGCTGCTGCTGATTTCTCTCTTTCTCCCAGTTGTACATTTTGAGATACAGCACTGCATTTGCCCAATGCATTCGTGACCAAATTCACATGAAATGTTATACATGCCTGGTATGCTCAGTTTTTGTGGGTCTCTTGCAGAGTCAAGGAACTCTGTAATCTTAGGCAGTGGCTGGACAGTTTTGATGTAACTCTTCAGGCTTTCCCGGCGATCTAATGACATCTTGGGTTGTCGGGTGTTCTGCCGGATATCAGCGTCATACTTGCACGATATTTCGGTCACGTAGCTCGAGACCTTCATCAGGTGCGACCTGAGACAGTCTCAGGTCGCACCTGATGAAGGTCTCGAGCTACGTGACCGAAATATCGTGCAAGTACGACGCTGATATCCGGCAGAACACCCGACAACCCAAGATGTCAGTTTTGATGTATTTTCTAAGCAGCCTCACAATTTTGGCTGAGAGCAGTCCCAAGTAAGAAGGAATGATCCTCTTGTTTCCTTCCTCTCTTCTGAGTTTGCAGCACATTATCTTTTGTTGGACACCCTTCTAATCTATGCTCCACTGTACCTATTTTTACAGAACACTTCCATCATGTGTTGTAGCTTTGCTGGGAGGTTCTCTTTTTTACAGATGATGTGTGCACTAGGTATTAGCATGGTTGGCACTATAGGTACATGTCTGTGTGGGTCTTCTTCCTAGACACTGAAGGCTAGTGCACCATCTGACTTCTTCTTTTTTAGGGTATTCAAGAAAGCCAGACATCCTTCCTCCTCTACTTCCACAGTGGATGCAACATTTGGATGGATGCTATTAAGATGGTCGCAAAACTCATTAAATATTTGTCTGCCATGTTCTCACAGCTTAAAGAGTTCATCGACATAGTGGAATAAGTGCTCGGATTTATTTACAGGCAGTATGAAGTACCATCTCCTCAAAGCATTCCATGTGGAGATTTGTAAACCCATCAATTTGTCCCAAAAACTCCCCATTCCACTTGAACTAGGAGATAGTCAGTGATGCTTAGAAAGTTTATCCATTTGAAGCTCAAAATGTTGATCCAAGAGTCTTGAAGAGGTACTTTCATGAAGAGTGATGTAACATCAAATCTCATAAGCAGGCCAACCCTCTGGAATGGTGTGCCCTAAAGAACTTTCACAAAATTGGCCAAATTCTTTACACAATGAGTACTGTGTCCCACAAGAGGTTTTAGAAATTTAGCTATATATTTGGCTGGTCCATGATTATGTACATTAATGGTGTCAAGTATTGGCTGAAGAGGTGCCCCTTCCTTGCAGATTTTCAGAAGTCCATACACTTGTGGTATGGTTGGTGGTCTGGGATACAATTGCTTCTTCACTTCCTATAATGAATCCGAGCTCCTTAACATAGAAATGATTTTCCTAATTACTGTAATGATTGGATACTTCTTGTAGACCAAGTCCTGTATTAGAGAGATAATTTTGTGCTTGTAATCTTTAGTATGAATTAGCACCTGAAATGCTGCATGTTTAATCCAACCATTAACATGCTATAGACATCCCTCTTTATCCCTTTATCATAAATATAGAAGCATAATTGCACCATAAATGCTTAGATAATTGTCAACCTTTTCAATGATTTCATATTCTTATTATTACAGTTGTAATTTATTCAATCCTGAATGTTTTAATGTAATTGGTTTTACTTAGCGTTAATTAGTTAACAGGATACCAGAATCTGATGATATTGTAAATTCATTATAATGAAAAATCAAACAGTGGAAACTCCAGGATGGAATAACAACAATATTATGAAAAGGACAGGTTTCTACTCACTATATAGAGGACACATTGAGTTTCAGACAGGCACGATGATAAGACTGCTATACATTTTAGCTTTCAGCCGAAATGCCTTCTTCTGAAGTAGAAAACGTACATATATTCGCACAAGCACAATTCACTCACACATAACCAGTATTTTTGACTGTTGGGTACGGACTTAGTTGTAACTGAGCCTGATGGGAGCAGTAAGCCAGTGGAGTGGGAGGGGGGCTATGGAGGAGGCATGAGGTGGAGACGGGTTGGAAACAGCAGGGTAGGCTGGGAGCTGCTGGGACTTGGTTGGGATGAGATAGGGCTGCAGTTGGAGGTTGGGGGGGGGGGGGGGGAGGAAAGAAGTAGAAAAGTGTAAAAGGACTACTGGGTGTGTTGGTGGAATGAAATGCTATGTTGTGCTGGAGTGGGAGCAGGGAAGGGGATTGGTAAATGGAGGACAGGGACTTGTGAAGGTTCAGGCCTGGGGGCTTATGGGAATATAGGATATATTGTAGGAAGAGTTCCAGCCTGCATAGTTCTGAAAAGCTGGTGTTGGTACAAAGCTCCCAGGCTGCACAGGCTGTGAAGCAGTCATTGAAGTGAAGCACATTGTATTGGGTAGCATGTTCAGCAACTGAATGGTCCAGCTGTCTCTTGGCCACAATTTGTCAGTGGCCATTCAAGCAGACAGACAGCTTGTTAGTCATCATGCCCATGTAGAAAGCAGCACACTGGTTGCAGCTTAGACATTTGCTCGCCTGACTGCTTTCTTACATAGCCCTGCCTTCGATGGGATAGGAAGTGGACTGGAGTAGGTGGTGATGAGAGGCTGTGTGGGGCACGTCTTGCAACTAGGTCATTACAAGGATTGTGTAATTGCGTGTGTTTTCTACTTCAGAAGAAGCTAAAATTTGTAGCAGTCTTTTTGTTGTATCCTGTTTATGGTGAGTAGCAATCTATTCTTCCCAAGATATTGTCACTACTACGGGAAAATACATGTGTCAAAATTGAAACTTAAGAACCAACAACCTAGTCAGTTTTGTAGACCCATTGTTCCTGACTCATATAAAGTAATTAATCTATCTTAATGATTCAAAAGTTATTAATTAATTATCTAAGTACTTGAATTTGCCCTGGTATGTATTTATTCCAGTTCTATTGGTCTACCTCCTCCTTCTGCCACTTTCTGTCTGCATCCTCCAACTTCTTTCTCTGTTCATCTCCTCCTACCTCTCTCTTGGTCCATCTGATTATCTCCACTCTCTATGGCCACTTCCTCCTCCCCCAACTAAGTCCATTTCCTCCTGCCCCTTTGTCTCCTCCTCAAGCCCTCTATCTCCTCCCATACCCTCTCTCTCTCTCTGTCTGTTCCCCTCCACATTGCCCCTCTCTGTCCCTCCATCTCTTCCATCCTCCATTCTCTTTCCATGTTGCCCTTGCACCCGTACACACACATCACATATATTTAATGTTTCACACGTACACCTAGATGTCTAGTAAATTTCATCCCGCAGTTTCGTTTACATGCAGCTCAGGTGTTTATGACATCATATGGAACTATGTGTCTTACAATGATATAATTTTGCAGGTGCATCCAAAATGTGTTGTGAATAGAGTTAGTAGTGAAGAAGTCATCATCATTATCTTGAACAGTTTCCAGCCCCACACTGAGTCTGCTTGGAACACAAGCCTCTCCATCTAGTCCTGTTCTCCCACCAGCTTTCTGCGTCACTCTAGTCTAGTCCCAGGCTTTCTTTTTTATCTTTTTCTAGCACACTCCTCTACACCTTTCCCCAACTATCTCTTGGTCTTCCTCTTGCTTGTTTCCTTTGCATCTCCATTTAGTGAATCCTCATGTTTTCCATTCTCTTTAAATGCCTGTATCATCTTAGCCTTGATGTTTCAATCCTGTTCTGCAAGAGTTCCTATTTCACTATTTCCCTTACCTTCTCATTCTGCATCCTATCTCTACTTGTTGCTTCTATATATAATACTTCTGAGGAACTTTGTTTCACATACCTGTAATCTGCTTACACATTTTTTCTTCAATACCCAAGGTTCAGATGCATAGGTCAATAATGGGCTGTAGTAAGTTGCTGTTTGTGGGACATCACTGTTACAAATCAGGCTCCTAATGCTTCACAGGAATTCTTCTGTCTGGCTGCCATGTTCACTGATCTCTTTCTCATTTGTTCCAATTTCCTCTGTCACACTCCCCTAATACTTGATATTTCCCATCTTCTTCAGATGTTCATCTCCAATCCTTATTCTGCTAGTTGATCTATTTTTCTTTCTAATTAGTATCAGGCTCTCTCATTTGTTTACATTAAGTTTCATCCCCTACTTCTCATAGTTTCTTCCCAAGCATCCAGGTGTTCCTTAATCTCCTCCTCCCTAGTGAAGAAGTAATATATTAAATTGCCATGCATGATGCGGCACTTTTTCATACTTCTTTGCTGGTACATTCAGTGGTATATATGAGTATTTTCTGAAAATGTGTCATGAATACAGTTAGTAGTAAAGAAGTAATAATTAAAATGCCATGCTCCATGTGGCCATTTTATTGCATGGACAATGAAAATGTAGTAAGTGATAAACTTTCTTCCTTTCATCATTCTGTGGGTTGTAAGGGACAAAAGATTTTTAGACGTGTGAAATTCTGTTTATAGTTTATTGCAAGATACTAAGTGCTCTCATTCTCAAATATTGGATGAATAAATTCTGGATATTTGCACATCATGGGTGATGTGTTGGTAAATGTGCCAACACCTTGTAGATATAGGAGGCCGAAATGCACGCTATCTAACGCAGACGGGCGTGAATTCTGGAACAGGATAAGTAGTGAATGGTAGCAAGAAAAGTACGTTGCTTTGGGAATACTTAACTTTTATATATCCTTGTGGTACATCGCTCTTGATAATACAAATAAGACTCTCTTCAGATACGGTTAATGGCGTCTTGCTAGGTCGTAGTCATGGACTTAGCTGAAGGCTATTCTAACTGTCTCTCGGCAAATGAGAGAAAGGCTTCGTCGGAGTAGTCGCTAGCAAAGTCATCATACAACTGGGGCGAGTGCTAGCCCGTATCTCGAGACCTGCCTTGTGGTGGCGCTCGGTCTGCGATCACACAGTGGCGACACGCAGGTCCGACATGTACTAAATGGACCGCGGCCGATTTAAGCTACCACCTAGCAAGTGTGGTGTCTGGCGGTGACACCACAATGGGTATACTTCTTTCTCACTCGCACCCCCACCACTTTGACAAGGTAGGTTGTTCTTACTACAAAAGTGATTCTTTCCAGAGAGGAAGTGACATGTATATCAAGTTTGGTTGAAAATGGTCCAGTAGCTTAGGAGGAGATGTGGAACACACGTACATACATACATTTTTATATGTGCAAATTTAGATCCAGTTTCAAGATACCTCCATCATATTTTCAAATTCTGTTTTGATAATGTAGTAACACAAAATTTCCTGAACACAGTGATGTTGTTGGACATTCCATGTTTCTGATTTTGAGGGAAATATTCGAAATTTAAACTTTTGTTGAACAGATTATAAATGGCAGCTGTACTAGAAGCTGGAGAAAATTTATTGCACACAAAATTACAATATCAAAAGTTATGGCCTTGTGTATTTGCAATACACGAGCTCACAAATCATTTAGTACATGAAATACATAGTCACAAAAACTCATTGTGGCTAACTCAGTAACATTCAGTCTTTAGTATTATTATTCAATTCATCATTTTTTAGTAACTGACGAGAAACTGTGAAATTGCAAGATGCTGCCAAAAAGAGAAACTTTAAATAGACAGAATCAAGACTGAATGAGGCATCTAGGCAGTATATTCATCAGAGCAAGGGCTATGTTATTTGCAATGGTGAAAGCTTATTTCAATATTGTCAAGGGTATCATGTAGGGATACTACAGAAGTAATTAAAGATTGTGTTAATGTCAAGACAATGGTGAGTAAGCACCAAGTGCTGAACTATTTTCATTGTATGTGTATGTAACTGAGTACTGAACACTTACCATTGTATGTGTATTAAAAGCAGTTATTCATTAATCATACCTCGAGGTTCCTTTTGTGGGAATAAACTTCCCATAATTAGTAAGGTGTGTGTCTGTATTTTCTGGCAACATTAACATAATTCAGTATTCTGAAGAACTCATACTGTCACCATTGAATTAGCTTTGTCTGCAGGAAGGACTTGTACCTGCATGCACTGAACTGCCATCACCCAGAACAAAGGCAGACAGTGCTAACCACCCTGGTTAGTACACACATCCTCTGCAACAAAGAAAGCCTCCCAGCTGAGCTACAACATCAGAGGAAAATATTCCACAAAAATGGGTCCAGTGAAATTCAAATTAAAGAAGCGTCTCAAAAAGTTGTAGTAAACCAGGAAGATGCACTGGTCTGGAACTAGAGATGGTCTTTCCTCCTTTATGCTCTCAGCCAAAATTGTAAGGTTCCTTGGAAAACGCAACATCGAAACCATATTCTGAGCACTGCCTAAGATGAAAAAATATCTTGGTTCTGCTAAAGAATCACAAAAACTGATCTCCCAGGGGTATATAGCATCCCATGTGAATGTGGCAAACTGGACACACATAGCACTGTATCTCAAAACACTGTGAGGAACACATCAAGTGTTTCCAGCTGAGACACACAGAAAAATTAGCAGTGGTAGAGCATAGCATAAACAAACATCAAACGTTTGACTCTGAGAACAAAGTTGCTATGCCAACGACTGGCTATTTGTGCAGTGCTGTTAAGAAATCCATAGAAATATGGATTCACAAAAATCGGATCCAAAGGGATTAGGGTTATCAACTAAGTTTGGCATGGAAACTCAAGTTAGCACCAATACAATAAGTGTTTGCTCAGCACTGTCCAGCACACAAGATACAACCAGAATGCCCATGCAGAGATTTTGATCACAGCCTCCAACTTGTCTACCTTCCCCACCTTGCACTTACCCAACCCTCCCTCCCCCCCCCCCCTCCCTACCCTCCATACACATTAGCCACATAGGATCCAGCTACACATAGCCAGGTGGGTGCAGGGGGTGCATCACTGATATAAATATTGAGACAACAACAAATCTTGATGCTACACCAGAAGACAATGAGTATGGCACTCATCAAAACTTTGTGGTATCTTAATGCTAACATTTGGCTTGAAAACAGAGAGCTTTTTGTCAATAATATATGATTGGAAAGTCTACATTCACAAATAAAAATGTCTAACAGTTATTGTAAGTAGAGATCAATGGGCTAACACTGATGACATTCCATGAGAGAAGTTAGTGGGCATCAGATGGATAATAAACCAAGTTTGCATCACCAGCATATGAATAAGTTAATAAAAACATTCAGTTCTGCATGCTGTGCACTTAGAAATCTGTAATTTGTTGATCTGTAGACATTATTGTTAGCATAATTTTCATTTCACTCAACCCAATCCTGTAGCACAATCTTCTAGGGACATAGCAAGGTCAAAAATTACTTATTCTACAAATGCCTGTATTACTGTGTGAAGTTAATCATTTTCATGATTAGTCTTACAAGCTGCCCATCTATTTGTGGTCATAATACAGGACGGCACAGGGAAACTGGAAATTTTGAGAGGAGTAGTGGCAGCCCTGAGAAGTTCGTAGAAAAATGAGTGTGGCATCTGTAAGTGGAACTCCTTGCCATTTACTGATCATGGAGGAGTGATTTGGTTCAAACATGCTGTTCACATGAAGACATTTTACAAGAATGTTGACACTCTGATTGTTACTTAACAAGAATTCCAACATTCATTTAGGTCTGCAATCCATCATGATATGTCATTTTGATGTCAGTATTTTCATGCAGGATTAGGCCCATTCCCGTATCAATAGCTATGTAAACAAACAGAATCTAAGACCGATAATCTGAAAACTGTTGCTCACTGCAAGAATGAACATTACTCAGTGTAAATGTTACAGTTTACAGTGTGCCATGTCAGTGTGATGTATGATGGAGTCTTAGGGTCTTACTTCTTTGAGGGCGATAAAGGGAATGCAATGATACTCTGAGCATTCTGTAGCAGAAAAACTTAAGAACTTTCCCAGACTTCATATTCCTTATTTTCAACAAGATAGAACCATGGCCCATAATGATGAAATAAATCTCGGGTGAACAGCCTGGTATGAGTGTGCATAGGACACAATATTTCGGCAATCGACCATGTTGCCATCATCAGGTGCACTGATGTACTGACCGGCGGTGGGCCGGCACCATGTATCTATAGGACAATCCCCCTCCCGCTCCTCCCTCAGGCGCTTCCTATGAGACGGTGAGGTCCATGCCCTGTGCACAGTCCAGGTACAGCGTCCATGCTCCCGCACACCTGATGATGGAAACGTGGTCGATTGCCGAAATATTATGTCCTATGCATACCAGGCTGTTCACCTGAGATTCATTTCACCATAAAATATGCCTGGAGAAATTGAAGAATCACATCATGGCCCATAATGTCTGAGCATCAGTGGTAGCTATTTGACAGTTTTACATCTGTATTTACATCTGTACTCTGCAAACCACTGTAAAGTGCAAAGCAGAGCCTCAGTCCCACTGAATCAACTGTCAGGGCTTTTTCCCATTCCATTCACATATGGAGTGCAGGAAGAATCACACACTTTTGACTCTGAGAATACAAAATTGAGAATACAAATTTGTTATGCCAAACCACTGACCACTGGAACAGTATTATCATGAAATCTATAGAAATACATATCCAAAGAGAGGGGCCAAATTAAGTCATCTTTGTCTTCTCTTGTACTTGACACAGGTGGATCTACACATATCAAAAAAAGTTTTGCATAACCCCAGTTCTGAGAGTTCTAGAACCTGTACAGAAAATTGGAATAGAGATCAACATAAACATCATTTGCACCCTTTTTATCACTCATGAAAACCACACATTGCATGTTGTACCACCATACAGTGAGACCTTCAGTGGTGGTAGTCCAGATCACTGTACACGTGTGTATTCGTTGTGGCATACTATCCACAAGTTCATCAAGGCACTGTTGGTCCAGATTGTCCCACTCCTCAACAGCGATTCGGCGTAGATCCCTCAGAGTGGTTGGTGCGTCATGTTATATGTAAACAGCCCTTTTCAATCCATCCCAGGCATATTCAATAGGATTCTTGTCTGGAGAACATACTGGCCACTCTAGTCGGGCAATGTCATTGTCCTGAAAGAAGTCATTCACAAGAGGTGCACAATGGGTCAAAAATTGTCGTCCATGAAGACTACCTCGCCAATTGGATGCCGACATTGTTGCATTATCAGTTGGAGGATGGCATTCACATATCGTACAGCTGTTAAGGTGCCTTCCATGACCACCAGCGGCACACGTTGGCCCCACATAATGCCACACCAAAACAGCAGGGAACCTCCACCTTGCTGCACTCAATGGACAGTGTGTCTAAGGCATTCAGCCTGACCGGGTTGCTTCCAAACATGTATCCAACGACTGTCTGGTCGAAAGCATATGAGACACTCATCAGTGAAGAGAACGTGATGCCAATCCTGAGCAGTCCATTCAGCATGTTGTTGGGCCCATCTGAACTGCACTGCATGGTGTCATGGTTGCAGAGATGGATCTCGCCATGGAGGCAGAGAGTGAAGTTGCTCATCATGCAGCATTTGTGCAGTTTGAGTTGTAACACGACATCCTGTGGCTGCACAAAAAGCATTATTCAACATGGTGGCATTGCTGTCAGGGTTCCTCTGAGTCATAATCCACAGGTAGCAGTCATCCACTGCAGTAGTAGCCCTTGGGCGGCTTGAGCAAGGCATGTCACTGACAGTTCCTGTCTCTCTGTATCTCCTCCATGTCCGAACAACATCGCTTTGGTTCACTTCGAGACACCTGGACACCTCCCTTGTTGAGAGGCATTCCTGGCACAAAGTAACAATGCGGACATGACCGAACCACAGTACTGAAAGTCTAGGCATTGTTGAACTACAAACAACAAGAGCCGTGTACCTCCTCCCTGGTGGAATGACTGGAACTGATGGGCTATTGGACCCCATATGTCTAATAGGCACTGCTCATGCATGGTTGTTTACATCTTTGGGTGGGTTTAGTGACATCTCTGAACAGTCAAAGGGACTGTGTCTGTGATACGATATCCACAGTCAATGTCTATCTTCAGGAGTTCTGGGAACCGGGTCCATGCAAAACTTTTTTGATGTGTGTATTTCATCATGGGGTCTGAGTTACTTGCCCTTCCTCTACAGCCTCTACCAACCTGTCCCTCTCTCCTCCCTGAGGAAGGAACTATTAGTTCTGAAAGCTAGGAAGTTGTAACTTTTACTTTTGCGTGTCTATCAGCAGTAGTACACTATCTGATCAAAAGCATATGGACACCCCTATGTAAATCAGAATTGATCAGCAGATGTCATGAGAGGTAAAGCCACCAGTATTGTGTTGTCAGTAAAGAAGCAGTAACAACAGAATGAGTCAGTCAGGGTAGCTCAGTGACTTTAAAAATAGATTAATCATTGGATATCACCAGAGGAAAAAAAAATCCCTCACTGGCATATAACCCTTCTAAGGCTGCCCAAGTTGACTGTTGTTGATGTGACAGTGAAATGGAAACATGAAGAAACAACCACAGCTAAACCAGAGAGACCTCATTTACTGACAGCCAGGAACCACTCAGCATAGTAGAGGGTGAAAGTAAAACAAAAATGCATGAGGCTTGTAATATTTCTGGCTTATTCAGCCATCATATTAGGCTCCAGGAAGCTATTCCCAGGGCAGTGGAGATGCAAGAAGCATAGAGATGACGCAATGTGGGATGAGGTACTGGTGACAGATGTTAGATTCGGTACCATTCCCGTGAGAAAGACCGCCTGCATGATGCTGCTGCTCTGTGATTGGCTGCTGTGTTCGGCGGTAAGGCGGCAAAACATTAAACTTTAGTTGCTATTATTAATTAAACCTGTCATCCAAATTACCTCATTTTTTAAAATAAACATCTCTCAACAGCCAGCTATCAATCAATCATTTCAAAATTATTAAAATCAAAGTATTACTAAAACAAAGGACTGATGATATTACTGCCGATGCACTTTGGTGGCGTTCGAATTAGGCCTTGCTGGCTTGGCGTGCGAAGTGTCTCAGGCAGTCCGGCTCTCCAGTTCTGACCGTTCCAGTAGACAGACATGTTGTCTGTTATAGCAGTATTTGTTTCATGCAATTTTATTTACTACAGTTCCGACCGTCGCTAGGTACAAACATGTTGTCTGTAATTGTAGTATTTGATTCATGTAATTTTATTCTCCAGTTCTGACGGTTCCAGTAGACAGACATATTGTCTGTGGCAGGATGTATTTCATGTTATTTTAGCCAGATATAATGACTGTGGAAAGATATGTTCAATACGTTGTGATCAAGAACAGTTTCTCATGTCTATATCAATAAAAACACGAGTGGCATCACAAATGAGTTATAGTTTATTCATTACAGCAGTTCCTCGCAAAGTTAATTTCAGCCTCAAGAAAAAGAATCCACGACCTGCGTGCCATTTTCTGTGCTGGGGACATCATCATCATGAAGACAGGAGGTTAGTGAAGTGTACAAGAACTTATGTATTCCACACAGGGCAGTGGAAACAACTAGGCACCTCACGTGTACTACATGCACAGTACAAATGTGCTCAGTGATACGTCATCTGCAGTAATGCAGAGGAGGTAAAGAAGGATGAAAGTATTAACACAATCTCACTTTTATTCCTTTTTTCTTGCCGTAGGCTGTCCATAGTGAATGGGGAACAATGGTCAAGGGGCTCCTCATAAGCCACACATTCTCTAGTCAGTGCTAAGTGATGCTTGATTTGATGTAAAGAGTGATGTCACAGGACAGTGGATCACTGGCAGTGAGTAATGAATCACCTGTGCTAATCCAATGCAAAGGTTTGGGTTTGGTGAATGCCTGGAGAATGTTATCTGCCATCATATGTAGTGTCAAGGAGGGGGTGGCTTACAATCTGGGACTGTGTTTGATGGTTGAACAAGAAAAGTAATATGCCATCCTGTCACATTACTATGGACAACTGCTTGAGATGATTAAAACTGGTAATCTGAAAGCCTAAATTTGTTTTTGTTTGGGAAAAAATTATTCTAATAAACAAAGTAATTATGATTGTCTCCAAACAATAAAAATGTTGTATGTCATATTAAAGAATTTTGTATGGAGCAGCACAACTTACGTGGACTGAAACAAGACTGATTTTGGGGACTAAGTTAAAGTAAGAGAAACTTGCCTGGCCTTAAATTCTTTTCAGCTGCATTAGTAAGTCATAAACTTATTCAAATGTATTCAATTATTAGGGAGACTGATTGTACTTTAACACTCTTCTCTGAAGACTTTCTTATTCATCCACAAAAGAGTTTGATGTTTGTTATCATAAAAAAGGCAATAAACATTCATGTGTATAGGGTTAATACTCCACATGAAGCACTTTGTAACTATACCATTGGCTTTTCATCAAAATTACCCTCATCTCATGAGGCACAAATGCACAATAGTTGTTCTGTTATAGACAGACATTTATTGAAAACAAGAAAGAACTGCAAATACACAGCAAGTACAGAATTACAAGTCACAGAGATGAAATTACAAGACTGAAATGGTACAACACATTACTGTCACTGTTTGAAATGTAACCAAAATAGTCTTTAGATGTGGGCTAAGCCCGGAAGAAGGACAAGCACAGTTTACATCTACAGCTGTACAATGCAAACTACCATGAGCTGCACGACAGATGGTACAGCCCATTGTACCAGTTATTAGGGTTTCTTCCATACCATTCACGTTTTGAGTGTGGGAAGAATGACTGTTTGAATGCCTCTGTGCATGCAGTAAAATGTCGTATGTCATATTAAAGAATTTTGTATGGAGCAGCACAACTTATGTGGACTGAAACAAGACTGATTTTGGGGACTAGGTTAAAGTAAGAGAAACTTGCCTGGCCTCACAATCCCTGTGTGAGCAACACGTAGGGAGTAATAATATATTCCTAGACTCATTAATTAAAGTCAGTTCTTGAAACTTGGTTAATATACTTTCTCAGGATAGTTTACATCTATCTGCAAGATTCTGCCAGTTCAGTTTCTTCAGTATCTCTGTGACACGATGCCATGGATCAAACAAATCTGTGACCATTTGTGCTGCTGTTCTCTGCATACATTCAATATTCTCTGTTAGTCCTATTTGGTACAGGTCTCACACACTTGAGCAACACTAGGATGAGTCGCACAAGTGATTTTTCTAGGATGAGTCGCACAAGTGATTTTTAAGCAACCTCCTTTGTAGACTGATTGCACTTTCCTAGTATTCCACCAATAAACCGAAACCTGCCACCTGCTTTACACACAATTGAGCCTATGTGATCATTCCATTTCATATCACTACACAGTGTTACACCCAAGTATTTGTAGGAGTTGGCCGATATTTCTGAACATTTAAAGAAAGTTGCCAATCTTTGCACCATTTTGAAATCTTATCAAGATCTGACTGAATATTTATGCTGCTTCTTTCAGACAGTACTTCATTATAGATAACTGCATCATCTGCCAAATGTCTGAGATTACTGTTAATATTTGTTACAAAAAATAAGAACACCTACAGCCGTCCTTATGATTTTATTTTATTTTGTCACTACCAGTTTCAACGCTTCATTGCATCATCTTCAGGCCTGTATGCATAAAACATTAAAGATAGCATTATCAACTTATCGGTCAAGTTACGTAGAAACAGATTATAACAGAATGAGAACAAAGGCAAGACTCTACAAAAGAATTTATTAATCAATATTGTCTGTGAGGTCATATTGTCTTTGGCCAAGATGGCACCATTTGAAGTTGTATGTGTCGATAAAGTGAACAAAATTTAGAGTGAGGTGGTGAATACGCGATTTTGTAGTGATTGTAACGGGGAAATTGTGAAGCTAAATGAATTTACTGCCTAACTACGGTACTGAAAATTCTGTGCTGTGAAAGCTACAGACAGCACAAGTTCCTCATTTTCAAACAAGTAGGCCTAAATTGCAAGACTGGAAACAAGTAAGTGCTGTGAAAGCAAAAAAGGTATCAATCATAGCAAATGAACAAAAGTTTGTTGATAAAAACAGCTATAGTGTACTCTCATTAAGTGGTCATAGTGATTGCAGTAAATATGCAGAACCCAATAACGAACATCGTACATGTGATGTTGGAAGAAACAGACTGAAAAGTATGAAAGTAAGATACAGCACCAGATTCTCAATAAAAAGTGTAGTGAACCCCTGAAAACTATCCTAATGAAGTGTAATGAACTTCCAAAAACTAACAAAAAAAAGACTGTTAGTAAGGAAAATGGGTGCAGTTCACAGTGCAAATATAATCATGGCAATGCAGTTATTGACTCCTTCAATGAACTCTGTCATTCTTCAATGAAACACACACCAAAGTGCAATGTGATTTTACTCGCAGATAACCATAGAAGAAATCTAGCTGGAATCCTAAACAACTCAAACAATCGAAACTTCCTGGCAGATTAAAACTGTGTGCCGGGCCGAAACTCGAACTCGTGACCTTTGCCTTTCGCGGGCAAATGCTCTACCAACTGAGCTACCCAAGCACGACTCACGCCCCTTCCTCACAGCTTTACTTCTGCCAGTACCTCGTCTTCTACCTTCCAAACTTTACAGAAGCTCTCCTGCGAACCTTGCAGAACTAGCACTCCTGAAAGAAAGGATATTGCAGAGACATGGCTTAGCCACAGCCTGGGGGATGTTTCCAGAATGAGATTTTCACTCTGCAGCGGAGTGTGCACTGATATGAAACTTCCCGGCACACAGTTTTAATCTGCCAGGGAAGCAATGAAACTGGTGTCTGCATTGAAGCTCTGAAGAATTTCCTTGAAGAAAATAAGCAGAAAAACACGATTTTTGCTACTGTCCCTCATCGGTACGATCTGATCAACAACTCGTGTGTAAACAAGGAAATAAAAAAACAAATATAAGAATTAAGGCACTATGTTCTCAGAACTATATTGTCTGTAAAAGAAAATATGGAGCATACTGTAATCAATAGTGAAATCCATAACTGCAATGCAAGAAAAAGAGAGGATTACCACATAAAATTTAGCAATAAAAGAGCAACAGATCATAGTCCATTTTCCGCTGGAAGAAATTTTTATAACAGATTGCCAAATAATATAAAATTGTTAAAAGAAAACATACTTAAGGCAAAATTAAAGCAACTGTAAACTGATAAATGTTCATACTCCATCAAGGATTTTTAATGTTATTGTGTATGATTCACCTTTAGTTCTAAAAGTCCACAACTGTTAAGTTATAATGGACAAATAAACAATTTATTTATTTATTTATTTACTGATATAAAACATACACAGCAAGTGTCCCAACATATTTCCCTGGGGCACACCTGAAGTTAATTCTACATCTGACAATGACTCTCCACCCGAGATAACAAGCTGCATTCTCCGTACCGAAAAGTCCTCAATCCAGTCACAGATTTCAATTGATACCCCATATGATCATACTTTTAACAATAAGTGTAGGTGTGGTAACGAATCAAATGCTTTTCAGAAATCAAGGAATACTGCATCTACTTGACTGAATTGATCCAAAGCATTCAGTATGTCATGTGAGAAAAGCGCAAGTTGGGTTCCACATGACTGATGTTTTCGGAATCTTATGTTGGTTGATTTGCAAGAGGTTATTCTGTTCAAGATTCCTCATTATGTTTGAGTTCAAAACATGTTCTAAGAGTCTGCAACAAATTGATATAAAGGGTATTGGATGGTAGTTTTGTGGATCACTTCTATTACCATTCTTGTAGGCGGGTGCAATGCGTGGTTTTTTCCAACAACTGGGTATGGTTTTTTGTTCAAGGGATCTATTATAGACAATAGTTAGAAGAGGGGTTAACTCAGTCACAAATTCAGAATACAATCTGACAGACATTCCATTGTGCCCTGGAGGTTTGTTCAGTTTTAATGATTTTAGCTGTTTCTCAACACCACTAACACTAACACATATTTCATTCATCTTTTCAGTGTTACAAGGATTAAATTGGGGCAATTCTCCTCTGTTTTCCTTTGTAAAGGAATATTTGAAGATGGAGTTAATCATTTCAGCTTTTGCTTTGCTACCCTCAATTTCATTTCCTATCTCATTCGCTAGGGACTGGACACTAACTTTGTTGCCACCAACAGCCTTCACATATGACCAGAATTTCTTTGGGATTTGTGAAATATCATTTGGCAATATTTGCTATGTTGGTCAATGGAGGCATCAGACATTGCTCTCTTGATGCTCAATGTCTCTTTCTGCAGCCCTACACTTTGTTTTACTCATAATTATGCAGTAATCTCTGTTTCTTTAGAAGTTTCTTTACAGTGACTGTATACCATGAAGCACCCTCCTCAGTTCTGCTGAATAGATTTAATACCCAGTGTTCAAATATTGTAAAGGTCTCCACAGTAGGATCCAATCAGAAAAGCATCAGTGTACCACCAGTGAGTACCACATATTATGCAAACTGTGTAAGTTCTGTGGTAATCTTTATACAGGGTGGCACAACGAAATTAATACCCTTAGCTGCATACAGGCATTGATATAAGTCAACGGGGACAGTTGAAAATATGTGCCCCGACTGGGACTAAAACCCAGGATCTCCTGCTTACATGGCAGACACACTATTCATCTGAGCCATCGAGGACACAGAGGATAGTGCGACTGCAGGGTCTTATCTCTGGCATACTTCCTGTGAGAACCACATTCGTAACTTATTGTCCCACACTGTGCTCATAGTGCCCGTGCCCATCTGTTCTTTCAGACATGTCCGAAAGAACAGATACCATCTTCATATATAAAAAGCAAATAAAATGAATTTACATTAAATTCCAAGCCATTAAGTGGAGCAACAGAAGCATTAGTTTTGGGAAAAAAAAGTCCATAAGATGATGGCTATTCAGATGTATGCATTCAAAGAAGTTAAAGCTGAGATACTGCATGGTGCTTTTAAATAGTTTCAGACACTTTGCAGCAATTTCACATCAAAACCTTGTTTTCAGCTTGGTAACTGTCATTGAGAGAGATGCATACATTTTGCTTTTGAGGAGGCTACTTTGTGGATAATAATTGACTTACCCTCGTATATTGACAGAATTACACATATTATCTTCTGGCCAACAATTTTGACTCTATTTGTATAAGTTTTCTTGACTAACTTCATTTTGTTTTCTATATTATATTTTTTTGTATGCAACATAAGAATTTCATTCTTCCACACCAAAAGCCAGAACGTTAATTGTAAAGAGACAGGGTTGGATGACCCTTGCATAGTTACAGTGACTGAATAAAATACAGGAGCACAACAACTGGAGTTATGTATACCTGCGCCTGTGCCAGATCAACGGCTGCTGTAAACTGGTCTGCTCCTGGAGTGGCATAATAGCGTTGTAGGTTATCCATAAGATCCTCAGCAGACAGTCCAACCCCCAGGTATCGAGGGCACACTGTTACCAACACTCCCACAGAGCATTCTGCAAGCAGTAACAGCACCAGCACAAACAGATACTGAAACAAAAAAAGAGATGACAAAACTAATAAATAAACGACTTTTAATTGGAGAAAAAGGATACTGCTGCAAATAAAATTGCTAAATTAACATTGATATGGTGGGCAAGATAGCATATTCCATTCAGAGAACTCGAAAACCGTGGCTTTTGGAGAAAATGTTTCGTCACTACATTAATTTCCTACAAACAAGATCCTATCCATTTTTTTCTCCAGGATTGATAATTTCCATGTTGCATATTGTTTAAATGGTATAAAATTACTGTTTACTGTTATATGGATAAGAACAAATATTGAATGTGTGTACCATATATACATGCATTAGAGCTGTATTAAGAGATAAATAGTGTTCTGGGGTGTAACAGAGAAAAGGGGGTGGGAATGAAGGGCAGAAGTGTAAGGGACAGCCTGTTCGTGGTCATGCACTTCCCTCCTTCATAGGTCTACAAACTGGAGAGCGAGCAGTTTATCTCATACATCACAAGAAGCAACACAAGGTGCTGCACAAAGTTATCCAACCCTCTACAGCGTGCTGTATGAACCACTTGCTATGCAATGCGCAGAGACGTTCCGGGGAGGGGGGGGGGGGTGTTTATTTTCCACGAATTGTATTAATACTAAATGGTATACAGATAGAAGTTCAGATAGGATATTACTAGGCCTAATGCAAACAGACAGAATTTTTGTAAATCTTTGCTCACTGTTTTTCACTGCTAGAGGGGAAATTAATTCTTAGTTTCCTGCAACATTCTGCCAATAAAGGCAACTTCCCTCACCATGAATGCTGCTTGCTTTTAAGTTTACAGACAGATTATACTTTATTAGCATTTCCTATCTAGTTTTCTTATATGAGTAGAACGGAGCTGTTATTTAGGCAAGCAAGTTTTTTCAATTTATTAAATAAGTACTTATTTGGAGTTTTTAAGTGAGCTTTATGTATAGCACGTTTCTATAAAGAGTGGCTGAGAAGTGTATAATGTGTAAGTGTGATGTTGAACTTTTTAGTGTTGGTAGGAACGGGGCTCGACTGGTAAATGTGGCACCTTGCTCATATTTGTGATTGAGAGGATATCTTAAGGCTGTGCAATTCTGTTGTAGTCACTCGGTGCTGAATTATGAATGGCCAGAAAGTTACTACACTCCTCTGACCATTAATATTGTCAGATCTGGACCAACGCTCTTTCCACACTGGGGTAAAAACTTGATAGTGCCACCCCCCCCCCCCCCCCCCCACACACACACACACAAACACACACACTGCTCGAACATTTGAGATTGGACGTCAAAAATTTAAAAAAATCTACTTTTTAAAAATATGTTCATTTTGTAGCGCACATCCTTCCTAGTAGTTTCATATTTAAAACATTAATGTTCAAGTATATGTACAGCATGTTATTCACTCTTAAGTGTGCAAAAGTGCATCCGACACCTCTCCCACAGCATTCTTCTATTGCACGTCACTGTATTTCACTCTGTGGAATTCAAACGTGCATATTTTGTAATGCAAGCTGTCAAACCTATATTCAAGTCAGTGGAAGTTAAAATGTCCTGTGGAGCCTCCCTTGCTCCCAGTATATTCATGACAGTGGATATTAAAATGACCTGTGGTGTCACTCCTGCTATCAGTCTACTAGTTTGACATCCTACCCCCCTTCAAAAATCTCAATTAATACTGGGTGGGAATATTTGTGACAGGGAGAATAAGAACTCTTCAGAAAATTTTACACGCTTTATTGGCTGTTAGCTATAATCCGTTCATCAGAAGAATAAACCTAATGTAAACATTGGACTATGTATTCTTCCGCGTTTGCGGGAACTTCATTGGATTTCAGTTTCACGTGGGACTGCAGCCAAGCTGTCTCGAGTACTGTCAAGTACTATAATTAGGGTACGTTATGGGGTGTGCATTACGCGCACATCGACTTAGCGACGATACGGGACAACAGATTTACCAGCGCATTTAACTTGGACAGCACTGGCCGGCCAGCTGGTACAGCTAGCCTGCAGCGGCGTGGCCAGCCGCAGTTCACACGTAAAACGAGACGAGCAGAGGAGCAATACAGCTTCGAATGTCACTTAATTTTTAACCAGCATGAAATAATACACTGCAAATCTCCGACAATACGCTCCTTAGACGACTAGACGAAAACCGCAACACGTTATCGTTTTTAGCTAACGTACTATTGTAATTAAAAACAAAAATTATGAAAATTCCTGACTTAACCACAAGGTAATTTTTCTGCATAAGCTGTGTGTAACGTAAGAGAGTATTCAAGGATTTCGCCATATAGTTAAATATTGAAGCCACTGAAGTTATAACTTACAGCCAGTCGTCCGGTAATCTATTAGCTCTTTCATTATCCGAATCTGAGAAATACATTTCAATTCAGAAAGTGTCCCCTGCTACGTGGATAATGAGCCTATCAACAACAGAATCTACGAAGTCAACCAGACGCAGCATTTTCTCATCTTCTTTTATGATGAGTCGTTCTATATCCTGCCAGCGTTCAGCAGTGACGTGTGAAAAGTTGCGTGCGTTAGTTCCAGTACGTCTGGCAGCTTAACAGTCTTGTTACTTCTCGGGCCAAATCCCGCACCTAGGCTCCAGATCAGTTGTGTTGGATTCATATTGTAATGGTACAGCAGCAAATGTAAAAAATGCAGCCTTTGTATGTTGTCGATACTGCGAAAACGATTGTTTTTCATCTTTCTACGATACTTATCCATCTCCGTGTTAAAAAACGATGGACATGGTCCAAATAAAGAGGATTTTGTTTTTCATTTTTGCCTTACAAAATTAAATTGTTATGTTTTCTTAATTAACAACTTTTGTGAACAGTCTTTCACAAAACATCGATAATTAAGAATTTCTATTTTTACGGTAATGGAAAAAGGAATTTCGCGTCCAATATGAAATTGGAAATAAGAAGACGTGCATTATTCATAAAAAATGATGATGAGTTTCATAATTACGAGATGTTAACCGTGTTCCACTCGCGTGTTTCACTACGGAACAGAAAGCAGCCCCAGCCATTTTCGTACTGCGCATTAACAGCGCGACAATCAGAGCACAACGCCGCAGAGACTGTGACTGTACACGATTTTTGAAATAAAAACTATATGGCTAAAGCGTAATTAAGAAAAACGTTGATTGCTGTTAATACATTTGAATACCTGAAAGTTTTATTTAACGTAACTTAGTTATAAGATATCTGATACATAAATAGGACCTACTTCCAAGAGCGCAACAACACCAGTGTGCTACGGCTTCTGACCAATCATCGCGTTTGTGTTTGTTTACTATAGCAACTTTCTATTTTGTGTGACATAAAATTAAGACACGACAAGAGACAAGCAAGACAGTACACATTTTTTCACTCCTTAGGTCTCAGCATTTGTTTCTCTCTAATGCTGCTACAACTTTACATGAATTCTGCGACTGAACCTCTTACCTCATCAAAGTTCTTCAAACGCGTTGCTACATGAAAATCGTAATGTCGTAGTCTAAGAACGAAAAAGCTGTTAATACGAATAATACACAAGACTGGTGTGGTTTCTCGATTTGATTTGTCAGTTTTGTCACTGTCTGTTAGATAAAACGAAATAGGGCTTTCAAAGATTGCAGCAGTTGTAATGCACGCCAAATAGTGAGACTGTTTTGGCACAAACTGTCATTTTTATGTACTTCATTTACATAAATAAAAGGCAGAACATAATTCAAGAAGTACCAATATCAAATGCCTATTAGGCCTATTACAAGCAAAAAGTTCCATGTTAGGTAATACTTTGACATTTCATTCACATGCTCCACTTTCTCATGCTTGAGATAAAAAACTGGTAGTACGAAATTTTTATATAAATTTGGAACATATTCTTCCATGCAATTTGTGTGATGTCCCTTTTTCTTCTCCTTCCTTGTTCTAACAATCAATCTTGTCACCACTAATTCTGTAACTATTCTTGCCATTGTCAAAGCTTATTCTCTGATTAACCACACTAACCCTGCTAGAACCGCAGGTTCACTTCGAGAATAGAACTTAAAGCGGCTGCTAACCGGGGAATGTACAACTGGTATGGCAGCGATCTGGAAAAGATTTTCTGTCAAAATTGCATTTTCTTGGATACACCGAAAAGATATGATGTGATCTTACTTACCTGTTATTCCTGTTAGCCGTTTATTTCCACTCTAGTAGACTGAATCTATGAATTTCGCTAATAATTATAACAACGCTTATCACACACCTAATCAACCATACAACCAAAACAGCGACTGGCATTCGCCCGTTCGGGTTTATTCGGCTCAGCTCTACGGCCTCGTCAATTTTTGTCTGTGGGCAACTTTTTTATTTCCAATTGCGAGCGGGATTCCTCTGGCAGAGACATCACGTACACTATGCAAGCATTCAAAAACCAAACTACAGTTCGTTCAGAAATCAGATTAGAATGTATTAAAATGCTCAAAAACCAACTGGGATGCGTTTCAAACTCATACGAATAATCGGCAGTAATCTGCTGTAATGAACTGCTTGACTTATGCTGAAATATCTGAAGCTCCAGATCACCTAAATGACCTACTTCTGGTCCACAGGGAGACAATTTAAGCCTCGTGGATTCTTCAAATGTTGGGAGAGCTGAGGTTGGGGATATGCATTTCATATTCCTTATGGTGTGAAAAACATTCCAGCCAGTGGTAATGGGAACAACGAAACCGACAATGACAAATACGTATTGACAGCATGTTAACTTGGGTCAGGCTTCTCAGTGTAGTAGACAGTTGACAGCTCCAGATGTTGTACTTTTTTTTGTATAAAATCTCACTTAACAATTCCAAATAAATACTCATTTAATAAACTGAAAAGAGCTCCGCTGTAAAAACACAAGCTGACTGAAGTTAGTTTGTCTGCTCACATAAGAGAACTGGACAGAATATGGTGGGGATGTACGTTCTGTCTGCAAGCTGAAAAGCAAGTTGCTACTTGTAACATAGTGGGGTAGACAGAGTGGGGAACCACGTGCTCCCTCCCCAGTTTGCGGACCTATGAAGGAAGGGAGCGCATAAGCACAATCCTGCACTGTACCTTGCTCTCCTCCGCTCCACCTCTACCCTCTTACACCTTTACACTCTCAGAACGGTATTTAGCCTTTATTCGATTCTACTGCACTGAGACATGGTACAGATATTTAATATTAGCTCTTAATCCACTTAATTTAACAGCAAACCGTAATTTTATACCATCAAAATACTATTTTTAATAATCTGCGACTGATCTTTCACTTGCAATGCGGAAACTTCGACCTAGAGAAAAAAATGAATCGGACCTTTTTTGTACGAAATTTAATGTAGTTTTATTTTGTGCTGGTAAACATTTTCGAATTCTTCTTTACAGAAGAATTGAACTGGTAGAAGCCGACCTCGGGGAAGTTCAGTTTGTATTCCATAGAAATGTTGGAACACACGAGACAATACAGACCCTACGACTTACCTTAGAAAACAAATTAAGGAAAGACAAATCTACGTTTCTAGCATTTGTAGACTTAGAGAAAGCTTTTGATAATGCTGACTGCAATACTCTCGTCAAAATTCTAAAGGAGGCAGGGGTAAAATACAGGGAGCGAAAGGCTATTTACAATTTGTACAGAAACCAGATAGCAGTTATAAAGAGTCGATGGGCATGAAAGGGAAGTAGCGGTTGAGAAGGGAATGAGACAGGGTTGCGGCTCTCATCTTTCCCTTTCCCCTCTTTGGGGAAGTGTGAGGGGGAGTTTGTAGCCTTTCGGCTTTTACTCCCCTGTGTACGTGTGTGTATGATTTTTCTGTACATTTTTGGTGTCTGTGATACGTGATGACTGTTCTGTATGTGTCTGGTCTTTGCCTGGGGTTGGCGAGATATTTGGTGTTATATGGGCAAGGAGCAGGATTTGGGATTTGGTATTGGGATTTTCTCTTCGACTTAATCGTCGAAAATCGTCATAGGGCGCTTGTGCTTGTCGCGGGACATGTCATACCGACCTAGGGAGTGGATAAGGGCGTTTCCCGATCTGGAAGAACCCTCATAGAAGGCCCTTGCCAGATCTTGGGAACGCTGTCTCAGGAGTGGGATTTCGGCTGCGGCGTGCAGATCGTCTGTGGGGAATCCAAGAGGTAAATGCAGTGCCCTCCTGAGGGCGCGGTTCTGCAGCCTCTGGAGTTTGTCCAGGTGCTGCTTTGCCGCGTATCCCCAGACAGGGCATGCATACTCCATTACTGGCCGGATCAGGGCCTGGTACACATTTACTGCTACTGGGCAGGGAAGGGAGCTGGTTGTGTTCAGGATAGGGTATAGGATGGACATTCTGGCGCAGACCTTCCTGTGGACCTCGTCTATGTGGGGTTTCCACGTAAGACGAGAGTCCAAGGTTACGCCAAGGTACTTGGGTAATCAGCATTGCCTGCGTCTTTTCAGGGTTGATGGTGATGCGCCAGCGACGGGCCCAGGTTTCTGTGTCGTCTAAAACCCTTTGTAGCCTACGAATGACCAGGCCCTTGTTCGCATTTCTCGTGTAGAAGTCTGTCGTTCGCGTACTGCGCAATGTGCACCAGGGGGGCCGTTCGAGTGTCTGCAGCGTACAAACTGTACAAAACGGGCCCCAGGACCGATCCCTGTGGCACCCCAGCACGAATACGCCTTTTGGTGGAGGTGGCAGTTTCTACTTTGACGGAGAAAGTACTATTCGTGAAATAACTTTTGATCAGCTGAACTATGTTCTCGGGAAACCCTTGTGTGTACAACTTGTAGAGTAGCCCCCTATGCCATACTGAATCAAAGGCTTTGGCTACGTCTAGTAGCACTATCCCGCAGTAGCCTCTGTGGTTGAAGCCCTCTGTGGCTGCTTCAACCATTCTCATGACCTGTTGTGGGGCAGAGTGGTTCTGCCGGAACCCGAATTGGAAATCCGGCAGAATTTGCTCTCTGGTAATATGTTCTTGTATGGGTCTTAGCAGGAGGCGCTCATAGATCTTGCTGAGAGTTGGCAAGAGGCTAATCGGCCTGTAGTGCTGCGGCAATAGAGGGTCTTTCCCTGGTTTGTGTATCGCGACCACTTCCGCATGTTTCCAGCAAGCTGGGAACTCGCAGGAACGAGTAATCTCGTTGAGGACGTTCGCGAGGTGTGTGATCGCTGTGGGTGGGAGTTTTTTGACTAACTGGTTTGTGACACTATCGTGTCCTGGCGCCTTTTTTGTAGGGAGGGACCTGATTACTCTTACCACGTCCTCGGGGGCAAAAAGTATGGGTTCGTCCTGTGGGATGTCGGATGGGTTCTGGACCCCTAATTTGTTTCGAAGGACCGGGACTGATTGAAGCCCATACCTTCTGTCTGAGATGTGGGGATTGGAATGATGGCTTTGGAGTGCGTCATGAGTGGTGTTGCATGGGTTCGTCCTCTGGGTCCTCCTCAGCATTGAGGAAGACAGCCAGTTGACGACTGACTACCTCTTCATGCTCTCCACCCTGGGGTTCCGCCGCTTGAAACTGCTTCTCGAAGGAGTCGGTGAGGGCGTTGGCTTTCCCAGCATGGCTGTAGACCAGTCTCCGGTCGCCGTGCAGTGGCGGCATCCTGTGAACTGTTTGGTTGCTTGCAATAGTGTATGATCGTCTACTTTGAGAGCTGTGAGGCGGTTTTGTCATTGCTGGTTTCTGTGCTCATTGAGCGCTACCTGCAGTTCTCTCTGTAGACGAATGAGCAGCCCCCTTGTTGGCCTGATTTCTGGTGATCTTCCACTCTTTTGCCACTCTGTTCTTATGTCGGATTTGAGCTAGCAAGTGAGAAGGGAGTGAGACAGGGTTGTAGCCTGTCTCCGATGTTATTCAATTTGTATATTGAGCAAGCAGTAAAGGAAACAAAAGAAAAAAATTGGAGTAGGAATTAAAATCCATGGAGAAGAAATAAACACATAGAGGTTTACCGACGACATTGTAATTCTGTCAGAGACAGCAAAGGACCTGGAAAGCAGTTGAACGGAATGGACACCGCATTGAAAGGAGGATATAAGATGAACATCAACAAAAGCAAAACGAGGATAATGGAATTTTGTCGAATTAAATCAAGTCATGCTCTGGGTATTAGATTAGGGAATGAGACACTTAAAGTAGTAAATGAGTTTTACTATTTGGAGAGCAAAATAATTGATGATGTTCGAAGTAGAGAGGATATAAAATGTAGGCTGGTTATGTCAAGGAAAGTGCTTCTGAAGAAGAGAAATTTGTTAACATCGAGTATAGATTTAAGTGTCAGGAAGACGTTTCTGCCAGTATTTGTATGGAGTGTAGCCATGTATGGAAGTGAAACGTGGGCGATAAACAGTTTACACAAGAAGAGAATAGAAACTTTCGAAGTGTGGTGCTACAGAAGAATTCTGAAGATTAGATGGGTAGATCACGTAACTAATGAGGAGGTACTGAATAGAATTGGGGTGAAGAGAAATTTGTGGCACAACTTGACTAGAAGGAGGGATCGGTTGGTAGGACACGTTCTGAGGCATCAGGGGATCACCAATTTAGTACTGGAGGGAAACGTGGAGGTTAGGATTGTAGAGTAAGACCAAGAGATAAGTACGGTAAGCAGATTCAGAAGGATGTAGATTGCAATAGTTATTCAGGTATGAAGAGGCTTGCACAGGATAGAGTAGCATGGAGAGCTGCATCAAACGAGTCTCTGGACTGAAGACCACAACAACAAACATTTTCGGTAGATATCACAGTTTTCGAGTTACTCAAGAAAAACATAAAAAAGTGACCTTTAAACGTACCCATCACCTCCTCCCAACACCACTCTCACACCCCACCGGTGGCAATTTTTAGTAGCCCTATGTTGTTCATGACAATCCCTTCTACCACTGTGCAAACAACTCGCGATTCCACGATTGTTTTTCCTTTTTAGACTGGGCTACTAAAGGGGAAGGCGGTTATGGCCGAAAAAATAAGTTTTGCGTTATATCGTCTTTTTTTCTCCCCTCATCATTTTAACCTGACTGTTAAAACCGCTCAAAATAACCGATTCCTATTATTTCCTATAATAGTAGAAGTCCAATAAAGATTGAAAAATTTTTAGTATCTCAGTTTCAAGATATATTGAAATTAAATTAAATACGCAAATAATAGGAAACTGAGTCTATCAACGTTCGCTGCTTTTCTCCAGAAGTGATAAGTGGTTGAATACTACAAAAAGTCACCAGTTTTCTCTTATTGAGTCTATTTTCTTTAACTGCTCAAAAATCATATTTTGATTGGGGATCATACCACTGTTTGGGGACTAGAATAGTCAATGCTAAATGGTACAAACTAAGGTTGAAGAACTCTTTTTCGTGTTACTCTGTTCGTTTTCAGTGGCTACAAACAGATAAAGGTTTATTGCGAAGACATAGCCAGTGTATCAAATACTTTTTATTTTTATTGTATAATATGAATTGTCGTTAACTTTTTATTTACTACTGTTACCATAATTTCCTTCCAGTTTTATTATCCCATAGAAGTGGCAAACCAATTTTAAAACAAGTTTTTAAAACAAATGAAGGATTGTATTTCATTGCTAAATTACTCTGTAAAAGTATTTCCAGATTACGGACGATGCCATTCTACAATACAAAGGATGTCTGGCGACGACAGCAACGGGGGCATTGTTGTCTCTGCAATGCTGTACCAATTCTTATGCCACGTGTTATTAGAAACGAAGAATTTTAGAGCTGCTGCTACGGGCAATCGATATTTCGTTTTTTAGTCCGTTATTGATAAAACACAAAAAACACAAGTTATAACCGAGAGAAAACATATATCGAAAATACCGGCTATTCATACCACACTTTACGGACTATAAAATAACATTTCTGCCAGCCAAAAAAATTCTTAGTTTATAAAATCGAACTGGCCTTTAAAACACCTGAAAATCGTCATCTGAACTTGCTTCTTCTTCTTCCCCTTGGTCGTCGTAATTTGTCCTTTTCAGATATAAGATGGTCTTCACTGGCATCAAGGGCATTACTTATGCCACATTTCTTGAGGGATTTTACAATAATGTCTTCTCTCACTCTAGATCACGACTGTTTTATCCAGTGACGCACTTGTAGGTCGTTTTAAAGCTCCCTTCGGAGTGAATTCATGGTGGGTTTCATCCATCATCCATTTGTTCCATTCCTCTCTCCTATACCCTTTAAGTGGTTTATTTATCGAGATATCAAGAGGCCACAAATGTGAATGAAGTCCTCTCGGAATAACAGCAAGCTCTATATTTCCCTGTCTCAATTTCTCATTCACAGAGTTTTTCAATCGACTGCTAAACTGATCTAGCACAAGAAGGGAACTCTTCTTCAATAAAGCATCTTCCCTTCTTTCCCACACTCTGTAAATCCATAATTTCATACCAGCCTCGTCCATTCAACCCTTGTCATGTACGTGAACAATAACACCTGGCGGTATTTCAAAAGGTTCTGGCATTGTTTTGCGCTGGAAAATGGTAATTGGATTAAGTTTAGTACTGTCAGCACAACATGAAAGAACAGCACTGTAGTGCATTTTTCATGTCCATTTGTTTTTATAGTTTTAACACCTTTCATGGCAGCAGTTCTGTTGCTCGGCACATCAATTATCAGAGGAGTTTCATAAATTTTCTATATTTGGCTTAGTTCCCCATTGATGCGATGGAAAGATGGTAGTTTCTTTTCATACTCATGTGACATCTTCTCAGATATTTAGGTTATGGTTCGCATGCTAAGATAATGACGCTTCATAAACCTGTGGCGCCAACCAACTCCAACCTTTCCAAAGTAGTGCTAGCTCACGAACGTGTATGTGAATCATTTTGTGTTAAATCCAATACCATCTTGACAGTGTCCTTGAATCCATTTTAAAACGTCACCTTCTACGTTTGGCCATTTTGCATTCAGTCCTTTATTTACACATTTAGTCTTCCTTATATTTTCACTTCTCCTTTATTAACTTGCCAATCACAACTGATTTTTTTATGTCGATGGAGGGACCAAGTTCCGCTCAACTGCTTTCTTTCTGTGTTCTTCTGCATATGTTGTTTCTTTGAATTTATAGCCTGCATCATGTCAGTACCTTTTATTTTTTACCATTACGAAACTAGGTACTAACAAAAATATTGTACTGTTAGCGATGACATACCTCACTTTCAATTCAAATTCACTCGCACCATAGACTGCAATGACGCATCACAGGCTAGATAGTGTTTCTGCATTTGTGTTTGCGAGTTGGGATGATAGCAAACTTGTGAATCCCCGCAATTCATGTTTTTTGTATAGGTGCACTGCTGCTGGCAGTTGAATCCAATGTTACCAGATGGCAGTGGCGGGTGTTGTGTAAGGGCACAAGAACACGCAAACACCCTAACTCTCGATACCTTGCGAATTTGTTGATCATTTTTCCTTGAATGCTGTAAACTTAACATAGATACTGTACTCTGAAAGATACGACTACTGCCCCTCTAGACTCGTGAAACTTGGCATCAGGGGCGCAAGCACATCTTCAGTCGTGTAAGGTTTAAGGAGCTTTTGCGCATGCGCAATTCGCGTGACGTAATTGACTTCTGGGCCAAAAACATGCAGATTTCACAAACAACGTGCGCGGTTCACGACATGAACAGCTAGCCCTTGCTATGCAACCAGAAATTTACGTCAGTGCCCCCATGCAGTAGCACATTACAGCACATTTTTATCCCCGTTCACTCGGTATAAACACTGCTAGATGATAGCAAAATCCCTGACCCCCAAAAAAACAAAATTCCACAACGACAGTCCTTTCTTTTGTCAGATAAAAAAATGGTTCAAATTGCTTTGAGCACTATGGTACTTAACATCTGAGGTCATATGTCCCCTAGAACTTAGAACTACTTAAACCTAACTAACCTAAGGACATCACACACATCCGTGCCTGAGGTAGGATTCGAACCTGCGACTGTAGCAGCAGCGCGATTCCGAACTGAAGCGCCTAGAACCGCTCCGCCACCGCAACCGGCTTTGTCAAAGTTACGCATTTTATTATTATTATTCTTATTATTGGCTGTGGCTGTAGTTGTATAAACCTGTTGATAAGAAAAAGTGTTATACAGCAGATGCTATTAATTTCACACACTCAAATTTATCTGAGTGTAAAAATTTGTGAGCACTCAGAACGTATATTCACGAGCCGCGACATCGAATATACGCCATTCTTAAGACCGGCGGAAATTTTAATTCAAATACTGGGCATTTTTGTATTAATTTCGAGTATAAGATGCATCTTAATTTTGGAGGGTAATATTTCGAAGAAAAAAGTGTGTCTTGTAGTCCGTAAAATACGGCAACTAAAATGACGGTATCGGTTTTAGCAGAGGGGTTTTTCCCATCTCTAGCTACTACTATAGGCGCCGCCTCTCCCCTCTAAACGCTGCGCGCGTGCCGCACCCACCACGGCGAGGAAGCAGCGGCTGTGCAGGCTGGCGGCCCAGCAGCCCAGCACGCCTCCGGCCGCCACGACGACGCCTGCGCAGACGGCGGCCAGCCCCACGTAGTAGAAGAGCGGCTGGCGCGGCGCGTCGTGTGACGTCAGCAGGCGCGACAGTAGCACGCGGCCAGAGTCGGTCAGCAGCACGCCGCCCGCCGCCACCACGCTCAGGCCCACCACCTGCAGCAGGCGGCGCTCGTCAGTCGCGTAAGCCCCAGCCGCCTGGGAGGCACACTGTACACTGACAAGGGAAACTCCCCATCGCATACCTCTCAGATTTAATGGTAAGATGACCCACTGGATAGTCCGTCAAAAACTGAATCAGATCAAGCATGAAAACAGGAAGATGTACTGAACTATGAAAAAAAAAAAAAAATAGAAACAGTGAACGGTCCAAGTGCAAGAAAGAGCAGATTGAAACAGCAACGGCGTCGTGGGTGAAATAATCATGGTGTTGGACTACCAACTACCACATTATCAGCACTACTTCTGCAATGATCCGCCTCGCAACTGGAACGTCCAAGCCATGAGAAGCTCAGAACTGATCTGAACCTACTGAACAGAGAGCGCCCGGCTAGCCGCGCTGTCTAGCGAGCCGCTTCACGACCGGGAAGGTGTGCCGGTCCCCGGCATGAATACACCCAGCGGATTATAATCCGCTCATCACAAGAATAAACCTTATGTAAACATTACACTATGTATTCTTCCACGTTTGCTGGAACCTCACTGGATTTCTGTTTCGCGTGGGACTGCAGCCAAGCTGTCTCGAGTACTGTCAAGTATGATAATAACAGTACGTGTTGGTTCAAATGGCTCTGAGCACTATGAGACTTAACTTCTGAGGTCATCAGTCTCCTAGAACTTAGAACTACTTAAACTTAACTAACCTAAGGACATCACACACATCCATGCCCGAGGCAGGATTCGAACCTGCGACCGTAATGGTCGCGCAGGGTACGTTTTGTGCTATGCGTTAATCGCACAGATACTTTCCGATAATACGGGACAACAGATTTACCAGCGCATTTAAATTGGACAGCACTGGCCAGCCAGCTGGTACAGTTAGACTGCAGTGACATTGCCAGCTGCAGTTCACACGCAAAAGGAGACGAGCAGAGGAGCAATACAGCTTCAAAAACCGGTTCAAATGGCTCTGAGCACTATCGGACTTAACGTCTACCGTCATCAGTACCCTAGAACTTAGAACTACTTAAACTTAACTAACCTAAGGTCTCCACACACATCCATGCCCGAGGCAGGATTCGAACCTGCGACTGTAACGGTCGCACGGCTTCAGACTGTAGCGCCTAGAACCGCTTGGCCATCCCGGCCGGCAGCAATACAGCTTCAAATGTCATTTAATTTTTAAGCAAAATGAAATAATACTCTGAAAATCTCCCACAATAAGCTCCTTAGACAACTAGATGAAACCAGCAACACGTTATCGTTTTTAGGTAACGTACTATTGTAATTAAAAACCAGAATGAAAATTCCTGAGTTAACCACAAGTTAGTTTTTCTGCATAACCTCTGTGTAACGTAAGAGAGTATTGAAGGATTTCACCGTATGCTTAAATATTGAAGCCACTGAAGCTGTTACTTACAGTCAGTTGTCTGGTAATCTCTTAGCTCCCTTATCCAAATCCGAGAAATACATTTCAGTTCTGGAAGTGTTACCTGCTACGTTGATAACGAGCCTATCAACAACAGAATCCACGAAGGCGCAGCATTTTCTCTTCTTCTTTCATGAGGTGCCATCCTGTATCCCGCCGGCGTCGGTCAGTGACGTGTGAAAAAGGTGCGTGAGTTAGGTCCAGTACATCTGGCAGCTTAACAGTCTTGTTACTGCTCGAGTCCAATCCCGCAACATGGGTCCAGATCAGTTCTGTTGGGTTCGTGTTACGAGGTGCATTCAAGTTCTAAGGCCTCCGATTTTTTTTCTAATTAACTACTCACCCGAAATCGATGAAACTGGCGTTACTTCTCGACGTAATCGCCCTGCAGACGTACACATTTTTCACAACGCTGACGCCATGATTCCATGGCAGCGGCGAAGGCTTCTTTAGAAGTCTGTTTTGACCACTGGAAAATCGCTGAGGCAATAGCAGCACGGCTGCTGAATGTGCGGCCACGGAGAGTGTCTTTCATTGTTGGAAAAAGCCAAAAGTCACTAGGAGCCATGTCAGGTGAGTAGGGAGCATGAGGAATCACTTCAAAGTTGTTATCACGAAGAAACTGTTGCGTAACATTGGCTCGATGTGCGGGTGCGTTGTCTTGGTGAAACAGCACACGCGCAGCCCTTCCCGGACGTTTTTGTTGCAGTGCAGGAAGGAATTTGTTCTTCAAAACATTTTCGTAGGATGCACCTGTTACCGTAGTGCCCTTTGGAACGCAATGGGTAAGGATTACCCAGAACATGGACACCATCATTTTTTCAGCACTGGCGGTTACCCGAAATTTTTTTGGTGGCGGTGAATCTGTGTGCTTCCATTGAGCTGACTGGCGCTTTGTTTCTGGATTGAAAAATGGCATCCACGTCTCATCCACTGTCACAACCGACGAAAAGAAAGTCCCATTCATGCTGTCGTTGCGTGTCAACATTGCTTGGCAACATGCCACACGGGCAGCCATGTGCTCGTCTGTCAGCATTTGTGGCACCCACCTGGATGACACACTTCGCATTTTCAGGTCGTCATGCAGGATTGTGTGCACAGAACCCACAGAAATGCCAACTCTGGAGGCGATCTGTTCAACAGTCATTCGGCGATCCCCCAAAACAATTCTCTCCACTTTCATGATCATGTCGTCAGACCGGCTTGTGTGAGCCTGAGGTTGTTTCGGTTTGTTGTCACACGATGTTCTGCCTTCATTAAACTGTCGCACCCACGAACGCACTTTCGACACATCCATAACTCCATCACCACATGTCTCCTTCAACTGTCGATGAATTTCAATTGGTTTCACACCACGCAAATTCAGAAAACGAATGATTGCACGCTGTTCAAGTAAGGAAAACGTCGCCATTTTAAGTATTTAAAACAGTTCTCATTCTTGCCGCTGGCGGTAAAATTCCATCTGCCACACGGTGCTGCCATCTCTGGGACGTATTGACAATGTACATACAGCGCTGGGAAAACTTCAGCGTGTGTTTCACTACGGGACAGAAAGCAGCCTCACCTATTTTCATACTGCGCATTAACAGCGCGACAACCAGAGCGCAACGCCGCAGAGGCTATGACTGTACACGATTTTTGAAATAAAAACTGCGTGGCTAAAGCGTGACTAAGAAAAACGTTGATGGCTGTTAATACATTTGAATATCTTCAAGTTTCATTTAACGTAACGTAGCAATAAGATATCTAATACATAAGTCCCCCCCCCCTCCCCCCATGAACCATGGACCTTGCCTTTAGTGGGGAGGCTTGCGTGCCTCAGCGATACAGATGACGGTACCGTAGGTGCAACCACAACAGAGGGGTATCTATTGAGAGGCCAGACAAACGTGTGGTTCCTGAAGAGGGGCAGCAGCCTTTTCAGTAGTTGCAGGGGCAACAGTCTGGATGATTGACTGATCTGGCCTTGTAACACTAACCAAAACTGCCATGCTGTGCTAGTACTGTGAACGGCTGAAAGCAAGGGGAAACTGCAGCCGTAATATTTCCCGAGGGCATACATCTTTACTGTATGGTTAAATGATGATGGCGTCCTCTTGGGTAAAATATTCCGGAGGTAAAATAGTCCCCCATTCGGATCTCCGGGTGGGGCCTACTCAAGAAGACGTCGTTATCAGGAGAAAGAAAACTGGCGTTCTACGGATCGGAGCGTGGAATGTCAGATCTCTTAATCGGGCAGGTAGGTTGGAAAATTTAAATAGGGAAATGGATAGGTTAAAATTAGATATAGTGGGAATTAGTGAAGTTCGGTGGCAGGAGGAACAAGACTTTTCGTCAGGTGAATAAGGTGTTATAAATGCAAAATGAAACAGGGGTAATGCAGGACTACGTTTAATAATGAATTAAAAAAATAGGAGTGCGGGTAAGCTACTACAAACAGCATAGTGAACGCATTATTGTGGCCAAGATAGACACAAAGCCCATGACTACTACAGTAGTACAAGTTTATATGCCAACTAGCTCTGCAGATGATGAAGAAACGGATGAAATGTATGATGAGATAAAAGAAATTATTCAGGTAGTGAAGGGAGACGCAAAATTTAATAGTCATGGGTGACCGGAAATCGAGAGTAGGAAAAGGGAGAGAAGGAAACATAGTGGGTGAATATGGATTGGGGGTAAGAAATAAAAGAGGAAGCCGTCTGGTAGAATTTGGCACAGAGCATAACTTAATCATAGTTAACACTTGGTTCAAGAATCATAAAAGAAGGTTGTATACATGGAAGAATCCTGGAGATACTAGAAGGTATCAGATAAATAATACACTCCTGGAAATGGAAAAAAGAACACATTGACACCGGTGTGTCAGACCCACCATACTTGCTCCGGACACTGCGAGAGGGCTGTACAAGCAATGATCACACGCACGGCACAGCGGACACACCAGGAACCGCGGTGTTGGCCGCCGAATGGCGCTAGCTGCGCAGCATTTGTGCACCGCCGCCGTCAGTGTCAGCCAGTTTGCCGTGGCATACGGAGCTCCATCGCAGTCTTTAACACTGGTAGCATGCCGCGACAGAGTGGACGTGAACCGTATGTGCAGTTGACGGACTTTGAGCGAGGGCGTATAGTGGGCATGCGGGAGGCCGGGTGGACGTACCGCCGAATTGCTCAACACGTGGGGCGTGAGGTCTCCACAGTACATCGATGTTGTCGCCAGTGGTCGGCGGAAGGTGCACGTGCCCGTCGACCTGGGACCGGACCGCAGCGACGCACGGATGCACGCCAAGACCGTAGGATCCTACGCAGTGCCATAGGGGACCGCACCGCCACTTCCCAGCAAATTAGGGACACTGTTGCTCCTGGGGTATCGGCGAGGACCATTCGCAACCGTCTCCATGAAGCTGGGCTACGGTCCCGCACACCGTTAGGCCGTCTTCCGCTCACGCCCCAACATCGTGCAGCCCGCCTCCAGTGGTGTCGCGACAGGCGTGAATGGAGGGACGAATGGAGACGTGTCGTCTTCAGCGATGAGAGTCGCTTCTGCCTTGGTGCCAATGATAGTCGTATGCGTGTTTGGCGCCGTGCAGGTGAGCGCCACAATCAGGACTGCATACGACCGAGGCACACAGGGCCAGCACCCGGCATCATGGTGTGGGGAGCGATCTCCAACACTGGCCGTACACCACTGGTGATCGTCGAGGGGACACTGAATAGTGCACGGTACATCCAAACCGTCATCGAACCCATCGTTCTACCATTCCTAGACCGGCAAGGGAACTTGCTGTTCCAACAAGACAATGCACGTCCGCATGTATCCCGTGCCACCCAACGTGCTCTAGAAGGTGTAAGTCAACTACCCTGGCCAGCAAGATCTCCTGATCTGTCGCCCATTGAGCATGTTTGGGACTGGATGAAGCGTCGTCTCACGCGGTCTGCACGTCCAGCACGAACGCTGGTCCAACTGAGGCGCCAGGTGGAAATGGCATGGCAAGCCGTTCCACAGGACTACATCCAGCATCTCTACGATCGTCTCCATGGGAGAATAGCAGCCTGCATTGCTGCGAAAGGTGGATATACACTGTACTAGTGCCGACATTGTGCATGCTCTGTTGCCTGTGTCTATGTGCCTGTGTTTCTGTCAGTGTGATCATGTGATGTATCTGACCCCAGGAATGTGTCAATAAAGTTTCCCCTTCCTGGGACAATGAATTCACGGTGTTCTTATTTCAATTTCCAGGAGTGTATAATGGTAAGACAGAGATTTAGGAAGCAGGTTTTAAATTGTAGGCCATTTCCAGGGGCAGATGTGGACTCTGATCACAATATATTGGTTATGGACTGTAGATTAAAACTGAAGAAACTGCAAAAAGGTGGGAATTTGAGGAGATGGGACCTGGATAAACTGACTAAACCAGAGCTTGTACAGAGTTTCAGGGAGAGCATAAGGGAACAAATGACAGGAATGGGGGAAAGAAATACAGTAGAAGAAGATTGGGTAGCTCTGAGGGATGAAGTAGTGAAGGCAGCATAGGATCAAGTAGGTGAAAAGACGAGGGCTAGTAGAAATTATTGGATAACAGAAGAAATATTGAATTTAATTGATGAAAGGAGAAAATATAAAAATGCAGTAAATGAAGCAGGCAAAAAGGAATACAAACGTTTCAAAAATGAGATCGACAGGAAGTGCAAAATGACTAAGCAGGGATGGCTGGAGGACAAATGTACGGATGTAGAGGCGAATTTCACTAGGGGTAAGATAGATACTGCCTACAGGAAAATTAAACAGACCTTTGGAGAAAAGAGAACCACTTGCATGAATATCAAGAGCTCAGATGGAAACCCAGTTCTAAGCAAAGAAGGGAAAGCAGAAAGGTGGAAGGAGTATATAGAGGGTCTATACAAGGGCGATGTACTTGAGGACAATATTATGGAAATGGAAGAGGATGTTGATGAAAATGAACTGGAAGATAAACGATACTGCGCGAAGAGTTTGACAGAGCACTGAAAGACCTGAGTCAAAACAAGGCCCCGGGAGTAGACAACATTCCATTAGAACTACTGACGGTCTTCGGAGAGCCAGTCGTGACAAAACTCTACCATCTGGTGAGCAAGATGTATGAGACAGGCGAAATACCCTCAGACTTCAAGCAGAATATAATAAACCCAATCCCAAAGAAAGCAGGTGTTGACAGATGTGAAAATTATTGAACTATCAGTTTAACAACTAACGCGAATTCTTTACAGACGAATGGAAAAACTGGTAGAAGCCGACCTCAGGGAAGATCAGTTTGGATTGCGTAGCAATACTGGAGCACGTGAGGCAATACTGACCCTACGACTTATCTTAGAAGAAAGATTAAGGAAAGGGAAACCTACGTTTCTAGCATTTGTAGACTTAGAGAAAGCTTTTGACAATGTTGAGTGGAATACTCTCTTTCAAATTCTAAAGGTGGCAGGGGTAAAATACAGGGTGCGAAAGGCTATTTACAATTTGTACAGAAACCAGATGGCAGTTATAAGGGTCGAGGGGCATGAAAGGGAAGCAGTGGTTAGGAAGGGAGTGAGACAGGGTTGAAGCCTCTCCCCGATGTTATTCAATCTGTATATTGAGCAAGTAGTAAAGGAAACAAAAGAAAAAATCGGAGTAGGTATCAAAATCCATGGAGAAGAAATAAATACTTTGAGGTTCGCCCATGACGTTGTAATTCTGTCAGGGACAGCAAGGGACTTGGAAGAGCAGTTGAACGGAATGGACAGTGTTTTGAAAGGAGGATATAAGATGAACATCAACAAAAGCAAAATGAGGATATGGAATGTAGTCGAATTAAGTCGGGTGATGTTGAGGGAATTATATTAGGAAATGAGACACTTAAAGTAGTAAAGGAGTTTTGCTATTTGGGGAGCAAAATAACTGATGATGGTCGAAATAGAGAGGATATAAAATGTAGACTGGCAGTGGCAAGGAAAGCGTTTCTGAAGAAGAGAAATTTGTTAACATCGAGTATAGAATTAAGTGTTAGGAAGTCGTTTCTGAAAGTATTTGTGTGGAAGTGAAACATGGACGATAAATAGTTTAGACAAGAAGAGAATAGAAGCTTTCAAAATGTGGTGCTACAGAAGAGCAGGTATTGAATAGAATTGGGGAGAAGAGGAGTTTGTGGCACAACTTGACAAGAAGAAGGGACTGGTTGGTAGGACATGTTCTGAGGCATCAAGGGATCAGAAATTTAGCATTGTAGTGCAGTGTGGAGGGTAAAAATCGTAGAGGGAGACCAAGGGATGAGTACACTAAACAGATTCAGAAGGATGTAGGTTGCAGTAAGTACTGGGAGATGAAGAAGCTCGCACAGAATAGAGTAGCATGGAGAGCTGCATCAAACCAGTCTCAGGACTGAAGACCAAAACAACGACAACAACATACATAAGTAGGACCTACTTCCAAGAGCGTAACTACACCAGTGTACATGTGCTACGTCTTTTAATCAATCATTGCGTTTATGTTTGTTTACATCAGGTTTATTCTTACGATGAACGGATTATAACGCCAAGGTCCAGGGTGCCAACCAGCCTGTGGATTGTTTTTAAGGCGGTTTTCCATCTACCTCGGTGAATGCGGGCTGGTTCCCCTTATTCCGTCTCAGCTATACTGTGTCGGCGGTTGCTGCACAAACAGCATTTCCACATACACGTACATCATTATTATTCTACCACGCAAACATTTGGGGTTATACTCGTCTGGTATGGGACGTTCCCGGGGGAGGGGGCTCCACTAGGGGCCAAACCGCACAATAACCCCGGTTTCGGCGCGGGGCGGCGGTGGGGTGGGTGGACTGCTGTGGCCTGTTGTGGGGTTGTGAACCACTGAGGGCTACGGTGCGACGAAGCCTCTCCGTCGTTTCTAGGTCCCCAGTTTAACACATACATACATACATACCCGAACCGAACGGAACCGATAACGCCCACTCAACGAGAAGATACACTTGGGAAATGCTGACCGACATAGGACTCGCTACTCAAAGCACTCATATGTAAAAAAATAAATAAATAAAACGAAAAAACTAATTATGCTTAATTTTGATGGCTCCCCTGTGGTTTCCTTTCCTTTATCCTTTCTCGCCCCCTGGTAGATGTAGGTTAGTCATACCAGGAGTATGACTAGATAGGGGCCAACGTCTGAAGTGGTGATTTTTTTGTGTAGGGTAAAAGTGGCGGTTGCAATTTTCCTTTTATTTTTGAATCCCTTTTAGATTCCCCAGGGGAAGAGAAAGTGAGCAAGCAGTGTTCGAGACTCTCTTGTGCGATTTATTTTTATTTTTCCCCCACAAAATTATGAACTATCAATCCGTTCATTGAAAAATTTGTTCTCTTTCTATAGTCTTGGCAGTTGTCATACTATACAGTACTTGTAGAATATGAGTCATGGGATAAGATACCGTTACCGTCGCAAGTAAATGTGATGAACAGTGAGAGGAGGCGAGATACCACATAGACGTCTCACGAAAATGAAAACATCAAGTGAACAATGTCAACTATGTTACAACAATGGAATTCAAGAGTCAAGAGTTCCAGAATGGAGCGCAATTTCAGAAACGTTAAAAACATGTGTTCTGACCGCTGGCACGGTAGCTCAGCGTGTTCGGTCGGTCAACTACCCTCTGTAATAAAATAAGTAAATAAACTGAGTGAACAAATCAACGGGGAACCTGAACAGATGTCATGGGATTTTCACCCTGAAGAAATGCAGCACCCAATGAAGAACAACATGAGATAAAAAAGAAAGTGGTCATGATGTTGGACTACCAAACGAGCAAGCGTGTTCGAAACTCCCTTGGGCGATTTATTTTTATTTTATTTTTTCCACAACATTATGAGCTGTCCTTCCAGTGATTGAAATGTTTGTTCTCTTTCTACAGCCTTGAGGCAAGAATACGTTACCATCGCAAGTACATATGATGAATAGTGAGAACAGGTGAGGTACCACATTGACGTCTCACATAAATGAAAACAACAAATAAACGGGTGTGAACTATGTTACAAATGTTTCAAATGGCTCTGAACACTATGCGACTCAACTTCTGAGGTCATCAGTCGCCTAGAACTTAGAACTAATTAAACCTACTTAACCTAAGGACATCACACACATCCACGCCCGAGGCAGGATTCGAACCTGCGACCGTAGTGGTCGCTCGGTTACAGACTGTAGCGCCTAGAACCGCACGGCCACTCCGGCCGGCAACTATGTTACAACAAAGGAACTCTAGAGTCCAACTTCCGAAATTGAACGCAACTTCAAAAAAGTTAAAAACATACGTTTTGACAGAGCACAGGTAAACTGTGTGATTGTGAAACTGTTGCGTTCATTTATCGCAGTTTATGCGACAAACTATTATGTTTTCATCATTTCCTTGGGAGTATTCACATTCATACAAACACCTATATCTGGCAAGGAGGCATATCCACTCACTTACCAGTCGTACAAATTAGGTGCGTCGATAAGGGATTCCTATCGTATGATACACGTACTGTCACTAATGTCGTGTATGACACATCAGACGTGTTTTCTGGTGGAGCATACGGTTGACTTGCCGTCTTGTCACCAACGTTTCCGATTCCCATTCAGTTCCCTACCTTACACCTCGCTGTTGCAAACGGACGTTACACCACGACACAGACACAAATTTGAATACAGCGATCATCGAAATAGAAAAAAAAAATTGGCTTGATGGAGTTCTGAGCACGGCTCGGCCGTTAGGCAGTCCAACATCGTAACCATTTAACAATGTCGCCATTTCTGTTACTGGCTCTTCCTTATTGCACTTCTTGTTCTTGGACCGTTCACTGTTTCAATTTTGTTTCTTTTTTCACAGTCCAGTACATCTTCTTCCTGTTTTCCTGCTTTATCTGTGTTCAGTTTTTGACAGACTGTCCACTGGTCTCTCTTACCATTAAATCTGAGGCGGGTGCAATGGGGGGTTTCCCTTGTGAACTGGCACAAGTCATAGGATAGCGACATGCACACATACAGATGGCGGTAGTATCACGTACACAAGGTATAAAAGGGCAGTGCTTTGCTGGAGCTGTTGCCCCATCCAAGTTCTGTAAGTCCCTCCAGATTCTCGAACGCCATGCTTTCCGCCTAGCTTTCCGCCTAGCTTTCCGCATCCGCTTATCTTCCACCACATGGATCCTTTACCAACTCATCAAATTCCCGCCTCTCCCCCCTCATATAGAACACCTCCGTATAATCTACACCATCTGCAAACTCAATTCCAACAGTACTATTGTGTCCTCTCTCTTCTCCAGTGCTATGGTGCTTCCGCACCTCTACCTACACATCCCCCAACGTTCCACCTGCACACGCTTCATATCCTCTCCCAGAGAAATTTCAACCATTTCTCTTTCACAGTTGAGGAACTCTGCCCCAAATATACCCCTGCCACCAACTCTGAGTCCACGCCTCCCCCCTACTCCACCCCTCCCAGGGGATTCCTCTCCTTCTTCTCCCCCCAGTGTCACACCTCCTCTTTTTCCCCACACAGTCGTTCTTATTTCGTTTGAATCTTTCAAATTCACAGATCCCAATGCCAGATATGCCTCTCTCCCTCCCACCTCCCCCGCCGACAGCCATCCCTATCTCACTGTCATTACTAAATCCTACTAGCCCTCAGTTCCCATCCCCATCCCTCTCCTCTCTCCCTTTCGTCTTCGTCTATTGTACCAGGGTAGGTCCTTTCGAGTTTTATTGAAAGTGTGCAGTGTTACGTTTTTAATGGTCAGTGCCTCTTCTGTGTTGTTCGGTGTTGTTCTAGTGTTTCTTCGATTTTTTTAGTGTCCTTTCTGTGTTTTTTAAACTGTGCTGTCTGAAAGTATTTTTATTGCTGCTTTTAAACTGTTCGTTAGTAGTAGGGAACTGACGGCGTCAAGACACTTTTGATATCAAATCGATATGCAAATTAATCAAATCGATCAATTAATCAGCCCAGCCCCCGTCAACTCCCGCCCACCACCGCCCCCGACCACGCACACCCCACACCAGATGATGTCACGTGTTTTCTCAGCCTGCACGTGTGCTCCTGCCCTCTCCTCACCCTCCCTCCTCCACCACCCCTCCTCGACCAACGTACCCTATGGGCGGAATTCCGAATTTTGGCGGGAATTTCGAATTTTTGTGGGATTTTCTTTGTCCCAGGGCTGTCGTGACACGTCACTCCACCCCCCAACCGGGAATTAACGGGAAATAAAAATTAGCAGTTCCTTTTCTGGAACTCGAACCCTGGTCCTCATGGGCGGATAGCCGAAGTGTACCCCCTATCACAATTAAACCAGCAGAGGCCCTTGGTACTGACGGGAAATAAAAAATGGCGGTGCCATTTTCGGGGCTCGAACCCTGGTCCTCCTGAACAGAAAGCCCAAGTGCACCCTCTAACACATGGAAACTGTCCAGATGCAGGAGAGGAAGGTTCGGTTAGTGTCCTTTATTTAATATGGACGGTAAACTGACGCAAAGATCGATCCTAATTACATAATTAATCACAAAGATCGGTCCTAATAACAGAACTATATGTGTAAGTAGGCTGTTTATGTTTTCTTATTGGCAATGTTACGTAGCGCTCTGTATGAAAATCACTGGCTGTGCTGTGTGCAGTCTGTGGCTAATTTGCATTGTTGTCTGCCATTGTAGTGTCGGGCAGCGGCAGTTGGATGTGAACAGCGCGTAGCATTGCGCAGTTGGAGGTGAGCCGTTAGCAGTGGTGGATGTGGGGAGAGAAATGGCGGAGTTTTGAAATTTGTAAGACTGGATGTCATGAACTGCTATGTATATTATGATTTTTCAACACTATTAAGGTAAATACATTGATTGATCTCTATTAAAATCTTTCATTTGCTAACTATGGCTATTAGTAGTTAGTGCCTTCAGTAATTTGAATCTTTTATTTAGCTGGCAGTAGTGGCACTTGCTGTATTGCAGTAGTTCGAGTAATGAAGATTTTTGTGAGGTAAGTGATTTGTGAAAGGTATAGGTTAATGTTAGTCAGGGCCATTCTTTTGTAGGGATTTTTGAAAGTCAGATTGCATTGCGCTAAAAATATTGTGTGTCAGTTTAAGCACAGTCATGTATAATTGCTCAAAGGGGACGTTTCATGTGGCGACCCTGCCAGGATACCTCACTGGAATCATCTGATTTTTTCTTGTAGTTTGTGTAATTAGTGTAGCTATTGTTTATTGCTAGCACGTAATTATAGAGAGAATTTCCTTTGTAGTTGTAGTTTTGCATTGTTGTACAGTAAAACACTTGTGGCATGCATGTAGATTTGCGCCAAATATTTCGCAGCTGCGCTTGCAATTAACTAGATATTATTTTCAGTGCTATATTAATGTGTTTTCTTATTTTGCTCTTCAAATTGTGCTTTTCTGTGTTGTCGTGTGAAATATTGTGACAATAATGGCGTGTGAAAAACGTAATACTAGGCTCCAAAGTAAACTGAGAAATGACAGTGAAGACGAAAGCAGTGTGTTAGCGCCACCGTGTAATGAATTAACTAATGTTCAAAGTAGTAATTTGGTAATTGTGCATAGGGAAATGGAGCGGGCTGCCGAATAGCACTGAGGAACATGTTTCAGACACCAGTGCATTGTTATTACAATTAATGCAACAATTGGGACAAAAGTTTCAAAAGTTAGACACAATGGAACAAAATCTTCAAAAGTTAGACACAATGGAACAACACCAGAGACAAACACAGCAACAGTTAGACACAATGGAACAAAATCAGAGACAAACACAGCAAAAGCATCAAAAGTTAGACACAATGGAACAAAATCAGAGACAAACACAGCAAAAGCTTCAAAAGTTAGACACCACACTTGAACAAACACGTGAAGATTTAACTGCTGAGTTACATAACATTGAATCGAAATGTCAAAAAGTCTGTAATGACGTAAAAACACAAATTTGTGAGCATTTTCAACCTATTTATTCGCGGCATGAAAATGCATTACAGAATCACGAAGCAGCCATAAAAGAACTGCAAACCACTGTTCATGAAAATCATGAGACCTTGTGGGCTAAAATTGACTCAGTTGCATCTACCGATTCGGTAACGCTACTTGCAAAAACTCAGGAAAACTTAAAGGACACAGTAGATACGATTTCAACACAAATGGACACACTGAAACTTGGTTCAGAAAAACACACTGAGGGAATAAGTACACTATCGGAGAAAGTAGCCAAACTTTCGTATCAGTTCACTAACTTATCTGCAAAGGTAGTTGATGATCTGAATGACACAAGACCTGTAGCCATCACTGACACAGAAGAGTATGAACAAATTAAGAAATTCAAACAAAATCAGAATCAAATTAACACGCAACACCAAAGAGAAATCCGGGAAGTACAAGATCAGCTGACACAGGTAATACAAGAATTACTTATTTCAGAGGACACTCGCGCTCCAGTACGGGAAGAGGGACACAGAAATACGGAACAGCCACAAAATAATAACACAGCGCATTTCGGAAATTATTAAAGAAATTGGCAAGGTGCACCGAATTTTGAAATGGAACCGCCGAAACGACGTAACAATGACCGATATGCGACTCGCCGACATGATGATTTTGACTATAAGCTGTTCATTACTACACGTAAATTTAAAACATTTAAGAATTCTGGCAACGACATTCATCCACAAGCGTGGCTCCATCAATTCTCTCATTGTTTTCCTCCCAACTGGTCATTAGAGCACAGATTAGAATTTATGTGTGGCTATTTAGAGAATGAACCAGCTGTAAGAATGCGATCGGTCATTCACGATTGTCACAGTGAAGGAGAATTTTACCATGCCTTCCTCTCAGCATATTGGTCTCAAGCTACACAAGACCGAGTAAAACATAGCATCATAATGATGAAACATTTCGAACAATCTGAATTTTCCAGTCTTGTGAAATATTTTGAAGACATGTTGCACGAGAATCACTACCTGTCAAACCCATACAGCCCCTCAGAACTCATCCGCATTTGCTTAATCAAATTACCTGAACATTTACGACATATTATTTTGGCAGGGCGTTGCAAAGACGACATTGAAGCTTTTCAGGGACTCTTACAAGAATTAGAAATTGACACAGACAGTCACGGGATGCAAAAACAGGAAAACAATCACTACAGGTCACATCCGTCACAATTCCGTGACGACAGAAACAATAACTGGACACGACGAGTCTATTCTTACAACGCAAATCGTGACCAAAACAGACACCACCCATATGACAACCACTGGCAGAGTAATAATAGTTACAGAGAAAGATCGCATTTCCGTAGTAATGAATATGACAGAGATTACCATAGAAACAGACAATATGGGAACAAAAACAATTATTATCAAGGGAGACAGAATAACGTCAGACGCAACAGTTCAGCGCGCAGTTACGATTCCGGGAGAAATTCTCCAACACATGACCGACAAACAAGAAACTATGTAAACTACCGACAAAACGACAGGCCTGAATTCCATCAGAACTGGCGCGATTCAAACAGAGCAGGGCACTCTCAACAAGGTGAATTTGTAGAAGTTAGGTCTCCTAATCCTAAAACGACGCGCACCAACAAATAGATAGCAGACAATGACTCGCACCGCAGGCAGCCACGTGCGCCGGCTGTCTCAGAGAAAAATAACATAGACGCTAACCGTGAGAAAAATTTTACCATTCCTTACCGACGTATATCGCATGATAATTGCGTTGAAGTTGAAACTCTGCGTACTAGGAAGAGTAAAGGTTTACACCACATTTCACATGTAAAACCGTTTATTGAGAGATAATCTGCTTTTTATCTTTGTCTTTGCCATAAAACTTTTCACTTCACATTTCTAGTATGCTTTGTCAGACTTAGAAACTGTTACCATGCAACAATGTTCGAAGTTAAATATCCAGTCAAGAACCAAGAGAACTTATTTAAACAGAAATTACGAATGCATTGTTATAGTGAACAGACGACACAGTGTTATTGGGTGTGCACATTCTTTCTTGTTAATTGCACGATTACGTAATGACTATAAGGCTTACATACTTAGAAAATATACTGATAATGAGATTTTAATGCAACATTTTGGTTTAGTTGAAAAGACATTCTTTACTTGAAGTACTTTCTGTGAGATTAAAGATGACTTAGTATTTGGTTTCTTTGACTGCTACACGATTATATCACGACACTACTAATATGTAACACAGTTTACATTGTTGCTTTTGCGGTGTATCTGTTTTACATCTGCACAGTTTTTCTGAATTATTCTGGAAAGTAAAACATGTTTTAGTAGTAACTTTTGTGGTATAGCTACAATGAGACAGCCTTTTCCGTAGCACAACAATGCGCTACAGCACAGTACTTTCTTCATCACAGCAATAAGCGTAATAACTAAGATATCTATACGCAAAGCATTTCACTTTTGTTTATCATCAGGTAAGTACATTGACTTCTGCAGAACTTAGCTTTCGGAGGACAATAACTACGACACTTCCACAGAGTTTATCTTACAACAATACGCACATTAAGCGCTACAGGACACGTATTTGAGTGATTAATTTTGCACTTAAATCATTTATTTTTAAAGATATTTGAAGTACAATGATACAAAGGTTTTCCGTGATACATTTCATTCCATTGCCGTAATCTGTAACACCTGAGGGTATAATTACATTAATCCTCAGGGGGATACACGTTTACTTTGTGTACCATGTGTTTGGCAAGCACAAAGAGCCCTAGCTAATATGGTATTTGCTTATACAACTTTACACATCGGTACCATATTTCTCTAACACACAAATTACACAGCTATCTGATCATTTAACAGAGAGATAAACATTTTTTTTACTACATCAGTGACACATGTTTCAGCAATTACACAGTTGGGTAACTTCACACTTATGAAATTGTATTTTGTCTGTACTTTGTGAACTGTTCATATTTTTCGGAACCATTGTGATACTATGAGAGCTTTGAATGATGTATTTGGTATGGGACCACGATTTTTAAAGTACATTTGAGGTAGATGACACTACTGAAATGATCAGAGAACTTTTTTTAGGTTTTGACATTATAGCTGAAAGCTACGACGTTTTTGAGACTTGGCTGAGTGTTTATGATGTTAGTATTACAACGACGATGTGTATTATGCTTTTGAGGTATGTTTATGATCAATAAGATGATGCTATATGACAAATCAGATTATGCTATGTAGTTATTATGATGAAATATTGAAGACGTGTTGATGAATATGATAATGTACATGTGTAATAAGGTAAGGAATAAGGAGTAGTGGTTAGGGATTCTCATTTATGAAAAGGATGTTGGAAACCAAGAATCGTACTTTAAGAGTTATGAAATGTGTGTATATGCGTGAATGTATCACAATGCCGGCGAAAATTTTTTGGACACTGTTATATTTACAGGATTTTGTTTCTACACATTTGTAACGCAAAATTTCGACCTGTGAAAATTTTGTATGAGACTGTCACTGTAGCGGAAACTGCTGTAAATATTTCAGTAAGAAAGGTAAGTGACCGTGATGTAATGCGTTGTGAGCGGCCAGGTGTGCCAGCCGCCTTGAGAAAAAGCCATTAGGTGGAGAAGAAAGAGGCCATTATCCTCGCTATTGACATTTCTTTGTAGAAAGCATTGCAAATATGACACGCTCAAACTTGAAAACATGATTACACTGTAGTGTTCTTAATTTATGATATTTACTGAAATGAAATGATGAGAAACATTTCACATCTATTGTCTTGCTGGTTGAAAGGTTGTTTACTGCATTATGAAATGCCATATGGCTAGTGAATGACGTTTCACGCCTTGCTTTGCCTATTTTGTTTAATATCTAGTTTCTAGCTGCACTGTAGCATTGGTTAAAATAAAATTTTATAGATGTACTAATATAGATATTTTCTGTCTACAGATCCAGTAAAAAATAATTTTGTGATACTTCCAAAAAAAACGAGGGAGCACAAAAAGACATTTCCCTTCACAGGAACTGCATACATAATTTTCTTTTCAAGTATTTGGTAATTTATTTCATAGAATACGTTTTCGTGGTGCACCACTTTAATGACATAGACATTAAGATGTGAATAGACATTTCCCTTATCTGCATTGTTGTCTTTACTGTAATATTTTTCTGCTTGAGCTTTGTCATGTTTAGATATAAGTTATTGCATTTGCTGCTGCTGTTTGCCAGGCATAGTGCTACTAAATTTCACTTTGTATTACTCTGTTAAGCCAGTTTTACTACTGATTTATTTTGCTTGTTGCTGCACATTGGCTCATATTAGTTGTAATGTTGCATTTGCTTGGTAATTTAGATTTACTGTAGCTTGCTTTGACAATTTCCATTTTTTTTCATTGCTGTTTGTATTAATTGTTTTGCGCTGCTGCATTGCCTCGTCCTTTAGTTTAGCATCTGAGCTCAGTAGATTTAAGTTAGCTTAAGAGGGGGTAGACTATATAAGAGAATGAGTTGCAATGCATTGGAAGAAATGCATTGAGAAGTTATACGAAAAAATTATAGAAAGCAGGTATAGATAGGACTTTTTGGAAATAATGAAGAACGAAGGGAGATCTCTGAGAAGTAAAGAAAGTTTTGTTTGCAAAATACTGCAGTAAAACAAACCCTGTCCTTTCCTTGTGTTATCCCACTATGTGTTTGTGTACCCTTGGGTATTTGTGTTCTTCCTGTCTTTATGTGTTTATCTGATGAGAGTTACGTTGTATAATTTTTTTGATAATATGTTATTTACTTTGTAAAGATGTTTAGACATTATTTATTCTGTTTTGTTTTAATGCTCATGTGTGAAGTTGATGTTTTAAGAGTTATTCTGATCTTTTATGTATTTACTTATGTCATAATTTCTGTAACACTGATGTATATGTTTATTTCTATTCTTTTGTAAAGCCTGTATTACTACAAATGTTATCTCTATTGTTATGTTCTTTAATGATGTATTCTGTATCTTTGTAATTGTATTCTTATGTTATAAAATTGTAATGGACACCAGTTCATCAGATTAAGTAACTTGTAAGTTACATTTCACTGCACACGTTTCTGTTGGTCATAGTATATGGACAATATGTGAGAAGTAGGAAATGATAGTGTTTGCACATGTGTTAATAATTCAGCAAGGGACTGGATAACAGCATTGCTGGTTCTAAGGCCAATTCCATAAACTTTGTGAGTTCACAAGTGGTGGTTATGGACTTGCTATATTATCCGCAAGACTCTTCAATGGTGATTGTGCACCTGCACAGTCACAACAGATGGCTGCTGGCCATCTCTACAAGGACTACAGTGGGTCTGCATCTTTGATGACCCACCAATACCATTATTTCTACAAGGACTGCAGTGGGTCTGCACCTCTGGTGGCCCACCAATACCGTAATCTCTACCAGGACTACAGTGGGTCTGCTCTGTGATGACCTACCTACCAATATTCTTCAAAACGTCGAATGACTTCTGTGGGTTTGCTCTGTTGTGGCCCATTACCTGTCAGCATGTCAAGAGTCAGCACTGTCTTTCCGTTGGAAGGACAACACTACTTCTTCAAGACTGCATGGAAATCCACTACTTCCGTGTGCATTGTCTTTTACTGCTCAGACTTTGAGAAAAGAAACGGCAGTTTTAATGTGATGAATGATCAGGACTGTCTTTATGGACTGTGAGAAAATTTTAGCATTTGACCAACATTGTATCAATAAGTGTGTGCATTTGATTTCTTTGTTACTGTAATTGTGAAAAAATTTTATCAAATCATTATTGGCCACTGCCCAAAACAATTTGTAAAATTTTTTGTGGGGAGCATGGGGGCTATGTAAGTAGGCTGTTTATGTTTTCTTATTGGCAACGTTACGTAGCGCTCTGTATGAAAATCACTGGCTGTGCTGTGTGCAGTCTGTGGCTGATTTGCATTGTTGTCTGCCATTGTAGTGTTGGGCAGCGGCAGTTGGATGTGAACAGCGCGTAGCGTTGCGCAGTTGGAGGTGAGCCGTCTGCAGTGGTGGATGTGGGGAAAGAAATGGCGGAGTTTTGAAATTTGTAAGACTGGATGTCATGAACTGATATGTATATTATGATTTTTCAACACTATTAAGGTAAATACATTGTTTGTTCTCTATTAAAATCTTTCATTTGCTAACTATGCCTATTAGTAGTTAGTGCCTTCAGTAGTTTGAATCTTTTATTTAGCTGGCAGTATTGGCGCTTGCTTTATTGCAGTAGTTCGAGTAACGAAGATTTTTGTGAGGTAAGTGATTTGTGAAAGGTATAGGTCAATGTTAGTCAGGGCCATTCTTTTGTAGGGATTTTTGAAAGTCAGATTGCGTTGTGCTAAAAATATTGTGTGTCAGGTTAAGCACAGTCATGTATAATTGTTCAAAGGGGACGTCTCATATGCATAGCGCTACACAAGCACGGCATAAACGCGCAATAAAGCGCAAAAACTGACGATACCATACACTCGAGTTATCCTGCTGGGAAAAAATTTCGCAATACCACTCGAAACTGACGCAATTAAACCAGCAGAGGCCCTTGGTTTTGACGGGAAATAAAAAATGGCGGTGCCATTTTCAGGGCTCGAACCCTGGTCCTCCTGGACAGAAAGCCCAAGTGCACCCTCTAAAACATGGAAACTGTCCAGATGCAGGAGAGGAAGGTTAGGTTAGTGTCCTTTATCTATTTTGGTCGGGAAACTGACGCAAATATCGATCCTAATTACATAATTAATCACAAAGATCGGTCCTAATAACAGAACTATATGCATAGCGCTACACAAGCACGGCATAAACGCGCAATACAGCGCATAAACTGACGATACCATACATTCGAGTTATTCTGCTGGGAAAAAAACTTCGCAATACCACTCGAAACTGACGCAAATATCGATCCTAATTACATAATTAACCACAAAGATTGGACCTAATTAAATAACTATATGCATAGCGCTACACAAGGACGGCATAAAAGCGCAATACACTGGAGAAATTGACGATACCATACAACTGGTGTTATCCTGCTGGGAAAAATTTCCCAATACCACTCGAAACTAGCGACAGACACACTCAAACTCTAGCCTACACCTACAAGCTGGTGGGAAAATAGCTGGAGTGTAAGGTACTATCTTTATTCTTTTTGGTGGGAAATACGTTCAACTGATGAGATGCTGGTGTTGGACAGAGAGGAGTTTACAAAGTGTATTACCTGTAAGCAAACATTATCTGTCGCTGTTTGACGTCAGAGTTCGCTACAGATGCCTGTTCAAAAACCATCCTGCAGCCCAGGTAATCGAAACCAATGCACGCTGCCGCAAATGATGGACAAAAATGTGTCACAGTTCTAATTACACTTCGAAATTGTCGTGAAAACGCCAGCACTCGTAATGAATGGGTCATAATACAGGGAAAACTGTCATCCTTTTGACTGCAGAGGAGGCAGTAGTTGAATGTGCGTTCTCCTCGGTAGGCGTCCTCAAACTGCCGAAAATCGAGGCCCCCTTCCTCCCTACATCTACTTACGGGGGGGGGGGGGGGGGGGGGGGGGTTGACAACATTCTCCTTCAAACGGCCACCTGCTCAGCCAACCGCCTCGCGGCGCGGACCTAGACAATACAAAAGGGAAATTGAGTAGCATAACCCCGCCCATCCGGAGAACGGCCGAGATCAGCACTCGGCTTTTCACCATCTGGCCGCCACCTTAGGGCGACGCTCCTATGCCAACACAGTAGCATGTATAGTCTATTAAACAATAGGAGATAAGAGGACGGCCATCTCAAGTGCAACTTCTTCGTCTAAAATATAGCGACAGAGCCCCCACAAGCCGCCCCCCAGACAGAGAGCAGCTGTGTCAGGCGGGCGACCACCATAGCACCATAGCAGATATCCCTCACCCTCCGCCCCCCCCCCCCCCCCCCCCCCCCCCGCTCCCTTGCCCACAGCAGCCTGCCATTCGGTGATGGAGAACAATTTATTTGACGTCAACGCATCTGTAATCAAGCACGTATTAAAAAAATCAAAACACATTTGCAACCATAATAAATGTCCTCTTTCCACGAAAATAGGTAAAGTCCATTTTCTTTTAGTTTTATGAGCAAAATCGGTATAGTTTCTACATTCGACTGCAGTCGCATCTTATAATGCACCCTGTACGTGCATTGTGACGTCCAGAATAAGTGTACCGCCACCGATCACAAATGATCAGCAGAGACATGTCCACCCTACATAAAAGAATGTCCTCGTTGTTTCGAAACCGTCATAAATTGTCATGCACGTGTGTATTACAAACATTTCAGACAATGTTTCACGCCATTGGCACACATGTCGGAAAAAAACACATTCATTTTACGTTTGACAACAAGAATCTATAATTCAAGAGAAGGTCGCTGTTTTGTACACTATGAGAGGGCCCCTTTTACCAGTGCGGTTTACGAAACAAATTGTGAGAGCCTATCTCACCCTGTGTGGGTGGCTGATTGAAATTTCGTTAAAAGATATCGCCAAAACGAAAAAAAAGAAACGCTTGTCAAGAATCATTCCGCAGTGCCCAAGCCATCTCTTCCACCCGCCAGGCGGTAACCCACTGATATCAATTTGATAGGCTAATTAATTAAATTGGTCATGAGACTCACTTTGTATGACGAGCAATTTTTTTTCAGCAGTCGGATTACACTCGCCAAGTAGAACAATTGCGAATCCATCTAGGGAACGCGAAGTTCCTTACGAGTAACACTGTTCAGAAATGACATTTGAAGCTGACCAAAGAGGGATTCTACAGCACACAACACACATTTCGCATAAAAACTGCGCAATTTGAACACGATCACAGCGCCTATGTTACCGTCACCCTGCATAAAAAGCGCTCTTGAGTCTACAGGCACACACACGAATCGCTGTTAGTGTTACGCTTTCAGGTAGAAATGCTGTCTGTGATTTGGATCAAGTCTACCCATTCTACCATGTACGCAAGTTGTATCTTGTAGAGACGTCTTTTAATGGTTCCAGCCACTGGTAAATCATATTTGTGCCACTCGCGTATCTCGAAAAGTGTCACTTTTTCTTTCTTTCTTTCTTTTTTTTTCGAACCTATCTCCTAAGGATTCCATACTCCAAGAACTGCAGCGTTGTTTTTAGACAGTCCTTCTGCATCATGTAACTGCTCCTAAGTCTCTACCCCGCCTTCCCGGCAGCTTAGTCCATATAATCGTCCCATTTCAAGTCTGACCTGTATGGAAGTCAGATTGCACAACATCTAAGACCTTCTTCATCATGTGGGGAAACAGAACGAGCTGAGTTAACGCAACAGGAGCTCGTTTTGATCACTCGGTGGAAATAGGAACATGTTGTCATAGCTCCACCTACCGTGTACAGAGTGTAAGGCCAGCGCCAAACGAAGCTTTGCCCTGCAACACGAATTAGTAGGAGAGATAGTACAAGTATTGGGGCAAGGGGGACACCACCCCAAAGTACCGTTATCCAAGATGGCGGAGATGACGTCACCCAAGATGGCGGCGATGATGTCATTCAAGATGGCGCCTATTGGCGCCCTGCCCCAGAAAAATGGTGGGAACTTCAAATTCCAACAGGATAATGCATCACACCAGGTTATCTCTACTAACCTAAGAAAATCGCTGGAAGATAGGTCACTTGGGCTACCTCCACTAACCTAAGTCATCCAACCGTCACTTCTTTCTAGGAACTGGCGCCAAGTTTGAATTTTGCTGGTAAAGAAAGGTCAATTCATGTATCTCTACTAAGCTAAGAAAGGACACTTGGGAAAAGGACTGTGTCTCTTGGCACAATACTTGCGTCTTGCTGATACTTGGGAGGTGTTACATGGTGATTGCTCTGGCTTTACTTGTGTAACCAGTAATTGCACCAGCAGACCTGATCGCATCTGCGTCTCCTCTAACCTTGCGAGGGCAATTCTAGTAGTGGAGTGCTGGCCCTCAGCTTTCTCAATCCATACAACAGCACGGTCAACCTCCGGAGGCAGACAGTGTAGAGAAGTCGGGGCTATGGAAATTGATTGCGACACTCCTACAGGATCAGGAATCTAAGCAACTCACAATGAATACATAGGCCTCATTTGAACATCAGTTGCTGCAGTGTGCGTCGTGACTTCAATGGTGGCTCAAATGAGTCATACCAGCTTTATGACGCGCGCTGATCGGTTACAATAGGGAAGATCGCTCTTGCACTGACAGACAACGGATTACTATTACGCGCTTCCCTGATAACTTACAGTGCTCCCAGCATACCTCGGTTGTCAGGCGGAGATCAATCATGCCAAAGGAAGATTCCCACCTTTACCCACCATAAGCTTGAAGGTGTCATGGTGCGAAAGAGATGCTAAGACAGGATCGTCGAAAATATATCTCTATGCAGCACATTATCTCCTAACGACGACAAAGACGGCAAATATTCTTACGTGCTCTGGATCTCCTTAATGGTAGCAGGGCGACGTCCCAGGTAAACATCGCACGTGCATTCGTCGACCAGTATCATTGAATGTATTAGGAGGTGCGCCATGATAATACGGCCTTAGTAGCAGTTCTTTATGATATAGTGTCGGCTTCTCTTTTGGAGGAGATTACCAGCGATGATGTGGTGGACGCCCTTGCCAAGGCGGCAGTTAATAAGTCACCAGGTCTAGATAGTTTTCCGTTGGAATTACACCAGAATTTCAAGAGTCTGATGGCCATGCATTGGAAGGAGATGTACCAAGAATCGCTGTCATTAGCTGTGCCCATTCTGCCGACTTTCGTGGCAGGTCTCGTTACCAGCTCTCAAACCAGCTGGAGCCACATGAATTGGACATTACCAACCAATCACCCTCTTTAACTGTGTTTTCGAGATCTTCACCAGAATTCTGGAGTTGCATCTTAAGCGTGTATTGCGCCTTCTTCATATAAAAAAAAACGTCTTTTGGGGAAGGGCGGGAGGTACTCTAATATTCAGACAGCCTTACCGATAATCGAGATGTGAACGGCCCTGGGCTGCTCCGTCCCGTAGGTTACGCTGTGCCCTGGTCTCCATGGAATTTGATTGCGCATTTCATAAAGTGAGTTATTGTTTCCTGGCTGTGATGGATTATATGGCCTTCCCTGCCACCTTTATCTGTGTGATCCATAGTGCCTCATCGAGGGTAATGATTAATGATGGGGTGGAAGGATAAATCCTAATCTTGTGTTTGGTCCGACAGACCTGACCCCTCTCAATGATCCTCTATGCAATAGCGACAGAGCCGCTTCTGTATGGGCTGAAACAACGTCTTTTGGGGAGCTCGCTGAGACGACACAATATTCAATGCCATGCTATGCATATGAGCTAGTCTTTTTCACCTGTCCTAAAGGTGAGATCCGGATGATGCTGGGATGGATCGAGCAGTATGGGAATGCAGCAGGCAGCAGCATGAACATGGTCAAGTCATGTGCACAGAAATTAGCAGAGGGCTCCTGGAGGGTTCTGTAGCTCTGCTGCAGTAGATGGATACACTTCTGTGTTTGCGCTTCGTATTTATGAGAGATGTCTGCCTTACGATGGCACTGATCTATAAACGCCTTTTATAAGCTCTCCGCACAGGCATCTGAGGCCACTTCCTCCAGGCTTTAGTTATGGTCCAAACGGTCGCCTTCATTAACACCCACATGGCGTCCCGGATTGGCGCAGATCATACCGATGACTCCAGTGATGGCACAGCGGATCCAAGAGGCCTTTGGTTACTTCATTAATAATGGACTTCTCTTCACGATACTATATAATGCCTTCCCCCTCCTCCCCCGCAGCAGAGGGATGAGACTTATCAACGTTCAAGCACATGTGGCGGCTCTTTACATCCGACACCACACTCAAAATGTGGACTCGTCATCGACAAAGTTTCACTGGTCTCCTCGTTGATGAGCTAGCGCCTCTGTCGTGCCTGTCCCCTGTTGAATTCGCTCACGTCGCGCCTGGTCTCTCCCACATGAAAACATGCTCCCTCAACGAATCTCCCTTACCCCGGCGCGTGATGTGTACGGCCTTTTGGAGACGAATCACCCTCGCCATAAGTGGCGTGGCCTGCGGTGTGGCAAGCGACTCACCAGAAATTTTTCACGACGGATATCCACGACGCCTGGTACCTCCTGATCAATGAAAAGTTTTCTGTGAGACGTAGACTGCACGACATTGCTCTAGCTGACTCGCCAACGTGCATATGGTATCGTGTGACCGATTTGGACGAACATCACATGGAATGTGGACCTTCCGCGGAAATGTGACTTCTAATTCATAAGATGCTTGTCTTCTATCTCCAAGTGCCGCCCAGAATGCTCCTTCCTCCGGTTGAGACCTACTTTCCCCAATCAAAGACACATGTTGTTGTGTCTAGACAAGACAGCCTAGACACAATGAGAGGAAGCCGAAAGGCACGCGCTAAGCCAAAGCAGGGTGCGTGAGGTCTGAAACAGGATACGTAATGAATGCTATAAAGAAAAGTACGTAGCTTCTGGAATACGTAACTATAATCCATCCATTTGGGTACATCTGGAGATTGTGGCGATACAAGTGAGACTCTTTAGATACATGCAATGTTACTAATGGCGCCTTGCTAGGTCGTAGCCATTGACTTAGCTGAAGGCTATTCTAACTATTGGGTCGGCTAATGAACAATGCTTGGTCCATGTAGTCGCTAGCAAAGTCGTCCGTACAACTGGGGCGAGTGCTAGTCCGTATCTCGAGACCTGCCTTGTGGTGGCGCTCGGTCTGCGATCCCTGACAGTGGCGACACGCGGGTCCGACATGTACTAGTGGACCGCGGCCGATTTAAAACTACCACCTAGCAAGTGTGGTGTCTGGCGGTGACACCACACATGTGATGATGTTGATCAAAAGACTTTCAGTATACTACTTTTCATAGATGTGCTTGACTTTTGGACTTTCTTATAGGAACGGCACGATTTGCAGTAATATTCCAAATATCGCCAGACTTTTGTTAAATACTTAAACAGTGTATTCAAGGATGCCCCCGCAGCTTGGCAGCACCGGGTAAGAGTAATTGATTCTGATGGCCACTGATTTGAATCTCGCGGGAGACCACTGAACAAAACTGCATTCCCAGAAACATACCTCGGTCGCCACTGAGGAGAGCTGGGACCAGACAGCATTTCTTTTCTGAAGTTTTCGAGTGGTCGTCGTTCTTACGTTGTACTACCGGAAGGGTATCCCCAGATTGTTTGTATTCTATTTTATATTTTTTACTAAAAATTACAATGTTGTCACTAAGGTAAAAGAAAAGTGATCAGCGTGGCTGACTGCCATGCAGGGGGTCCGGTTTCGATATCCGGCCGGGTCAGAGGTTTTATCCACTCGAGGACTTGCTGTTATGTTGCCCTCATCATCATTTCATCGTCATCGATGTGCAAGTTGTCAAAGTGGCGTCAAATAAAAAAAAGACTCGCAGCGGGCAACATTTCATTTCAAGGTACGCATTTTGGAAGACACTTTTAGTGCTGGCTCACCGCATAAAATCCTCGCAGTAAGATGGGTCGACAGAGGCGCTACAGAATGGCAAAGAAGAGTACGGTGTTTGGATGTTGCCAAAACCAAACGGTGAACGAAGTTACCCGACTTGATGGTGTTAGCGCTATGTCTATTGAAATTGGCACCATTTTGCTTCCATCACCTGCAAATTTCATCATTAATACTTCTTACGATACAGTAAACGGGTAAAAAGTCAATTCGATATTTTCCATCCTTTCTGGTGCTACAATTCTAATGGCCAGCAGAGTATTTCGGAGAACACTGGTGTTGTGTTAAATGACATATGGTACAAATCTAACCTGTCTTTTCCTATTTCTCTTACTGGGTTATAACTGTTCTTTACTGCCTACTGTAATTCTAGATCTGCCTTGGTTCAGTTCACCTAGATGCTATAAGGGGCAGTCATATGAAAACGAGACAAATGGAAAAAAGTAAGTAAAGAGTTCATTATTTCAAAAGTAATCGCTATAATCGTTAAGACGCTTTTCCCACTGTGAGACTAGACGGTCAAAGCCTTCATGGAAAAATGTTGGTGATTGTTTAGGGGAGCATGGTTGTACCCGGGTGTGCACCTCTTCGTTCAAAGCAAACCGACAGCCTCGAATGTCTTTTTTCAGGGCTCCAGAAATATGGAAAACGCATGGGGAGACATCGGCACTGTTCGGAAGATGTGCAAGGAATTCCCAGTGAAACTTGTGCATTGCCCGCATCTCGTGGTCGTGCGGTAGCGTTCTCGCTTCCAACGCCCGGGTTCCTGGGTTCGATTCCGGCGGGGTCAGGGATTTTCTCTGCCTCGTGATGGCTGGGTGTTGTGTGCTGTCCTTAGGTTAGTTAGGTTTAAGTAGTTCTAAGTTCTAGGGGACTGATGACCATAGATGTTAAGTCACATAGTGCTCAGAGCCATTTGAACATTTTTTGAAGCTTGTGCAGCGTACTCGAAACAACCTTGGTAACATGTGGGCGGGCACTTTATTGGCATTTCGTTTCGATCACATTGCAGAAGTTACTCTATGAACCCTTTACACATCCTCCGTACAATTCCGATCTCTCCCCTTAAGATTTTCATATTTTTGGTGCTGTGGAGAAAGACATTCGTGACCGTCGATTTACGTCTTACGATGACGTGGAGGCCTGAGTAAAATCGTAGTTTCATAGGCAATCGCAAACATTTTTCTATGAAGTCTTTGTTTCACACAGGGATAAATGTATTGACATTTATTGCGATTACTTTTGCAATAATAAACCATTTACAACTTTTTTCGACATGTCTCAATTTCATCTGACGGCCCTTTATTTTAAGTTATCGCTATATTCACATTTATGTGGTCTCCAATCAACTAATCTCTTGTTACCGCAGTGTCCAATTTTAAAATCTGTAGATGGTTCAAATGGCTCTGAGAACTATGGGACTTAACGTCTGAGGCATCAGTCCCCTAGACTTAGAACTACTTAAACCTAACAAACCTAAGGACATCACACACATCCATGCCCGAGGCAGAATTCGAACCTGCGGCCGTAGCGGTCACGAGGTTCCAGACTGTAGCGCCTAGAACCGCTCGGCCACCCCGGCCGGCTCTCTACAGCTTTGACTGCGTAGGTGCTCTAAGTGGTTTTGTCTTCTTTCATACGGGGCATCTAGGATGAAAGGATGGAATTTCTTAACACTGGAGTGTTTCTATTGATACACCACGGATGCTGCCAAATTAGGATGGAGAAAATGGTTTTATGGCTGGTCCTCAAGACTGCAGTGATTATCTGAGCGTAGTGGAACGTAGTTGGAAAAGAAATTAGAAAGGATTATTGCACTGCAGGCTTGTACCTTGCCGTCTTTCTTGCCCAGCTTAGCGGAGAAGGCTTCAGTAGTTGTTACCGCTACTACTCAGCGTCTCATTAACAATAGGTAACGAACTGCAAGGATGCCGTTGTTGGCGTACCGACGTATTCACCACGCAACACATGCCGTGTACGAATGAGGCTAACCTTCTGAGAAGTATAGTCCTCACTACGCCGTTCCAAGCGGGTGGTAAAAGAGCTTCTATCAAGAACGCAAGATGAGAAGGGACAAAATAAATAAGTAAATAAAAAAGTAAAAAAATTGGTCAGGTGCGAGTACGACTCGCTCACTAGGGTTCTGCATCAACTTATTTATTGACGTGTCTCGTCAGGCTGGTCAGCTTGTGGCACTTTCCTCTTATTATTCAGCCTGCGCGTATTTTATAAAGACGACTATGTCATACACCACGCAGGCAACCCAGGCTACGGTAAGGCTGATAATTTTTGGAACCGTTGCATATACCGTTCTCGCGGTAACATTTGGCCATTCTCCTTCATTATTACCGTAGAGATTACGATCTACAACCTGGATTGTTCACGGTGATATTTGTAAACTACGTACTGTCATTGTCTTGGTATTTACGAACGAATATCGCTGCATCGCTGCAGGTAATGATGCTTCACAGTGCATATTCACCGCTTTTTTACGTTTTAAACGATCTGAAGATGGTTGTACAAAGCAACCGACATTGTTTATCGTACTTTAATTCCAACAGGAAAATTGTGATCTAGGCTTTAAACGTTTTTTTACTTTAAAAAACATTTAATAAATTACATTAAGACTGCTGTCTCCTCTCTGACAATGTCAGACTTCACTAAAATTTAATTATGCGTATAGAGAGTTCACCCATCCCGGGAATCGAGAATCTCGATGATTTTTAGTTGTTATCGAGTTTAATATTGTCAATATATCGGCCCCCGAGAAGTCCAAGATTTTCGAGAATGTTTTAATTTTAAGTTCGAAGTCTTACAACAAATGACAAAAGGAATATTTTTCTGTGATGTAATTAGAAATTAACAGTTTTCTGATTTTTTCTTTTCCTTATACTGTGGAACCCTGCTTCTTGCCAAATTTCAAGATTCCAGATCAACGGGAAGTATCCCAGAGATTTCAATGAGTGAGTTTTCTAATACTAAAATATGTGATATAAATGACCGTCTGTTTTGATTTCATTGACTTAGAAGTTTAAATTTTTTTTCACCGCATGAGACAGTAGTTAGTACGTGGCATAAATTTCAGGTTGATACGTCTACCCGTTGGTGAAACAGTCAGACAGAAAGACAGACGGGCAACGAAGCGATCCTGCACGGGTTCCTTCTTTACCGACTGACGTACGAAACTCTAAAAAGTGAAAAAAAGATAAAATTTTAAAAGAAAATTGAGGAAAGAACTAGAAATAAATTCTTTGGAAGGAAAAACTGTAAACCATAAATTGATTGGGGACAGCATGTTGATAGAAAGCCGAAGGAGAGAATCCCAAGAAGAGTGTTGAACTATAGGCCTAAGAGAAGAAGTAAACAATGATCAGGTATGTTTTGAAGCCGGAACAAGCAACATTGCCTTATTCATAGGGTGCACAATGAGAAGAAAAAGGACGAAGATTTATGAATTAATTGGAAGAAGTATGTGATTTCTCATACCTCGCTAGTCCCTGTCTTCTGCCTATGAGAAGAAGCCTTCCCCTTGGTCGGCAACTGCATACGTAAGCCGTTGCCACAGTCTCATTTCTACTGTGTCTTTTCTTCCAAATATCACTGTAAGGCTGGTCCCGGCGGAGGTTCGAGTCCTCCCTCGGGCATGGGTGTGTGTGTTTGTCCTTAGGATAATTTAGGTTAAGTAGTGTGTAAGCTTAGGGACTGATGACCATAGCAGTTAAGTCCCATAAGATTTCATACACATTTGTTTGTTTTTGTCACCGTAAGGAAACGACTGCTACCGAAAAGACATCTACCGCCAACATGACTTACGTGCAACAGTGCTCTTGCTTCACACAGTTTCTGCCACCTATACAGTTCGCTCATGTCCAGTAACAGAGTTCTTGCTTCTATCTCGTCGCGGTGTTGCAGAATCTCAAAGGTCGACGAGCGGGTGCTGGAGCGATGAATTCCGATTTTTACCGATTTTTGTTGACGTAAGACTGGGACACGAGACGACAGTGGAAAATGCAAGCAAAAAATGTTGAAGGTATAAGTAATTTATTTTCCCCTTCAGCAAGCACTTTCTGTTCCGTCAAGTATCGTTTGATATCATCTGCTACGTAAGTAAAACAAAACTCAAGATTAATCCTTCTGCTGTAGATGGTTAATAATACTACGGGAGCCGGTAGTCCTTGTGCCTGCAGACAGCTAAAGGCTGTCCGGGCAAGAGGTATACACAATCAAATGCTTATAACGGAAGAACTCAATATTTTATGTTTTTGGGTAAATACGCAATCGTTAGAGACACTCTCCAAGAGGTGATCCTAATTTCGTGAACAGCGCTGAGTCGTGTGGCGCACACGCACAAACGTTTACAGTGCAGTAGGCAAACGTACTGCTGACAGGCAACATGTGGACGCCACAACGAACGATCCAGTGTGTGCTATAGTTAGCAGATTTCAAATCTGTAACACGTGTTCAGCGGCGTAAAAGAAGAGAATGGAACATGGATCCCTTCCATTTACCAGTAGAACAAAACCCTTCGAGAAACAGAGAGTTTGTTCAAACGCTGGAAAATCGTACAGAGCATGTGACTGAAAAGACCGTTGACCATGTGCGCGAAGCATTCGCTCGAAGCCCACCAAGTCCGTTAGAAAAACTAGTAGGAGACTAGCCGTCCCCCCTTCGGCGGTGCACGATATTGTGCACAAACTTCTGCGGTTGAGTGCTTACAAGCTCCAACTTTTGTATCGCATCAAGCCTGAGGACCACCTCAGACGATGTGACACTGCTGTTGAAATGTTGCATCCTATAGACGAAAAGAACGACTACCTCAATGCAGTGCTGTTCAATGATGAATCTACCTTTCACGCATGTGGTAACATTAAACGACATAACCGTCGAATATGGGAAGTGAGACTCTAGGAGAAGTGATTGTGCAAAAAAGGGACACACGAAAAGTTAGTATGTGGTTTGGATTACACAAAGATGGTGTAATTGGTCTATTTTTTTTATAGTGTCTACAATGATAGGGCATACCTACCTCAAACTATGCACTTCCACAGAATCATCCCGACGTCATCTTCCAGCAGTACTGTGCCCCACCCCACTATTATGGGAATGTTGCCAAATTTCTCCATGAGACGTTTCCTGAGCGCTGGATCAGAAGGGGGACCCCATTGCCTTGCCCCCTCGCTCTTCCGATATGAGACTCCGCTGGATTTCAGCGCATGGGGGTTTACAGAACAAGGGTCCGAGATCTGGGAGATCCTAGACAACGGATCTAAGCCGCAGTAGAGGCCATTGCTGTTGAAATGCTGCAGCAGTAGGGGGCATAACACCTGTCATGCTTACGAACATGTGGCGAGAAGCAGAGTAGTGTTTCGAGATCTGTCGAGCTACAAACGGTGCCCTCACTGAACTGTAAAACATGTATAAAATTTTTTTAGCCCCTGTATACAGTGTTGGACAAATAAATCTATAAACCTTAATAGGTACTGAAATATAAGAAAATGTTTTTTTTATACCTCTATCACAGACACCTTATATACTCTGTTCATCTAAGCTGCTCTCTCGTGTAAACAAACGTATGATCTGTCACGGTTCATGGCTGCGTAGCTTAGGCATCTGATGCCGTCAGACCGCTAGAAGTAGCCCTTACTCATGCATTAGGTATTTTTTCGTTATTCCAGTTAAAATGAAATGCCGGGATGGTTCCTTTGATGGAGCATGGCCGATTTCCTTCTCTATTCTTCCCTAATCCGAGCTTGTGTTCCATCTCTAATGACCTCGTTGTCGACAGGACGTTAACTCCTCTTCCTTACCCCTCGTATATCTCGCGAAATCACAATAACGGGAAAAGTAGAGTAATTCTAGCTAACTCGACAACTGTTCTTCCCACGTCTCATTCGTAACTGGAGCAGGAAATGGCGTTAAACACAGTGGTGCCGGAAGTACTCACACCGTTGGCTTGCGGAGTATAGATGTAGATTTTGATGTACACGTCTGGCTCATCAGCCGACAGAAAAGTGACTACCAATTTCATATTCCTCGGTCAATTCACGGAATCCTTTCCGTTGTTTGTCCATTTGCTCTCCAGTCATGATGTTCATAGCAATTTCGAGATTTTCTCAAGGAGGGAAGTAAACTTAGGGTTCAACATCACGTCGGAGCATTATCAGGTAACACACACTGACGGAAAATAATCCCATCACAAAGAAATGATTAATATAGAGTAATGAAATTTCGAGAATACATTTGCCTAGGTAACATTCTTAAGAGATTATAATTGCAAGATGACAGGTTAATGTAAGCCCAAGATAAGCCATTGCTGATACATTAACAATCGGTGTAACAGCCAGAATGTTAAATACAATGTGTCGGATGTCGGTTTGGGGAATGGAGTCCCAGGCCTGTTGCACTTGGTCAGGTTAATACAGGTTGTGGATGATGCAGGACCTGTCGTCCGATGATATCACACACGATCTCTATTGGAGACAGATCTGGTGATCGAGCAGGCGAAATTATATGTTGGCACTCTGTAGAGCATGTTGGGTTACAACATCATGGGCGATCGTTATCTTGTTGGAAGACACCCCGTGGAATGATGTTCATGAATGGCAGCGCGACAGGTAGAACCACCAGGTTGACGTATAAATTTGCAATCAGGGTGCATGGGATAACCACGAGAGTGCTCTCGCTGTCATACGAAATCACACTTCAGACCATAACTCCAAGTGTAGGTCTAGTACACTACCGGCCATTAAAATTTCTACACCAAGAAGAAATGCAGATGATAAATGGGTATTAATTGGACAAATATATTATACTACAACTGACATGTGATCACATTTTCACGCAATTTGGGTGCATAGATCCTGAGAAATCAGTACCCAGAACAACCACCTCTGTCCGTAATAACGGCCTTGATACGCCTGGGCATTGAGTCAAACAGAGCTTGGATGGCGTGTACAGGTACAGCTCCCATGCAGCTTCAACACGATACCACAGTTCATCAAGAGCAGTGACTGGCGTATTGTAACGAGCCAGTTGCTCGGCCACCATTGACCAGACGTTTTCAATTGGTGAGAGATCTGGAGAATGTACTGGCGAGGGGAGCAGTCGAACATTTTCTGTATCCAGAAAGGCCCGTACAGGACCTGCAACATGCGGTCGTGCATTATCCTGCTGAAATTTAGGGTTTCGCAGGGATCGAATGAAGTGTAGAGCCACGGGTCGTAACACAACTGAAATGTAACATCCACTGTTCAAAGTGCCGTCAATGCGAACAAGAGGTGACCGAGACGTGTAACCAATGGCACCGCATACCATAACGCCAGGTGATAGGCCAGTATGGTGATGACGAATACACGTTTCCAATGTGCATTCACCGCGATGTCGCCAAACACGGATGGGACCATCATGAAGCTGTAAATAGAACCTGGATTCATCCGAAAAAAATGACATTTGCCATTCGTGCACCGAGGTTCGTCGTTGAGTAGAGCATCGCAGGTGCTCCTTCCTGTGATGCAGCGTCAAGGGTAACCGCAGCCATGGTCTCCGAACTGATAGTCCATGCTGCTGCAAACGTCGTCGAACTGTTGGTGCAGATGGTTGTTGTCTTGCAAACGTCCCTATCTGTTGACTCGGGGGTCGAGACGTGGCTGCACGATCCGTTACAGCCATGCGGATAAGATACGTGTCATCTCGACTGCTAGTGGTACGAGGCCGTTGGGATCCAGCACGGCGTTCCGTATTACCCTCCTGAACCCACCGATTCCATATTCTGCCAACAGTCATTGGATCTCGACCAACGCGAGCAGCAATGTCGCGATACGATAAACCGCGGTCGCGATAGGCTACAATCCGACCTTTAACAAAGTCGGAAACGTGATGGTACGCATTTCTCCTCCTTACACGAGGTATCGCAACAACGATTCACCATGCAACGCCGCTCAACTGCTGTTTGTGTATGAGAGATCGGTTGGAAGCTTTCGTCATGTCAGCACGTTGTAGGTGTCGCCATCGGCGCCAATCTTGTGTGAATGCTCTGAAAAGCTAATCATTTGCATATCACAGCATCTTCTTCCTGTCGGTTAAATTTCGCGTCGCTAGCACGTCATCTTCGTAGTGTAGCAATTTTAATGGCCAGTAGTGTATATGTAACGCGCAGCATCACTGGCACTGAGGCATAAGTAGCTTTCATCAGAAAACACAATTGACTGCCACCCTTCCCTCCAATGAGCTCTCGCTTGACACCTCTGAAATCGCAAGTGGCGATGGTTTGGTGTCAGTGGAATGCACGCTAAAGGGCGTCTGGCTCGGAGCTGTTGTTGAAGTAATTGATTTGTAATAGTTCATTATGTCACTATTCTGCCAACTGCTGCTCAAATTGCTGCTACGGACGTAGTACGATGTGCTGCAGTAATACACCGCACACGATGGTCTTCCCTCTCGTTAGTGTCACATGGCTGTCCCGAGTCAATGCTTCTTGCGACCATTGTTGTTGTTGTGGTCTTCAGTCCTGAGACTGGTTTGATGCAGCTCTCCATGCTACTCTATCCTGTGCAAGCTTTTTCATCTCCCAGTACCTACTGCAACCTACATCCTTCTGAATCTGCTTAGTGTATTCATCTCGTGGTCTCCCTCTACGATTTTTACCCTCCACGCTGCCCTCCAATACTAAATTGGTGATCCCTTGATGCCTCAGAACATGCCCTACCAACCGATCCCTTCTTCTGGTCAAGTTGTGCCACAAACTTCTCTTCTCCCCAATCCTATTCAATACTTCCTCATTAGTTACATGATCTACCCATCTAATCTTCAGCATTCTTCTGTAGCACCACATTTCGAAAGCTTCTATTCTCTTCTTGTCTAAACTATTTATCGTCCATGTTTCACTTCCATACATGGCTACACTCCATACGAATACTTTCAGAAATGACTTCCTGACACTTAAATCAATACTGGATGTTAACAAATTTCTCTTCTTCAGAAACGCTTTCCTTGCCATTGCCAGTCTACATTTTATATCCTCTCTACTTCGACCATCATCAGTTATTTTGCTCCCCAAATAGCAAAACTCCTTTACTACTTTAAGTGCCTCATTTCCTAATCTAATTCCCTCAGCATCACCCGACTTAATTAGACTACATTCCATTATCCTTGTTTTGCTTTTGTTGATGTTACATTCCCGTAATCACCGCTTCCAGCGATAATATACGGTGGCTACATTCCTGCAGTATCGCTGAAGGAATATCCAGCTGCTCGTAGCCCTGTTACAGGACCTCGTTCAAACTCAGTGAGCTGTTAATAAACGCGTCTTCCTCGTCTTAAAGGCATTCTTGACTAAACTCAACTCACTACGTCGAATCTCAAAGATAACTAAAGCTTACGACCGTTACCGGGCGTATTTATGGAAAACATGATTTGCAACCTCATAGTGACGCTACAAGCGCCACTCTTTACGGTTGTCGCGAAATGTGAATAGACGTCAATTTCCAGGTGGATCATGCTTACCAACTTCCGTTTACCTCGCAAAATTACTTCTCGGTGTTGGGATTCTCTTTCTGTCAGCGTATTACCTCCTCCAATATACATCTCGCTAACTGTCGTAGAGGTTCTTACTCATGCGGTGTCTTACCGATAGGCATTCTTCCCGTGCACAATTAAGGAATGGAGCAGCAAAGGGGGAACTGATAGTAGTACGCTATGTACCCTCCGCCATCCACTGAAAGGAGGCTTGTGAAATATAGTCTTCATTATAGACAGATGTTCAAGTGCGATAACTATATAGGAAAACAATGGAGAAAGATAGCCGCACCAGGATTTAACTTTTGTTGATCCTAAATATCAGTTCATTGGTACAGTTCATTACAGGACACTCAGTCAAAAGGCATTGGAAGAAATTCGTTGAAGAAGTGTAGGTGGAAAAGGTTGGAATGACTTTTAAAATGGAATTTTTTTGAGAAGAAAACCGTACTGTAATAGACTGAATAATATCTTTTCTCCATACCATATCTATTGCAATGAAATCATACAACGGATCTCAGGGCTTCCTTCGGTTGTTTTGAATTTCTTTCATTTCAGTTGTCACTGAAAATTATGGAAATCCAGTCTCAGTCATCACAAATCAAGAAGAGTCAATATTTGCACGAACTTGTACCGTGTGATCAACCAACCGACTGCTGTACATCAGTTTCCTCGACAGAAGAGGCTTTATAAAACCCTACTCAGTTACGGTTCCTGACTAGACGGCAACGGTGAACGCAGTACTTCAGCGGTATTCCTACACTCATTTATAATGAAATTTCAGTTGTTTCGAAGACGGGAATCGCACGCTTCATGTGGAAACATAGGTAGCAGTTTTTGTGAGAGCTCCTTGTTTCGGTGTGAGGTAAATGAACCAGATGGGTTCAAAAACTGTTAGCAAGTTTCACCACATGCAGTTTGGTACTCTGCTCTCCATGATTTGCAGCTTTCAGATGGCTTTCTAATACTTCTTTTGACAAATGTATTGACGTTTCTTCCATTCCTACTCACTATACGCCAAGTTTGACACTAAATGGGGAAGAATTTACAGGTGATGTAACCCATCCTGAAATCCTGTAAAAACTTGTGGTACAGATTGTGTCACATTTAACTTATTAACTTGTGCGTTATATGAATGCCTGTGATTATTTCAGGAAACTTGAACATAGCGAAACATCTTCTTGGTCTTCTTCTTTATAGCATCTATCTTAAGACAGTTTTCAACTGGAGACTCTCCATCGTGTCGTCCTCAGAGCATTTTCCTTCATGTATTTGTATGTTGGTCCATTTCGAATGTCGTACATCATTCCAATTCCTACCGCTTCCTCTCATTCCTTCCACTTTTCCCTCTATATTTCTTTGTTCCAGACGATTTCTATGCGTATATGTCCCAGCCAATCTCCTTTCTTCTCCTATTTTCTTCATTTCTTGTCCATTCTTAAGTCTGTCATTCCACCTCGCCTTAAGCATCCTTCTCCATAGCCACATTTCAAAACTTTATAAATATTTTTCTTCTTTCTTTTTAACTGTCCATGGGTCACTGCTGTACAGCAATTCAGACCTATTAATAAGTGTATCTCTTCCTCAGCTCCATTGGAATTATTCTAGTTGTTTTAGTAACTAATTCATCTTGTCAAGTACTCTCTTTCCCACTGATATTCTCCTCTTTTTTCTTCTGTATACCTTAATTTCAATACCATTGTTTAATAGTACTGAAATTAAGGTACAGGAAGGATTTTACTTGTTGTATCTTTTTTCCGTTTATGAGCATGTTAGCTGGTGCTTCCTTCTTGCTCAGCCTCATCCCTTTTTTCTCTCCTAAATTTATCTTCATTTCATACTCTTCGACCCTGCTTGCAAAACATATTCTGTAGCTCATCTTCTGATTCCGCTAATACTGCTTGATCATCTTCGTATTTTAAAATATTTATCCAGTACCCTCCACATACTCTGAGGAAAAAAAATCGCAACACTAAGAAGGAATTGTGCGACATAGACGAAAGTTGGTAGGCGTGTTTCTACATCTGAAAGATGATGACTATTCATATTTGCGCCAGTCGCATACGAATGGCGACAGTAGCGCCAATATGAGGATGCAAATCAGGTTTGCTTTAAATATACTCTTTAATGATCGGGAACGTTAGTTACCTTTGAGACTGGACGAGGTGAGTTGATGTTAGTCAAGAATGCCTTCAAGGTAACAAAGACACAATTGTCAACACCTCACTGAGTTTGAACGCGGTCATCTAACAGGCCTATGAGAAGCTGACTGTTACTTCTGCGGTACTGCAGAAAGACTGAACAGGAATGTAGCCACTGTACATGACTGCTGGCTGCGAATGGTCATGGGAATGTATTGTCTCAAGAAGACCGGGCTCCGGACGATCACGTGACACGACCGAAAGGGCGGACCATCGTGTTCGGCGTATGGCTCTGGCAAATCGTACTGCATCTGCAACAGTAATTTGAACAGCAGTTGGCCCCAAAACAACGCAGCTATCTATTACAATTCGATTACTTCAAGGACAGCTCCGAGCCAAATGCCCTGTAGCATGCATTCCACTGGCCCCAAGCCGTCGCCATTTGCGATTTTAGTGGTGTCATGCGAGAGCTCATTGGAGGACAGGGTGGAGGTCTATTGTGTTTTCTGATGAAAGATGGTTTTGCCCCGATGCCAGAGATGGCAGTGTATCGGTTTCAAGGAGGCCAGGTGAGGGCTTAGAACCAACCTGTCTGCGGGCTACATACACTGGACCTACACCTGGAGTTACGGTCTGAAGTGCGATTTTGTATGACAGCATAAGCACTCTCGTGATTATCCCACCCGCCCTGACTGCATATTTATACGTCAGCCTTGTGATTCTACCTGTTGTGCTGCCATTCATGAATGTCATTCCACAGGGTGTTTTCCAACAAGATAACGATCGCCCACAATTGATATTGTAACTCAACATGCTCTACAGAGTGTCGACATGTTAATGTGGCCTGCTCAGTCACCAGATATGTCTCCAATTGAGCACATACTGGACATTATCGGACGACAACTCCTGCGTCATCCACAATTAGCATTAACTGTCCCTGTTCTGACTGACTAAGCACAATAGGCAAGGAACTCCATCTCATAAACTGACATCCGCCACCGTCAACACAATGCATTAGCGCACCTACATATCACATCTGCAATGGCTTACCTCGCGCTTACATTAACCTGTGATCTTTCAATGTTAATCACTTAAATATGTTACCTAGACAAATGTATTCCCAAAATTTCATTACTCTACATTAATCATTTTTTTGGTGTTGCGATTTTTTTCCATAGGTGTAGAATGTCTTTTGCGTCCTCTATGGCCTTACCATCAGTACTACTCCGTATATGTTAAATAGCTTCGGCGTCAGTGAGCATCCTTGCATTATACCCCTTCCAATGCTAATCTCTTCCGTCGCCTTATTCTCTACTCTCTTACGTCCTGCTTGGTGTACATCTGCTTTATTAACCTTCTGTCTCTTCAGGCTATTCTACCGTTTTATAAAATTCTCAGCGATATACTCCAGTTGTTCTTTTCTAGCTGGCTCACACAACATAGAAGTTTACTTAATGGTTCAAAATGGCTCTGAGCACTATGGGACTTAACATCTGTGGTCATCAGTCCTCTAGAACTTAGAACTATCCAGACTGAAGCGCCTAGAACCGCACGGCCACACCGGCCGGCAAGTTTACTTAAAATGACAACGATGGATCATAAACATGTTCGGATGTTCGGATCTGAGAGTTGTCAGCCAGGGGATATAGCAGACAGAGAATTCGCAACAGCCATCTCAGCATAGCAGGTGACGTGGGTCATCCTATCTCCCATAAAACCATAATGTGTGAGATGCTAGAAAGAAGCCTTTTGGGAAGATAAGATGTGAAGCCAGATGTTGCCACCAGAATGGTTAAGCGTGAGACCAGCCATTTCCATACAGTCGTGCCGCAAAAGAAAGTTCATTTCAAATCCTAGTAACGAGCACTCTGATTGGCTCGCAATAATTATTTCTGTAGAAGGCATGCTTTCACACAAGTGTCTCCATGTAAGTCTTTTGGTTGGCCAGGGTTAGAAACTTTTCATGGTGTGGGAGAGATTTTCTGCCTTCCTCCTCACAACAGACCATCAATGGTTAACCAGGACAAAAATCCGTGTGAGTAGAAATTTGTTTAACTTATTTACAGAATTGTTCTTGGTTGTAACTCACAAGGTATGCTGTAATTTGCTGGTGAGATTCCTAGATTTGCAGAAATAGCCTGGTTTCAAGGAGTAATTAATTTTCCAGCTTTCTTCTTTAAACCACTAACCATTCTCGCATTCATTGACTGTATCTGCAAAATGGTTTCACGTTATGCTTTCATGTGTTCATTCACCTGTGCTGAGGTTAGATTTCATAATTACTATCCATTGTCCACTTATTAAAGGTTAACTTATTTATCTCTGTGGGTAATTCATTTGTTATTTGCTTTATGTTAATGAACTAAATTCTTATAGGTAGGGCTATCTTCTTTTGTAGTTTAGAGAAGCCCTTTCACTAATATACCAATCTTTGGTGTGGGACTCATACTTTCATGCCTGATTGGGACACCCCTAGTATTTTTCCATCAATTAGACATTTCAGGTGCATGACACTGTTTTGTTTGAATTTGCTTTATCATATGGGAAGCTTCCCTTCCCTTGTAGGTCATCTTGGATCGGACTTACAGCATCTTAGGGGTATGCTAAACAGCACAATGTCGAAATTTGACAGCAACAGTATCATGGCCTACTGAGACACTGGTTTATTGTTCCACATTCTGGTGCTCTTGTTGGATGGGATGCTCAGACAGCCATGCAAATATGGAATAGATGAGTTCAGGAGTGCATCCTTAGTGCCATGCAGGATGTTAACTGCACCACGGGATTAGCACCTGAGAGGACAGACATATTGTTTGATTGGCCATGCAGGATCGTACAAGCATGTCACACACCTTGGACCAGGAAATAAGCTTTTTTGCAACTAAATAGGTATCCACAAAGACAGGACTATGATGTCTGAAAAACTGCTGTTGGTCTGTACAGTGCTTGTTCTGAGTACGTCATCATGGTATATGTACACTTGTGTGGAGTCTCCGAAGAGAACAAATATTGGCAGATCACATTCGGCACCACTGGCGTGATTGTGTGCTGTGCCATCAGATACACAATATGATCACTTCTGGTTTGCATACCTGATAATCTGGACAGCAGCTGACACATACCCAGTATCTGATCTGTGAAGGTCGTTGGCTGTGTTCTATCTTCAAGGTCTGCATGACGCTATCTTTCAGTAAGATAACGCAAGACAGCATGTCGCCCATGCTGTCCTCACCTACCTCGAAACAGAGGGTGATCGACTGTTCACTAACAGCACGTTTTCCACATCCCCCACCCATTGAAAACATCTCGTCACAGGTTCCCAAGACGTTGGCATGCCATCAGTCACAAACCACTACGACTGATGAACTGTGACACAGAGTTGAATCACCTTGGAATGATGTACTTGCATGTGTCCCCGAAGCTCAGCTCGACTCAGTATTCAGCCAGGATAGAGCTATTGTTGCAGACAGAGGAACAGCTGTGTGTTCTAAATTTAGCACCTTATATAGCCCAAATCACTTACAGATTTAATCTTCCTACAATTCTGTATACACACAATAAGTAAATTTTCCTTATTAGTTATCTTTCCTTACGTTGCACTTTTAAGGATCAGCAGTCTCCTTATTGTAGTACAGTCAGGGCCTGTGTTAACTAGTGCACATGGAAAGTAAAGTGGTTGATGATCTGCTGACCCGATCGTGACATATATTTCTAGGAGCTCTAGCTAATGAAGAGATGCAATTGACACAAAAACAACATTTCATTTTACTTTCTCTGGGAATCCAAAAGAGTTGCAAAATGGCATCTGTGGATGCCTGGCATGCAAACAAATAAAATTTTAATAGTTTGATAAATTTCCACAGTTTACGTGGATACTCTGGAAATTGTTCTGCAGTAAATTAGGAGTTTCCTTCTTTGTACCAGTACTCTCTGTCTTCCGTTCCATTAGTTAACGGATCGACAAAGCATGAAAGTCTGAATGCCCTCTACGCACACTGTTCTTTCAGCTTTTTATCGTGAGATATACGATTGAGATATTAGAATCGCTGCACGATCTACCTCGAATACCGTTTCAGCAAATTTAGTCAACAGGACTCCGTGATAACAACTTCGTCCCTTTGATAATGGTTTTTATCCAATATCCATAAACATCTCTGTTATACTTTCATACGGCTTATATAAACTTGCTATGATCCAAGCTGTTCGTCTCTGTATAGTGTCTTCAGTCAAATACATTCACTTAGGTTCATATGCAATGGAACAGTTTTCTAGAGCAGACCTACAGTTTCCTTAATACACGTTCCAGTAATATTAATGTTTGACGTCAACGTGCAACAACCACTCACAGACGGCATGTGACGCCACTAGCTGTGGCGGGAATACAAAAAACGGAAAACACTGCAGCTGTTGTCGAAATCTGGAAATGGAGTGATTTATCTGAGATCCAAATGGGCATGATCATCGCCTTTCGGGCCAAAGATGGAAGGATTTCCAAAATCGTTAGGTTTACAAACTGTTCACGTGGCGCCATGGTTAAAGTATGAAGTGCATGACAAAATGGCGCTATCCAAATTGGCGCCGAGGCAACTGTTGTGCACCACGAGCCTTAGATGACAGGGGTGAACAACGACCGCAAAGATGTGGACAGGCGAACAGACGTGCAAATGTTGAGCTGCCGACAGCCGATCAGTTCCAGTCATTCCACCAGGAAGGAGATACACGGTTCGTGTTGTCTGTAGTTCAACCGTCCCTAGAAGGTCAATACCGCGGTTCGATCGCATCCGCATTATTACTTTGTGCCACGAAGGGCTATCAAGGAAAGTGTCCAGGCGTTTCGGAGTGAACCAAAGCGATGTTGTTCGGACATGGAGGGTATACAGAGACAAAGGAACTGTCAATGACATGCCTCGCTCAGGCCGCCCAAGGGCTTGTACTACTGCAGTGGATGACCCCTACTACGAACTATGGCTCAGGGGAACCCTGACAGCAACGGCACCATCTTGAATAACGCTTTTCGTACAGCCGCACCCGACGTCGTGTTACGACTCAAACTGCGCACAGTAGTCTGCATGATGTGCAACTTCACTCCCGAAGCCCACGGCGAGGTCCATCTTTGCAACCACGACACCATGCAGCGCGGTACAGATGGACCCAACAACATGCCAAATGGACCGCCCAGGATTGGCATCACCTTCTCTTCACCGATGAGTGTCGCATATGCCTTCAACCAGACAATCATCGGAGACGAGTTTGGAGGCAGCCCGATCAGGCTGAACGAGTGCAGCAAGGTGGAGGTTCCCTCCTGTTTTGGGGTGGCATTATGTGGGGCCGACGTACGCCGCTGGTGGTCATGGAAGGCGCCGTAACGGCTGTACGATACGTGAGTACCATCCTCCGACATATAGTGCAACCGTATCGGCAGCATATTGGCGAAACATTCGTCTTCATGGACGACAATTCGCGCCCCCATCGTGTAATATCAAAGACTGTCTCAGATCGGCAAGGAAAAAAAGGGACCCATTTGCTTTATTTGGAATATAGCACATACCATCTACATGTGGAAAATCTGTGTTGGAATGACTGGACGATCAATCAACATCAGGATCACCGAACTAAAATGAATTGCAGATTGGGGCAGGTTGAGAAATCAGGCGTGGCAGAGCACGCGCTGTGTGAAAGCGATCTCATAGGAAGATACTATAGAAGTACACAATAATAACAATAGCTTCGACAAGAAAGAGGAAAGCCAAAAGGTGAACGGATCCTGCGTTCCAGTGCTGCAGAGAACGATGCAGATAGGAAGGGGAGAACCACATCGGTAACGACCACGAAGAAGCCCCTGGACGTCGGCATGCCAGATACCGTACATACAATCTACGGCCGCGAGCTCGACTCCAGTCGGCCACCAGCAATGGAGGGTGAAGCTTTGACCAGTGCCAGTGAAACGTCAGGAAAGTAATCAAACAAACGTCGGCCGAAGAATGCGACAGAGAATCCAACAAGTAATTTGTCATGATACTGTAAATTTCAAATACTTGTTTATGCACATAGTCTCACAATTACCGATATTTAAGTGGAGCTGCCACCTACTACACCAAGTAAAAGACGTATTTTCGTAATATACACAGAAGAATATTATTAAGTGACTGAAACTTCTAAAAAATCTATAAAATTAGCTGGTTTTTGTCTCAAACGCGTGGTGTCAAACGCGTGACGAGCTCTCCTCCCTGCCGAGGAAGTTAGACTGACAGAATAAGGAGAAAAACACATTGAATAATATCAGAGCATTCGGTCCCGCAGCTTCTATAAATTTCAAGAAAGTCAACATTTTATTCCACAACAATTGCAATTTATGTTCCCACAACTAGTTTCGAGTGGAAATCTTCATCAGGTGGTATCTGCGCTACCAATTCGAGCTCTCTGAGAGGGTTCTATGTTACCTAAAATCACCTCTTACAATAATTTACATGAAAATATTGTCATCTAAGTTAAAAACTTATATTAATATGTCAATTGAATGTTTATATGCTATATAGGCACAATGAAAACGTCTTAGTTGCACGGATGAAACCCATGCGTGTTTTCCTACAAGGAGTTGATTGATGATCGTTTGTGGGGCGAGAGCATGAGAGTAACTAGTAAGTGGCTCTAGATATCATCTCCCATTCATAGGTATACAGGCGTGTCACAGATAAATACATATAAACAACGACTGATTTACGCAACACAAAGATGGTTAATAAAGATGTGAATTTAGTTTTTACTACGAGGTTCATTCTGCTAACTGACAACACTAATAGGTAACTTAGCTAAATACGTATACCGGATGAATCCGAAAACCATCGACAAATTTTCGGCAGTTGTTCGGGGATATTTTTCGAGTATTTTGGTATGAGGAACCTGTGGCCTGCGGTGGCTCGTTACATTGTAATTCATTTCATATGATTTCGCGTTACCTGTATCTGTATCGCATTGAAAATATCTGCCCAACACTGCAGACGTCTACAATATGCGATGTGTCTCTCTTGTTTGGAGCCGGCCGGGGTGGCCTAGCGGTTCTAGGCGTTACAGTCTGGAACCGCGCGACCGCTACGATCGCAGGTTCGAATCCTGCCTCGGGCATGGATGTGTGTGATGTCCTTAGGTTAGTTAGGTTTAAGTAGTTCTAAGTTCTAGGGGACTGATGACCTCACCAGTTTATTAAGTCCCATAGTGCTCAGAGCCATCTGAACCATCTTGTTTGGAAACGAACTTGTTCCGCTCACGTACGGTACGTGATGTTGACAACAGTAAAGACAACTCACTCTTCAGTTACAACCTTGCGTTCAGTACTGCCAGATCATATCTAGGATAAGTTTTTTTCGGGCAATACTAGTTGTACGACAGCTAGGTTTCTCGGTTGAGGTTCCATGGCGCGAACAGCCCGATCGAGGTGGTCCAACAGATTCCCGAATGGGTGGAGGGGGGAGGGGGGGGGGTTGGTAGCCAGGGCAGTAAGTAAACTCATCCTGGTGCTCTTCGAACCACGCACGTACACTGCGAGCTGTATGACACGTTGCATTGTTGTCCTGCTGATAGATGCCATCGTGGCAAGGAAAAAAACAAATTGCATGTAGGGCTCGATATGGTCCCCAATGACAGATGCATGTTTGTGTTGGTCCATTGTGCCTTCCAGAACGACAAGATCACCCACAGAATGCCAAGAAAACATTCGCAGATTATAACGCTCCCTCCTCTGCCCTGGACCCTTCCAACGATTGTTGCAGGGACGTACACGCCAACAGCCATCTGTCCGATGGAGTATGAAACGTGGACCGAGCGGTTCTAGCCGCTTCAGTCCAGAACCGCGCTGCTGCTACGGTCGCAGGTTCGAATGCTGCCTCGGACATGGATGTGTGTGATGTACTTAGGTTAGTTACGTTTAAGTAGTTCTAAGTCTAGGGGACTGATGACCTCAGATGTTAAGTCCCATAGTGCTCAGAGCCATTTGAAACAGTTTTTGAAGTATGAAACGTGATTCATTTGAAAAGGCCACCTGTCGTCACTCAGTTAACGTACAGTTGCGGTATTGGCGAACAAATTACAGCCTTCATCGGCTACGAACAGCAATCAGCATGGGTGCACGAACCAGGCGCCTGCTGCGGAGGCCGATAAGCAGCAACATTCGCTGAACGCTCGTTGAGGCGACACGGTTGGTAGCCAAGTCGTTCATCTGGGCGGTCACTTGCTCAACAGTTGCACGTCTAGTCGTCCGCACACATCTACATAGCAGTCGTTCACCCCTGTCATCAATGATCAATGGTGCACCACAGTTAGCTCGGCGCCGGCTTTGGATAGCGCCATTTTGACATGCACGTTATAGAATGAGATTTTCACTCTGCAGCGGAGTGTGCGCTAATATGAAACTTCCTGGCAGATTAAAACTGTGTGCCCGACCGAGACTCGAGACCCGAGTTCGAGTCTCGGTCGGGCACACAGTTTTAATCTGCCAGGAAGTTTCATGCACGTTATACTTTAACAACGGCGGCACGTGAACACCTTACAGACTTAGCTGTTTGGGAAAGGCTTCCACCTTTGGTCCGATAGCCGCTGATCATGCTCTTTTGGACGCCATATAAATCGTTCCATTTCCGCATTTTGACAACGACTGCACTGTTTTCCACTTCTCCCTAACACGCTTTATATACCCTCCACTGCTAGTGCTGCTACCTGCCGTCTGTGTGTGGTCTTTGAAAGTCGACGTCCAACAGAGGCGGTGGTCACATCAATGTGACTAGACCGTGGGTAATCATGTGTTAGAGGTGTAACACAATAGGCTAAGTCAACTATTGATGTTAGAAATTGTATATATGTCCAAAACAGGGTAACTCATGTATCAGGCTATATTCACGCAGTATTTGAAAAAGAAAGTACTTAGCGACTTCCAAGAAACTTGACTCATGATTTCAAGCCTTTACGAAACTTCTTGTTACTGACAGTGCCACCCCCCCTCCCCCCTCCAACTGCCCCACAGTGCACAGTGTCTTCGGAGTATCTTTTCTAAATGGAATCTCCAGACGTCAGGTATCTCTGCTAGTGTTACCGACATCGTTTTATTCGTTATTATGCGACTCTCGGTTTTGCCGGGGAACGGTTTATTAACATGTTTTTCGGTTATTAATGCATCTTCACCGTTTTTAAACTTAACGATAATTTTCAGTGTGTTTTGAATGCTAGTTTGTGGAAACTTTGAAGAATTTGTAAGTCTAGTACATACTTGGTTAATTTAAACACCGAAACAAAACAATTTATGAAAGTCCATTCAAATCATATTTCACAGTAACACATGAAGAAAATGGTTCTAATGGCTCTGAGCACTATGGGACTTAACATCTGAGGTCATCAGTCCCCTAGACCTTAGAACTACTTAAACCTAACTAACCTAAGGAGATCACACACATCCATGCCCCAGGCGGGATTCGAACCTGCGACCGCAGCGTCTTTCGCGGTTCCAGGCTGAAGCGCCTAGAACCGCTCGGCCACAACGACCGGCAGTAACACATGAATTTCCGTATTTTGTTGTACGCAATTAACGTCACAGTTCATATGTTTAAATCATTGTAACTACTTTGAAATTTACCTATAGAATATATAAGTGAGCGCGAGCACCTGTGGAGAGTTGTGATTATGATACGGTTATGTTACGACTAGTTTTTGTAAATAGTGTGTTCCGTATCATGTGGTAATAGACACAAGTGCATGTTCACTAATACTAGTATCTAACTGGAAACGAATGTCAATCTTCAGCGTGCATGAATTAGTTTCAAACAGAATACGCAACCAAGAAAAAAATGTTTTTTAATCTTGAAATCAAGACCTGGACCATTATTATTCGACGACGACAACAGAAAGAAATTTCCCTTAGACAACGCTGCCGAAGCTGAAGATCATCATTCTCTCACTCGAATTTACTAATACTCCAAAATCAGTGTCGATTCCATAAAATTGCATGCTTACATTCTTGTTCATTATAGATAGTAATACCTGATCTGTAAGAGGTAGTTGTAAGGAGTAGAACTAACGACTGTATGAAAATAGGCATGCGTTTGATACCACATGAGGAACACATAGTGGCCTTACCTGTTTAACATTCAGTAAAATACATATTTCGTAAAAACTTAACAATGAAGTACGCCTACTGTCTTTTCAATGGCGTTTTATTCACCCAGTGTACTTTTTGAATCACAGTTTTATCATTAAGGCTGGAGACCGAAGGCCATTCATTGCTACATCACCACCCCAGCAACGGTTTCTTATACACTCTATAAGATAAAGAAGAAAAAAAAAGATGCATCATGAATGAGTAAACTGAATGGGAAGGAAATCGGTAAATGTGATATACATGTACAGACAAGCAAATGACTGCCAATTCAGAAAAAACTTGACGATTTATTTAAGAGAAACAGTTTCACAAATTGAGCAACTTAATACCGTGTTGGTCCATCTCTGGCTCTTATGCAAGCAGTTATTTGGCTTGGCATTGATTGACAGAGGTGCTGCATGTCCTCCTGATGGTTGTCATGCCAAATTCTGTCCAATTGGCGCGTTAGTCAGTCAGATTGGTATCCTACCGCTCTCTGGAGCTTCCCCAGGCTTGTCTTCGCTGTAATCAGGGCTCAGTTCAAAGCGGGACTCATCACTGAAGACATTTCTACTCCAGCCAATGAGACTCCAGATCAAAGGCGTGCTGGAGACAGTACGGACAGCAATGGAATGCCAGCCTGACTTTCGCCCACTATATGGCCATTTCTTTTTATAGCAGGGCCCCTTTGGTTGTCATTCCCGGCACAGCGTTACGTCGACGGTATTCTACGCCGCGTTTTGTTGCCCCTCATGGCAAGCCATCCTGGGCCTACATTTCAGCAAGATAATGCCCACTGGCACACTGCGAGAGTTTCTACTGCTTGTCTTCGTGCTTAACAAAACCTACCTTGGTCAGCAACGTCGGCGGATCTCTCTCCAGATGAGTTATGGGTAGAGCCCTCTAACCACCTCCAGAGTGTACCAACGCGTTATTGACTTGCTCATTTTCTCTTGAATAAATCATCCAGCTTTTTGAAATTGTAATCATGTGTTTTTCTGTACACGTACATAACATCTACCGGTTTCCGTCCTATGCGGACAATTTTTTCGTGAGGCGTCGCTTTTATTTTATTTTTTGAGTGTATATCACACATCGAAGCCAGAGGAAATTTTGACGATTTCTGTTGCGTGTCATGTCGGAATGCAGAAATTTCCTGATGTTCTTAACAGTATTATACGGGGTACAACCATAAATAATAGCGGAAATTAACAAGGGTGAAAGGACATAATGATAGAAACAAAAACGCACCAGTAAACATGGATCCCCAAGCGAGCCGTTTGCGAGATAAGTGCGAATGTATGGTGACTAGCCACCACTGTCTTTAGTGTGAAGTATTGTTCCAGTTAGCACTAGTGTATCTGAACGTATACTTTTCAAAGTCCCCATCAACATGGGTTGTACAAAAATACGGAAACACCGCGAGAAATGCGTGCTTGAACATGAAAGCAGATGCTAGCGAAGCCTGCAGGTGTTGCTGTTGTATTTGACCGCAAACGTGTGTTTTTCTGTAGTTGTGAGTGCATTATGTCGGAGCTAAGTGAACTGGATTGTGGAAAAACTGTTAGTCCTCATACGGGAGGTGCCTCCTTAAGGTGGTCGAAGTGTTTGGACTTTCAAAAGGCACCGTATCGAAGAAATATACCACATACATGGAAAGCTGAGAAACACCATCCGCTAATCACAACGCGGACGAAATTGGGTGATGTACGACCATGGAAGAGGATACTGACGAAAAATTAGAACACGATAGCAGCAAAAGTCACCGCAGAATTGAATCCTGCACCCTGTCAGCACCAAAACAACACGAAGGGAGGTCCATGATCAGGGAACTGCAGGGTGAGCTGAAATTCCTTGAACACTCATCAGTGATTCAAACGTCCGTAACGGGACAACGTGGTAGCGAAGCTATGAAACTGCAAAATAAATAAATAAATAAATAAAAGGTTCAAATGGCTCTAAGCAATATGGGGCTTAACATCTGAGGTCATCAGTCCCCTGGACTTAGAATTACTTAAACCTGGAAGTGAAACGTGGACGATAAATAGTTCAGACAAGAAGAGAATAGAAGCTTTCGAAATGTCGTGCTACAGAAGAATGCTGAAGATTAGGTGGGTAGATCACATAACTAATGAGGAGGTATTGAATAGAATTGGAGAGAAGAGAAATTTGTGGCACAACTTGACCAGAAGAAGGGATCGGTTGGTAGGGCATATTCTGAGGCATCAAGGGATCACCAGTTTAGTGTTGGAGGGCAGCGTGGAGGGTAAAAACCGTAGAGGCAGACCAAGAGATGAATACACTAAACAGATTCAGAAGGATGTAGGTTGCAGTAGGTACTGGGAGATGAAGAAGCTTGCACAGTATAGAGTAGCATGGAGAGATGCATCAAACCAGACTCTGGACTGAAGACCAGAACAACAACAACAACAACAACAACAAACCTAACTAACCTAAGGACATCACACACATCCATCCCCGAGGCAGGATTAGAACCTGCGACTGTATCAGCAGTGTGGTTCCGGACTGAAGCGCCTAGAACCGCTCGGCTACAGCGGCCGGAATGAAACTGCACTATGGAGCAATGGAAGAATGTCATTTAGTTGGATGAGTCTTGTTGCACACTGTTTCCAAATTCTGGCCGAGTTTACGTCCCAGGCGAGAAACATGGCGAGGGTTCTATGATGATTTGGGCACTCATATCGTGGCATTCCATGACCTGCCAGGTCAGCCAACAGCGCTAAAGCGCTGCTTCCTGGACTCAGGTAGGCGCGCCCCGGCCCCAGATCTAATCCGCCCGGCGGATTATCGACGAGGGCTGGTGTGCCGTCAGCCTGGATGTGCCTTTTAGGCGGTTTTCTACATCCCCGAGGTGAATACCTGGCTGGTCACCATGTCCCGCCTCAGTTACACGACTCCCAGACATCTGAACAAGTTCGCACTATTTCATGGCTTACACTAGATGCAGACAGCTGGGTTACACTAATTCCATCCCAGGGTGTACGGGGTGGGGACAGGAAGGACACCCGGCCACCCTCTAACATTAACATCGCCGAATTCATAGTAACAGGGTCGATCCTGCGTTGAAGTGGGACAAAGGCACAAGGAAACGATGATCGTGGCATTCCATGCATCCAGCTCACTCCGCTCGTCCACAAGATCCAGAAGGCTGTAGGTACAGGCGCTCAGGTAGCTGCCGTGTTCTTTTAACTTCCGTTGGCACTCGATACAGTTCCACACTGCCGCCTAATGAATGAAATACGACCATGCGGAAGATCAGGCCAACTGCGTGATTGGATTGAAGAGTTTCTAGCAAAAAAAAAAAAAAAAATGCAGGATGTCATCCTGAACGGAGCGAAATCTTCAGATGTAAAAGTAACGTCGGTTATGCCCCATGGGAGAGTTATAGGATTAGATTAGATGATTCTCGTGGGTGTGGAACACTTCAGAAGCCGGCCGGGTGGCCGATCGGTTCTAGGCGCTACATCTGGAACCGCGCGACCACTACGGTCGCAGGTTCGAATCCTGCCTCGCGTATGGATGTGTGTGATGTCCTTAGGTTAGTTAGGTTTAAGTAGTTCTAAGCTCTAGGGGACTGATGACCTCATAATTTAAGTCCCATAGTGCTCAGAGCCATTTGAACCATTTGTGAACACGTCAGAAAATATAACATAAAAACATAAAACATTTGAATATAAAATTTACTGCCCTGATCATTTGTCAAGAGATCGTCGAAATAGGTGAACACAATGTGATAAACTGGAAAAGCTAATATTTACAGAATTAGCATGCTGTCAGAATGAAACATTGTTATGCACTATCAATAAATTTATCATACAAAATGTACTTAATCTTGACTGTTGTGACCAAGTACTGTTAAAACTGAAATCTGACAGACATTTTTACTTAAGCTGGTTTAACAGTTTCTGTTAAGATATTCATCTATAGCGTAGATGGAGTTGCGTATCAAAAAGTCTTTCAAACTCTGTTTAAACCGTGCTTTATCTGAAACCAAGTTTTTAATGGTTGCTGGCAATTTTTGAAAATGTGTGTTCCTGACTATTGGACCCCTTTTGGACCAAGGTAAGTGATTTTAGGTGTTTATGTAGATTGCTCTTATTTCTGGTACTGATACCATGTATTGAGCTCTTGCTTGGAAATAAAGGTATATTACTTGCAACAAATTTCATTAAGGAATAAATATACTGAGAAGCAGTGGTTAGAATACCAAGTTCCTTGAACAGGTTTCTACATGATGTTCTTGAATTTACGCCACAAATTATTCTTACCACATGCTTTTGCACCCTAAAAACTTTTGCTCGGTTTGATCAGTTACCCCAGAATACGATCCCACAGGACATAATAGAATCAAAGTAAGCAAAGTATGCAAATTTTTTATATTAATATCTCCTACATCTGGCATCATTCTCACTGCAAATACAGACTTGTTTAGGTGCTTAACCAATTCTGTGGTATGACCTTCCCAACGGAATTTACTGTCGAGCTGTAATCCCAGAAATTTAACACTGTCAGCCTCTTCGATCTGCGTGTCTTCCTATGTTATACACATGCAGGAAGGATATCTCTTACAGTTTCTGAAGTGCATATAGTGGGTCTTCTCAAAGTTTAATGACAGTTAATTAGCTTTAAACCTTTTATTAATATCAGTGAGAATTTGATTAGCAGCTATTTCTAAGTCTGTACTTGACTTGCTACTTATTGTAATGTTTCTATCATCTGCAAACAAAACAAACTTAGCATCTGGCAATGTAACAGACGAGAGGTGATTAATGTACACAAGAAAAAGCAATGGACCCAAGATGGAACCTCGAGGAACACCACTTGTAATTAATAACCAATCAGATTTAGACTGGCTGCTTACTGCACAGATATTTTGCAACGACGCCCTTTGTTTCCTGTTAGATAGATAAGACTCAAACCGTTTTGCAGCATTGGCAGTGACACCATAATATTCTAATTTATTTAAAAGAATGTTGTGGTTCACATAGTCAAAAGCTTTTTACAGGTTACAGAAAGTACCAGTAGCCTCTAATTTAATATCTAATGAATTAAGTATATTCTCACTGCAAGTGTAAATAGCTTTCTCTGTATCAGAACCCTTAAGGAATCCAAATTGTGACTTGGACAATATATTATTTGCAGTCAGATGCTTAAGGAGACACTTGAATACAATATTTTTGAGACCATTACTTTTGGCAGTTTTTATAAATGACCTAGGACATAACGTTGGAAGTTCCATGAGGCTTCTCGCGAATGATGCTAGGAAACTGCAGCGATAGGTAGGAAGACCTGCGGAGGGTCAAGGCTTGGTGCAGGGAGTGGCAATTATCCCTCAACATAAACAAATGTAACGTATTGCGAACACATAGAAAGACATTTTATTCTATAATTACACAATTGCAGAACAAGCACCGGAAGCAGTTACTTCCATCAAATACCTAGGTGCATGTGTATGGAGCGATTTCACATGGAATGATGGCATAAAACTAATCGCGAGTAGAGCAGATAGCAGATGCCAGACTGAGATTCATTGACAGAATCCTCAGGAAATGTAGTCCATCGTCAAAGGAAGTAGTTTGCAAAACACTTGTTCGACCAATACTTGAATTTTGTTCATCAGTACGGGATCCGTACCAGATAGGAGTGATAGCGAGAACAGAGAAGATTTTTCAGCCTGCGCTCATCTTAAAATGATGATGATGATGATGGTGGTGGTGGTGGTGGTGATGAATGGGAATTCCGAGGGGCTCAGAGTGGCTGTTGAGTCGCAGTAGCCAATAGAAGAGTTTTTCGAATAATATGGATAGAATCGAGCCAAGAACGAACGATAACGTTGTCACAAGACATGACTTACGGAGGACAGTGAACTGAGATTATCGATAAAAGAAGGTGTAGGACACGCACAGGTGAAGGCAGAGTAGTGGGAAAAAGTACCCGGCCCAAGGTCCATCCAGAAAAAGAGCTGGGAATGAAGATGTTTGGTGGGATTCCCTTTACTGCCGTCCTCTGCAGCGACACTAGGACAGCATATCTTGAAAAGGAAGAATACATTCATTGTGTTGACACAGATATCAAGTATAGGGAGGTAAAACGTGGAGTGCAGAGCAGTCCCGTTTATACGGTTGAAAAAAAAAAAAATCTGATCTGGAGGTATAAGAAAGAACCCGTAACCCCTTCCGGAGACAAGTGCACGATTTCATCCAAATGCAAGAACACGTGGAATATCTCCAGTAACAAGTACGGGTTGGAATTTGAGCGCAATTAGATGGGGACACAATCAAAAAGCATTGAAAATATATTTGTATTAACTGCGACAATATTTCGTAGTAAAGTCAGTCGCGGATTGTAATCACACATTCCCAATTGCCTCACAGATCGATCCATATTTGCTGGAAAGTTTTTGTTTTTATGTGTCGTGTATATTCATCTGTGTCAGTCTTCGGTATTAATCATGATATGCTTCCCATTTCTCTCATTTCTTCAATTGTAATAGCAGTTGTGCGGTTTGCTTTTCCTTCTAGGCAGCAAAATGGAGATATGGTAGCAAATAAATAAATACTCTCTGTATGGCTCTGAGCACTATGGGACTTAACTTCTGAGGTGATCAGTCCCCTAGAACATAGAACTACTTAAACCTAACTAACCTAAGAACATCACACACACATCCATGCCCGAGGCAGGATTCGAACCTGCGACCGTAGTGGTCGCGCGGTTCCAGACTGTAGCGCCTAGATCTGCTCAGCCACTTCGGCCGGCATACTCTCTGTATACCGGTGTAAAGAACATGTGGATACGCTATCGCTCAAGGTGGTCAGAAACAGTCTGAAAAGCTTGTATGGTTGTTGCAGGATATGCTGTGCCGAGAAATAACTGTTAAGAAAAAATTCGATACGCTGCGCCGTTTCCGATTTAATTAGCACTGAAGTTAGCTAATTAGGCCGTTGTGCGCGAAAATTCAAGCAGCCTGACAGGTCGCGAAACGTGTACTTCCTTTGGTTTCCTCAAACCGAACAAACGCAGCTTCTGCTCATCTAGCCTACACTTATCTCTTCCGAAAAAGGTGATACCGGTAATGAGCATTTGAACAAGTGGTAACTCACGGACCCACAGATGTCTGTGCATTACCGCACTTTAGCGCGTGCAACTGCTTGAATTTGCGAGCGCTACGGCCTGCAAGAAGCTTTTCAGACTTTCTGACGACACTGTATGATATTTTGAATATATTCCACCTTCAATTGTCAGTTTCACTTTATTTGTTAGGCTACTGTACATTTTCAGCCTTATGCCTTTCTCAGGTCTCTGAACATTTGTAGACTACTTCCCAAAAATCAGCGATTGCACATTGTTGTCTATAGATGTCCAGGTACCCGAAAATGGCGTAAGGCCGAAATTGTGCTGCTGTATAACAAATGAAATAAAACTGACAGTCGCAGGTGGGATAAAGTCATTTAAATAGCATGTCGCAGCCGAGGGCAAAATTTCAACGTGATATTATACAGCAGTGTAAATACTGTATGGAAGTTAGTTTATTATGATATCGTATACAATAGAAATCAGCAGCATTCACCAATGGACTGTCCGGCATATTAATGTCGCAATTAAGGTCCTTCGATAACAAACTGAAGCTGTCATGACGAAGCTGTTTTTCGAAATGTACACTGACGAAATAAAACGCTACTGGAAAGTCAGCAGACAAACTTACTTTCACCGTCTCGGATTTGCCAAGAATAGCCACTATGGGTATCATGAAACATGTTCCGGATTTCCTGCAGACGCAGTTCTTTTGCGGTGCGGGTAACAGGCGCTTCGCAGTGTGCGAGTGAAATGGTTCGGCAACCGGAAACGTACTCCGAAGTGCGGAAGAACGACTAAATTGAACACTTATTCGTCGTCAAATTCTGTTGGTATACGGACCAAATGAAATGTCGCGTCCAACCGTAGTGAAATGTTCGCAACAATTTGATAGAGGTGGGTGATACTGATCTGGAAGGAAGATCGTCGAGATTAACCACAGGCGACAATGTCCACATTCGAGAAATCGATTCACAGCAGTCGCGGAGTGTCTACCCAGGACATCGATCAGCAGGTGTCCACTTCAATAGGCAGCGCTCATTGCGTCGTTCTACATCGACTGTAGTATTGCAAATTGTGTTCGCACTAGGTTCCGCAATTGCTGTCACGTGCACGCAAAGGTGCAAGGTTATGGCTTCTCTGGACTTCTTTGAGGGTTACTACATGGAAGCCAATGCTTTCCCAGGCCGCACCATTATGGGCGATAAGACATAGGTCCATCATTCCACGCTTGCACAAAGCGACTATGGAACGGAGACACCTTCTCGCCTCCGCAGAAGACATGCGAAGTTGCGCCATGAGCAGAGAAGGTCACGACCACTACGTTTTTAAACAGCGAAGGAGTTCCGTACACAGGGGACAACCATTAATGCCGATTCGTACTGTGAAACTCTGGCATCACTGCGCAACGTCATAGAGAACAAGGGGCGTGGAAAATTAAGCAAAAGTATTGTTCTCCTGCACTACATTGCAACAACCACACGGCGCACACCACATAAGCATTCCTTCAACGTTTTCGATGGTAGGTTAGGGAATCATCTTCCATACAGTCCACATCTTGCACATGCGACTTCCATCTTTTCGTCAAGCTGCAAGAGCCCCAGGAGGAAAGAGATTTTCCAACGATGAGGCTGTTTTTAAAAATTTGCGTCTAATCTGGACGGAGTAACTTTTGTGCAGTACGGAGAAGCACAAATATTAAACTGAGCGTGAAGTGTCTACCTCCGTTATTTAATTGAAGAGGAACAGCCATTGTGCTGACAAAACCAGTAACCGGAACGGCTGATTTGCAGTGGCTGTTTGTGTAAAACAACTGACGATCTGAAAACCAATATTTGACCGTTCTAGCAAAAGCGCTTCAGGTGAACACGGCAGCAAAAAAATTATTTCCGAAATTCGGTTTTCGTCTTCCGGAAGTTGTGTCTCGTGTAGACAGAAATGCTGAAGAAACTGAAATGCCAGACGCTTGAAGGAAGACGCAAACTGCCCCGAAGAAATTTGCTTGCAAAGTTTCAACAACCAGCTTTAAACAACGAATCTAGAAATACGCTACAACCCCCTAAGTATCGATGCCGTAGGATCGTGATTACAAGATTAGACTACTTACATCATTGCACAGAGGCCTTTAAACAACCGACCTTCCCGTGTTCTGTACGTGAATGGAGTGCAAAGAAGCCTTAAAAATGGTTCAAATGGCTCTGAGCACTATGGGACTTAACATATGAGGTCATAAGTCCCCTAGAACTTAGAAATACTTAAACCCAGCTAACCTAAGGACATCATACACATCCATGCCCGAGACAGGATTCGAACCTGCGACCGTAGCGGTCGCGCGGTTTCATACTGTATCGCAAAGAAGCCTTAATAACTGGTACAATTAGAAGTACCCACTGTCATGAATTTTGATTTGCAGAGTATGGATGTAGATTTAGACGTTAAATGAATTGTTTCACAAGGAAAGAAAAATCTGAAAAAAATGTGGTCGAATGTTTTGTGAAATGATACAGCTTAGAGACACATTTGATGCGCCTTTGAATGGTGCTCGAAATCGTGTATCGCAAATGAGGCACATCAAATATTTCTCAGGTTTATTTCATTTCCTACTTTTAGGCAAATCATTTCACAAAATATTTGACAGGAATTTTCCCATTCTTTGATCATAATACCGATCGGCTTTGTATTATTATTAAGATTATATAAATAAAGTAGAGAAGTTTCAGTTTACGCTGCAATTTGACATTTATTTTATGTCTTTAACGTGAAAGAAAGAATTGCACAATTTCTACACCAATGTAACTTCTTACGCACAAAATAGCTGGGGTTTGAAGAGGTGAATTTTTTGACATTTCATTTTTATAGCTAGCAGCAGCTGTTGGCGGCGTATTTCAGTTTCCTTCAAATCACTAATTATGTTTCTCTTAATTATCCTGATTACTTTCAAACAATTATTTAATTATTTATTTTTTTGCAAAACTAGATCTTGCGCTGGTCGATTTGATATCATATCCAAGTTGTCCATTTCCCACTGGCTGTGAACTTTCCGGACAAAAATTTTCCCTCAAATCATTTAAGTCTTTCTTAATTATGCTGATTACTACGAAGCAATTGAAGCAATTAAACCTTTATATTGCAGAACTAGACTTCACGTTGGTCATTTTGATACCCCATTTGCCCATGAGCCACTCTTCGTATGGCTATGAAAACTGGGTCAAATTTCTAGGGAGTCGTTTTCGCTGCGCTCAAAGATTTGACGAATAAGGGAGCTAGTAAAACACTAGAGAAAAAAATGGTTCAAATGGCTCTGAGCACTATGGGACTTAACTTCTGAGGTCATCAGTCCCCTAGAACTTAGAACTAATTAAACCTAACTAACCTAAGGACATCACACACATCCAAGACCGAGGCAGGATTCGAACCTGCAACCGTAGCGGTCTCGCGGTTCCAGACTGTAACGCCTGGAACCGGTCGGCCACTCCGGCCGGCAAACACTAGGAAACTATGTTATAAATCAACATATCATCTGGCGATGACTAAGTCGCAAACGGTAATGATTCGACTCGTTTAACGTGAGGATTTAACATACAGTAAAAACCAAATTTGATTCCATGTGGAACAGATGTACGCAGCTACCGTACGTCAGTTAAGGAAGGACAGGAACACAGCAATCAGTATAATCACATTTTTCTTATTACTCTTGCGTATACAGCTCTCAGCTATAAACAGCCACCTTCAGTGCATCTGAGTCAGTTATTTTCCAACAAATTCGCAGCAGTAGATGCCACCATATGTCTTTGCTGGGATATAGGAATAAGAAAACATGATAAGTCACTCAAATGCACTGAATATGGCTGTTTATAGTTGAAAGCTGGTTATGCAAGGATAATAGAAAAACCAGTGGGACTGAAACTCACCTACCCTTTCTTTATACAAAAAAAAGTAAGTTTTAGATGTTATTTGTTTTGTGTGGCTCTGTGATAAAGTGCCAGACTACAAGTCCAAAGGTCTCGTGTTCGATCCCCGATCAATCCTAGTATTTTGATCTCTCACTTTAACACTTCTTTCACTTCAAAAATCTTCATATGGGACTTAACTGCTAAGGTCATCAGTCCGTAAGCTTACACACTACTTAAACTAAATTATCCTAAGGACAAACACACACACCCATGCCCGAGGGAGGACTCGAACCACCGCCGGCTTTCACTTCTGGCAATGATTGTTGATGTGAAAAATGACGAGCTGCACCGTGGTTCGGAATCCACGCAGAACTGTAGACCCTCTACCCCCATTAATGGCTGGTTTAAGGTCGGACGAAGGTAACACCATGACTAATAAAGCATTATGGTTCCCAAACTATCTTCTGATTAATGGTTCAAATGGCTCTGAGCACTGGGACTTAACATCTGTGGTCATCAGTCCCCTAGAACTTAGAACTACTTAAACCTAACTAACATAAGTACATCACACACATCCATGCCCGAGGCAGGATTCGAACCTGCGACCGTAGCGGTCACGCGATTCCAGACTGAAGCGCCTAGAACCGCACGGGCACACCGGCCGGCTCTGATTAATGATTTTGCTTATAAGCTGTAGTATTACTCATTATAACATGTGATACCGGTCCTTTCCATTAGGTCAGGTACCGCCTAATAACGAACTCCGCTCGAAACCAGTCTCAGAAAGATAAATCAAAGCATTGCATATTCTATGGAAAAAAGAGAGTTAGTTCACTGGAAAGAAACGCGGTGTAAACAGCGTGTAGCACTTGCTAGTAGCTTACCACGAATACGCTGTTGGAGCAGAACAGCACTGCCTTCCCGATGCGGAGGTCGCTCGGCATCTCGGCGCGCGGACGCAGACTGCAAGCGCAGGCTGCGCTGCGCCGGGTTAGTCGGCTGGGCGTGACTTCTGTACAGGACACACACTCCAGTGCACAGTAGCCGCTTCCGACGTGGCGTGGCGTGGCGTAGCCTAGCGTGCCAGCACCACACCACACCAGACCACAGCGCAGCGCAGCGCCTCTTTCCCCGTGGCTATTGTCACGGATGACAGGCAACGGGCCGCACACCTCCTACTGTGGAGGCACGAATTTGTCAAAATAACATACTAAGAATGAGATTTTCACTCTGCAGCGGAGTGTGCGCTGATATGAAACTTCCTGGCAGATTAAAACTGTGTGCCCGACCGAGATTCGAACTCGGGGTCTTTGCCTTTCGCGGGCAAGTGCTCTACCATCTGAGCTACCGGAGCACGACTCACGCCCGTTCCTCAAAGCTTCACTTCTGCCAGTATCTCGTCTCCCACCTTCCAAACTTTACAGAAGCTCTACTGTAAACCATGCAGAACCAGCTCTCCTGAAAGAAAGGATATTGCGGCGACATGGCTTAGCCACAGCCTGGGGGATGTTTCCAGAATGACATTTTCATTCTGCAGAAGGAGTGCTACTTCTGCAACGTTCGCAGGAGAGCTTCTGTAAAGTTTGGAAGGTAGGAGACGAGGTACTGGCAGAAGTGAAGCTGTGAGGACCGGGCGTGAGTCGTGCTTCGGTAGCTCAGATGGTAGAGCACTTGCCCGCGAAAGGCAAAGGTCCCGAGTTCGAGTCTCGGTCGGGTACACAGTTTTAATCTGCCAGGAAGTAACATACTAAGAGTTATGACGAGAAGTGGGGATTGGTAGGGGAGTTTTATGGCACTCCCTTCGGCTTGAGAAGTCCCTAATGTAACGTCCAATGCCGAGACCCAGCAGCGCCAGTATGTGCGAAATTACGTCACCTTCGGACCAAATAGACCATGATCTGCTTTATGCTGCCCTAGCATCGTTATTCCCAATCCAAACTGTCATCTATGTGCCCTTTTGCACAACAGAGACACACAACACTCTGCATATAGTAGGTTCACAACATCAGCAGGAAGAACGCCAAGATCGCCGCTAGATAACCGCCCGGAAAAGAATATACGAAGCTCATGTTGACTAGACATTTACTGTTATAAACATGTCCCTTTTACAGTTAACCTTTGGGAATTACGGGAGAAGTGCTAATCACTAAAAAGCATAAATCACCTACAATGATAATCACTGGACACAGAGAACCCCCAGCCGTCCCGTCCCTCATCTGCGTGCCCTTTTGCACAACAGAGACACACAACACTCTGCATATAGTAGGTTCACAACATCAGCAGGAAGAACGCCAAGATCGCCGCTAGATAACCGCCCGGAAAAGAATATACGAAGCTCATGTTGACTAGACATTTACTGTTATAAACATGTCCCTTTTACAGTTAACCTTTGGGAATTACGGGAGAAGTGCTAATCACTAAAAAGCATAAATCACCTACAATGATAATCACTGGACACAGAGAACCCCCAGCCGTCCCGTCCCTCCTCCTCCCCCCCCCCCCCTCCCCCGATTTTGAGTTGGAGAGTAATTGCCTCGCAGATCGGACATAGAAAGTATTAATATGATGTTGGTAAACTGCTGGAGTATCCAGGAAAAGACTCCAAAATTAGTATTGTAAGTAGGCTGTTTAGGTTTTTAAGTTGGTACGCCACGTAGCGCTCTGTATGAAAATCACTGACTGTGCTATGTGCAGTCTGTGGCTGGTTGGAATTGTTGGAATATTCTCTTTTGTAGTATTGGGCAGTTGGATGTGAACAGCGCATAGTGTTGTGCAGTTGGAGGTGAGCCGCCAGCAGTGGTGGATGTGGGAAGAGAGATGGCAGAGTTTTGAGAGCGGGCGATTTGGACGTGTGCCCGCCAGAAAAAGGAAATTTGTAAGACTGGATGTCATGAACTGATGTGTGTATATCCATCAAAATCTTTCATTTGCTATGCCTATGAGTAGTTAGTGCCTTCAGTAGTTAGAATCTTTTATTTAGATGGCAGTATTGGCGCTCGCTGTATTGCAGTAGTTTGAGTAACGAAGATTTTTGTGAGGTAAGTGATTCATGAAAGGTATAGGTTATTGTTAGTCAGGGACATTCTTTTGTAGGGATTATTGAAAGTCAGATTGCGTTGCGCTAAAAAAAAATATTGTGTGTCAGTTTAGTGTTGATCAGAATAAGTAAAGACAGAAATGTCTGAGTACATTGAGTTTTGCTCAGCTGTTTGAAAATCAAATAACGTAGAAGTTTTCCAGCACTGTCATCTAGGTTATTGTTAGTCAGGGACATTCTTTTGTAGGGATTATTGAAAGTCAGATTGCGTTGCGCTAAAAAAAAATATTGTGTGTCAGTTTAGTGTTGATCAGAATAAGTAAAGACAGAAATGTCAGAGTACATTGAGTTTTGCTCAGCTGTTTGAAAATCAAATAACGTAGAGGTTTTCCAGCACTGTCATCTATAAAAATTTTCTAAGGGGACGTTTCAGTATCTATTATTCAAGATTGTAAGGCCATATAGTATTAGGAACAGCAACGTGGTTGAAACCGGAAGTCAACAGTAACTAAATCCTAAGTTCAGATCGGAAAATTTATCGTAAGGATAGGTTAGTCGCCCATAGGTGACGTATTTATTGCGATAAAGAATTCGATAATATCTAGCGATGTTATCGTGGACTCCGAATGTGAATTAATCTGGGTGAAGTTAAGCATCAAAATTTGGTCAAAATGGCTAACCGAATGCTTTTACACACCGTGTGGGTCAGGAGCTATAGTGATAGAGCGCTTCAGAGAGAACTTGCAGAATAGCGTTAGCAATTTTTCTGATCGTGTCGTTGTAACAGGGGGTGATTTCAACTTGCCAGGTATAGATTGGGAGAGTCATGCCATTAAAACAGGTGCCAGAGCCAGGCATTCATGTGGCATTATTCTGAATGTATTGTCCGAAAATTATTTCGAGCGGATAATTAAAGAAAGGTAACATCTTAGATCTCCTAGCAACAAACAGACATGCTGTGATACCGACTATGACCACGTGTTGTACAAGGATTGTTAAGAACGGTAGGAAAATAATTTTCATTAGGGAGAGTGACAGGTTACAAATCGCAAGGTAGCTGACTAGTCAGCATCAAATATTCAGTGCTGAGGACGAAGATGTGGAACACAAATGGGAAAAATTCGAAAGCATAGTTCAATACACCTTAGACAAGTACGTTCCGAGCAAGATCTTAATGGATGTGAAACGTACACCGTGGTTTAATAGCCGTGTTAGAAAACTGCTACGCAAACAAAGAGCTTCATCACAGATTCAAGAGAGATCAAAATCTAGCTGACGAACAAAAACTAAAGGAAGCGGAAACGAGCGTGAGGGAGAGAAAGAGTGAAGCGTTCAACGACTTAACTAAATTTTATCAATCTTTCCGACTGAAAAACCTCAGACGTTTTGGTCTTACGCAAAATCAGTAGCGGTTCAAAATCGTCTATTCTTTCACGCAGTGAGCATACTGGCATCGCAATGGAAGATAGAGAGACGCCTGAAATACTGAATTCGGCCTTCCGAAATTGTTTCTCCGCGCAAGATCGTGAGACGGTTCCTCCTTTCCATCATCTTACGAACGCCGAAATGGCAGATATCGAGATAACCGATCGCGGAATCGCAAAGCAACTACAATCGCTTATTACTGTAAAGGCGTCAGAACCAGATAAGATACCTGTAACACTCTACAAAGATAATGCAAAAGAATTTGCTCCACTTCTAGCAGTAAATGTTGTACGCTCAAGAACTACGGAGAACGAAAATCTCCTCTATAAAAATCAACATGAATGTCGCAAAAACAGACGTCTTGAGAAACTCAGCTCGCTCTGTTCTTCCTTCAGATCCATAACGCTACGACAACGGCGCTCAAGTTGATGCTGTGTTCCTTGACTTCAGGACGGTAATTTCCGAAGTCCCGAAGGAAATTTGATAGGACTGTTATTGTTTACAATGTCTATAAATGATCTAATAGAAAGTGCCGGAAATTCTTTAAGACTGTTTGCAGATAATGCTGTTGTCTACAGGGTGGTCCATTGATAGTGACCGGGCCAAATATGACCGGGCCAAATATCTCACGAAATAAGCATCAAAGGAAAAAACTACAAAGAACGAAACTCGTCTAACTTGAAGGAAGAAACCAGATGGCGCTATGGTTGGCCCGCTAGATGGCGCTCCCATAGGTCAAACGGATATCAACTGCGTTTTTTAAAATAGGAACCCCCATTTTTATTACATATTCGTGTAGTACGTAAAGAAATATGAATGTTTTAGTTGGACCACTTTTTTCGCTTTATGACAGATGGCGCTGTAATAGTCACAAACGTATAAGCACGTGGTATCACGTAACATTCCGCCAGTGTGGACGGTATTTGCTTCGTGACGCATTACCCGTGTTAAAATGGACCGTTTTCCAATTGCGGAAAAGGTCGATATCGTGTTGATATGTGGCTATTGTGATCAATATGCCCAACGGGCGTGTGCTATGTATGCTGCTCGGTACCCTGGACGACATCATCCAACTGTCCGGACCATTCGCCGGATAGTTACGTTATTTAAGGAAACAGGAGGTGTTCAGCCACATGTGAAACGTCAACCACGACCTGCAACAAATGATGATGCCCAAGTAGGTGTTTTAGCTGCTGTCGCGGCTAATCCGCTCATCAGTAGCAGACAAATTGCGCGACAATCGGTAATCTCAAAAACGTCGGTGTTGAGAATGCTACATCAACATCGATTGCACCCGTACCATTTTCTATGCACCAGGAATTGCATGGCGACGACTTTGAACGTCGTGTACAGTTCTGCCAATGGGCACAAGAGAAATTACGGGACGATGACAGATTTTTTGCACGCTTCTATTTAGCGGCGAAGCGCCATTCACCAACAGCGGTAACGTACACCGGCATAATATGCACTATTGGGCAACGGAAAATCTACGATGGCTGCGACAAGTGGAACATCAGCAACCTTGGCGGGTTAATGTATGGTGCGGCATTATGGGAGGAAGGATAATTGGCCCCCCATTTTATCGATGGCAATCTAAATGGTGCAATGTATGCTGATTTCCTACATAATGTTCTACCGATGTTACTACAAGATGTTTCACTGCATGAAAGAATGGAGATGTACTTCCAACATGATGGATGTCCGGCACATAGCTCGCGTGCGGTTGAAGCGGTATGGAATAGCATACTTCATGAGAGGTGGATTGGTCGTCGAAGCACCATACCATGGCCCGCACGTTAACCGGATATGATGTCCCCGGATTTCTTTCTGTGGGGAAAGTTGAAGGGTATTTGCTATCGTGATCCGCCGACAACGCCTGACAACATGCGTCAGCGCATTGTCAATGCATGTGCGAACATTACGGAAGGCGAACTACTCGCTGTTGAGAGGAATGTCGTTACACGTATTGCCAAATGCATTGAGGTTGCGGACGTCATTTTGAGCATTTATTGCATTAATGTGGTATTTACAGGTAATCACGCTGTAACAGCACGCGTTCTCAGAAATGATAACTTCACAAAGGTACATGTATCACATTGGAACAACTGAAATAAAATGTTCAAACGTACCTACGTTCTGTATTTTAATTTAAAAAACTTACCTGTTACCAACTGTTCGTCTAAAATTGTGAGCCATATGTTTGTGACTATTACAGCGCCATCTATCACAAAGCGAAAAAAGTGGTCCAACTAAAACATGCATTTTTCTTTACGTACTACAGGAATATGCAATAAAAATGGAGGTTCCTATAAAAAAACCCAGTTGATATCCGATTGACCTATGACAGCTACATCTAGCGGACCAACAACCATAGCGCCATCTGGTTTCCCTTCAAGCTAGACAAGTTTCGTTCTTTGTAGTTTTTTCGTTTGACGCTTATTTCGTGAGATATTTAGCCCTGTCACAATCAATGGACCACCCTGTATAAGAAAGCAGCAACGCCATTAAGACAATATCGATTTGCAGAACGATCTGCAGAGGATTGATGAATGGTGCAAGCTCTCGCAGTTTGAACATAAATAATTGTAACATATTGCTCTTCAACAGGAAAAGAAATGCACTACTGTACGATTACATTATTGATAACAAATTGCTGCAAACTGTAGCTACCCTAAAATATATGGGAATAACCATCCAGAGCGACCTTAAGTGGAATGACCACATACTCGTAAAGCAAACTCTACAAAAAGCAGACGCCAGGCTGAGATTCGTAGGAAGAATCTTAAGGTAATGTAACTCATCCATGAAAGAAGTGGCACATAAGGCGCTTGTTCGACCAATTCTCAAGTACTGTTCATGTATCTGGGATCCTTACCAGATAGGACGCATAGAAAAGATGGAGAAGATCCAACGAAGAGCGGCGCGATTCGTCTCGGGAGACGGTGCGAGAGCGTTACAGAGATTCTCAACAAACTCCAGTGGCACACGCTACAAGAGAGGCGCTGTGCATCACGGGGAGGTTTACCATTGAGATTTCGAGAGAGCACTTTCCGGTACGAGTGGGACAACACATTTCCTCCTACTTACTGTATATCTAGAGAAGTGACCACGACGAGAAAATTCGAGAAATTATAGCCAGTACAGAGGCTTAACAACAATCATTTTTCTCAAGCTCCGTGCGCGACTAGAACAGGGAAGGGGGGATCAGTTAGTAACACCAGAAGTATCGTCCGCCACACACCGTTAGTTGGCTTGCAGAGGATGTTGTAGATATAGGTACACCACTGAATGGCTTTCAAGAAGCCCACCGTCTATTCTAGGCTAATCATTTCCTTTAAAAATTAACTGTATCACGAATGGATGGTTGAGGGGAAGACGCCAACTCCGAACGGGCAAAGGGTCGGATGTGCCACACCTCGCCAGCGAAGTACATCACTCAAAGCTGGCGTCATCTCTCTGCACATCTGCTCGTCTCGAGGTCCCAGTAACTAGAAGTTTTCGAACACTCATCTGCCACCAGGCTCATCCAGCCAGTGATTGCGTTAGCCAACGAAGGACTGTCACATCCCCGACCATTCTCAAGCCTTTACTATTAATGTTTATATCAGCTGGCAGTTGTACAATGAAAAAAATCTCCTCAGATGACAAGTTGGAACAAAGTATCTCGTCACCTGTTTGCAATGAAGTAAGGTTCCCTTTTATAGCAAAGAGAACATGCATAATTCAAGTGCCGGCCTGTATCAGCGTAGTTTTAAAGGCAAGGGAGAGCATGCTACTCGGCAGCCGTTGTGTCTGACTCACGGGGTTTCAGCACCTGCCAGCGAAGGCATTTACGCCCCCATTGTCCCTTTCAGTGCGCTCTCAAACAGCAACACAAGAAGCAGTAGCGAGTTTCTCCTCCCAAAATATGAACTGGATGTTTGTCTTCACCAAAAGCGCTCGTAACATTGCAAAGAATGCGTCAAGCGAAAAACATTTTTTTTTTCTACTCATGATTCTTTGAACAAAGGTGGAAACAAGTTTCAATTTAGCCTCCATAATGTTCAACATATTTTCTCCAGCATACAGGGAGTGAAGGGATTTCCCGGGGGGGAAAAAAAATCTTGTGGTCGTGTGAACAACTACTCGTGCACTGCCTGCTACACTTAACCATCGAAAGGAAATTTCTTTCTTCCTATCGCCTCCGAATGGGGCAACCATGTGTTGATCACTTGACGAGGTCTGGTGTATGTATGGCGAATGTCGAAGACGGTTCATGTTAGTTCCAACTGGCGCAAGGGCAGTATGAGGTCAAGCACTGGCATGCTACAAAATGACACCTGGAGACTGCAGTACTATAACCCAGTATATACCTCGCGTATTTTTCATCTACTTGATTTCATGAGTTTAGCCATTTTTTGTAACTATAGGTATTTATAAATTCTGTCAGACATTAATGTATGTGAAAAAGTAATAAATGCTGAAAAATTAAGTAAGAAATAATTATGTCAAATCGTTGTAGTAAACACGCTGGCAATTTCAGGGAAATTTATGTAATACGAAACACAAAGAGTATGTGTCTTGTAACAATAACATCGTTGGCGCGAGATCGTGCAGTCGTAGAAGAGCTGAGTTGCGTAGCATCTGTGGTGTGTGTGGTACAGAGGTCTGGGTTGGCGTGCAAATGCCGAATGAAGTTTGTGTTGGCCCAAATTTATTCAAGTTGCTTGCAAATCAAGAAGAGCCTACTGCCAATAATTAAGTTCATAATAAGCATTACATCACACCACAGACAACTCACCGTAAAGTAAGAGCCATCCAGTATTTTTATAGCTGTTCAATAGGCATACCACCGTAGTATAACTTTTTTGGAACATTAGAGTGTGTTTAGTGAAAGCATAAACTTTGCAAGTGAAACTTTATTGATCCAAGTAGTTAACCATCAGCAGGGTCCTATCCTCTTCACTATAACTTTCAAGAAAGTAGAGAGTGAACGAAATAGTTTAAAAAAAGATCCAGTTAAATTTACAGTTGATTTTCAATCAAGCAATTATTGCAATAAAAGGCAGTACTACCAATAGTTGTTAACACAGTGTTGCATAACTACTGTACTGCGGACAATCAGCTCAACTTACGACGAGCGTTCAGTAGTTAGTGCAATACGTTCTTTCTCGCCCAGTTTCGGTTGTAAAAATGCAGAATTTGTTGTGGGACATTGTGAAATATTCCCGCTTCAGCCCATGTAGTTTCATGAAGTTCCGATAGGTGGCGACGCTACACGTAGCCTTGAAAATGGCGTCTGTAACGAAAGTGCTCTCCAAGCAGGGAGCTGTTATTGAGTTTCTTTTGGCGGAAAATGCAGATATTCACCGGCGCGTGCAGCATGTCTACGGAGACCTGCCAGTGAGGCGTCTGTCATCATCGCAACAACGTCGCGAAAACCATTCTATCTCCCGCGTGCAGGTCGGCCGCACACAGCTGTAACTACTGCGGTGCTGGAACGTGCGGATATTCTCATTCGAAGTATCTGCGGATCACAATCAAACACCTCGCTGCACAAGTGGACGTCTCTATTAATGGCGCTGACACACTGTCTACGAGTTGGGGTACTCAAAGGTGTGTACCTGCTGTGGTTCTCGCTGCCTAACAGAAGACCATAAAGAGTGGTAATTTCCAAGAATGATTGCCTATCGAAGACACGGTCCAAACGATATATATCGAACGTGCCATCCTAAATCGATCACGCGACACTGGTGGCGGGTGTTATGAGTACGTTTACGGTGGTCACTACAGCAACGGCAAAAGAAGAGCGTTACAAAAATACTTGTAATTACAAAGGAGACGACTTACCTTACTCGTTGTCGGTGTTGTCGTCATATGAAAGCCCATGTGATGTGTACGCTACGGGAACAATCCCCTTTTTGCCATTAATTCGCGGAAGTGTGTAACTTAGAGCAACTAAGGGAACGAATGAAAACAGATAAAAATGACGATCACAAATAATTGATCATAACGCTCGCCACCAGAGTCGCTTGATCGATTTAGGATCGCACGTTCGATATGTATCGTTTGGACCCCGCGACTTCGAGGGGCAATCATTGGTGGAAATTACCTAAAGAGCAACGAAGGGTCATCTGTACAGAATTGTTTGCGTGTTACGAGTCTGATCGCGACAATTTTTTGTCGAGCATCGTCACATTTGGTAAAACATGAGTTCATCACTTCGGAAACAAAACAGCAATTCATGGAGTAGCGCCACACCAGTTCTCCTCCGACGAAAAAGTTCAAAGCCGCAACCTCGGCCGGTAAATTCATGGCAGTCTTCTGCTCTTTTGAAGTGGTTATTGTATTTGATGGCCTCCCTCGTGACATTCAATCATCTGTCAAATGTGTTGTGCTATCCTCAGGAAGTTGAAGGAACGACTTCAGCTTGTTCGCCACAACAAAAATGCAAAAGAACTTCCCTTTCCCTTGACAACGCAAGGGCTCACGGGAGTCTGCGCACACGCGAGGAGCTCACAAAATTTTATTCAACTGTTCTTCATCATCCACCCTACAGCCCGGATATCGCACCACCCGCCTTCCATCTTTTTGGCCCAATGAAGGATGCACTCCAAGGGAAGCAGTATGTGGATGATGCGGAGGTTATTGATGAGGCAAGACGTTGGCTCCGACGTTGACCAGTAGAGTGGTACCATACGGGCATGCAGGCCCTCCACATGTTAAGGTGGCGTAATGCCGTCGCTTCTAACGGAGATTATGTTCAAAAACAGGATTTTATAGCCAAAAGAGTGGGGAATAATGTGGTATATTAGAATCCTGAATAAAGCCAAGCTGCTTTCAGAAAAAAAAAATTGTGTTGCGTTACTTGTTTAACGCTCCTCGTAAAAGTGATTTAAACGCAAGACATGTTTCTGTTGAAAATAATTTTATTTTACGTTTTGTAAATGGTATTGTTTGCATATGTCTACGTAACTTTAGTATTGACAAATAGTTCTTGCCATGAATGAATGTTTTTACGCATCATTTGGAAAGTAATCACTAAAGAACAGTAATTAAATTCGGTCACATAATGAGATTTTCACTCTGCAGAGGAGTGTGCGTTGATATGAAACTTCCTGGCAGATTAAAACTGTGTGCCGGACCGAGACTCGGGACCTTTGCCTTTTGCGGGCAAGTGCTCTACCAACTGAGCTACCCAAGCACGACTCACGCCCCGTCCTCACAGCTTCACTTCTGCCAGTACCTCGCTTCCTACCTTCCAAACTTTACAGATGCTCTCCTGCGAACCTTGCAGATCTAGCACTCCTGAAAGAAAGGATATTGCGGAGATATGGCTTAGCCACAGCTTGGGGGATGTTTCCAGAATGAGATCTCATTCTGGAAACACCCCCAGGCTGTGCCTAAGCCATGTCTCCGCAGTATCCTTTCTTTCAGGAGTGCTAGTTCTAGGTAGCTTAATTGGTAGAGCACTTGCCCGCAAAAGGCAAAGGTCTCGAGTTCGAGTCTCAGTCCGGCATACTGTTTTAATCTGCCAGGAAGTTTCATATCAGCGCACACTCCGCTGCAAAGTGAAAATCTCATGCTGGAAACATCCCCCAGGCTGTGGATAAGCCATGTCTCCACAGTATCCTTTCTTTCAGGAGTGCTAGTTCTGCAAGGTTCGCAGGAGAGCTTCTATAAAGTCTGGAAGGTAGGAGACGAGGTACTGACAGAAGTAAAGCTGTGAGGGCAGAGCGTGAGTCGTGCTTAGGTAGCTCAGTTGGTAGAGCACTTGCCCGCGAAAAGCGAAGGTCTCGAGTTCGAGTCTCGGTCCGGCATCCAGTTTTAATCTGCCTGGAAGTTTCAAATTCGGTCACGATTATGCAAACATCCAGGAGACAGCATTACCGTGAGTTATGTACTACAGCACAGTTTCTATAAAGTGTTGCTAATCGTTGCATATTATTGGTTTTCATATTTATAATCAGTATCATTGCATCCCAGATTAACGTCTTCAGAGTTCATGTTGCACGTGTTTTCTGTATCTAAGCACGCACCATTGTGCCGTATTCTGATTCTTGCCCAGTATTTATGTGCTTTTGCAGTCAATATAGTCATTTATAAAATTTAACTTTTGCTTGCTTTAGAGTTGGCGAACGCTTTTATTCTGCAATCTGAATTCATTCAAACAATTTTGGTATACAAAATTACTGTTAACTATAGTGAAATTTTAATGTATCATTTACTTATTTATTTTACATTTCTGTCGTTGTTATACACAGCACACGCTTGTACGGTAGCGATGAAGTTGTAACTATCTATATTCTATTCTAAGCATTGATCTTCGGATTTGATACCTTGTACAATTATTGTCACAAAAACCTTTTTATACACTGCAGACTAGAGGTATGTCACGAGGGCTATTCGGAAGTAAGGAACGATAGGTCGCGAAATGGAAACCACAGTGAAAATCAAAACTTTTATTTGAAACAGTTAGCTACAACCTCCATAATCGCCGATCCGACGTAAACGTTTGTCGTAGCGTTGTACCAACTTTCCAATATCCTCATTATAGAAGGCAGCTGCCAGAGCTTTCCGCCAGTTCTCTACGCCGGCCTATAGCTCGTTATCTGTGCCAAAATGTTGTCTTCATAGCCAGCGGTTCATGTGAGCAGGGATGAAACTCATGGGGAGACAATTACGGCCTGTATTGTGGGTAATCAAACATTTCCAATTGAAAACGATGGAGGAGCATCTTCATTGCCCCTGCAGAATGCGGCTGAGAATCGTCTTGAAGAAGAAAACGCACGACAGTAATGTAATGTTGGCTGAAAATTTCTCACCAGGCCTTGTACTTGGCGGGAGACACTATTGTTCTAGGTTATCTTTATGTGCTCCCTGTGTGCTCAGAACTAAAAAGAATGACGTAATGCGATCGACGGGCATACTAGAGACACTGCCCAACACACCTGTGCTAAACTTCCTCGGATTTTTCACTGTGGTTTCCATTTCGCGACCGATCGTTCCTTACTTTCCGAACAACCCTCGTATAAGACGTCCATGTCGATTTGATCCGATTGCATATTGAAGATGATTTTAGAACAAATCGTGAAATGATTCACTGTGGGTGGAGCTTCAAAATGGTTCAAATGGCTCTGAGCACTATGGGACTCAACTGCTGAGGTCATTAGTCCCCTAGAACTTAGAACTAGTTAAACCTAACTAACCTAAGGACATCACAAACATCCATGCCCGAGGCAGGATTTGAACCTGCGACCGTAGCGGTCTTGCGGTTCCAGACTGCAGCGCCTTTAACCGCACGGCCACTTCGGCCGGCGGGTGGAGCTTCCGCTAGGCGTGTGGTGTTCCAAAATAACGACTGGTTCAGCACAGAAGAGAGTCAGCATAACCTTCCCTGCAGATGGTTGCGCCCGCATCTTCTTGGATTTTGGTGATGAGGAATAGTGCCGTTCCTTGCTTGCTCTCTTGGATTCGAGTTGGTGGTACTGAATCCAGGTTTCACCTCCTGTAATAGTTCTTGCAAGGAAACCATCACCTTCCGCTCCAAAACCACACCAAAATTTTTTTTACTAAAGCCAACCCGCCGTGAGATACCGCTGCATCCACCTTGCAGACTGTTTGCAAAGCCTTAGTACGTCTTGAATTATGCTATGTGCTGAGCCATGATTAATTTTCAGGCGTACAGATATTTCATCCCCCTTCATGCAGCGACTGTTCTTCGCAGTGGCTTCAGCTGCAGCAGTAGAATCTGGTGCCAAAACGCGATATACCGCACCTTGCCAGGCGGGAGAATTGCAGCCACAGAAGTCGCAACATTTCTTAACTTCCTACTCCATTCCCACACTTGCACAGTAATAAACACGCGTCACCATATGGGCTTTCATTTGCCAAATGATCTCCAAGTGGTTTCGTACATTCACTAATCACGAAATTCATGACATAACCCTGGTCTTCGTTGGTGCACGTAACAAGTAGAGCAGCAATTGCAAAGAAGTGTTGGCCGTTCTTTAAAGCACTGGTAACTGTAATGCCAACTTGCAGAACAATGGTGCGGAAAGTCAACGTTTAGTACGTTTTTAAAGTTTTCATTCGACTTCTCCTACTAACAATCTGTCTAAAGCCTTGGTCCTCACTGTCAATTGTTACGAAACTCGCTTTTATTGCCACCTTTCTTTATTGGTGTTACCACGTGTCCCATGCGGCAACAGATGGAGGCAGTGCAACAATGATGCGCGGAGCGATAACAGAGAACACGGACAGCACATTGCCTTTTCAGATGCATACTGCATCATGATGTACGTATCCGTTTGTAGGCTCTGTGGAGAACAAACTTGCCATCATTATTCGTAATCATGTCTGCCAGATGACAATTCAGTTATTGCAAGGACTTCCAGACAACGCGAAAATTTTTAGGAGAACTTCACTTCCTTCGGTGTCTAAAGTTCTTCGGGTCGTTAAAGAGCCACTAATTCCTCTCCTTGAATCGTGCGAACGTCGAAATGGCAGATATTGAGATAATCGATCGCGGAACTGAAAAGCAGCTACAATCGCTTAGTAGTGGAAAGCCATCTGGACCAGATGAGATACCTATAAGATTCTATAAAGATTATGAGAAAGAACTTGCTCCCCATCTATCAATAATTTGTGGTAGATCGCTTGAGCAAGGAAAGGTACCTAAGGATTGGAAAAAAAGCACAGATTATTCCCGTTTCTAAGAAGGGCCGTAAGACAGATGCACACAATTATAGACCTATACCGTCGACGTCAATCTGATTTAGAATTATAGAACACGTTTTATGCTCAAGAATTATGATGTTTTTGAAAAATGAACACCTCCACTATAAAAATAAACACGAATTCCGCAAACAGATATCCCGCGAAACTCAGCTCGCTCTGTTCCTCCACGAGATCCACAGCGCAGTGGACAATGGCGCTCAGGTTGATGCCGCGTTCCCTGACTTCAGTAAGGCATTTGACGCCATCCCGAATTGCCATTTAGTGAAAAAAATACGAGCTTAAGGAGTATCGGAGCAGACTTACGATTGGATTCAAGACTTTCTTGCAGATAGAACTCAACACGCCGATCTTAGCGAAACAAAATCGACACATGTATTGCTAATATCTGGAGTACCACAGGAAAGTGTGATAGGACCGTTGCTGTTTACAATGTACGGATATCAACAAAAGTTTTGCATCACCTCGGTTCCGAGAGTTCCGGACCTGAACAGAAAACTGGAATAAAGATTAACATAAACATCATTTCCGCCCTTTTTTATTGCTCATGAAAACCACACATTGCATGTTGTACCACCATACAGCGAGACCTTCGGAGGTGGTGATCCAGATTGCTGTACACGCCGGTACCTCTGATACCAAGTAGCACGTCCTCTTGCATTGACGTATGCCTATATTCGCCGTAGCATACTATATTTAAGTTCATCAAGGTACTGTTGGTCCAGATTGTCCCACTCCTCAATGGCAATTCGGCGTAGATCCCCCAGAGTGATTGGTGGGTCACGTCGTCTATAAACAGCTCTTTTCAATCTATCCCAGGCCCAGTCCATAGGATCTATGTCTGGAGAACATGCTAGACACTGTAGTCGAGCGATGTTGTTATCTTGAAGGAAGTCATTCACAAGATGTGCACGATTGGGGCCCGAATTGTCGTCCATGAGGACGAATGCCTCGCCAAAATGCTGCCGATAAGATTGCACTATCGGTCGGCGGATGGCACTCACGTATAGTACAGCCGTTACTGCGCCTTCCATGACCACCAGCGGCGTACGTCGGCCCCACATAATGCCACCCCAAAACAGTAGGGAACCTCCACCTTGCTGCACTCGCTGGACAGTGTGTCTAAGGCGTTCAGCCTGATTGGGTTACCTCCAAACACGTCTTCGACGATTGTCGGGTTGAAGGCAAATGCGACACTCATCGGTGAAGAGAACGTGATGCCAATCCTGAGCGGTCCATTCGGTTTGTTGTTGGGCCTAGCTGTATCTCACTGCATGGTGTCGTGGTTGCAAAGATTGACCTCGCCATGGACGTCGGGAGTGAAGTTGTGCATCATTCAGCCTATTGTGCACAGTTTGAGTCGTAACACGATGTCCTATGGCTGCACGAAAAGCATTATTCAACATGGTGGCGTTGCTGTCAGGGTTCCTCCGAGCCATAATCCGTAGGTAGCGGTCATCCACTGCAGTAGTAGCCCTTGAGCGGCCTGAGTAAAGCATGTCATCGACAGTTCCTGTCTCTATGTATCTCTTACATGTCCGAACAACATCGCTTTGATTTACTCCGAGACGCCTGGACACTTCCCTTGTTGAGAACCCTTCCTGGCACAAAGTAACAATGTGGACGCGATCGAACTGAGGTATTGACCGTCTAGGCATGGTTGAACTACAGACAACACAAGCCTTTTACGTCCTTCTTGGTGGAATGAGTGGAACTGATCAGGCCGGACCCCCTCCGTCTAACAGGCGATGCTCATGCATGGTTGTTTACATCTTTCGGCGGGTTTAGTGACAGCTCTGAACACTCAAAGGGACTGTGTCTGTGATACACCATCCACAGTCAACGTCTATCTTCAGGAGTTCTGGGAACGGGGGTGATGCAAAACGTTTTTCGATGTGTTTATGTAAATGATCTAGTAGAAAGCGTCGGATGCTCTTTAAGGCTAATCGCCGATGATGCAGTTGTCTGTACCAAAGTAGCAACGCCAGAAGGTAGTAAGAATTTGCAGGATGACCTGCAGAGAACTGACGATTGGCGCAGGCTCTGGCAGTTGACCCTGAACGTAAATAAATGTACAATATTGCGCATACATAGAAAAGAAATCCACTACTGTACAGCTACACTATTGATGACAAATAGCTGGAGACAGCGTCTGCCGTAAAATATCTAGGCGTAACTATCCAGAGCGACCTTAAGTGGAATGATCATACAAAACAGATAGCGAGAAAAGCAGACACCAGACTCAGATTCATCGGAAGAATCTTAAGGAAACATAAACTCATCAACGAAAGAAGTGGCTTATAAGGTGCTTTTTCGCCCGATTCTTGAGTATTGTTCGTCTATCTGGGATCCCTATCAGGTAGGACTGATAGAGGAGATAGAGAAGATCCAACGAAGAGCGGCGCGTTCCGTCACGTGAAAAGAGAGGCGCTGTGCATCACGGAGAGAGTTACTATTGAAATTTCGGGACAGTACTTTTCAGGAGGAGTCAGCCAACATATCGCAGAAAATTCGAGAAATTAGAGCCAATACAGAGGCTTATCGACAATCATTCTTCCCACGCACTATTCGCGAGTGGAACAGGGTTGGAGGGATCAGATAGTGGTACGGAAAGTACCCTCCGCCACACACTGTTAGGTGGCTTGTGGAGTATTATGTAGATGTAGATGAGACCCTGGCACAGTAATAAAAATTTGTTTTCAAAGGCAAAATTTAACTGTTGTCAAATGGTCCGAAACCACAGACACTGTTAGTTTCTCGTGTGAAGTGTTTAAACATAGAGATGCAAGTGATATCAACCCATTCCATGAATGGCAACGTTTGCATTGACACAAATAGTATTACCATGGTCTAATGTGAATGTGCGAAGACCTTTTAGCCAGATGAACATTGTTAAAGCTCAAGCGAGTAATAGGATGAAATCCGAAATGATGACTCGCTTTTGTAGATTCGAGCAGGAAAGAGAAGGAAGAAACAATGTTCCCAGAGTTATGAACTGCCAACAGAAGGGTTGAAGTAGATAGGAACTGTTCCGGCATATAAAGCTTCTCAATGTACTTTATTCGCTACTCTCTGCCTCTGGTGTTTAACATACTATTGAGAAAGACGTTGATGATTCTAAGATGTTCATTTTCTCGTAGGCAAGTTCATCATGACATATTTAATAATATTTTTTATCTTTAAATACAGGGGATAAAATCAACTGCCTCATTTTTTCGTCACTCGACATACTCAATGCTTAAAAATATAAAAGTCTGTGGGAAACCACGTTGTTTAACCCCCTGACAATCGATCCTGCTTCATAACGGGCTACCTTTGGTGTTGACTGCCCAGCGACAGTGCGCTGCATGGTTTCAAATCGAACAGACAAGCATTCGCGTTCTGTACCATCTGAGCATAATAACGTATTACTTTTGTGTTCCATATCGTGTTGTATATGTTCCGCCCCAAACCATCACATTGGTGACCCATGACGACTGCGAATTGCGGCATACAAACATCGAACTAGATACTATGCAATGACGATGCAACCATTGTGCATTGCAATCTGCGAATTATGCCAATGAGTGCAGTGCTGCAGCAAACAGTGCTCTGCAACTGACTCTGCAACAAAGCGTATACCTTAAAAGTGACACTGGCACTTGCCAGTGCAGTGTGTCAACAATTGTCAATAATGCTGAACAACGGTTTCCCACGACTCACCAATTGTGTGACTTCGTCGCCACCCCTGCTTCACAGACAGTTCATTCCCATCCACGAGTTCACAACTGATCGGATCCACGACATCCCGTTTTAAATAACCACTCTTCAGCGCTGTGGGAATTAATTTTCGACCTGGTGTTGTCATACCCGCCAATGCTGATACAGTCTGCCTGCACCATCAACCATGCCGTGTCTTATATAGCACATCTGTCTGCATTACCTCACCGATACCAATGCGTCTGTGGCAAACAGCGCAACCAACCGTTGATGTCACTTCCAACTGATTTAGTGTTCACGCCCAGTTACTACTGTTTCATCCCAATCAGCCACCTGTTTGGTTTGACATAGTGGACAGCATCCTCACCACGCAAGACATCACCGGTGCCATTGCAAAATTCGACACTCTACTCAGCCACTTGGATGAATATGCAGAGGTTGCAAGTGACATTATCCTTTCACCACCGGAAGATGACAAATATCTTATAGCAAAATCAGCACTCCTGCAACGCCTTTCCAGGACACTGAAAGACCAACTGGAATAAGTGATTTACATTGAGCAATTAACAAACAGAGCCCCGTCAGAACTGTGGCTATGGTTGTGAACATTAAATGACTCTCAATTGATGCCCAATCAGATGCTGTGGACATTGCGGGTAGCTAAACTACCATCTCAATTGCAGCTCATCATGATCACCACGGAGGAGGAACCATTGGACTACCAGCTTAATTAGTTCATAGAGTTTTCTCTGTTACTCAAGACTGGCAATGTATCAGTTTACTTGACAACAGTACCACGGTGTGTGGACAGAAATACCAGCCTCAGCATGCACTACTCCCTACAGCAGCCAATCCGACCTGACCATACCCTACAGCCACCGAATGTACATCGCAACCTGCATCAGGGATAACAACCTGTATGTAGCATTTTCAACAAAACAAACCACTGGCAAGCATTACCCCAAGCCACCACCCTGCACCTCTCTCGGTACCACACACAGCAGATGCCATCTGCCCTGTAACCACCCAAAACAGTTGCGCGGCCTGCAATATGACCAGACTGTGATTATCATTCAAGCCACCTCTTCACACACAGTGACGGACCATCGCACATTTCACTGACACAGGACTATGGCAGGCTCTATATCCTGGATCATCTCAGACAGAAATACTGTTTAGTCGATTCTGGCTCTGATACAAGTGCTTCACTTCTGACCTTCCCTGTCGTGGCACATCACAACACCATTATACAGCTCTGTGCAGTGAATAACTCAGTGGTCACCATTTATGACTCTGAAGCCTACACATCGGACCTGGGTTTCGGAACAATGGTCACATGGAACTTTCTAATCGTGGATGTCAATGAACTAGTACTTGGTGTCCTGACAATCAGCAGTGTACCCCTTTAAATGACCATTTTCATCAACCATTTCACTGTCTCAGCTCACTTGCTAAAACTCAAGAAAACGAGTTTCTTTACTTCGACACCCAGCTGGAGTCACTATATCTCCAACAAAGAAATGAAATCTCCAACGAGGAAACGAAACACCACGACTGGCAATTCAAAAAACGCCTGAAGAGCTCACAGCAGCGCGACATGACACACAAAATCTTCGATCAACCTCACACATTAACGACGACTCCATCATGCAGATGCGACACGCACTTCAGACATGCCTAAAATAGCCTCAGAGGAAGTGGCAATGTTTACGCAGCCTTCACATATCAATAAGGTTAGTAGTACGCCCCTGCTCAAGCGCTACCCATTCTTACCCCAACGATACAAATTTTTCCCGAGTGTTATTCATCCCGTGTGCTATCACAAACGAAATGGTACATAAGATTCCCACTACACCAGGCCTCGCTGTCTGACACAGACCACACCGTCTCCGACCAGACAAAATTCATGCACCCAAGACAGTGATCCGAGAAGTTTTGGAAGCCGTAAGAGTCAGACCTGTGGACAGTTCATGGGCTTCATCGATTAAACTAGCACCAAGAAAGATGTTACTTGATATTTTCTGGTGACTACATAACTCTTAATGCATGTACCATATGTGACAGTTACCTCATTCCAGATATTAAGGACTTTGCTCATTACTTTGCAGGTGTATCTGTCTTCAGCATGCATTTTCCCTCAGAAATGCAGCTCAAACATGCTAATGGTTTTTAGACGGAATCCTATGTAAGCTACAACTCTGATATGCTCATTTTTTCCGGGAATAATGATAGGTACTACTCTCACCTCTAACAAATTTTCATTTACTTATTGCATGTGACGTCATAATTAATGATGAAAAAATACAACTTTGACAACATGAGGTTGCTTTTATCGGTCATTTTGTCAACACCTTCGGCACCCTCCCTACCCCACAATCAACAAAATTCACTCACCAACTACCATCCCCACAAGACTACTAGGAATCATGTCAATTTCTAGGAATGAGCAACTACTACCGGCGCTACCTTCTGCAGGCACCCACTATCAGGTCCCACTCACAGGGGCCCTAAAAAGAAAGAAACGCTAACGGTAAATGGAAACTGACATGGAACACTGGCATAGGAAAAGCTTTGACCAGTTCAAAGACTGTCTCACCAAGGCAACAAATGTGGCACACCCACTTCCCCGCACACATTTAACAATAGTGGCAGACGCGACTGATTTCAAGATTGGCATCGTCCTCCAACAGGAAGTGGCAAGCATACAACAACAGCTCAGATTTTTTTTTCGCAAAAATTGACCCCTCCTCAAAGCAAATGGTCTACCTACAACCGCAAACTCCTCACAGTCTAGGGCACAATCCATCAGTTACGAGGGATCTTGAAGGTAGTCCACTGTCATCTATACTGACCATCAACCACTAGCAGACTCAGCCATAACCCATCGAAAGACTTGTGCCCCAGATGCTTCGGCCACCTGGATTACATTGAAAAATTTACAACCAATGTATGCCAGTTGAAATGTGTGAACATCATTATCACTGATCCTCTTTCACGGATCAATGCCATCTCTGCACAAATCGATTCAAACAGTTTCACGGAAGAACAACTGTAGGAAAACAGCTCCAAGACCTCCTCAATGATAGAACTATGAATTTTACAACTGAACATCGTGCAATACTGGGTACAAGACAGAGCTTGTGTGATATCTCACAAATTCGAACTCGTCCCTTAGTACCTCAGCCATTTTGAAAGATCATCTTTGACACGCTGCACAACTTGTCACATCCTGGCATTCGACCAATGGCACGACCCGCTACAGATCACATTGTATGGCCAAATATCACGAAAGATTGCAAGGAGTGGACACGCATGTGCGTATCACGTCAGAAAAGCGAAGTGGACTACCACACACAACCACCCGTCAGGGAGTTTACAATACCAAACAGATGTTCCTTGATCTGTGGGTTATCAATACATCGTCTCAGTCACTGATACGGTGGGTCAAAGCCAACCCTCCCCAAGACTTGTCAGCAAAATCAACAGCCAAGCCTTTCATAGGCACCTGGATGTTTGGTGTTCATAACCACAGACCAAGGCCAACATGATTGTGCTCCGTTCAGTGAGCTGTATAACGATTGTGGCACTCATCGTTATCAAAGTACCACTTACCACCTGCAAAGCAGTAGCCTTGTAGAATGGTTGCTTCACACATTAAAAGCCACTCTTATGTGCCATGGTGAACACTGGACAGAAGTTTTACTATGGCTTTAGGCAAATGCAGCCTCCAGTAAAGAGACCTCTATGCTTCCCTCGTCGAAATTCTCTCTGGTGAGCTCCTTGTCCTTCCCTCAAACTTCGTACTACAGATGCCACTAGCTGAAACATTCTTGCTTCCTGCCCACATTAACAGAAAAAACGCATCACATGGCTTAAGATACGATCTCCACAACCTCGCAGTACACTCAGTTTCCTTTCATAAGGCACTTGTGGACATCACCCACACCATAAGTCATGATGATACAATTTGGCCTGCTTCACAGCCCTCCTGTACAAGCCCACATAAGGTTTTTAAACGTGGTACACATATGTTCGAAATACTCCTGAATGGAAGACTCAGCACTGTATCTGTAAACTATCTGAAACCTGCATGGACACTTCAGGATGACCTGTCCATCAATGATACATCAGCCTCCACTGACCAACACAACAACGTGACAAGACATAATGTGGTCATCACCGATTTTGTAGTACAGTTTGGTACCAAAGATTTCTGACCAGACTACCTGAAAATTAACCTGCTTGACAAGTTCTTGGTCGACGAAAGTCACCATATTAAACGCAATGCTGGGAATGGTTTCATCATGTGGAATTTCACGCATTCTTACAAACTGCCCAATAATGTGGACATGGTAGCCATAACATCATGGCTCCCAACAGTTTCCTAACAGTCATCATTCCCAGAACACCACACTCTTATGACACTACAGTGGCGGACCATGAAGACTATCCCATGCAATATGGCATTGCCACTATGCCACGGCTGACACCCCACAACAGTCTCACTATAGTTGGACTCAGTGCTGTCTCGCATACCTGCCATCTTAATGCTTTGTAATGAGAGCCACATCGCCATTCCCCAACAAACCTAGCTTGGACACCATCCTGTTTGCTGCTCACGGCACATCGCAAAATCACAATGATGGCAGGGTCATGCATCATCACTGAATCTTGCCGCTGCCCCAGTGCTCTGCACTCCGAGGGAGGGGGTTGTCTGTGGAGGCACTTCGTTCTGTAAATCTGCTACAATCGATTTCACTTCATAATGGACCATCTTTGGTATTGACTGTGCACTGACAGTGCACTTTATGGATTAAAAACGAGCAGACGTACTTTCTCGCTATGTACCATTTGAGCATAATGAAGTATTATTTCTGTACCATATCATGTTGTACATACTCTGCTTCAAACGCTATGTGCTCATTGTATGAGTCTACAAACCTAATGGTTTTGTCAAATGCACAAAAAAAGCTCTAGTGGTTTCTGGTGGTTCTGAATAAGCTTTTTCGTGGGAAATCTCATTTCACTGTTGACAACACTGTACATTATAATATACAACCTATAAAATATGGGCTTCAATTGATTAAGACAAACTTAAGTATGATGTCCCCCAAGTTCTGCTTGTGACACAGACCTGACGTACAAAGCGACATAAGATGACTAGGCTTAAGGGACTGACTTTGGGAGGCCTGTAAGAGCTGTACTCTGCACACCCCCAAACCTCTGGCACATAGACCTAACCAACACTTCAAGGTGCAGTCTTAAAACTAGCTCCTGTCTCTTCGAAAAACATCACTCGATATCGACTATTCCAAAAATTTTATTTTCATTTTGTAAATTCGTGTGATAGATATTCAAAATGTGTCCTGAAAATTTAAAAAGTTCCTATAGTCCATCACCGATACATTAATGTGTTTTAATACACTGATGGAAAAAAATCGCAACATCAAGAAGTTGTGCTACATAAACGAAAGTTGGTAGGCATGTCTCTACATGTGAAAGATGTCTATTCTAATTTCGCGCCAGGTGCATAAAAGTGGCGCTAGTAACGCCACTATGAGGATGAAAATCAGGTTTGCTTTAAATACATGCTGTAACAGTTGTGAGCGTTAGTTACCTTTGAGACTGGACGTGGTGACTTGATGTTTATCAGGAATGCCTTTAAGGTGACAAAGATACGATTATCAATACCTCACTGAGTTTGAACGAGGTCATGTAATAGGACTATGAGAAGCTGGATGCTCCTTCTGCAATATTGCAGAAAGATTTTGCAAAAACAGACATAATGTCTGATGGGATACCGCAATCACTGGTTATACAATGTTACTTATAATCCATCTTGATTGCAAAAATGTTTATTCACATGACCGCTTTCGGTTCATCTAGAACCATCGGGCTCCGGTTGGGTATGTTGCACTACCAAGAGCGAAGATCATCGCATATGGTTCTGTTGCATCATACTGCATCTGCAGCTGCAATTTGAGCAGCATTTAGTACCACAGTGACACAATGGACTTTTACAAACTTGTTACTTCAACAACAGCTGTGAGCCACACACCCTGTAGCGTGCATTCCATTAACCTCAAACCACCACCATATGCGACTTCAGTGGTGTCAAGCAAGAGCTCAATGGAGGACAGAGTGAAGATCTGTTGTGTTTTCTGATGAAAACTGATTCTGCCTTGCCACAAGAGATGTTCATTTGTTGGTTAGAAAGAGGCCAGTTAGGGACCTGCATTCAGCTTATCTGGATGTTAAAACGCACTGGACTTAAACCTTGAGTTATTGTCTGGGGTGCAATTTCATATGACAGCAGGAGCACTCTCATGGTTATCCCACGCACCCTCACTACAAATTTATACGTCAGCCTGGTGATTCCACTTATTGTCCTGCCAATCATGAACAGCATTCCAGGCGGTGTTTTCCAACTCCATAACACTCGCCAATATACCGCTGTTGTAACCCAACATGCTATACAGAGTGTCGACATGTTGCCTTGGCTTGCTTGATCATCAGATCTGTCGCTAGTTGGGCATATATAATGGAAAACAACTCCACCTGTCATTCACAAAAACAGCTTTAACCATCCCTGTATTGACTGACCAAGTTCAACAGGAATGGAACTCCATCCCACAAACTGACATAACGGCACCTACACAACACCAATGGGTGCTTGGATTCAACATTCTGGCGGTTACACCGTTTAGTAATGTAATGGCTTATGTCACACTTACATTAACATGTGATTTTCCAGTGTTAATCATGTAAATATGTATTCTCAAAACTTAATTACTCAGATTGATTATTTTTTGGTGTTGCTATTTTTGTCCATTAGTGTCTATATTTTGCGGAATCTCTGTCTCAGTGCCTTTAATTACAAACTGTGTGTATTCCATTTTTCCTGCTTTATTGGCTCCATTTGTACTTTTTCTCTTTCCACCGTTTCAGTCAAATGTTACCTAATGCCCCCTCCAAAATGCTCAACAATTACTGGCTCCTTCCATTTATGCAGGTCCCTTCGCTTTAATTTCCTACTTTTTTGCAATTTCTTCAGTTTTACTCTCCAATTCATAACCAGTAAATTAAGGCCGGGGTCCAGATCTTCTCCTGGAAAAGTCTTACAGTTTAAAATTTGTTTTCGAAATCTCTGTCTTACAATAATACTATCAATCTGAAACTATCCAATGCCCCAGGTCTCTTCCACAGATATAACCATGTTTCATGATGCTTAAACCAAAAAGTGATGATTAAATTGTGTCCAAAATTCTAATAGGCGTGTTTCTCTATAATTCCTTTCCTGTGTCCTTGTACTCCAACTACTTTTGCTTCCCTTCCTTCTCCCAGTACCAGATTCCATTTGGATTGGATTGTTTGGGGGAAGAGACCAAACAGTGAGGTCATCGGTCTCATCAGATTAGGGAAGGACAGGGAAGGAAGTCGGCCATGCCCTTTCAAAAGAACCATTCCGGCATTTGCCTGGAGCGATTTAGGGAAATCACGGAAAACCTCAGGATGGCCGGACACGGGATTGAACCATCGTCCTCCCGAACGAGAGTCCAGTGTGCTAACCACTGCGCCACCTCGCTCGGTACCAGATTCCAGTCACTCATCACGCACCTTAACCATATGAATAACACCGCATATATTCTTTCAGTCTATTCGTCATCTGTGGAGCAAATTGGCATATTTTCTTGTACTTCTGTTTATGTTTACCCAGGCTACTGCCTGCGACACACCACCAACCTACAGATGCATAACACAGGTTCCTGCAGTTCAGGTCTGCTAGCAACATCGCCTTCCAGAAACTGACACAGAGTTGTTTCCAAGTGAACCTCCAGTAGCCACCACAGTACCTTATGGTACCAGCTTCACAGCTAATGGAACGTGTATCAAAATAACCAGTGCTGCAATTGTGGGCACCACTTTTATTCAGCTAGTTCATGATGAATGCTGCACCTGTACGCTTTTTCAGGCTGAATGCCGCACCCATTTGCTTCTGCCAGCGGGTATTTAGGGTGCTACAACAGTTCATGCTGCAGGCTTATGCTGTCACACCTACAATCCCATCATTTGGAGTTCACTTCACAGAGTCAAACGAGGTGCATCTCACCACAACCACTGCACAATCATGCCATTATTGAGAGCACCTTCCACTCAGTGCTTAGCTGCATTTTCATCTCAGCCGTCTGAACTCACTACCTTGCTGAGCTTTGTTTCGACTGTTTACAAGCTGTCTCTCTGGACCCAATCACCAATCAGCCTTGAGCACCCTACTGCTCACTGCCAACAACAGACTCAGTCTATCTAAGAACATTCCTGCACAATGTCGGTGATAGACTTACCATCAAGAACCTTCCATTGCAACAGCAGTTACTGACTTCCAGCTGAACCAAGTAGTGTGAAGTTATGTTGTTATACTGTGTTCATCAGATTTAAAAAATGTATCATTGTTCCTTGCTATCTGGGTATGCCAATTGTAGCGTGTTGCTCCAATTAGTCGCAAATACTAAAGTAGTGATGAAGCTGACTCTTGTTTGTGTAATTAACTTGTAACAGTGGACCCAAGTTTCTGGAGCTTTGACAGAGTCAAATAACGCTGCAGGAACAACACCAAAGGCAGATGCAAGTGCAACAACTACAGCTGAAACTACTGCAGGAGCAGCCCAAACAACGAGCAGAATTACACCGAGAAGGTTGCACTACTGTAGGGCCAAGCATCTGTGGAGATGCCTTTTCCTCTTGAGCCCCCGGCGCTGTTCACAGGTTTTGATAAGTCTATGGAATGTGTGACATTGTCTGAAACGATGCCACAGTTTCAACACTATACCTTCCTCACCACCTCTTCTGCCGCCGGTACCTCCACCAATACCCTTGGTCCAACTGCCACTGCCACCTCCGCTGCTGGGCCTGCTATCACTGTTAGCGCCACCATCACCACCGATTCACCCGTGCTCCTACCTTTTCTCAGGGCTGTCTCACTCATCACTCTGTTTCCTGTGTCCATTGTGCAAGCACACCCTGGACACTCCTCCCGTCCATTCGCTGGTGATATTGTTCCATCTCCCACTTGCTCAGCTGACTGCCGGTCATTCATCTCTGTGCAGTTTTCCTCAAGGAAGCTCGTTTATTGTCATGCTGCCCTTGGTAGCGCCTTCTTCCTCATCTGTTGACAAGACTCAGCCTGCATCTCCTATACTCTGCAACTTTTCTCTCTGTGGATCCTGCATCGATCGAGTGTGACACATGTGGTGCTCCTGGCTTCTCTCTTTTGGGCATCCCTCAGGTACCTCACACTCCTGTTCACATGGATGACGAATCTTTGGTGGTGTTCCCAAGCACTCTTGCGTCCTCCATAACCAACAGACAACTGTTCTGCCCTTTGGTTCCACCCGGCAACTGAACTTACTTAGCAGTCGCATGTCTGGCAGCTCCTGTTGGTCGAATTTTCCCCTCATTGGCTGCTGACACCACGCTGAAGCTGCTCCAGTTATGGTATTCCCATATTTTCCGTCTGGACCTCGTAGCTTGTTCTCCTCGGGTTCTGCCCAATGGTGATGCATCCTTGTTCAGTCCCTTATGCATTGTCCTGTGATTTCTCACATGCTTCTCCATTTACTCTGCTGCCCTCCTTCCCAGAATAGTCATATATCATATACGCTTCTTCTCTTTTACAGTCAGGCGACATCACAAGACACGTTTTGCCACCCAACTGGTTACGTCCTGCTCCTACCCTGCTTGGTCAGCTCCCCTGGATGCCTTGCATTAGTAGCACAATGTGCATCCCTGGGAATCTCTCGTATCATGCAGGGTTTCTGCTGTGCCTCCTTAGAATGCCCTAGTAAGGCCACCAGCTGGACTTTCTCAGATCTTCAATTGTGCACTCCTGGAAATTCCGACAGCAGCCAGTTGCTCTGCCCAGAGCCTCCACCATCGCGAGCACCCACATCAGGGATTGCTCCTCAGTCCTGGCAGTGCCCCCTCTCTTTGGCTTCCACATTGTCTCTAAGATAGCTCCACCAACTATTTCTTAAGGGTTGAGGTATATTGCATACCTAAGCTGCTGCCTGCAGCCTGCCACCAACCATACAGGCATGTACCACAGGTTGCTGCAGCTCAGTTCTACCAGCTACACTGATCTCAGTACATTGACAGAAACAGTCCAGCACCAAACACAAAGACGCTGTGTGTTTTCAGCTGAACCTCCTGCAGCAGCCACAGTACCATGTGGCGCCAGCCTCCCTGCTAGTAGCACTGGAATCGTGAAAACACTTCTCTCCCATGAAGTCAGTGCCTGCTGAATGTTGTGCGTGTATCCTTCTGCCAACCAATATTTATTGCACCATCCAGCCACTTTACAGCAGTTCATGATCTGGGCTTAGGCTTATGCCAACTGCACCTAGTAGCTCATCAATCAGAATTCACTTTGCTGAGCTGAATGAGGTGCATCTCACTGCAACATCCACACAAACAAGCCATCATAGAGAGCACTCTCAGCTCAATACTTTGCAGGACTATTGTCTCAGCTATTTTCAAGTTAACCACTTCACTGGACTTTTTAGTCTCAGTTGTTATCAAACTCATCACATCACTGGACTTCATCTCAGCCGTCCTTGAGCCCACCACCTCGCTGACATTTGTCTCAACTGTCCTCGAGCTCAGTGCCTCACTGGATCAACCGCCAATCATCTTCAAGCACCCTGCTACTCACTGCCGACTCCAGCCTCATGAACTTAGATCTATACAAGAACATTCCTGTGGAACATCAGTGATAGAATTTCTGTCAAGAACCTTCCAGAGCAGTGTCAGTTATTGACCTTCAGTGAGAACCATGCAGTGCGGACTCAGATCCGAAGAAACCGTGTTTGTTGTATTTTGTTCATTAGAATTAACAGATGTATCAATATTCCTTGCTATCTGGTACATCAATTGTAGCATGTTGCTTCCCTTGGCTGCAAATACTAAAACTATAGTGGTCACTGGCCTTGTGTCCACCTTGGTTAGAATAATGCATCCACTATGCTATCCATTAACATCTTATCTGCTTTCCTACTTTTTTATTCATTATTAGATCTGCTCCTGCAGTCCCCCTATCCGATTTTGTGTTGATAACACTGTTGATTGACCAGAAGTCTGTTCTCCATGCCACTTCACTTCGCTATTCCCATTGCATCTAACTTCAACCTATCAATTTCGTTTTGTTAATTCTGTAACCTATGCACTCAATTAAGAAATCTATCTTTCCACATTTCGACCCATAGAATGCCAGTCTTGTTTCTCCTTATAACATCCTCCTGAGTAGTCCCCACACAGAGATCCAAAAAGAGACTATTTTATCTCCAAAAATATTTTACCCATAAGGATGACATCTCTTAATCCAGCTGCATTCCTGTAATTCCTTTGTATGATAAACCGTTGGTGGAAGGGGAGCATGTCCTGCAGGTGCCAGCAGGATCAAAGGTATTCATGAAACTCATCCCACTGCAAAAAATATTTGAAATTGAATGCCCAAGGGAAGAGGTAGTTTTATTCATGATACCTTGAATTTTTTTCGTATTGATTCTGATCAGCTGTGTGTTCAACTGTTTTCCTCAGCCAACACTAAGAAAACTGTGTGGTTTCACTGCTGGGCATCACAGTTCTGATCTCGGTCACAGAAATGTCAAGAGAAGGGGTGAAATATGGTTACGGTGAGGAGTGATACCGTTCCCATACTGCGACACGTCCACAGAGGCATTGGGCAGAACTGTGGTGAAATCTCGTGCCAATGTGACAATTAATCCTCTTTAGACTTCATATTAACTTCTGAGCTCTGGTCTTATTTTTGCATGTGGTGGTGGTGGTTAGTGTTTAATGTCCCGTCGACAACGAGGTCATTAGAGACGGAGCGCAAGCTCGGGTTAGGGAAGGACTGGGAAGGAAATCGGCCGTGCCCTTTCAAAGGAACCATCCCGGCATTTGCCTGAAACGATTTAGGGAAATCACGGAAAACCTAAATCAGGATGACTGGAGACGGGATTGAACCGTCGTCCTCCCGAATGCGAGTCCAGTGTGCTAACCACTGCGCCACCTCGCTCGGTGCATTTTTGCATGTGTTGACACCTTGTTGGTTGAAGTGTCACCCAGCCCAAGGGTGACATTGTCGATAGCTATGCTTTTGCACCATTACAGAGGAATGATGTAGGCTTCTTTGACCCAAATTTCAAACTTCTGCATCACAATGGAAGAAGATGACAGGGTTACAAAGAAAGAGAGAGAGAGAGAGAGAGAGAGAGAGAGAGAGAGAGAGAGAGAAATGAAATGAAATGTCGTGTGACGAGGGCCTCCCGTCGGGTAGACCGTTCGCCTGGTGCAAGTCTTTCGATTTGACGCCACTTCGGCGACTTGCGCGTCGATGGGGATGAAATGATGAGAATGAGAGAGAGAGAGAGAGAGAGAGAGAGAGAGAGAGAGAGAGAGAGAGTGTTTTCTTAAGGGATCAAACTGCAGAGGTCATCGGTCCCTAGACTTACACACTACTTAAACTAACCTATTACAAGAACACACACACACACACACACACACACACACACACACACACCCAAGCCCGAGGGAGGACTCAAACCTCCGATGGGAGGGGTCATGAAGTCAGTGACATGGTGCCTCTAACTGCGCGGCCACAAAAAAATGGCCCTCTAATTTTGTTGTGCAGTGTCATTAAACATCATCCCATTTTTTGAGTCTCTTCCCAATGAGAAATACGGTAACCTGCTGAGGCAGGTATGCAGAGTATCTTGTACGACTGCCTGATCATGGAGTTGAGTGCTAACACCTTTCGAGGTGGTCATCCCCACTCCTCTAAGCAGTGGTTGGCAGAAGAACTGTTTATGTCTGTCGCAATTTAGCGAACGGGAAAAGTAGAAAATAATGTTTGTACCTTAGAATACTACTACAAAGACACTGGGCCAAATGGAAAGGCCCATATTCAGGGATATGACAGAAATGATCATTTAAAGCGAAAAAGTCTGGTAAACATGGACTCTAAAAGGCATACCTTAAGAGCTATGAGAATTTCTTTATCTCAAGAGTGATAGTTACCTTTGAGATTGGATGTGGTGAGTTGACATTAGGCAAGAATGTTTTAAGGCAACAAAGATGCCATTATCAACACCTCACTGAGTTTGAATGAGGTCATGTAATAGGGCTATGAGGAGCTGGATGTTGCTTCTACAATACTACAGAAACACTTCACAGGAATATAGTCACTCTACATGATTACTGGTAGTGGTGGTAAGATCACAGAAAACTGGCCTCCAGGCACCCATGTGGCATTACAGAAAACGAACACCATCGTGTTCAGCATGTGGCTCTGTCGCATTGTATTGCATCTGCAGCAGCAGTTGGCACCACAGTGACACAATGAACTGTCACAAATTGTTACTTCAAGGACAGATCTGAGGCACTGGCCTGTAGCATGCATTTGACTGACCCCAAACCACCACCATTTGCGACATCAGTGGTGTCAGGCAAGAGCTTATTGGAGGGCAGTTGAAGGTCTGTTGTGTTTTCTGATGAAAACTAATTCTGCCTTGCTGTGAGAGATGTTCATGTGTTGGTTAGAAAGAAGCCAGTTGAGGATCTGCACCCAGCTTGTCTGCATGCTAAACACGCTGGACTTAAACCGTGAGTTATCGTCTGCGGTGCAATGTCACATGGCACAAGAAGTACTCTTGTGGTTATCCCATGCACCCAAAACACAAAATTTTATGTCAGTTTGGTGATTCAACATGCTGTGCTGCCATTCATTAACAGCATATGAGGGGTGTTTTCTAACAGGATAACGATTGCCCACAGACCACTGGTGTAACCCAACATGCTCTACGGACTGTTGACATGTTGTATTGGCATGCTCGATCACCAGATCTGTCTCCAATAGAGCACAAATGGGACGTCATCGGATAACACCTCCAGCATCACATACAAACAGCATTAACCATCAACATACGAGGTGCTATCCAAAATTTTTGGGACTGGAGCTGCCACCTGTTGAAAACCTTACCTTTGGACTGATCGTCACCATCATCCTCGAAGTAGTTCCCACCCGCACATACACATCGGTCCCAGCACTTCTGCCACTGGTCAAATGTTTTCTGGAAGTCCTGTTCTTTGAGGGTGTTTATCACCGCCAGCGATGCTTCTTGAATCCTCTCTAGAGTGTTGAACCGACGGCCTTTTAACTTGAGTTTCGGTTTTGGGAATAGCATGAAGTTGCACGGTGCCAAATCTGGTGAGTATGGTACAACCGCCATGTTGTTTTTTGCCAAATAGGTTGTGGTGAGCAAGGACGTGTGACAGGGTGCGTTGTCATGATGCAGCAGCCAGTTCCCTTGACGCTAATGTTCGGGCCAACATTGCCGCACATGTTCACGGAGCCGTCTCAAAACGTCACAGTAGTACGTGGAATTCACTGTTTGGTTGGGTGGAACAAATTCTTTGTGCACAATTCCCTTAGTATCAAAGAAAATGATGATCATGCTCTTCACCTGTCTCACTTTTTTGGGTCTTGGAGAGCCCGAGCACTTCCACTGGGGTGATTGTTGCTTTGTCTCTGGATCATAACCATAAATCCAGCTCTCATCGCCAGTGATAATCTGTGACAAGAACGTTGGATAATCAGATGCAGTGTGACGAAGGTCCGTGCACACTTCAACACGCTGTGCCTTCCGATTGGCAGTCAAAATCCTTGGCACAAGTTTTGCAGCGACACGATGCATGCCCAATTCATCCGTCAACATTCGTTGACATATCCTATAACCAATACCCACTTCATCCGCAAGGTCTTGAATGGTTCGACGTCAATCTGCATGAACCAATTGTTGAAGTTTGGCAACAATGTCTGGCATTCTGCGTCTAATGGTCCTTCCAATGTGAGTATCATCTTCGACGTCTGTACACCTGGCCCTGAACTGAGCATACCACTCAAACACATGTGTACGGCTCAAGCTTTGTCCCCCAAACACTTGTTGAATCATTGCAAGGGTCTCTGTAGCACTTTTCCCGAGATTCGCATGGAATTTGATACATACGTGCTGTTGTAATTGCAGATCCTCATAAAATCGCCACACACCAAACACAGAGTATTATGGAAATCACTGTGGACACGCAACACGTCCCCCCAGCTGAATGCCACTCCACACACTGACTCATCAGATATGCAGCTCTCGCCACCCAGCAGTACAAAGATCTGCTATTCCTACTTTCCAAATGGCAGCACTAGGCCCGAAAATTTTGGATTCCACCTCATATTGACTGACCAAATACAACAGGCATGGAACTCCATCCCGAAACTGGCATATAGCACCTGTACAATGCAATGCATGTACATTTGCATTCAACATTCTGATGATTACACAGATTATTAATGTATCAACATTTCACATTTGAAATTTATGTGTGATCTAGCAGTGTTATCACTTAAACGTGTTACCCAGACAAATGAATTCCTGTAAGTTCATTGCTCAACACTAACTGTTTTTTTGCAGTCCAATTTTTTTTCTGTCAATGTACATAAGGGGTGATGACAAATTTCCGTTTGAACGTCGTACACTCCAGAATCAGTATGCCAATCAGGCATAATTGCTGTGAGCACTGAGGCTGTCATCGCCAAGAAAAGAATAACAGTACACTGTTCTGTTTGCAACGTTTGGTAATAATGCCACCATAGTTCACATTTCCACATTTAGTGCAGACATACTGGAAAGTCCCCCCCCCATGAACCATGGACCTTGCCGTTGGTGGGGAGGCTTGCGTGCCTCAGCGATACAGATGGCCATACCGTAGGTGCAACCACAACGGAGGGGTATCTGTTGAGAGGCCAGACTAACGTGTGGTTCCTGAAGAGGGGCAGCAGCCTTTTCAGTAGTTGCAAGGGCAACAGTCTGGATGATTGACTGATCTGGCCTTGTAACAATAACCAAAACGACCTTGCTGTGCTGGTACTCCGAACAGCTGAAAGCAAGAGGAAACTACGGCCGTAATTTTTTCCCGAGGGCATGCAGCTTTACTGTATGATTAAATGATGATGACGTCCTCTTGGGTAAAATATTCCGGAGGTAAAATAGTCCCCCATTCGGATCTCCGGGCGGGGACTACTCAAGAGGATGTCGTTATCAGGAGAAAGAAAACTGGCGTTATACGAATCGGAGCGTGGAATGTCAGATCACTTAATAGGGCAGGTAGGTTAGAAAATTTAAAAAGGGAAATGGATAGGTTAAAGTTAGATATAGTGGGAATTAGTGAAGTTCGGTGGCAGGAGGAACAAGACTTCTGGTCAGGTGACTACAGGGTTATAAACACAAAATCAAATAGGGGTAATGCAGGAGTAGGTTTAATAATGAATAGGAAAATAGGAATGCGGGTAAGCTACTACAAACAGCATAATGAACACATTATTGTGGCCAAGATACATACGAAGCCAACACCTACTGCAGTGGTACAAGTTTATATGCCAACTAGCTCTGCAGATGACGAAGAAATTGAAGAAATGTATGATGAAATAAAAGAAATTATTCAGATAGTGAAGGGTGATGAAAATTTAATAGTCAGAAGTGACTGGAATTCGGTAGTGGGCAAAGGGAGAGAAGGAAACGTAGTAGGTGAATATGGATTGGGGCTAAGAAATGAAAGAGGAAGTCGCTTGGTAGAATTTTGCACAGAGCACAACTTAATCATAGTTAACACTTGGTTTAAGAATCATGAAAGAAGGTTGTATACATGGAAGAACCCTGGAGATACTAAAAGGTATCAGATAGATTATATAATGGTAAGACAGAGATTTAGGAACCAGGTTTTAAATTGTAAGACGCTTCCAGGGGCAGATGTGGACTCTGACCACAATCTATTGCTTATGACCTGTAGATTAAAACTGAAGAAACTGCAAAAAGGTGGGAATTTAAGGAGATGGGACCTGGATAACCTGAAAGAACCAGAGTTTGTACAGAGTTTCAGGGAGAGCATAAGGGAACAATTGACAGGAATGGGGGGAAAGAAATACAGTAGAAGAAGAATGGGTAGCTTTGAGGGATGAAGTAGTGAAGGCAGCAGAGGACCTAGTAGGTAAAAAGACGAGGGCTAGTAGAAAGCCTTGGGTAACAGAGGAAATATTGCATTTAATTGATGAAAGGAGAAAATATAAAAATGCAGTAAATGAAACAGGCAAAAAGGAATACAAACGTCTCAAAAATGAGATCGACAGGAAATGCAAAATGGCTAAGTAGGGATGGCTAGAGGACAAATGTAAGGATGTAGAGGCTTATCTCACTAGGGGTAAGATAGATACTGCCTACAGGAAAATTAAAGAGAACTTTGGAGATAAGAGAACTACTTGTATGAACATCAAGAGCTCAGATGGAAACCCAGTTCTAAGCAAAGAAGGGAAAGCAGAAAGGTGGATGGAGTATATAGAGGGTCTATACAAGGGCGATGTACTTGAGGACAACATTATGGAAATGGAAGAGGATGTAGATGAAGATGAAATGGGAGATACGATACTGCGTGAAGAGTTTGACAGAGCACTGAAAGACCTAAGTCGAAACAAGGCCCCCGGAGTAGACAACATTCCATTGGAACTACTGACGGCCTTGGGAGAGCCAGTCCTGACAAAACTCTACCATCTGGTGAGCAAGATGTATGAAACAGGCGAAATACCCTCAGACTTCAAGAAGAATATAATAATTCCAATCCCAAAGAAAGCAGGTGTTGACAGATGTGAAAATTACCAAACGATCAGTTTAATAAGTCACAGCTGCAAAATACTAACATGAATTCTTTACAGACTAATGGAAAAACTAGTAGAAGCCGACCTCAGGGAAGATCAGTTTGGATTCCGTAGAAATACTGGAACACGTGAGGCAATACTGACCTTACGACTTATCTTAGAAGAAAGATTAAGGAAAGGCAAACCTACGTTTCTAGCATTTGTAGACTTAGAGAAAGCTTTTGACAATGTTGACTGGAATACTCTCTTCCAAATTCTAAAGGTGGCAGGGGTAAAATACAGGGAGCGAAGGGCTATTTACAATTTGTACAGAAACCAGATGGCAGTTATAAGAGTCGAGGGACATGAAAGGGAAGCAGTTGTTGGGGAGGGAGTAAGACAGGCTTATAGCCTCTCCCCGATGTTATTCAATTTGTATATTGAGCAAGCAGTGAAGGAAACAAAAGAAAAATTCGGAGTAGGTATTAAAATCCATGAAGAAGAAATAAAAACTTTGAGGTTCGCCGATGACATTGTAATTCTGTCAGAGACAGCAAAGGACTTGGAAGAGCAGTTGAATGGAATGGATAGCGTCTTGAAAGGAGGATATAAGATGAACATCAACAAAAGCAAAACGAGGGTAATGGAATGTAGTTGAATTAAGTCGGGTGATGCTGAGGGAATTAAATTAGGAAATGAGACACTTAAAGTAGTAAACGAGTTTTGCTATTTGGGGAGCAAAATAACTGATGATGGTCGTAGTAGAGAGGATATAAAATGTAGAATGGCAATGGCAAGGAAAGCGTTTCTGAAGAAGAGAAATTTGTTAACATCGAGTATAGATTTAAGTGTCAGGAAGTCATTTCTGAAAGTATTTGTATGGAGTGTAGGCATGTATGGAAGTGAAACATGGACGATAAATAGTTTAGACAAGAAGAGAATAGAAGCTTTCGAACTGTGGTGCTACAGAAGAATGCTGAAGATTATATGGGTAGATCACACAACTAATGAGGAGGTATTGAATAGAATTGGGGAGAAGAGGAGTTTGTGGCACAACTTGGCCAGAAGAAGGGATCGGTTGGTAGGACATGTTCTGAGGCATCAGGGGATCACCAATTTAGTACTGGAAGGCAGCGTGGAGGGTAAAAATCGTAGAGGGAGACCAAGAGATGAATACACTAAGTAGATTCAGAAGGATGTAGGTTGCAGTAGGTACTGGGAGATGAAGAAGCTTGCACAGGATAGAGTAGCGTGGAGAGCTGCATCAAACCAGTCTCAGGACTGAAGACCACAACAACAACAACAACATATTGGAATATAATGAATGCCATATGAATGCCCTTGCCTACACGTCAGCTATTATATATCTGCATTGGAGTAGCACTATATTGCATATACACTGCGGTAACACCCTCAGACGGAAACTTTTTGATCATCCCTTATACCATATAAACCTTGTCCCTGCCACATTCCTGCATGCTCCCACAAGCGGCACCATACCTTCCTCCTCCCGGCCCCAGCCACTTTCTTACCACCATCATGCAGAGATTGCCTCTCCCATCAAGCACAGTCACTGTATGCACTCCAGCCTCAGGTGCCAGAGACAGTGGTCGTATGTGCATTTGTTTTCCACTTTGGAAGACGACTTCTTGGCCAAAAGCTCAAATGTACACATTCTTTCTGTCGCGCCTTTTTGCAACTCACCATCTCCTCTACTTGGTGAGTAGCAATCTACCCTTTTCATAATGCTGTGAAACAAATCTCCTTTAGTGCGATCTCTTTGCTTTTCATATTTCGCGAGGTGGTAGTATGGACCAAAACAAGGAAAAAAATCCAGTAAACATGGGGTTCAAAGTGGCATACCTTAAGAGTTATGAGGATTTGTTCATCTTTACTAATATCAAACATATCTCTTCCACTGTACAAGTGCTCATAGCTCTTAATGAATGCATTTTAAGAGCCCACGTTTGCTAGACTTATTTCGAATGAACATTCCTGCCCTATTCCTGAATACTAACTATTCCTCCTGCGACACTCTGTATTATATGCAAAGATTTTGTAGGCTGCATCCTAAATTGAAAATAAAAAACTAAGTTTTAGTCTTAATGCTCTGGTGTGGACAACACCCTCATAATCATACGCATAATTCTTCGGTATGAACTGATTCGGCAGATTTTGCTGTGGGCCACTGGTATAGATGAAGCCAGCAATTATTTCTCAAACTCCTATTATATTATATTCCCAGTGATGCCCAATCAAATGTGTGGTATTGTAATTTGCAAGATTGCTAAGACTTTTAAAAAATAATATTTAACAGAATTTTGGCATTTTGAAGCGAGTTTGATTTTGAGGAATGCAGATTTATTTCATACTTCATTGCATCCAAAACAGGACCCACAACATTTTTTAGTTTCTGTCAGCAGACACGATCTCTTGAACTGGGGAAAAACGTTTTCAGATATTTTTATTCATTAATGATGTCCCAACATCTCAGTTTGTATAAATGTGAATTTATGTATATGCCAGTGACCTGCCCCAGCTTCGCATCGGTTGCACTAAGTATTTACAACCAGATGGGTGACTTGTGGGGTGGTGCAATATTTTTGTTCACACAGCAATGCGTACAATTACAATAAAACAAAAATCAGGGAACAAGGTTAGGTAACTGAATATTATCACTTTCATATAAATTAAACAATTTAAACTGAACATCCACATGCTGGCATACTGTAGTGCTTACAGGCGTAAGTGACTGCCCGACAGCAACCCACTAACAGTGTGAGTCGTGCATCAAAGGCCTCCACAGCCACTCATTTGTCGGTGTTGCAATCACATCTGCCCACACCAGGTATCAAAATCCCTATAACTGTTCCCGAGATCAGTGTGTACATACAGAAACAAGCAAGCAGGGAACTTCACTCTTTGTGTGTGTGTGTGTGTGTGTGTGTGTGTGTGTGTGTGTGTGTGTGTGAGAGAGAGAGAGAGAGAGAGAGAGAGAGAAGAATAAATCTACGGCATCTGAGTCATGGCAAGGCCAAGTGCCCGCTATGAGAATTTTAGAAGGAAATTAAGAATCCAAGTGAATGTATGCTTTTTTAAAATAAAAATATGAATATGATAATTATACTGCTACCATTGGGAAATAACAGCAAATTTTATTTAAAATCCCTATTATAGCATTATACTGAGTCATGGGATAGTGATATGCACATATACAGATGGCAATAGTATCACATATACAAGCTATAAAAGGACTGTGCATTGGCAGAGCTGTCCTTTGTACACATGTGATTCACGTGAAAAGGTTTCCAATGTTGTTGTGGCCGCACGACAGGAATTGACAGACTTTGAATGCAGAATGGTAGTTGGCACTACATGCTTGGGACATTCCATTTTGGAAATCATTAGGGATCCACGGTGTCAAGGGTATGCAGAGAATACAACATTTCAGTCATTACCTTTGGACAATGTAGTGGCCGTTAACGACTGACAGCAGCAGTGTTTGAGCTGTCAGTGCTAACAGACAGGCGACAATGCATGAAACAACCACAGAAATCAATGTGGGATCTACAATTAATATATCCAATAGGTCAATGTGATGAAATTTAGCATTAATGGGCTACGGTAGCAGACAACCAATGTGAGAGCCTTTGCTAAAAGCACATCACCTGCAGTGCCCCTCCTGGGCTCGTGACCATACCGGTTAAACTGTAGGCAACTGGAAAACGTTGGCCAGGTCAGACGAGTCCTGATTTCAGCTGGCAAGAGCTGATGGGAGGATTCAAATATGGCACTGAACACACAAGACATGGACTCAAGTTGTCAACAAGGCACTGTGCAAGCTAGTGGTGACTCAATAATGGTGTGGGCTGGGTTTGGCTACTTGGAGACTATTTGCAGCCATTCATGGACTTCATGTTCCCAAACAATGATGGAAGTTTTATGGATGACAATGCACCATGTCAGAGGGCTACAACTGTTTGCAACTGGTTTGAAGAACATTCTGGACAATTTCAGCGAATGGTCACCCAGACTGTCTGATATGAATCCCATCGAACATTTATGGGAAATAACTGAGAGATCAGTTCATGCACAAAATCCTGCACCAGCTACTCTTTTACAATTATGGATAGCTATAGAGGCAGCGTGGCTCAATATTTCTGCAGGAAGGTTCCAATGACTTGACGGGCCCATGCCACTTCGAGCTGCGGCACTATGCCAGGCAAAAGGAGGTCCAACACAATATCAGGTGATATCACATGACTTTTGTTCAATAAGTGTGTTGCCCTTGAACCCATCAGCTTGTCCAGTCACAGCCAAGTGCAACACCATAAATCCAAGATCTCATGTTGGAGACAATTGGGTGTGGTAATGGTACTAGTTATAGGCAAATAGATGGCTATGATTGAACTGGAAAAATACCAATGACAGAATAGCCTTCACTTGTTAGATCTTGGAGAAGGTTATTCAGAAAGTAGAACTATTCTGCCAGAATCACCTGTCAGAAACGTGGCATACAAATAAATGTGACATATGCAGAACGAAGACTACTGTTAAATAGCAGGAATGTTATATTGCAAGAAATGTATTTATCATAATATTAATAGGACTAAAATTATTGTAACAATTATGCTCATAACTGTATTCTTCTTTTTCTTCTTCTTCTTCTTATTGTTGTTGTTGTTATAAACATCAGTAACAGTACAGTCACTCATTTCCTATGCAAAGTGAAATGTTAACTGTAAAAGTATCTCTCAAAACATCTGCTCAATATAGAAGAGGTACTGAAAGCCTGTATCTTGATAGGCAAAATAAAGAAATACAACATTTCTTATCATCCCGTAACTCTGATTTTTTCTGTAGATAAAATGTAACATCCTGTCTTTGTTAAGTTCTTAACAGAGTATAATTCATAGTAACCAAATTTTGAATTACTGAATGGCTTACTGGAATGTTATCTGGACATTTGTAGAAAACAGTCTGAAACATGTTTACATGGTTAATCACCTGATGAACATTTTATGTTTGGTGATGTTATCACATGTACATTTCATACACCAACATATATAAATTATATAACTTAATATTATTCATCATGGTTGCATATCACCAAACGACACTAATTTAAAGTCAAGAGATACACTGACAATTATTCCTGTTGTTTTTAATAAACAAAAACAGTTTATACACTGAGTGCTCAGCCAAACTTAGTAAGTAACACATATTTAGAAATGACATAAGAAACACAATGCAAGTTATAAATCACTATTTCCTTCGTTTTGGTTTATTAACTTCACTCCTTCTGAAGTAATTCTTCAAATTCCCATTTCTGATTCCTAGCACAGCTGATTTGGAAGTTATGTCACGCATAACAAAAGGCGAATAGCCTGAAAAATAAAATATAATTAATTTATATGAAAAATGCACAAATGTAATAATGCTCTAGCATGTCTTACCACACTGTTTCAAATGAACAGTGTGCTTACAAAGCTGTAATATTTGAGAAAAAAATGAATTTTAGCAAAAATACTATTTCATTTGTACAACTCTGAAGCATTTGCTCACACATGAGATGGTCAAGACAGGAACTGCAGAATTAACATTTCTCAAGTGTGATATTCATAATGTTAGGTAAGGAAGTTTGATTGATATTACAGTTGCTGAAATAATGATTCTTTTAAAAACAAATGTTATTGTTGTGCCATTTTTATAGAACACATTTTCTAAAACTGCTATGTTAGTCTCTGGGAAGAGCTTGATATGACAAGGATTAAAATAAAAGTAGAGCAACTATATGACACAACACACTTATTTCTGCCTTTTACATGCCTTTAAAAATACAATTAGACAGTATAGCTAATCGTCACTCATCTTCCGGATAATTTCAAGTACTGCCAACGGAGGCCAACTGAGGAGGCAAAGGCTGTTGCACTCTCCATTTAAAAGAGGACATGGCGAATTTCCGGAGAATTTCAAGTACTGTCGACAGAGGCCAAGTGAGAAGACAAAGGCTTGGTTCAAAAGAGGACGTACAAATTATGACAGTCAAAAATTAGTAGATATTTGCGCATCCGTGGAAATATCTTCACAAGGTGCATACAGAGGTACTATCATCATACCTTGGCTAAGGATCTGGTGGCGAACTCAAAAAATTCTAGTCCTGTGTAAAATCACTAAGGGGGTCTAAGTCTTCCATCTAGTCTCTTGTTGACCAGTCTGGTTTGGCAGCAGAAGATAGCAAAAGGAAGCCAAAGTTTTAAATTCCACATATAAGAAATCATTCATACTGGAGAATCATACAAATGTACCATTGTTTGACCACTGCACAGAGCCCCGTATGGATGACATAGTAATAAGCATCCCTGGTCTAGAGAAACAACTGAAGAGATGGAAACAAAGTCGGCAGGTCCAGATGGAATCCCAGTTCGGTTTTACAAAGAATACTCTACATCACTGGCCCCTTACTAGGCTAGCATTTATCGCACTCTCTTGACCAGTGCAGAGTGCCAAGTGACTGGAAATAAGCACAGGTGGTTCCTGTATATAAGACAGGTGAAAGAACAGACCCACAAAATTACAGGTCAATATCCTTAACATCAATTTGCTGCAGAACTCTACAGCGTATTCTGTGTTTGAATATAACAAATTTCCGTGAGACTAAAAAACTTATGTCCACAAATCAGCATGGCTTTAGAAAGCATCACTCGTACAAAACCCAGCTTGCTCTTTTCTCATGTGATAAAATGCAAACTACTGATGAAGGGCAACAGCCAGATTCCATATTTCTAGATTTTTGAAAAGCATTTGACACGGTGTGCCACTGCAGACTGTTAATGAAGGTAAGTGGATATGGACTAGGCTCCCAGACATGTGACTGGCTTGAAGACCTCGGTGGTAAGTGTTCATCAGGAGTGGCCCAGGGAAGTGTCACAGGATTGCTGCTATTTTGTACGTATGAGGGTTGTAACTTAAATAGTGGCAACTATTTGTTCACAGCTGATACAAAAGAGTTACATGTTTGCACCTGTTGCTGTCCTTCAAAGTAGTCACCAGCGTTGTGTAGAACTCGCTGCCAGCGATGTGGAAGGCGTAGTATACCGTTAGCAGAGCCTGTTCTGTTGATGGTGCGAACGGAGTGGTCTAAAGTTATGGTGATTCTCATGTACAACTGTGATGGTGTTATCCTAACGCACTACATTCCTCCGCAGACCGTCAATGCACAGTATTACTGTTCGTTTTTGGAGCATCACCTGTGACCAGCTTTGCGAAAGGAGTGGTGATATTTTCTGCGCAACCTACCATAATTTTCCACAACAATGTGCGGGCGCATACAGCGCAAGCAGTGGCTGCTCTGTTCGGTCGATGAGACTGCGAAGCACTGTACCATCCACCATACTCCCCGGACTTAAGTCCTTGTGACTTTGATTTGATTACAAAGATGAAGGAACCACTTCGTGGCATTCGCTTCAGAACTGTTCCAGAAATTCGACAGGCAGTAGACTGCTTCATTCGCACCATCAACAGAACAGGCTCTGCTAACGGTATACTACACCTTCCACATCACTGGCAACAGGTTTTACACAACACTGGTGACTACTTTGAAGGACAGTGACAGATGCAAACATGTAACTCTTTAGTATCAGTTGTGAATAAATAGTTGCCACTATTTAAGTTCCAACCCTCAAACATAAATGAAGTGGCAGACAGGGTGGGCAACAATCTGCAGAAGTTCACTGGTGATGCTGCGGTGTGCTGGAAGGTACTCAAGATAAGTGACTGTAGGTTGATTCATGATGACCAGACAAAATTTCCAGTTGGTGTGATGAATGGAAGTTGTTGTTGTTGTGGTCTTCGGTCCTGGGACTGGTTTGCTGCAGCTCTCCATGCTACCCTATCCTGTGCAAGCTTCTTCATCTCCCAGTACCTACTGCAACCTACATCCTTTTGAATCTGCTTAGTGTATTCATCTCTTGGTCTCCCTCTATGATTTTTACCCTCCAGTACTAAACTGGTGATCCCTTGATGCCTCAGAACATGTCCTACCAACCGATCCCTTCTTCTGGTCAAGTTGTGCCACAAACTCCTCTTCTCCCCAATTCTATTCAATACCTCCTCATTAGTTGTGTGATCTACCCATATAATCTTCAGCATTCTTCTGTAGCACCACAGTTCGAAAGCTTCTATTCCCTTCTTGTCTAAAGTATTTATCGTCCATGTTTCACTTCCATACAAGGCTACACTCCATACAAATACTTTCAGAAACGACTTCCTGACACTTAAATCTATACTCGATGTTAACAAATTTCTCTTCTTCAGAAACGCTTTCCTTGCCATTGCCATTCTACATTTTATATCCTCTCTACTTCGACCATCATCAGTTATTTTGCTCCCCAAATAGCAAAACTCCTTTACTACTTTAAGTGTCTCATTTCCTAATCTAATTCCCTCAGCATCACCCGACTTAATTCGACTACGTTCCATTATCCGTGTTTTGCTTTTGTTGATGTTCATCTTATACCATCCTTTCAAGACACTGTCCATTCCGTTCAACTGCTCTTCCAAGTCCCTTGCTGTCTCTGACAGAATTACAATGTCATCGGCGAACCTCAGAGTTTTTATTTCTTCTCCATAGATTTTAATACCTACTCCAAACTTTTCTATTGTCTCCTTTACTGCTTGCTCAATATACAAATTGAATAGCATCGGGGAGAGGCTACAACCCTGTCTCACTCCCTTCCGAACCACGGCTTCCCTTTCATGTCACTCGACTCTTATAACTGCCATCTGGATTCTGTACAAATTGTAAATAGCCTTTCGCTCCCTGTATTTTACCCCTGCCAACTTCAGAATTTGAAAAAGAGTATTCCAGTCAACATTGTCAAAAGCTTTCTCTAAGTCTACAAATGCTAGACACGAAGGTTTGAGTTTCCTTAATCTTTCTTCTAAGATAAGTTGTAGGGTCAGTATTGCCTCACGTGTTCCAACATTTCTATGGAATCCAAACTGATCTTTCCCGAGGTCGGCTTCTACCAGTTTTCCATTAGTCTGTAAAGAATTCGTGTTAGTATTTTGCAGCTGTGACTTATTAAACTGATAGTTTGGTAATTTTCACATCTGTCAACACCTGCTTTCTTTGGGATTGGAATTATTATATTCTTCTTGAAGTCTGAGGGTTCGCCTGTCTCATACATCTTGCTCACCAGATGGTAGAGTTTTGTCAGGACTGGCTCTTCCAAGGCTGTCAGTAGTTCTAATGGAATGTTGTCTACTCCCGGGGCCTTGTTTCGACTTAGGTTATTCAGTGCTCTCTCAAACTCTTCACGAAGTATCATATCTCCCGTTTCATCTTCATCTACCTCCTCTTCCATTTCCATAATATTGTCCTCAAGAACATCGCCCTTGTATAGACCCTCTACATACTCCATCCACCTTTCTGCTTTCCCTTCTTTGCTTAGAACTAGGTTTCCATCTGAGCTCTTGATATTCATACAAGTGGTTCTCTTTTCTCCAAAGTTCTCTTTAATTTTCCTGTAGGCAGTATCTATCTTACCCCTAGTGAGATAAGCCTCTACATCCTTACGTTTGTCACCATCACTGCTTAGCCATTTTGCACTTCCTGTCGATCTCATTTTTGAGACATTTGTATCCTTTTTGTCCGCTTCACTTACTGCATTTTTGTATTTTCTCCTTTCATCAATTAAATTCAATATCTCTTCTGTTACCCAAGGATTTCTACCAGCCCTCGTCTTTTTACCTACTTGATCCTCTGCTGCCTTCACTATTTCATTCCCCAAAGCTAGCCATTCTTCTTCTACTGTATTTCTTTCTCCCATTCCTGTGAATTGTTCCCTTGTGCTCTCCCTGAAACTCTGTAGAACCTCTGGTTCTCCAGATCCCATCTCCTTAAATTCTCACCTTTTGCAGTTTCTTCAGTTTTAATCTACAGTTCATAAAGAATAGATTGTGGTCAGAGTCCACATCTGCCCCTGGAAATGGCTTACAATTTAAAATCTGGTTCCTAAATCTCTGTCTTACCATTATATAATCTATCTGAAACCTTCTAGTATCTCCAGGGTTCTTCCATGTATACAACCTTCTTTCATGATTCTTGAACCAAGTGTTAGCTATGATTAAGTTATGCTCTGTGCAAAATTCTACGAGGCGGCTTCCTCTTGCATTTCTTAGCCCCAATCAATGAATGGCAGCTGGCTCTTAATGTAAATATCTAGACGTAATGCTGTGAAGCAATATGATGGAACGAGCATGTGAGGGTTGTGGTAGAGAAGGCAAATGGTCAACTTCAGTTTATTGGGAGCATTTTAGGAAAGTGTAGTTCATCTGTAAAGGAGACCACATACAGGACACTAGTGTGATCTATTCTTGAGCACTGCTTGAGTGTTTGGGATCCGCACCAGGTCGAATTGAAAGAAGACATCAAAGCAATTCAGAGGCAAACTGCTAGATTTGTTACTGGTAGGTTCGATCAGCATGCAAGTGTTACGGATATTCTTTGGGAGCTCAATTGGGAATCCCTGGAGGGAAGAAGAGATTCATTTCAAAGAGCACTACTGAGAAAGTTTAGAGAATTAGCATTTGAAGCTGACTGCAGAACGACCTTATTGCCACCAACATACATTTTGTTTAGGGACCATGAAGATAAGATACAAGAAATTAGGTTTTTTGTCATCAGTCTTCTGACTGGTTTGATGTGGCCCACCACAAATTCCTCTCCTGTGCTAACCTCTTCATCTCAGAGTACCACTTGTAACCTATGTCCTCAATTATTTGCTGGATGTATTCCAATCTCTGTCTTCCTCTACAGCTCCCTCTAGTACCATGGAAGTCATTCCCTCATGTCTTAACAGATGTCCTATCATCCTGTCCCTTCTCCTTATCAGTGTTTTCCACATATTTCTTTCCTCTCCGATTCTGCATAGAACCTCCTCATTCCTTACTTTATCAGTCCACATAATTTTCAACATTCGTCTGTAGCACCACATCTCAAATGCTTCGATTATCTTCTGTTCTGGTTTCCCCACAGTCCATGTTTCACTACCAAACAATGCTGTACTCAAGATGTACATTCTCAGAAATTTCTTCCTCAAATTAAGGCTTATATTTGGTATTAGTAGACTTCTTTTGGCGAGGAATGTCTTTTTTGCCATAGCTGTTCTGCTTTTGTCCTTCTTGCTCCGTCCATCATTGGTTATTTTACTGCCTCGGCAGCAAAATTCCGTAACTTCATCTACTTCGTGATCATCAATCCTGATGTTAAGTTTCTTGCTGTTCTCATTTCTACTACTTCTCATTACTTTCATCTTTCTTCGATTTATTCAGTCCATACTGTGTACTCATTAGACTGTTCATCCCATTCAGCAGATCATGTAATTCTTCTTCACTTTCACTCAGGATAGCAATGTCATCAGCAAATTGTATCACTGATATCCCTTCACCTTGAATTTTAATTCCACTCCTGAACTTTTCTTTTATTTCCATCATTGCTTCCTCACTATACAGAATGAACAGTAGGGGCAAAAGGCTACATCCTTGTCTTACACCCTTTTTAATATGAGCACTTTGTTCTTGGTCTTCACTCTTATTATTCCCTCTTGGCTGTTGTACGTACTGTGTATGACCCATCTCTCCCTATAGCTTACCCCTACTTTTTTCAGGATTACGAACATCTTGCACCATTTTAAATTGTCGAACGCTTTTTCAAGGTCAACAAATCCTATGAATGTGTCTTTATTTTTTTTAGTCTTGCTTCCATTACTAACCCCAATGTCAGAATTGCCTTTTTCGTGCCTTTACTTTTCCCAAAGCCAAACTGATCAACAACTAGCACATCCTCAATTTTCTTTTCCATTCTCCTGTATATTATTCTTGTAAGCAACTTGGATGCATGAGCTGTTCAGCTGATTGTGAGATAATTCTCGCACTTGTCAGCTCTTGTTGTCTTCAGAATTGTGTGGATGATGCTTTTCCGAAAGTCAGATGGTATGTCGCCAGACTCATACATTCTACATACCAATGCGAATAGTCGTTTTGTTGCCACTTCCCCCAATGATTTTACAAATTCTAATGGAATGTTATCTATCCCTTCTGCCTTATTTGACCTTATGTCCTCCAAAGCTCTTTTAAATCCTGATTCTAATACTGGATCCCCTATCTATTCTAAATCGACTCCTGTTTCTTCTTCTATCATATCAGACAAATCTTCCTCCTCGTAGAGGCTTTTAATGTATTCTTTCCATCTATCTGCTCTCTCCTCTGCATTCAAAAGTGGAATTCTCATCGCACTCTTAATGTTACCACCCTCGCTTTTAATGTCACTGAAGGCTGTTTAGACTTTCCTGTCCGTCCTTCCGACAATCATTTCTTTTTCAATGTCTTCACATTTTTCCTGCAGCCATTTCATCTTAGCTTCTCTGCATTTCCTATTTATTTCATTCCTCAGCGACTTGTATTTCTGTATTCCTGAGTTTCCCAGAATATTTTTGTACTTCCTCCTTTCATCAATCAATTGAAGTATTTCTTCTGTTACCCGTGGTTTCTTTGCAGTTACCTTCTTTGTACCTATGCTTTCCTTCCCAGCTCTGTGATGGCTCTTTTTAGAGAGAGATATCCTTTCCTCTTCAACTGTACTGCCTACTGAGCTATTTCTTATTGCTGTATCTATAGCATTAGAGAACTTCAAGTGTATCTCGTCATTCCTTAGTACTTCTGTATCCCACTTCGTGTACTGATTCTTCCTGACTAATGTCTTAAACTTCAGCCTATTCTTCATCACTATTATATTGTGGGCTCATATGGAGACATATAGACAGCCATTTTTCCCTCACTCTGTCTGCAAGTGGAACAGGAAACGAAACAACTATTTGTGGTACAGGGTACCCTCTGCCATGCACCCTATGGTGGCTTGTGGAGTATGTACGTATATGTAAGCACACACAAAAACAGAAAGAAAACACATGCTAGTTTCTGCAGCTGTTTGTTTCTATGCCAGGTAGGAAAGAGGACTCAGTTAGGGAAGGTTGGGAAGGAAGGGCAGATCATTCAGACTCCAGGTCGATAGGGGCTTGCAGTCAGGACACGGGAGACGGCTTTCCAACCTTATCCGACATACACATTTTTACTAAAATGTAGACTTTCACGGCTGGAAATAAGTCCATTATAATTATCTGGGCTGTTATGCCGTGATCAGTTGATCAATTCTGTGTCGATTCCCAACGTTTCGTCTCTGACTGCAGGAGACATCTTCAAGGGGGTCCGTAGCTCGATGGAAGGTCCCACACACCCACTGGCTCGCTACTGACTGCCGCTAAATTCCATGTCCGTGCGCTCCCACGCCGCGGCGTGATGTCACGTGTTTTGAAAACGTCAGTGCAATTGGCCGCTGTCCGTCGCCATCAATTGCCGTTGCCATCACCCAGTAGTGAACGGGTGGTACACATCTTCTTTAACACCGGCATCCATACACTGTTTAATTTCAAGCCCTCCTCCTTTCGGTTGAAATTATTTGGGTGTTTAGCGATTTCGATTGCCTCCCTGTAGAGCCTTTTGTAATATCCGCTTGTGGCTGCTAGTACTTGCGTCTCCTCGAAACGAATATTGTGGTTCCCTGGCTGGAAAGCGTGCTCCGCAACAGCTGATTGTTTCGTTTCTCCTCTTCTACAATTTCCCTTGTGCTCTTCCAAACGTTTAGAAACAGTTCTTTTAGTGGTACCCACATAAACATCACCACAGCTGCATGGGATCCTATACACTCCAGCTTTTTCCAATGGTTTGCGAGCGTCCCTGGCAGGCTTAAGGTATTCCTGTATCTTCCTGGTGGGCTTGTAAATTACGGTAATATTCCGCTTCGACAAGATCCTCCCTATTCTTTCCGTTACATTTTTAACAAACGGCAGGAAAACCTTAGATTTTGCAGTAGCCTGTACGTCAGTATGATTTCTGCGTGGCTGCCTCAACGCACGTTTTATTTCGGCGGACGAATATCCGTTCTGCATTAGTGCATTGTGGAGGCGTTCCATCTAAGTGTCAAGCAACTCAGGTTCACAAATATTTCTAGTTCTGTCCGCTAATGTCTTGATAACATCCCACTTCTGTTGTGGGTGTTGGTTCGAATCCCGGTGCAAATAACGGTCCGTGTGCATGGGTTTGCGGTATACTGAGTGGCCCAAAGTACCACTTTTGTTTCTAAAAACAAGCACGTCTAGGAAATGTAATTTGCTGTCTACCTCCTCCTCCATTGTAAACTGAATTCTCGAGTTTATACAGTTCAGATGTTCGTGGAACCGGCTTAGTTCCTCCCTACCATGTCTCCACAGCACAAACGTGTCATCCACGTATCGGAACCATACATTTGGTTTTTTGCTGGCAGTACCTAAGGCCTGTTCTTCGAATTTCTCCATAAAGAAGTTTGCAATTACGGGACTTAGGGGGCTTCCCATAGCCACGCCATCCATTTGCTCATAAAACTGTTCATTCCACTTGAAGTATGTGGTCGTCAAACAACACTTAAACAGTTCTGAAATATCGGCAGGAAAAATTCGATCCAGCTGTTCCAATACATCATTAAGTGGAACCATGGTAAACAGCGATACCACATCGAATCTGACCAATATGTCCTCCGGCTAGACCACTATGCCATTCAATCTGCTGATAAAATGTGTCGAATTCTTTAGGTAAAGAGTCCAAACGGCCCACATGTGGTTTTAACAGCGTAGTCAAAAACTTGGCTAACGAGTACGTGGGCAAACCAATGGCACTTAGTATCGGTCTTAACGGCACATTTTCTTTATGAATTTTGTTCAATCCATAAAGCCTCGGTGGTAGCGCAACCGAATTGCAGAGACCTTTCTGTACACTCTCTTCAATGGAGGACTTTTTTATTAACCGCGACACAGTTCTGAGAGCGTTGTTAGTGGGGTCCTTATTCAGCTTCCTATATGCTTGCGGATCCAGTAGATCAGTAATTTTACTCTGATAGTCAGCCACATCCATAACCACCGTTGCGCTTCCTTTGTCTGCTGGGAGAACCAAAATACTATCGTCGTCATTCAGGTGTTTTAAAGCTCTTCTCTCACCCACAGTTATATTACTTTTCGGCAGTTTTCATTGGCTAATATTCTCACTGTTTCTATATGGATTTCTTCAGGTGTTACAGAATCCACACTGCGAATTCCTGCTTCACACTGACTATAATTTCTCCCATGGGCACAAAACGCGGACTAACAGCAAAATTTCCTCCCTTGGCAAGCACAGATGTCTCATCGTCAGATAACGAATGTTTGGACAAATTGATAACGGTCCGGGAAACGTCTAAATGCCGAACAGTCTGATTAGGTAGCAAATTATCAAACTTCTTCTTCTGTCTACTAAGACGTTGTCAACGTACACTTCCCCATGGTATCATGCAGTTGTCTATCAATTTTATCCCAGTCACCGCTGCACAGTTTATTACTGATCGTAATATGGAGAGACATTAACTTACAGTTTGTGCTTGCCAAGTCCCGTCGGGTCTGCTGAATGCGCTCTCGTAGTAAGGCCTCCTCAGTCTGTTTGAAAATGCGTTGTGCCTTTCCCGAATAGAATTGCACTGACGTTTTCAAAACACGTGATGACACGCCACGGCACGGGAGCGCGCGGACACGGAATTTAGCGACAGTCAGTAGTGAGCCAGTGGGCGTGTTGGACCTTCCATCGAGCTACGGACCCCCTTGAAGATGTCTCCCGCAGTCGGAGACGAAACGTTGGGAATCGACACAGAATTCATCAACTGACCACGGCATAACAGCCCGGTTAATTATAATGGACATACACATTTTTCCTCTCTGAGGAATGAACTAACAATTCCTAAAGTCGGTGCAGTTTATTCTACTTTTGCGTGTATCAGCAGCACTGGGAATCTTGTCTGGCAAGTTATTCCTGTCTCATGGTAATTTTACAATTTTTAAAGTGTTCTTTATACTGCACTGTTATTAGTTCTCTTATAGTTCTATTTCCAAAATGGAAATCAACAATAATAGAGGGGTCAAATTTCTTATGAAGAGATCAATATTACTGTCCCATTTCATTTTCTTAAAAACAAAACTACTGGTCAAATTATGGAACCATGGTCAATAAACAGCAGTGCAATAAAACAGTAAGGTAGCAAGAGTTGTTGGGGGCAAATTTCATTCCATGGACATTTATACTGATACACTGGAGTGTCACAGAAATATTCAATATTTTTCAGAATGGTCAATAAAGTTCCCAAAGATCTGTTATAAAAGTCCATTAAGGCATCAGTTACTACATAAATGACATCTGCACCAAACCCCTGAAGTCACGACATGTACTGCCTAAGGGTTTTCTACCACTGAAATTTTCCTTCTGTGATGCACGGAGTTAGGACTGCAAGAAGTGCCATAACAACTTGTATGTACTGCAAACATAGCCTCCAACTGACAGTCAGCAGTTTCCATCTTCTAACACAAAGAAGCTGTTGAGTGGTAATCAATGCTCAACCAATATAGGCATGAAGTACCACTTTGATACGACTTTAAAGGAAATGACACTCTCCTCTTTATAAGTCTGCTTCTGCTGCTGCTATTGAGATGTAAACAGTGTCAATATCATAGTACTGGGTGTCACTGTAATTGCCTGTGGAATGAAGTATGCACATAAGAGCACATAATCTTACTTAAGAAGAACACTCATAATGAGAACTAACCAATCTAATAATTGTAAATACTTCAGGAGTGAGGAGGATCACTCACTGAAAAGCAAAGAAAACTTGCTGGCTTTCAGAATAATCCTTTTTTGAGCCAGAGTACACACACACACACACACACACACACGCACGCACACACACACGCACACACACACACATACACACAAACACACACACACACACCAGTATGGTACAAGCTGGACAAATAATGCCAGTGCTGCATTTTGGCAAATTTACGAGGAGGTTGTGTCCAGTGCAGTAGATAGAGGGGGAGAGAGAGAGATGGGACACAGGGAGGAGGGGTGGGTGGCTAGTGGCTCGAAGGGGGGTACCCAGTCTGCCAGCCAGGAATATGGAAGAGAGGGGTTTGGCAGGTGCAAGCACTAGGCACATACACAATTGTCAGAGCTGGTGGGAAGTGGCGCACACTGAAGGTGATGCCAGGACATGAATTGTGAACGGGTGGAAGATGGAGGAAGGAGGAAACAGTTATGTGGAGGGTGCGGGGATAGTGGGTTACTAGGGACTGAGGCCAGGATTAGTGAAGGACGTATTGCAAGGATAACTCCCATTGCGTACTACAGAAAAGCTGGTGGTAGGGGGATCTAGATGGCCTGGGTTGTGAAGCAGCCATTGAAACAGGACATGTTATGCTCAGCTGCATGTGGTCCCACGAGTTTGTTAACTTTGTTCCTGGCACCAGTTCAGCAGAGTCATTTCTTGTAAACAACTGGTTTGTAGTCATAATGACATAAAAGCTGTGCAGTGCTTACAGCACAGGTGGCCCGGCCTCTGTGGAGATACAGTAAATCTGTGAAAAGAGTGGAGTAGGACTGTTGGTTGGGTGGATTTGGCAGGTCTTCCACCAAGCAGCCATGTCATATACCAACTCTGCTGCAAACACTGCACAACTTTTTATGTTCGTATGACTACCAACCAGCTGTCCACCAGGACGAATGGCCACTGCCAAACTGTTGCCCAGAACAAAGCTGATCCCCCCTCCTACCAATCGTACAACATGCAGCTGAGCATAACAACCTCTATTTCAATGACTACTTCACAATCTGGGCCATCTGTATCCTTCCCTCTACCACCAGCTTCTCTGAAATATGCAGATGAGAGTTATCTTTTCAACACATCCTTCACTCCCACAATCATTCTGGCCTCTATCTCCAGTAACCCACTGCTTCCACAGCCTCCACCCAACAGTTTCCACCTCTGTGTTCTCCATCCCACAGCAATCCACAACATCATGTCACCTTCTCTGTCGTGCCTAGCCTGTGCACCTGCCGCCCATCTCTCCCACATTCCTAGCTGGCAAACCAGATGCCTTCATCCTGTTGGATGTGAGATTTTTTGTTTTCCTCTCATAGAACGTCTCTCAGATATTCAGATAATTTGGAGTCTCTTCTGAGTCATCCTTAGAGTTGCTGAAACTACATGCTATGAAATAACAGTTCAGTTCTACTCTGTTTCTCCTCCAATGTAAGAGAAAGGCATTTACTTTTCCAAATGCATTTTTTCAAAATGGAAACTGATGCAACACAGTTAATTTTTTGTTTTCAGTACAACATGCAGCAGTATGATTTTTCCGAACACACTGATCTGGAGAGTAGTCTTGCATGGAAGGGAAATGTGGATGACAAACACTTCAGCTAAGAAGAGAATAGAAGCTTCTCAAGGGTGGTGCTACAGAAGAATGCTGAAGACTAGATGGGTCAATTTATTAAGAAATTTCACTTTAAGTGAATTGACAAAGCATTACCTACAGAAATATGTCATAAATAATGTGAATAAAACGAAAGATTATTCTATAATTGGTATTGCTCCAGTTCAAAATTTATTTATTTTTGAAAGAAATGGTTCAAATGGCTCTGAGCAATATGGGACTTAACTTCTGAGGTCATCAGTCCCCTAGAACTTAGAACTACTTAAACCTAACTAACCTAAGGACATCACACACACATCCATGACTGAGGCAGGATTTGAACCTGCAACTGTAGCGGTGGCGTGGTTATAGACTGTAGCGCCTAGAACTGCTCGGCCACCCTGGCCAGCTGAAAGAAATGGTTATGGTTTAAAAAAAAGGGTCAATTGGCCTAAATAAGATAAAAAAAAGGTGGCATGGTGGTCTCAGTACCAAGTCAATTCCAGTATTAGCTCTGAATCTTCCACTTAACCCTGTGGTGCACGAATTTCACTGCAGTGGACAACTTTTAATGGTAAATTCTCTGACGGTTTCAGTGAGTCACGAGGCTGCAAATGCATGCAGGACACAACACCAGTTGGGAGTGACCACTGCAGGGAACTGTGTACATTTTCAGCCTCAGGACTGATTGAAAATGCCAAAGAAGCGATCATTAACAGCTGTCCACTGTAGTGGACACTATGCGCCACAGGGTTAATCTAAGTCAACTGGAAAATTTCAGAATATGTTACAACTTTCAAAGAAACTTGTCAATCCCCCAGCTAACACCAAATTAACACCACTTGTGGTTTTCACAAACCTGCAATATAATCTGGATCCAAGGGATCATTTTTCTTGCAAGCCAAACGTGATGGTCGCTGATGTGGAACAGGCTGATCCTCACATAAGATTGGATCATTTGAGTGCTTTCCACCTCTGAGCCTTGGAATTGAGAACTGTGAATGGAAATACAAATTAGTGGTTTCAGTATCTCTAGAAACAAAGTAGCATTTACAACACATAATAAGAGCTGCGCAATTGATATAAATTCATAGAGGTGTATATCTTCAAAAGCAACAATGGTAAAACAAGAGACGTAACTGACTATCAATGCCTCACACTACATCTCAAAGTTATTGCACCGTGGTCTGTTAATGCAGTTGTACCAATATCTGGAGGTATTCCACCACAGAGATATTTAAGGTCAATTAGATATTGGTAATGCCAATGGTCAAAGTGAAGAGAATATGAAATGTAAACTCCCAACATCTAAAAGAGCATTTCTGAAAATGAAGTAGCTGTTAACATTGAATGTAATTTTAAATGTTACAAAGTTTTTTTCTGAAGGTATTGGTCTGGGGAATACCCTTGTATGGAAGGGAAATGTTGACGATAAGCACTTCAATAAGAAGAGAGTAGAAGCTTTTGAAGAGTGGTGCTACAGTAGAATGCTGAAGATTAGATGGGTCAATACAGTAACTAATGAGGAAGTACTGAATGAATGTGAGGAAAAAAGAAATGTATTGCAATGACACAAATTGACTAAAAGGAGGGATCATTTGATAGGACACATCCTGACACATGAAGGAATCTTCACTTTCGTGATGGATGGAAATGCTGAGGGTAAAAGATGAATCAAACCAGTCTTCAGGCTGAAGACTACAATGACAACCTTTCTATGTAGAAATATACATAAAACATGCTCAGAACAGATGCAGAAACCTAATCCATGAAGTGAAGAGAGGGACCATTCATTCTAGCATGTAAAAGAATCATTCACCTACCATTATGCCAACATTCATTTTTATTGACACTTCAAAAATTCAAAGAACAGCAGAAAATGCATTTTATATTATTTTTGCAGCATCAGGGTTAACTCACTATTATTTGAGGGGACGAAATGAGAGAGCTGGATGTGAGGGAGGGGTGGTGGAATTGTAAAAGAGACTCTGAACTGTTCATAAATGAGTAAGCCTAACAGACAAATGAAAGTTAAAGTCTAATTTTCTCTCTTAAGCAGAAATAATAAGAAAAGTTGTTATTTCATTTTGTGAAATTTCTCATGTGTATTTCTGTTCTATAGTCTGGAAACTGAATTAGGAACTGTTGACTGGCTTCAAGAGGATCCTGCGAATCATACCACTGTGAAGTGGCAAGGCAATCCCCTGTTGTGTCATAACAAGTCTCCTAACATGATGTGATCTCCAATTAATCCAACTGAAGACGAAATAATCACCTGGTCGAATCTGATGGGTTGTGTCTGTAGTGACCCAAATAAGATTCCACATCCAAAATCTGGGCAGACACCTGTACGGTGCGCCACAGAAGTAGCAGAGGCAGAGGCTCCCCCCCCCCCCCCCACACACACACACTTGGATGCGCATGTAGCATCTTCATAGTGCACTCTACCAGCTGGCCAATAGCTTATAGAGTTGGACCCGGTCCACGTCGTTCTCAGACATATGTTGACATTCGCCATGTGTGTCTCCGACTAGTAGTGCAGCCATTCCATGACAAGTGTTTTCCTGTGGCAGTCTTCTTGAAATAATAAAGTGTTGTGTTTGTAATTATCGGTGTGTTCCTGAAGCCAGAACACACTGGAGACGAGTAGGATTGTTTTTCACGTGTTTTGTTGTGCAGTTGCTTTTCACACTAGGCTGCGACATTTTACTTGTTGTGACGTGGAAGCTCTGCTTCAAAAATTGGTGTAACAGCAGACAGAACTACTTACAGCTGTGTGACAGGCTGTACCAGGGTTGCTCTTTTCACCTTTGCATCTGGTTATGTTTCCTCCGCTGTTCCTTCTGTTTGATGAGGCAGTAGAATATTGGCATACATATGAACACTGCCTACAGCATCATTTCAGGCCTTCCATGTGACGAATGCAGAGGTATGTCATGCAGTGTTTTTGTCATGGATTTCACCTTGTATCAGATGTTGTAGCTGTTGGCCTCATCACAGGAACTTTCTTCATTGTCTTTTGACAATTTATGCTCATTGTTGTTTTCCTATTACCATTACAGCATGCACATTGTGGCTGCTGGGGTTGAATTCTGCTAATGGAGGAAACAGTCCCATCAGTCTTATCGTGTCTGAGCCGCAACTCTCTACAGCCTTAGTTGCATGTGCCATTTTGTCATGTCCAAGTCAAAAGTGTCATATGCAGACAACATGGTTCATGAAGTCATAATCTGCTCCACCTTGGATAAGGAAGTCCAGAAACAAGCCTTCCAATTAGAAAACCCTTCCATTGAAGAGGTGTTGTTCATTGTCCAGTCATATGAGATCTCACAGCTGGATGCATGGAGTGATGTGACGGCAGTGTAGCATAGCCCACCTGCATCCAGGGAGGGTGACATAGCGGTGGTGCAAGCCGGCCCATCCGGCGGCTTGCTCATAGCAAGGAAACAGCATTCCAGCCGCCATTCCCTGTTGCCGTTGTGTACATCTTGTACTCCCAACATGATAGATAAAAGCATCCCCGGCACTGAGCCATTTGTCATGTCAGAGAAATGGCCACATGTAGTACTCTGCCAAACAACAGCGCAGAACGCAATATCAGATGACACGGATATGGATTTCCAGGAAGTGTCATCATTAGGCCTGATTCCTGATCAGTCATCCAACAAGATTTTTATCAAGGTTTTGGTTCTCTTGTGACAGTTGCACCTGCATGTGGACACCGGCATGGCAGTTTCTCTGCTTAATGCCCAAACATATTCAGACCTTGATTCTTCTCTGCTGTCACCAGTAAACAGGCACTTACAGAAATAAGGTAAAAAGCAAATTGTCTTGCTTTGACAATTCACAGCTGATGTTACCTATAGATCAGTAACTCGGCCAATCACTTTTATTGTTGTTCACTATGCTAGTTTAGAAAACAATTTCAGGTTTGATGCCTTTCAAACCTTTGGCTTTTCAATCATGGACTCCATACAGTTTGTATCTGCTGACAGCCTCTCTCTATCATTGGAATCTCTGTGCTCCTAATTTCAGGACATTTTTTGTGAAAGGCCTAGGGTGCACCACAGACTTTAAAGCACACAGTTGACAGTTGGCTGGTGCTAGATTTTTTTAGCTCTCCACTCCAAAGTCAAGGTGGAGCTGGACCGGCTTGCATCTCTTGGGTTGTGGTCCGCATTTCTTCTAGCTAATAGGCTACACCCCCTGTTATCGTTATGAAACGCTCTGGTAAATTGTGAACTTGCAGTGACTGTAAGGTCACTGTGAATTCACAGTTTGTGGCCAACACACATCCGTTGCCATGTTTGAAAGAGCTGTTCATATGCTTAGCAGGTGGTCAATCCTGTGCCAAACTTGATCTTTCTGAAGCATATCACCAGTTACCCTCTGATAAGGAGTCCATGTGTATCATTGTTCTTAATAGGGTCATGTATACTATTCTACAGTGTTTCAATCACCTGGATGACATCATTGTTACCAGACATACTACAAGCAACCACCTGCACAATCTCCAGGCTGTTTTTGAAAAAGTTTGGGTCCTGTGTCTGCAATACAATCTATGCAGTCTACAGAAGTCTAAATTTTTCCAACCCTTTCTTGAGTATCTGGGCTACAACATATCATGGCAGGATACCCAACCACTTGCGAGTCTGCTCAAGGCCATTATGGACCTGACTTGTTGCTCTTCGTCATACTAACTGCATGCTTTCTTGGGTAGACTTACCTATTACCATTGGTTCATTCCTCGGGCATCCGCCATCCTGGGGCATCTGCCATTGTGCGGCCTTTCTACCTCCTTCTTCACAAGGGCACTTCCTTCCTCTTCAATGTGCAACCAGGCCTTTCCCATATTGAAGGACCAACTCAGGTCAGTGCTGTGTCTAGCTACTTTTGAGTCTAGCAAACCACTCATTTTAGCTACAGATGCCTCGCAGTAATGCATGGTGGTGGTCACTGCTCATTGGAATGCAGATGGCTCGGAGCAGTCACTGGTATTTCCATCCAAAACTCTCAGTCCAGCACAAGTCTATTAATCCTATATCAAGAAGAAGGCTCTGGCCATTGTGTATGTGCTCACCAGGTTTCATGTATTCTTGTATGGCACCAAATTCCAACTTATTGCGGACCATAAGCTGTATTTTCGTTATTCAGTCCATCCGCCTGGGTCCCCAATAAGGCAACCCACAGGTTACATTGATGGGCACTGTTCCTCTCCAAATACCACTATGACATTCATTTTCCCCCCATGCAGACACTTTATCCAGACTACCCATCTGTCCAGACCCCGAGTTTTATAGAGAGGAGCTCTACTTGGATCTTGCCTCCCGCCAAGCTGTAGACGGCTTTCCGATCACTAGTACCCGGCTTGCAAGGGCCACAGTGTCTGATCCCGTCATCAAGCAGATCATCCACTTCATCCAGGAGGGTCAATTGTCTCATCCTCCGGGCCGTGCTTCCACTCTGCTTCATAACTATTTTGTCTTGCGCCATCGTCTCTCAGTCTTAGATGTAGTCGTCATCCTCTCCCTGGATGACACAACTTCCAGGGATCATCATATCTGGGAGTTTGCGGCAGGAGGTCTTAGAGCTGTTGCTTGAGGGCCACTGGAGTATTTCTTGCACCAAAGCCTTGGCTCACAGGCATGTGTACTGCCCGGCCTTGAGTGGGAACTGGAGCATTTGGTGGCTGCATGTCCCCAGTGCGCTAGTCAAAAAGCGGCTCTGAAGGCTTTTTTTCCCCATGGACTACAGCAACCCAACCCTGGGAACACATCCATGTGGATTTTGCGGGTCCATTTCTGAATGCGTGTTTTAGCTGATTGTCACTGACACATTTTCATGTTCCTCATTTATGCGATCCAGTGCTCCTTGGTTACTACCGAAGTTACTATTCAGCTCTTTCAAAAAACAATTTTCTGTGGAAGGTCTCCTGGTTACTCTCGTTTCCAGCAATAGACCTCAGTTCCTGTCCCAGGAATTACATGATTTCTGTGTGTGGTCAAGCATTTGTAATGTTCACTCACCTCCCTTTCACCACCAATTCAATGGGGAGGCTGGCTGCGTGGTTCACACCTTTAGGGCCCAATAGAAAAACTATCAGCAGGATTTTCCTGCTGAGGAGGCATTGTTGTTCTTTCTGATGGCCTACTGTACGACTCCTATTGGTTCCTGTCCTAATGCTGAGCTTCTCCGTGGCCATCAGCTGTGGACGCTGCTCCACCTCCTCCATCCAGGTTCTCGCCCAAATTCATGTTCCACTGTATCGCTTTTCCCGCCAGTGACAGCAGTCTGGGTGCGCGGACTTGGTTGGCACACACACTGGTTACCGGCAACCATTGAGCGTCACAGTGGCTGCTGTGTCTACACTCAGCAGACAGGATACCAGGAGGTTTGCTACCATCAAAATAAGCTCGAGTCTGGGAGGGCACCCACCCACCAAATCCCGGCTGCGCCAATTTTTGCCTACATCTGTGCCACCAGATGAGCCTTCGACTTTGCAGCCTCTTGCAGCTATTCTGGTACCCCTCCAGCTGATGGACAAGCTCCTTGCCAGATCGATGTCTCCTGTGTCGTCTCAGTCTGCAGTGGGGTTGCCTCCAACTTCCCCACTGCCACCAGACATCGCCATGGATTCCGGCTAGGACTGCTCATTGCTGGTCCCATCATCTTTTGCTCCCATACAGGGGAAGTACTGGGGCGCTTCTCGAACCAGGCACTTTTGCCCCTGTTCTGAGGTTTCCATTGACCAGGAGTTGCTCTCCTAATCGCCTCCAAGGCCTCAATGGGTGTGAGAACCATCTCCACACTGCAGCCATCCACTCCATGTTTAGGGAATTAGCAATGCTCTGCCACTAGGGGGGAAGGGGTGACCCATGTAAGATTCCACACCCATGATCCAGGAGTGCCACAGAAGTAGCAAGACACTAGCGCCAGCAGATAGAGGCCCCCACTGTAAGATGCATGCACAGTCTCTGTAGTGCACTCTACTGGCCAGCCAATGATTTGTAGAGTTGGGCCCGGTCCACTGACATTCAGCTTGTGTGTCTCAGACTAAGAGTCTAGTCGCGTCCGTGGGAAGTGTTTTCCTGTACCAGCCTTCTTTAAGTAATAAAATGTTGAGTTTTTTTTATTATCTTTGTGTTCTTGTAGTCAGATCTGGAGAAAATTTTTATCTGGAAAATGACAGAAATTCTAGACCCAATACTTCTAATGCTGATAATGTGGCAGCCTTTGGGCTTTGTCTCTCTTGCCCGAACAGCACTCTCTCTACTGTTGATGGGTCCAAGCACCCATGGAGAGGGCAGAAGGGGCTTTACTATTAAGGCAACTTGAATGTTAGGTATCTGATTTTACTCTTAGGGAAACAGTGTCACAGGAGGAAAATGAATCAATTGTGCACCTTGCGTATATCTTAGGAGGAATCATACATCAAGTGGTAGAAGCTGTCCCTGGAGTAACTGAGATCACAGGTTACAGTATGATGCAGACAATGGCTCACCTCATCACCACCAATATCTGTTGTCTAAGATCAGAGTGTATCCTTGGTTCTTTGTAGACAATGGAGAAAGTGGTGGTTCAGTACAGCTATCTATTAGCACCATTATTGCAAGGAATGGTCAAGGTAATCAGGTTCAGTGTCCAGTGGAGGGTCCAAACTAGAGACTTGATGGGTTCTGTAAAAAGATCAGATGAATAGCCCTTGCTTATGCAAATGGGGGGTGAGTTATAAAACCATCCATGACAGATCATTCCTGGATGTGCGGGCAGTATATATGATGTGTACATTTTAAATATTAGCTATTAACTGTTAAGAGTGTTCACTGCCAAGCCTAAGAACTCACTCTCATTTCTTTCCCAAATGGTAGTGTCTCTCTCTCTCTCTCCACCATAACAAACCCCCCTCCAAAAGAAACACTGATGAATCTACTATCTGCCAAATTTAGATACAGTATTATTAGAGTTATTTCAAGATAGCCTAAATTCAGTAACACAGATTTAGCACACGGTGACTAACAGCCTTGTAAGGACAGTATTGCGAAGTAATAATGAATTCATTATTAGGCAACTGCCTCAAACAATTAGTCCAACAACTCACTCACGAAATGGATGTTTAGGATCTCCTGGTACAAACAAACCTTATCTTTCTGAGAGAGTCACAAAAGAGACTGTGATTAGTAACTATGATGTTATTACAGGGATTGTACCGTATTTACTCAAATCTAAGCCGCACTTTTTTTCCGGTTTCTGTAATCCAAAAAACCGCCTGCGGCTTAGAATCGAGTGCAAAGCGGAAGTTCTGAAAAATGTTGGTAGGTGCCGCCACAACTAACTTCTGTCGTCGAATATATGTAGGGTTTCGCAGGCACAAAGATAAACACTGGCACCAAAACTTCTGCGTCAGTAAATAAATTTTAAAGAAAAAAGGTCGAAGACGAGCCTTTTTTCTCCGCCCTGAGTTTCGACCACTGCGTTTTCATACATTATCCAACGAAGTAAAAAAAAAATTCCGTATTGTTCAACTTCGAATGTAGCAGCATTTCAATGCACTACGAAAATCCGACTGGCAAGACTGATTGGGATGTTTGTCAATATGGCCTACTCTGCGTTCTGAATTTTTTCCTACCTGTGAGAAGAGATGGTTGCTAATAGGAACTTTTATGAATTGTGAATCACATGCAGTATTCTCTTCACCATAATAATAATATGAATATAAACATTTTCCCATGTATTCTTCCGTGTTTGCTGCTATCTCATTTAAATCCTGTCTGCCTAATAAACTACAAAACTAGAGTGAGACAACAGCAAACGTGGACGAAAATACATATCATGTCATGTTTATATTCGTATTATTCTTATGCCGAATAGTGATACAGTCAGAATTGAAGCACGACAATTAACTAGATTTTTTAATCTAAGATAACTCTAATTTCTGTGCAGAGTGTAATGTACTAAAGAGGCGCCTGCAAAGACTTTCAAACGGAGAAAAATTTTCGCTAAACTCTCGTTCAGAACATCTTCTATCGTACGCAGTCTATTATTTGGTTCTTGTTGATTATTATCAAAGAAAGCAGCAGTGTAAGTAACAACAAATAGCAGTCTCTTGCAATTGTTTTGCCTAATGAGACGATTCCTCTCTTTTTTTAAAAAAAATTGTAAGCGGTGGTAGCGCGCACAAAAGCAAGCAATGCCGTGAGCGGCGACAGGTCGTAAACACTCATTATCTGAATGTGACAAACAATGCATGACACAGTACAGTAATGCATTTTCAGCTTTGAGTGACGTAAACACCTATAACAAAGAGAACGGCACTTATCAGATCAAAGAAAAATAATCAATCAATTCAAACCAGACGAAGCACGTGAAAAAGGAAGGGTATCCGTATAAATACGGACGGAGCGCCTGACGCTTAGCAACGGCTACCTGGTAAAGCCTAACTGCTAAGCTTATGACTCGAACCAAACTACTATAGCTGTATCGTCATTCATTTGACCTAAATTGTGTCTCATATTACAATGGACCAACTTTGTTTCGATTTGGAGGTGCGGCCTAAAACTTTTCTCTCCCCTTGAATTTCGAGTCTCAGATTTCAGGTGTGGCTTAGATTCGGGAAATTTTTTTTTTCCTCTATTGCGAGTCTCATTTTTCAGGTGCGGCTTAGATTCGAGTGCGGCTTAAATTCGAGTAAATACAGTAGTCACCAAGGGGAAAAAAATACGTAGGAAAGTATTTGTGTTTGGTACAACTAATGACACAGTCACTAAGAACTTACTTAAAATACAAATTGTAAACATTTTGTTGCCCTGAAAAACACAGAACAACTGTGGTTAAAGCTTAGATACATTATAAACCACGGTCTAGGTAAATACATACCAAATAATGACAGATGTTGAATACTCACCTTAGTATAATAGTACTGTGCATGTTAACATCTCTAACGATCCCTTCTCTGATGGGATGTTAACCCCTAAACTTCCTTCCTTTGGAGAATGTTGTGAAAACAGAGACTACTACAGTCTCTCTGAAAAGGAGACTGCAGGGAAACTTATAGATAATACTTAACAGCAACTACTGCATTTGTAAGAAGGGGTATGTATGACAGCAACAATAATTACCACAAATAGATTGTTGCGAGAGATGTAGCAGAAAACCCTAGAAAGATCTGGCCATCTACCCAATCATGGATTAGTCTTGTGTTGGGGTAGACAGAAAGCCAAAACATTAACTTCTGCATTTACCAATGTGTCCCAACATGACATTACTACTGTGCCAATATTCAACTGCCACAGACAAGCAAAAATGAGAGAGATTGACAACTATCCTTTTGATAATACTGTCATCATTCTATCCTGGATTTTCCATTGTTTGCTTTTAAGAATCAGACTACTCAAAAAAGGTACCAAGACCTGGTGGAATCTATACTAAACATTCATCTTCTATCTACACACATTTAAACTGAAGTGAGCTCCCACGATTTCTATCTGTATGTTCAGACTAATCTCCGGAACTACTGTAGGGGTTCTGATACAGGTTTCTTTAATAGGTATGACTGATTCAGGAGCAAGGTTTGTGTATACAATTTATAAATATTTCATGCTAATTAACTGAACTATGATGAATTAAAATCCATTGCTGCTGTGAAAACAATGCCATTGCCATCTATTGGTGAATGGCAGGACTCCATGGAAGCACAGCTCTGTGCAGCACGACACAGCCCCATCAAACTGAGTTCATACACTCCGCTTTATTTGATGTGCCTACAATAGTCAGAAAGTGTTCAGTGCAGTGCACTCGTTGCTAACATACCTTTACGTATGGAGAAAGGAAATATACGTGGACACAATCTTCTTGATACCTTAAACATAGAAGATGGAATGGGATTCAGAAATTCCTTGTAGAAGACTACACAAGATTTTGAAAGACTTCTACACAAGGTTCAGGAACGCATTTTGAAAAAAAGACAAGTTTACGTAGCCAATTTGTGCTTTCCCAGATTAGCAATCACAATTCACACTCACAATTTAGGGCAAATTCTTTCAACAATGGGCATTGACTTATTTCACTACGAAGTATTGTAATAAATATGACCAATAATGAAGAGATAATTGCTTCATCCTCAAGCTATGATGGAAGGCTATAAAATGTGAAAGAATCGACTTTTTTTACCAAAATGGTTTCTCTGTAACTGTTTGCAAAAAGTTATGCATTTTCCAAAAAACTACTTCATTTGCATAAAGAAAGTTTTTCCAGCAGTGCGTCACATAACTAAACTTCCAGCTTTCTACTTTCCTTTAATCCTAGATGAGGACCCAATTCTTTGTGTGGCAGAGCAAAAAAGTATCTCACTAAGGGTCTGTGACAAAGAATGTTGGTAGTGAGTTTCTACAATGAAACGACGCATACTAAACGTTACAAGGGAAGTGCTGCCACTGCTTAAACATCTACATTATGTGTGGATTTTATAAAATTTCAGTTCATTTCTGGCCTTTGGACACAATCAACACAGCCAACCTATATATGACATGCTACAAATTAAGAGACATATCTCATAAACTAACAAAACCATGATATACTGAACATTTACTTGTGTCGTAAACAGAAGTGTGCTCATCGTTACCAAAAGATGTCATTCCAAATACCAATTTAGTATGGAGTGGGTAACATTCATACCTCCTGAAAACCTTCCTGGCATGCACTACTTATATCATTTATTATTTGAGAGTGATCATATTCAGTCACCTAATGTTGTTCTCTGGTTTTTATTAATAAATCTATGCAATGACCCATAAACAACATTATTGCTGTACCATACATCTGTCCAGAGGAGTACAAAGAGATCAGTATTTAACGCTCTGTCAACAACAAAGTCATTAGAGGTGGAGCACAAGCTCAGATTAGGGAGGGAAGGAGAAGGAAATCAGCCATGCCTTTTCAAAGAAACCATCCCAGCTTTTGCCTAAAGCAATTTAGAGAAATCATGGGAAACATAAATCAGTATAGCCGGATGTGGGTTTGAACTGTCATCCACCCACATGTGAGTTCAATGCGCTAACCACTGCATCACCTCACTCAGTCAAGTTGTATGGTCATAGAGAATTAGTGCTGCACCTGCAAAGTCGGGTTAGGTCGCTAGTTTTCCATAATTCAAATATTTTGAGACAACAGTACAAAGCCATATACAACAGGAAGAATATATGAAATCAGATATGGGGAGGGCAAATGGAAAAGTCATATTTATAGGAAGCATTTTGGAAAGATATCAAGTAATGTAATTTGAGAAGTGAAACAATATTATTTTAAATGACTTCATATTCACCACTGATTGCACTGTTTATTACAATACCCACTAATGAAATTTTGACTTGGTCATTTTCAGGTGGGAAATACAGCAGTATTAATGTTGACTACTACTGGGTTTTAAGCATGTGTAATCACTAGAAAATGAGCTAGGCTGGGTCCACACATTGGGGCCAACACTGGCACAAACAGTGTCAATCAAATGTGTTGGTTGGTTGATTTGGGGGTGGGGTGGGGGTGGGGGGGTGGGGGGGGTGGGGGACCAAACAGCATGGTCATCAGTCCCGTTGGATTAGGGAAGGATGTCTGTCAGCCATGCCCTTTCAGAGGAACTATTCTGGCATTTGCATGGAGTGATTTAGGAAATCATGGAGAAGCTAAACCAGGATGGCCAGACGCAGGTTTCAACTGCTGTCCTCCTGAGTGCGAGTCTAGTGTGCTAACCACTGCACCACCTCACTCAGTAGTAGATAATGAAAGAACTTGGAACCAACCAACACTTTGAACTCACACTGGCATCAACACTGTCTTTCCGGTTGTCATTTCAAAACACAAGTTTGTTTGTTGCTTGTATTTGCAGGTCAGATATTTGAAAACACAGTGTCTCAGGAATAGTGGAGTAACATGCAAGTTCTTGAGTTTTTGGAACTTTACCAGCAAGAAATACATCTGTGGAATGCTGGTATGATGAATCACAAAAATTGCAATGCCACTGCAGACGCATGGTGACCAAACAGTTATGTAATCGCTGAATCTCTTTTCGGAACCATACCTTCTCAGACTGTAAATACACACACATATCTAAAGAGATGATTGAATATTGGTGTATATATTTGAATTTACATTCTGTATATATGCTATGTGCTGTTTCTGTGTACCTTGATGGTTTTGTTTACTTGTGCAATAAAGCTTGTTTCATCTAAGTTTTTTTCCGCGTACCCTAAGCCATATGATATTTTGAGAATGTTGTGGTGTCAAAGAATCCTGACAGAGGCTTGCACTATACTTTAATGTTTTCGAAATATCAGAGCATAAGTATTCATTATGACAAAAAATTTAGTTGCTGAATGGAAGGTATGGTGAACTGTATTTTATTTTCTATGAGTATTATAAAGTACTAGTAAGTGATTCATGGTTGCAGTGGTGGTAGTAGTGGTATGTTTAGGGTGCTCAACAGCACAGTCAACAGTGCCCTTTCACAATTAACAGAATACAAGTGCGGTTTTGGATTGTTAGAAGCATGCAACAAAATGTAAATTAGAAAATGTAATCTGCAGCCATCCTGGGATGCTCTCACTTCACTGCCAGACAAACCAGAAAAAAATGTGTGCTTAAAGGCAGTGTGTGAGTAAAATACATAGACTATAACCACACAACATCTAAAATAGTGGAGGATGGAACTGTGTGTACAAGTACCTTAAAATTCGAACCACATTCGATTCATCACACCAAAAATAGACGGCAGGTCATCTGGTAAGTGGGTTCCAGCTTCATGGCATGGTATAAAACACATTCTGTTATAATGTGGTTTACAGAAATGTGTACATCCCAAGCACTCCATACTGGGGGATCTTTCCACTGAAGAAGGAATTCATGCGTCAGAAGACTGCATCCTATATAGAGTTGCATTAAAAGTATTGCTGCCTCCCACTGCAGTGACCACATGAAGAAATGCTGCTCCCACTGCAGTGGCCAGGAGGAGGAATGCCACAGACGTATTGTCAGTTTCACGAGCCTCAGCCCATTGTTCTCGAACCGTAACTGGTCCTCCTCCCACAGACGCACAATGCTGTGTCTCAAGTGCAAGTGGAAAAGGGTGCTGCGGATCAGTTGAGATACTTTTCAGCTAGGGCACTTAAGGGAGTCAGTGCAGATGAGGAATTTGCAGGAAGGCATTACATCTTCTCCAGCCCCCTCAAGATCAAATATAATTCAGTGTCATACACTGTGTCTGTACGAGGTAAGCGAATCTTGATAACACAGTCTGGAAATAACACAGCACAACCACTGGAATTATCCTGCTTAGATGCATCAGTGTAAACGACCACACAGTCACAGAGCTTGGTTACAATTATATAGAACATCGATTTAAAGGAGGAGGAGGCGATTAGTGTACAACGTCCCCTCGACAACGAGGTCATCAGAGATGGAACACAAGCTCCGATTAGGAAAAGGTGGAGCAGGAAAGCAGCCAAGTGCTTTTGAAAGAACCATCCTGGCACTTGCTTTAAGTAATTTAGGGAAATCGTGGAAAACCTAAATCAGGATGGCTGGATGTGGATTTGAACCATCATCTCCTAAATATGAGTCCAGTGTGCTAACCACTGCATTACCCAACTCAGTATCAATTTAAAAACATATCCTGGAGTAAAAATCTTCTTGTACATTTATAGATCTAAAATAATTCTGGATCTCCACATTAACCAGGGCAGTGAGCGACTCCAACCTCGATGAAGCACAGAAATATTGTCTACACCACGAGCTACTATTTCTAAATAGTTGCTACACTGGAGGGCGAGCAACAGTATGGAATGCCAGTGATTGTGGTGTGGAGAGCAGGCTGCACACACGATGCATCATGAGGGCCCACTGCCCGATGACAAGTGGTGGTTCACCAATCTCAGCAGAGGCTAGAAATCAGACTCGTCCTATATGCTCCTGATACTAAACAACCCCTCATGATGAACAGCATAGATTATCTTAAGATAAGATAATCTAGCTGAGCCATAAACTGTGCAACCATAGTCAAGGTAGGATTGCACAAACTCTTTGTAAAACTGAAGCAGACATGATTGATTTGTCTCCCATGACCTGTGGCTGAGGCATTTTAAAATATTCGGTGCTTTTAAACATTTGGCCTTAATAGCCTTCAGATGTGGTAAGCATGTGAGGTATTCATCGAAAGTGAGACAAAAAAACTTCCTTGAACTTTTAAAAGTAAGAACAGTGCCCTCATGTTAATAGAGTCACATGAATGATTAAAATTACCTCAAACACATCTCTCTGAGGAAGATTTAAAACCTGCACTATCTGCCCACTCTTCCAATCACCATATCATAGTTCCAATTGACGAATGGTCATCGCAAGTTGGAATAGGGGCACAGGGTGGCAAAGTCGTCCACAAACTGTGGGCATAGTACCATTAAAGACAATGGTGAACAGAGGTCACTTAAAACAGATCCTTGAGAGAGACAATTTTCTTGCTTACATTGCTCAGGAAGAGCACCACTGACCTGATATAAGAAAAAAATCGTCTGGTAAAGAAGGACCATGTGAAAATTGGTAAACGTCCTCTGAAGCCCCATTTATGAAGCTTTACCAGGATGTGATGCCTCCAAAGAACATCACAGATCCTCTCAAGATCAAAGAAGACATCTATGAGTTGCTGTTTGCATAGGAACTATTGTTGGATTTTCACCTTCATCAGGGTCAGGTTGTGAAGAATTGAATGATACCTCTGAAACTCACACTGGGAGTAACTAAGTAGGTCCCGCAATTCTAGGATCCAAATTAGACGGTGGTGGGTTATATGTTCTAGTGTCTTTCCCATGCAGCTAGTGAGGGGCACACTACGGTAACTACTGGGCAACATGTGGTTCTCCCCTGGTTTCAGAAGGGGCACTAAAATTGAGTTCGTCCATGAATGGAAAGTCCCTAGTCAACCAAACGCCATTAAAAATGGACAAGATAATTTCCCTTGCATCCTGGTGAAGGTACTGTAACATGTTGTATGGTATTCAATCCTTACCCAGGGCAGTCTCCTTGACCTGAAACGATACACACCAAAGCTATGGAAAAGGGGCAATTGTAGTGCTTGGTTTTCATGGAATTAAAATTCCAGCCTCCCCTCTGCATCACTGCCTGCTGGGTGCAGAAAACTAGAGCTTGGTTTGCAGGGGCAGTGATCGAATCTAAGTAATGTGCCATTGGATTTGCAATGTCCTCAGGTGTACAATGTAGACTGTACAGCAGTTATAGTCATATGCCACATTTGCCAGATATCCTCCTTATGGCTTCCCATGCCTTTGAAGAGCTAGTGGAACAATTGATCAAGCCTAGAAAGAATTGCTAAGACCTCTTCTTGTTCCCTCTGATTGTCTGTCACGCCTTTGCCCTCACGACTTGAAAGGCTACGAGGCCATGCGTCTCTCCCTGATGACAGAGCAACATTCACTGTTTCACCATGGGACGTGTCACCTCTGAAGTTGCTGTGAAAACTTTGGGATAGATGCCACAGTGGCATGATGGATCACATTAGTAATGTGATTTATCCAGTCCCGGACACTATCTCGGCATTCAAAAACAGCTACCTGACTGACCAGTGGCAAATTTACTCCATTAACCATCCACCTTGGCAGCTTCCTTTCACAGACAGCTCTATCTGAGAAGTGGATACAGATGGGGAAGTAGTCAGTGGAATACAAGTCATTGACCACCTTCCAGTGAGCAGTACCTAAAATATCAGGAGAACATGGCTGAGAATGACTGCATGAAAGTGGTAAAGTGGGTGTAACCACAAGTGTTAAGAAGGCATAATGCCTCTGACACAATAACACAATAAGGCTTGTGACAACCCAACCCCTGGGGCATGTTGATGGAGAGCCCAACAGCACATTTTGCGCATTAATAACTCCTACAAGCAGGAAGAGTGAAGGGACTTGTCAAATCAGGTCAGAAAGACATGCTGTAGCCAAAGTTTTATTGGGTGGCCAATGCACACTGCAAATTGTAACAGTGAATGGAGTATTCACCAAGATAGCAACTGCCTGGGCAGATGTTACAAGAGAGACAGAAGTGGAGAGGTAAGTGTCATTCACAAAGATATCCACATCATCTTCAGCCCTGTCTACACTGAGCTCATCTTTCTGATGGATGCTGTATACCCAGAGCACAGGGGTATCACTATTTTTAAAATGCGTTTCCCTGGGCGCAGGGGTATCGCTACGTTTAAAATGTGTTTCCTGTATACACAGACAAAGGAGTCTCTCCTGTGCCAACAGTTGCAGCTCCTCCATGTGTTCTGTAACCCCCCCCCCCCCATCAATACACACAAACCCCCACCCCCTTGCCGGCACTTTCAGCTACACCACAGATGTTCTGTACAAAGTCATGCTCCATTGAATCACAAGAGCCATTTATCTGGGAGGTTTATGTTTTCTCTTTGCCCTTCTGACTGTAGGAGCACCCACTTCAGAAGGACGAGAATTCAGTGGACTCAATGTTTCATCAAAGCAGAGTTCCAAGACCACGGGTGAGTCGTCATCCTCTGAGTATTTCCGATCTGACAATCCAACTGCCTCAATACTGTCTTCTTGGCAGTGTGTCAACCCAGTGTGCTGCATTTGCCCTCCCAAAATCACACTGATGGTAGGAGCAAAAGCAGTGTTTGCTATTGGTGTTTGCGTGGAGACAGCAACAGCTCCACCTGAATTGCTGCTGCCATAAGTGTAATTTCAAGAGAAAATCTTGGCTCAAGGTCCACAGTTGACGTTTGGGTGGAAACACTTACAGATGCATGTTTCTTCATGAGTACTGCAGCAAATGAAGAGGAGTTCTCTCATCATGAGCAGCCATACAACATTTACCACATGCAACTTATCCGTTACACCTTGGAAAAGTGTATCCGAATTTCTGATATGTGAAATACCTTATAGTGTTGGGAAAGTATGGTCCGACTTTCAGTCTTAGAAAGCCAGCTTTAATATAATTTGGCAAAACTGGTGAACCAAACATAAATGTAAACGAATCTGATTTTCCAGTGTTCCATTCGTACAATGCATTACATGTTTCACCTCAATGAGTCCTTCGTCAGCCCACTCCTCTTTAAACTCCCTTGTGTCCTATGCATGAAGTCACTGCATGCAACCATTCAACGATTGTAATTACGGCTACGATGCTGTTCAACCACAACAGGATACTCACACAAATATTTGGACTTCAGAAGGTTGTTAACTTACTGTAATGCCACTGTTTTGACCAGCAATGTGCCATTACACAGCCATTTAACATATCTGAGGATCCAGCCGAACCATCAACGCCTTTTTGGATACAGAAGGGCGATAATACCTTCTTAAATGTACGATCTTCTCTTCTTATCACAAGAATGAAATTTTGAGACGCTGGGCGTGACCTGTTACAATAAAATGCCTGAACTTTGATGAAAATTGCTCAGGAGGGCTATCCTCCCAGGCTTTCTTTGAAGGTTGGGTATTAGTACTACGCAACAGACCACCCAGACCGTTGGGAGTAAGTGTGTGAGAAGTTACGGATGCCATAGTGATCCCCAAGCCACTAGGGAAACAAACAGTCCACCCAGCCAAGACCCCGCTTGCCTAAGCCTTATACAACTGGCGTGTGGCAGGTTCCACCTCAACTCATCGGCACACAGCACAACTTAAGCTTGATGCTTTTTAAGAGGTCTATACTGTCCTTGAGACCCAGAAGGTGATTCCCAGCCCCTGTGACACAACATTCCACTGCCCCACCAGATGGTGGTCACTGAAGCCTGCCCAATGGCACTTACCGATCCCCAGCTCAGCCTATACACAGCAAATGAATGGTGAGCCCCTGGGGGGTCAATGATTCAGTTTTTGAAAAGTCACAGTTGGCATCACTCCCATAATTCCAGAATGAGATTTTCACTATGCAGCGGAGTGTGCACTGGTATGGGAGTTCCTGACAGATTAAAACTATGTGCCGGACTGAGACTCGAACTCGTGCTTGGGTAGCTCAGTTGGTAGAGCACTTACCCACAAAAGGCAAAGGTCCAGAGTTCGAATCTTGGTTCGGCACACAGGCAAAGGTCCCGAGTTCGAGTCTCGGTTCGGCACACAGTTTTAATCTGTCAGGAAGTTTCACTCAATAATTGTTTTTGTTGGTTCCTGGAAATCTGAAAGAAGTATCTTTGTACATTAGAAAATATGAATTACAGACAGAAAGGTATGTAACTTCCTAAGAGCACAAGGTTACTTGTTTTAAATTACAACTTCAAATTATAATATGACCCCTTTGTATGCAAAGTAAATAGAGCAAATTACTCAATGAAACACAATCTCAGTATCTTTTTATATGCAGGTAGTCATTTTGCAAAGTATGGATCTGAGTAATAAAAAGATGATAAACTAATTCAGGAGAAACAATGTAATCATATAGATAAAAAAAATAATAAAAAAAAATAAAAAAAAATAATAAAAAAAAAAACCTACTCACCAAGTGGCGACAGAAGAACACACATATAAAAGATATTAAAGTTTGGAAGCTTTAGGAGCCAGTGGCTCCTTTTTCTGGCAGAAGGGTTGAAGTGGAAGGAAGATGGGTGCAGGAAAAGGACATTGATATAAATCAAGAAAAAGCTAACTTAGCTAGGTAGTGTCTTAACTATTAATTTCATAAACTTAAATCAAACAATGGAAATCCAGGCTGGAATGTAACAATACTATAAAAGGAAAGTTGTTACTCACCACACAGCGGAGATGCTGAGTCGCAGATACGCACAAGAAAAAGACTGTTCCAAATACAGCTTTTGGCCAGTAAGGCCTTCGCCTTCGTCAAAAATAGACGACCGACACACACACACACACACACACACACACACACACACACACACACACACACACACAACTGCAGTCTAAGGCAACTGTAGCCATTCTAGTGTGTGTGTGTGTGTGTGTGTGTGTGTGTGTGTGTGTGTGTGTGTGTGTGTATTTTTGAGGAAAGCCTTACAGGCCAAAAACTTTATTTGGAACAGTCTTTTTGCTGTACCTATCTGCGACTCAGCATCTCCGCTATATGGCGACGAGTAGCAACTCTCGTTTTCTTAAATTTTATAAGCTTATGATCACCAAACAACTACATTGTACATTCGACTTATTGCGTGGGTTAGGTCATAATGTATCCGAGTCGCGAGTGAGAGTTTCCTTATCTGGTCCACCTAACACACAGTTTATTCCAAATTCGAATTTATCCGTATGCTACATAATATTTATATTAACTTCCTTTTAGAATGGTTTTCTCTTAACTCTTTTCCCTGAAACTTGTGAGTTACACACAGCTCCAACTGATTTTGGGATTTTTCTGCGTTGAATAATTCTTATACACAGTAAAGGATGTATTAAATCACACAAAGACTCATTTTAAACTAAATTTTACAATCCATGTATTCTTATTCTGAATGTCATGCAATACATTGTCTAAGACCGGAATATTTTTGCGTATATGTTACAGTCACTGCCTGCTATTTTTTACAGGTTTTTGTTTTGCAATGACAAAATACAACTATTCACATTAAAAACTGCAAATGCACTGGCTGTGATTTGTCCATGAGATATGCTTAACTCTATATGAAATCAACTGAATGTTGGCTCCAACATGTGGGTGCTGCCCCATAACTATTGACCAATGTCAGTGCCAATGTTGGCACCAATGTATGGACAAAGAGTGAGGTTGAAAATGTAATAGAAGATATTGTAATAAATAGCACAGTCAATAGCAAATAGGAAGTCATTTAAAAAGTTCTACAAGTCTGTGATCCCACAACAAGTAGAACTATGTAGTAGAAATCTGCTTCAGTTTGGATGTTCATGGACCTACATGTAGGCATTTGGTTTGTTTGTTGTCTTCAGCAATGTAGAAGTGGAGAAATGAGAGGACTGAATTTCTTAAATGTGGTGCGTGACAGGGTTATGGGAAACGAAAAGTAATATACACAAAAACAGCAATCGGAAAAAAACACATTCTATCTGCTACTGTCATATTAGAAGAATATCTGCAACAGCGAGCCATAATTGTAATCTACATAGATTCATAAGACTTCTAAACTTTTTGTAAGCTTCATCAAGTAGGTTTCTGTGTTCATGGACAGTAACTTGCCGACCGACTCACTTCTATTATGGTTTTCGTATACATGTACTCTACTTTCATCATCTCATAACTCTTGTTGTAGATGTATCGTACTTATGAAATTTTTAGTTCACTAACTAATGGTGAACCACAATAAAAGATTAATATACCCAACTGACTGTTATTTCAAACTTATCGTACTGAATTCACTGAGTCCTTCAACCAAAGCATTAGAAACTTTTTGTATGAAGAGATGTGTAAGTGAGAAATGCACTTTAGAAGTATATCAAGTTTCTGTATGAACTACCAACAGCCAAACGCTGACGGTGATCATCAGTCTGGTTGTACCTGGTATACAGTCTTTCATATTGGTAATGGTCGTACCAATTCTTGGACCAATTGCTTTTATGATAAATTCAAAAATTTGTTTTGACAATGTGATGAAATTCTGGAAAAGCTGTGTGTCCAGCATTATTTCATGAATTAAAAGTTTCCAAATCAGTTCGCTTACAAAAAAGCAAGCATAAACAAATCTGGTTTTCATTTTCTCACTAACATTTTTCGTTGTTTTTGGCAGCACAAACTACAACCTCACTTTCATCCACTTCATGGCAGTACTGTTGCCCTTGGTGGTGGTTGTTGGGATGTTTAAGGGGGACTAAACAGCGAAGGTCATCAGTCCCCCATTCCAAAATCAGGCGAGCCCAAAAGCGACGGAGGAGGTAAAAACCAAAGGGGGAGGAGACGTCCCCCCAGGCGCTAAAAGAACACAAATGCAGCAACAAACACTACAAACAAGAACAGGACAGAGGCACACCAGACAGAAAGAAACAGACGAAAGGAAGATGGCCGGAGACTGGTTGACTGACCACGAGAACAAAAATGGGAAAGAGTCAACCATCTCACGGCACACCAGAACAGCAACAGACACAAGGACAAAAGACACAGAAAGGGAAAGGTGCAGGACCTCCCTAAATCGAACCATAAAACGGACTACCACGGATAAAATTTAAAACGTCATCAGCCCTGGAGGCATCGTCAGATAAAACCAAAGCCAAAGTGCCCGGGAGATTAAAAGATTGCCGGAGTGTGCGCAGTCGAGGACACTCCAGCAAAATGTGGCCGACCGTCAGCCGGGACCCACACTGACACAGGGGGGGGGATCCTCCTGACGCAAGAGATGGCCGTGCGGCAGGTACGTATGGCCGATGCGCAGCCGACACAGGACTACCGAGTCCCTGCGAGAAGCCCGCAGGGAGGAACGCCACACGGCGGTCGTCTCCTTGACAGCCCGCAGTTTATTCGGGGCTGTCATGCCACGCCACTCAGCAGCCCACATCCCAATCAGCTTACGGCGCAACACCATCTGCTGGTCGCGAGCCGTAAGGCCGATCTCCAAAGCCGGGGCGTCGATCGCCCCTTTGGCCAGCCTGTCTACACGTTCGTTCCCTGGGATGCCAACATGACCGGGCGTCCAAACCAGGACCACCGAACGACCAGAACGGGCAATGGCGGAAACAGTCTCCTGAATGGAGGACACCAGAGGAGAGGAGGGATAGCAGCGGTCGATGGCCTGAAGGCTGCTCAGGGAGTCACTGCAGATCACGACGGACCTACCTGAGCAGAAACGCATATGGTCAAGAGCGCGCAATATGGCCACCAGCTCTGCAGTAAAAATACTGCAGCCAGCCGGCAAGGAGCGCTGCTCAACATGAGCAGCATGAGCAAAAGAGTAGGCAGTGCGACCATCAACCAGGGAACCATCAGTGTAGACAGTCTCACAGTCCGAAAATGAGGCGAGGAGAGCAAGAAAACGGCGACGGAGGGCCACAGGCGGAACCGAGTCCTTGGGTCCCTGTGCCAAGTCCAGACGGACGGACGGCCGGGACAAACACCAGGGAGGCGTAGGTGTACGGACCCGGAAGGGAGGCAGAAGAGGGAATGACCCCAGTTCTGACAGCAGGGACTGGACACGGATAGCTATGGAAAGCCCAGACCTAGGGCGCCGTTCGGGCAGATGGAGGACCATAGCAGGGAAAAGCAGGCGACGATTGGGATGAGCTGGCGAGCAATGAACGTGGACAGCATAGTCGACAAGCAGACGATGGCGGCGAATCCGCAGTGGGGGAACCCCGGCCTCCACCAGTAGACTATCCACGGGGCTGGTGCGAAAAGCGCCAGTGGCAAGCCTAACCCCACAGTGGTGTATGGGGTCTAACAACTTTAACACTGAGGGGGACGCAGACCCATAGGCCAGGCTCCCAAAATCAAGCCGGGACAGCACAAGGGCTCTGTACAATTGCAGTAGCGTGCAGCGATCTGCACCCCAAGACGTGTGGCTAAGGCAGCGGAGGGCGTTGAGGTGCCGCCAGCATTTTTGCTTCAGCTGAGTAACATGAGGAACCCATGTGAGCCGGGCATCAAACACGAGTCCCAAGAAGCGGCAAGTGTCCACCACTTCAAGCAGGTGGCCGTCGAGGTAAAGTGCAGGATGAGGGTGGACCGTCAGACGCCTGCAGAAGTGCATTACTCGAGTCTTGGCAGCAGAGAACTGAAAGCCATGAGTCAGTGCCCATGATGCTGCCTTGCGAACGGCGACTTGCAGCCTGCGTTCGGCGACTCCCGTAGTCGTGGAGCTAAATGAGATGCAGAAGTCGTCGGCATACAAAGAAGGAGACACCGACGACCCCACTGCTGCTGCCAGACCATTAATGGCCACTAAAAATAAGGAGACGCTCAACACCGAGCCCTGCAGGACCCCATTTTCCTGTATATAAGAGGAACTAGAGGTGGCACCGACTTGCACCCGGAAAGAGCGGCGCAATAAAAAGTTTTGAAGAAAAGCCGGGAGCCGACCACGAAGACCCCACCCATGCAACGTGGCGAGGATGTGATGCCTCCATGTGGTGTCATACGCCTTCCGCAGATCGAAAAATACAGCAACAAGATGCTGACGTCGGGCAAAAGCCGTACGGACAGCAGATTCCAGCCGCACCAAATTGTCCACTGCAGACCGGCCCCGACGGAAGCCACCCTGGGATGGAGCGAGGAGACCGCGCGACTCAAGGACCCAACACAAACGCCGCCCCACCATACGTTCGAGCAATTTGCACAAAACGTTGGTGAGGGTAATGGGACGATAGCTGTCCACCGCCAGTGGGTCCGCACCGGGTTTCAAGATGGGGACAATAACGCCCTCCCGCCATTGCGACGGGAACACGCCTTCGCTCCAAATGCGATTAAATATCGCAAGAATGTGTCTCTGGCAGTCCCTGGAGAGATGCTTCAGCATCTGCGCGTGGATGCAGTCTGGGCCTGGTGCTGTATCAGGGCAATCGGCGAGGGCGGCGAGGAATTCCCTCTCGCTGAAAGGAGCACTGTATGTTTCAGAACGACGCGTGTGGAATGAGAACTGCGTCCGCTCGGCTCGCTCCTTTAGAGAGCGAAAGGCGGGGGGATAGGATGCAGTCGCAGAGCTCTGAGCAAAGTGCGCGGCTAGCCGTTCAGCAATGGCGGCAGCGTCCGTGCAGACAGCGCCGTCCAAGGAGAGCCCAGGGACACCCATAGGGGTCTGGGAGCCATAAATCCGCCGGATCCGGGACCACACGTGCGAGGACGAGACACGGGAGCCCAGGGAGGAGACGTACCCCTCCCAGCACTCCTGCTTACGCCGTGCAATAAGACGACGGGCGAAGGCACGGAGCCTCTTAAAGGCGATGAGAGTCTCCAGAGACGGGTGCCGCCTATGACGCTGGAGAGCCCGCCTACGGTCGCGAATAGCCTCAGCAATCTCCGGCGACCACCAGGGGACAGCCTTCCGCCGAGGGAGGCCAGAGGAACGGGGGATAGCAGCCTCGGCCGCCGAAATGATGGACGTGGTGAAAACACGGACCACCTCGTCAATGTCACCCTGTGGGGGAGACGCAATGGTTACAGCGGAAGTAAAAGCTGGCCAGTCAGCCCTGTGGAGAGCCCAGCGGGGCAAGCGCCCAGAAGAATGACACTGTGGCAGTGACAAATAGATGGGAAAATGGTCACTGCCACACAGGTCAGGATGCACCCTCCAGTGGAGGGATGGGACAAGTCCAGGGCTGCAAATAGAGAGATCGATGGCCGAGAACGAGCCATGGGCCACACTGAAATGCGTGGGAGCACCGGTGTTCAAGAGGCTAAGGTCGAGCTGAGCCAACACATGCTCCACGGCCCGACCGCGATCATCGGAGACAGTCCCACCCCATAGAGGATTGTGGGCGTTGAAATCGCCCAGAAGCAGCAATGGTGGCGGGAGTTGAGCCAGCAGCGCAGCCAAGACATGGCGGGGGAGCTCCCCATCCGGAGGAATGTAAACAGAGCAAACAGTAATAGCCGGCGAGAGCTCAACCCTGGCAGCAACTGCCTCTAAAGGCGTCTGAAGGGGTACTGGCGAGCTACAGACAGAGTGGTGAACAAAGAGGCAAACCCCACCTGACGCTCGTTGACAGGCAGCACGGTTCTTATAGTATCCCCGATAACTGCGAAGGGCGGGGGTCCGCAGTGCAGGAAACCAAGTTTCCTGCAGAGCAATGCAGAGAACAGGGGAATCACTCAGAAGCATCCGGAGCTCTGGCAGGTGGCGGAAATAACCGCCGCAGTTCCATTGGAGAATGGAAGCAGGAAGGGACTGGGAGGGCGTGAATGCGACTAAGAGGCAGGCAGCGCTTCAGAGCCAACCGCCGCCACTGGGGGAGAGTCAGCTGAGTCCATAGGAGAGGCCCCCAAGGGTTCCGTGAGGGCGAGATCCGCGGCAGAGGCGAGGATCTCCGCCTCATCCCCGGAGCCAGGACTATGTACAGCAGGCGGTGCTGAAACCGCCGGAACGTCCTTCTTCTTGGACACATTCCGTTCCTTCTTCTCGCGTCTGCCCTTAGGGTGAGAGGGCTGGGAGAGCTTCTCTGAAGGAGCGTCGGAGGCTGACGACGACGCAGAAGCCCTACGACCAGCAGGTGGCGGAACCTTCAGCCACTGGCTGACATCTGGCTGGGAAGGAGAAGAAACGGAGGAAGGGAGAGCCCCGAGGGACCCCTTCCGCGAGAGAGGAACCGGCGGAGGCAACGCCGCCGGAGAAGGAGGGGGAGGGGGAGGAATCGAGCCTCCCAGTTGTGGAGCAGATGTCACTCCCGAAGTAAGCTTGGGGGGAGCGACAGAAGAGGGTTTGCCCCCAACTGCTAAGGGGGCAATAGAGGAAGGCTTGCCCCCAGGCACGAGGGGGGCAGACAGAGATTCATGGCCCCGAGGGCCCACTGAAGGCGGCACAGATGAAGCGACAACCGTCGCTCGCGGGGGCGACGATAACGTGGCTGCAGCATAAGATGTTCGAAGGGAAGCAGGATACAACCTTTCATATTTCTGTTTAGCCTCTCGATAAGTAAGCCGGTCCAGGGTCTTAAATTCCATTATTTTCCGCTCCTTATGAAGAACGGGGCAATCCGGCGAGCATGGAGAGTGGTGCTCCCCACAGTTGACACATACAGGCGGGGGCGCACATGGAGAATCGGGATGAGACGGGCGTCCGCAATCTCGACATGTAGCGCTGGATGGGCAACGGGAGGACATATGCCCAAACTTCCAGCACTGGAAGCACCGCATCGGGGGAGGGACGTATGGCTTCACGTCGCAACGGTAAACCATTACCTTGACCTTCTCGGGCAAGACATCACCCTCGAAGGCCAAGATAAAGGCACCGGTGGCCACCCTGTTTGTCTTGGGTCCTCGATGGACACGACGGACAAAATGCACACCACGTCGTTCCAAGTCGGCTCTCAGCTCGTCATCGGATTGTAACAAGAGGTCACGATGGTAAATAATCCCCTGGACCATATTTAAGCTACTGTGGGGAGTGACGGTAACAGGGACGTCACCCAGCTTATCACACAAGAGCAACGCTCGGGACTGGGCTGGGGAGGACGTCTTGAGGAGGATGGAACCATTCCTCATTTTTGACAACCCCGCCACTTCCCCAAACTTATCCTCCAGGTGTGCCACAAAAAACATAGGCTTCGTCGGAAGAAAGGAGTCACCATCAGTCCTGCTGCAGACAAGGTATTGCGGTACATAAGGCTCCCGCTTGGCACTAGATCGGCGTCCCTCCCATGGCGCAGCCAACGAGGGGAACGTCTGAGGGTCATACTGCGCAGCATCGAAGTCGACTCTACCTCGCTTAGAGACACTGGTGGCCGTGCGACCACCAGCTTGATGTGATTTATTGCGCTTCATTGCGCCACATCCGCCCAGATGCCACCTACTCCGAACGAGGGCTCTCCCCAAGGGCGCCACCCAGCCAAAGCAACGGGTACCTGGCCGATATCCCGTTGCCCGGAGTCCCCGTGCCCCAGACAAGATGGGCACATACTCCTTGGCATGCATGGGGAGGAAACAGCTCAGGCATCTGTAGTGCGATCCCTGCGTGGTCAGGGGGCTACCACCAAGAGGGTACATGACGACCCCACCACAACGGACTGGCTACCGTGCTGGATTTTAGGTGTTTAAAGGGTCCACAGTTGTCGTAGGCGCTAAGAAGAAGAGTGCGCACAAGGCGAGAAGGAGACCACCCAGAAGATGTTGGGCGTAGTCCCCCCCACACGACAATAGGTAACATGCAAGATGGTGGAGCATGATGGACCAATACAAAAACACCACGTAAGGTGTCCTTCCCCAAATGGCACGCACTGACGACGGAAATTTGGAAGAAAAAAGGAGGTCAAACCCAAGAGGGGACCATCACAGAAGGCCGAAACGTTTGAGACTCCTTTTAGTCGCCTCTTACGACAGGCAGGAATACCGCGGGCCTATTCTTACCCCCGAACCCGCAGGGGGCACTGTTGCCCTTGTTGACATTTCTCGTCTGTGAATGTATTGCCACCAATGTTGTTGAACATGTGGCTACAATTTGTACAGCTGGCAATTTTGACAATCCATACTGTCCGCAATATGCGTGGTAGTCAGAAACAGTCCGAAAACCAGGGTAGGTTGGGCTGAGAAATAATTGTTAAGAAAAGAATTCAAATTTTTTAGTTAATTAGCATAGATGTCAGCCAATAAGGCCTTTTGTAAGGCGCACATATTGTGCTGTGGGGCGATTGGTATGGTTGAAAATAGACATACTTCGTAAGCCACGATCACAGTGTAGACACTTTTGCTGCTCCACGATGAATGATTTTGGCAGTCTTATGCTGCCATCATCTGATTAAGGGGAAAATAAAGATAATAAGAGGGGTTGGAGAGAGACGGATATATAAAATACGAAATATTTCATATACCTTCTGGAAATTGCTATAAAATTGCCATGTTACATTACATGAAGTCAAAGTATAAAAGGGACACTCTACGTACAGTCAATAAAATACACACAGTTGATAAAATGCACACAAATGACAAAAAAGCACATAACTAAAATACTCGTATCGTCCATGCATGCTTCGCTGAAACCTGGCAAAGAAGGAAATGATCCGAAAATTTTTAGACCAGTTGCACTACTTGTTAAAAATTGCTGGAAAGGCTGATTTTAAATTACCTATCACCTGCAATTGAACCCTCATTTATACCTCAGCTATCTGGATTTCGAGCAGGTAAAAGCTGTACTCGACAATTGCTAAATCTCACACAGTTTATAGAAGATGGCTTTGAAGCTCGAAAGGTGATAGGAGAGCCATTTGTCGACTTATCAGCAGTGTATGATATGGTCTATCACCAGCTACTACTAGTCAAGGTCTACAATCTGACCAAAGATTTAGGTCTAACCAGACTCATCGCCACCCTCCTGCAGAATCGCAGGTTCTTCATCGACTTTCAAGTACAGTGTAGTCGAGGGAAGAATGGCCTCCTGCAAGGAAGTGTTTTGGCTCCAATTCTGTTTAATATATACACAAACGACCAGGAGCTTCTTATATGCTGACGACCTTGCTCTAGTCATCCACAGCACAGATTTTGAATCAGTGGAGAACAACCTCACGAATGCCCTTGAAGATCTATCCAGATACTACAATACATACCACCTTAAACCAAACCCTTCAAAGACCAAAGTGTGTGCTTTTCATTTGAGAAACATAGAAGCCATTCACAAGTTGAAAATAGTATGGTCGGGGGTCAAACTGGAACACTACGAGACTCCAAAATACCTGGGAGTGACACTTGACAGATCTCTCACTTCCAAAAAGCACTGCATGAAATCCAAGTTGGAAGTTACCACCAGGAACAATCTCTTACAGAAACTGGATGGATCACAGTGGGGTAGTCAACCTGAAACAATCCGAACATCTGCAATGGCACTATGGTGTTCTGTAGCAGAGTATGCCTGTTCTGTTTTGTATAATTCAACTCATGCCAAACAGGTGGATGCAGCTCTCAATCAAACCTACAGAAGTATAAGAAGTTGCTTGAAATTCGCTCCAGTCGAATGACTTTACCACCTCACAGGAATAGCACCACTACCTGTCCGAAGAGAGATAGCTTCGGACAAGGAGAGAAAGGCAGTGGAACAGGAAATTACCCATCCTCTGTATGGGCACGAACCGCATCTGCAATGACCGAAGTCAAGGAAGAGTTTCCTTAAAACATCAAAGGAACTTAGAATTACTGCTGAAAAAGGTAGGTTACAACTATGGAGGGCTATGACCTACCTTCCCCTGGTTGGAAAAGAGTTGTTGAGGCTTTACCTCCAGGCCATGATGGGGGATGGACAACTTGGAAGTCCCTGAATAGACTGAGATGCAGAGTTGGAAGATCAAAAGTTAACTTGGTAAGATGGGGATACACTGATCCAAATTCAGTGCGACTGTGGAGAAGGACAGACAGTTCGGCACATGCTTTGGTGTCAATTGTGCCCAGTCTCCTGTACAGAAGATGATCTTCAACAAGCAACAGAAAATGCACTGCAAGTGGTCAAATGTTGGTCAAAAGTAATTTAATCATAACTGTGTAAAATGTATGCACATGTACCTGTATGTTTCTGACATGAGAATAAAAAAAAAAAAAAATAAAAATAAACTCCGAAACAGCTCAAAATATTTAATCATTTTTCTGAAAAATTATTTCTCAACACAACCCACCCTGCAACACCCTTACCAGCTTCCTAGACTGTTTCTGACAACCCTGATAATTTCAACGGCACATGTTAAATGTTTCTTAAGAAAGTAAACAATGTAAAACCTGGGACAGAATGACAAAACACTTTTAAAAATAGAGTAAGCTACTGGACAACATTTTCCTTTAGACTTAGGAAAGCACATAATTTCATAAACACATAACTCGTACACATATAGCACTGTCATTTCTGAATGATAAGGTCATCTCAGCACTGGAGAAGACAGTGGCTGTGTGTCTTGAGTTGTCAGTATGTGAATGCCTGTGCATTTTTCTAATTATGAAGGAGGACACTGACAGTTTAATCTACTTTTAAATGAACCTGTCTGCTGCTCAACGCATCTCTTATGTGGTCTGTGGTATTCTATCCTAGTTCATATTGTCGTTTTTCATACAAAAGGGTAACAGTGCTGCTCACCAAAAGTAAATGGGAATCTCTGGAAGAAAGGAGACGTTGTTCTCACTAAAACCTACTGGGTAAATACACAGAAGAATCAGTATTCGAGGAAGAGTGCGCAATTCTTCTGTTGCTTTCATTAAGTGCACTGTGTAGAGATCAAGAGAATAAGAGAGATTTGGGGAAGAGCCGAGGCAAACACCATTTTTTTGCTACATGTGGGAATGGTATAGGATAGCAAGTCACTGCTATTGGTATGAAGCACACTGCATCAACCACAGTACAGTGTGTGTATGTAGCAACAGATTGTTTGAGATCCCAACAGAGGGATGCAGTAAACATGAACCAGTAGCAACAATTTTGTCCAGAATTGCAAATCACAGTGTGCAAATCTCAGTACTGCATTCCTCTTAGCCCTCAGTTGTCATGCAAATTTATTTTCCTCTCATGATAAAGCCTGTTTAATAAACAGCATGGAGTGTTCAGATGAAAATAATCTCTCAAAAAAGAAGCCACATTTGGATCTGATACTTATTGGAATATAAAATTTATGAAGGAGGAGAAAATGTTTCATTGAAAGAGAAAAAACAAAAGGTATTGATGAAAAATTTGAAGATATTTTTGAAGTACAAGGTAAAATAAAATGCAATCAATATTTAAATTCAACAAAAATATTAAAAATAAGAGGAAGACCTCTACAAAACTAATAAGAACAGTCTCTTAAATATGTACTTTTAAAGGACATCTTTTTAAGGATATCTTTTGAGGAAATTGAAACTGCTTATTACCCGTTTCCCTTTTCCTGAGAGGGGTCGTCTTGTGTTGATATGTATTTCCTGAGAGCCATCTTCTTTGAGAGTTACAGCCACTTTCTTCAATGTCCTGTTTCCACAATGAGGGCAGAATACTTTTGTCATAATGCTGGTTCTTTTAAAGCATGCATAGCAGCGGAGAACAAATGTCCTAGTTTGTCGAATCAGACGACCATCAATAGATAACACATTCAGGCCAATTTGTTTCAAAACATTCTGTAAGAGAGACAGAAAGAAAATAATTGAGTAATTACACTTTGGATACGAAACAACAGCTTATCACTTCATTGGAAATTTGCCATTCAAATGTATCTATGAAAGAAATAGCAACTTCAATATGTGTAAATTTTATATCCAGCCAACGTTTGTGGTTTTGATTTATAGTTTATTACATCATATAAATAAAATAGTGTATGTGCTTACATTTTTGAGAAAACATTATAGAGGTATGCAGTTTACTGCAACTACAGTATGGAAAAATGAAAAAACAAAGTATGTGCTCTCTCTCTCTCTCTCTCTCTCTGTGTGTGGGGGGGGGGGGGGGGCAGGGAGGGGGAGACGGGTGGGGGGCGGGGGAGAGAGGGAGAGAGAGAGAGAGAGAGAGAGAGAGAGAGAGAGAGAGAGAGAGAGAGAGAGAGAGAGAGCGTGCCATAGTAGAACAGATGCAATGATGACTCCTATCACTTTAACTTCGGTTATTGCATAACCAGGCTCATTTCATTTATGATTTGAGCTTTGGAAAACAAGATGGTAAACATTTCCCTTATAAAAAAAAGAGATAATTTAGATGCATATTAAGTCTTTAATAATTTTGCTAGACAATACATACCTTCTAAAATTTATTCTGTACTTTGAGGCATTCAGAGAATATTTCTGAAGTATTGTTAATAGTTTTCCTGAGGAAACTAATAGATAAGTTGGCATACTTAAACCAACAGAGTTAGTGTGTATCAAAAAGGAGGGCTAAGGCAGCAGCAGTTAAAGGCAAGTATTTTTAAGAATATATTACTAGCTGCAGCTACTAATAGTGGTCAGCACAGTGGTCATTAAATTAGCAACAGCAGATAATTTACCAAAAAGGTATAAAGAAATATTTTATATCTCTGTAAAAACTGTGATTTCAGCATCACATTTAATCTCTAAAGCAGTTTTAACCATGTATTTGCTATCATGTTCTGAATAATTTTCAAAAGGAAAATTTACACGAGAAAACTATAAAATTAGGGCAGCAATTCTACCTCATGTTTCAGAATAATTTTCTTTAATCAATTTATCTAGGCAACTTATGTTGCTAGAAATAGAAAGTAGCATCAATAATCTCATGAATATATCTTTAGCTCAATAATGTTCATTAATCACTTATGTGAAACATGCACTATTCAGAAATAAAACAGATATGTTAATGAAGACTGCTGTGCTACCACCTGCATCACCAGTGGTGCTGGTTATTTTTATTGTGGCTGTGATGGCTACCCAATTATGGAAAATGTGCAACTGACAGAGAAATTTTTACCGTAGTAAAGAAAAGGAAAGGAGCAAGTTGCATTTTAGAGCAGTGATGTTAGGACTTTGTTAAATGAATGGATTAAGATCAGTCCTTCCAAATAAATTAAAAGATTTAGGGTACGATGCAAATGTAACAGCTTCAGTTTAACTTTAGTGTTCAAGCGACTACAGTCAAAACTCTATAGTAATCCAATAAGAGAGGCAGCCTGGCAGTACAAGAGAAAAAGTGCAAAAAACAAGGAGTTAAGACAACAAAAAATGACCCAATATTATAAAACCAAAAAATGGAAAATCCCGAATGGAATAACAACAATATTATGAAACAGGTAGATTGCTGCTCATCTTATAGAGGAGATGATCAGTCACAGACAGCCACAATGAAAAGACTGGTATACAATCAAGCTTTCAGCCAAAACACATTCCCCCAAGCACAACTCGCACACATAGGATCACTGTCTCTGGCCGCTCAGGCCTTTTTGTTGTGTCTGTCTGTGAGTCAGCATCTCCTCTGTATGGTGAGTAGCAATCTATCCTTTTCATAATACTGCCAATAATAGGTAATAATCACAGGAGAAGAATGTCAAATCAGGTGCATAATTCTGGGTACTGAATACCGAGTTACTAGAATACGTTAGCCAAATCAGCAAACATCAGGAACCTCTGATTCAGGCTCTCTAAGAAAGACACTGGTAGCAAAAAATTAAGACTGTGACTACATGGTATGCATGCAGTAGTTTTGATAGCAACATCAGTTAATATGAATTATGTAAATCAGGATATCTGACAAATTACTGGCTAAGCTTCATCTCCTGAATGTGAAAATTGTGCCAGTCCTTGAACAGTAAAACAAGACCTTGAAAAAGTGCTCTGCAAAACATGTTATTGCTGTGCTCTAAGAAGCCTTCAAGAGATAAGAGAAATGGGTAGGCACTCATAGATGGATATCACTGATGTGTAGTTCCTGACTCAATCACATGATATGCAGCACTGTCTGCAATGGAATGTGTCTCAAAAGAGTGTGCTAAAAGCAAAGGATGAGCCTAGTAACAGAATGTAGTATTCATACCAAATTTTGTACTGATGGCAAAATACAGACATGAAGGAATACATGTTTAACACACTCCACCAAGAGCTAAAAACATCAATACATACGAAGAATTTTTAGCACCAATAACGGAAAATGATAGGGCAAATTGAATATTTGTAGATGTGTTTTAATTACCATGGCTGCGTGTAAAAAGAATGGTAATCAAACTATCACACCTGAATGCAAACAGGCTAGTACCATATTATGGTGGAAAGTGTTAAGTCTCATTAGGCCCCTGGGCTTAATGAGCACTGCAATATGGTGACCGAGAAGTTCCTGTACCCTTCACACCTTTAACATTTGGAGAAATAAATACTTGTTTTATAGGCATTCTTGCTTCAAAGATGATGAGAAGCACTGTTGCCAGTACTGCATTGTTTCAGTTGTGTAGTCACCGCTGACGTGAGTGGACACATTTACACTGCCGAGGAGTGATTAGTGGTGTGTGTGTGTGTGTGTGTGTGTGTGTGTGTGTGTGTGTGTGTGTGTGTGTGAACCCTGCCTCACTGTGAGAAATGTACTTTTGACTCAGGCTGTGTCAAATACAGGTCACACAGAATATGTATGAAAACATGGGAAGAAATGTGCCACCATAGCTCAATCAACTTCATTGTTTCCTTTGAAACCCACTCACAAAACCTCAGCTGAACTTCAAGTACTGCGGGCAAGAAAGAATTGAAATTGAAAGGATTTAGATTGAGGTTTGTGAATGAATTATCTGGTAACAGGCAGGAGCAGCTTGTTCCAGCCTGCCATACTTTGTTGTCACAATTTCCAAATCCTGTGCCTTGCCCATGTGTGTTATTTTCTGACAAATGTGCACATGTCTATTTCATTCAGGTGAAATGTGTTTTTCTAGTCTAAAGAAAATTCGCAGGAGTTGGAAAGGAACCAGCATCACATCATAATATGGGGCCACAGTGTTACCAGGGTGCCTGTTCAAATCAAACTTTTTTAAATGGCGACTTATATTTGGACATTTTACAAATGTGGTTAATACCTCAATTTGAAGACAAGGGAGTTGTGGTATAGTTACAGCAGGATGGAGCTCCAGTACAACCTGCCAATCAGGTGTGTGATTTTCTTGACGAACAATTTTGAAGCCAATGGACTGGGTGTGATTCAGCCACATTTCTAGTCCTGTGAAATGAAGACCACAAATCCTGGACCTGCTCACACCATACAACTTGTACAACGGCGTACTAAGCTGCTGCCAGCCCGTCCCCTCCGGTTGGAATCGAAACTCAATAAAGGAAATAAAAAAGAACCACACTGGCGAAAGCTGACCACCTCATGATCCAGCTGCACTGCAATAGCTCTTGTCGGCATGCCAGCGAAGTAGAGACCATCCGAAGTGAAGCTTCGTTTATGGTGCTATCCATGAAGATTGTTTATTTTCTGCCCGATTCTTGGGCACTAGCCAGAGTCCAGATATTTAGTGTATGTGTCGTCCCGCGGGAGTTGCGGAACGTAATTCCTGTGAAATTTTTGTTCATGGTATACTTTTCTGAAAGGAATAAAGAACCATTGTGAATCTCTACAAGGACCAGCCATGAAGACCCAATCTAAGAACATTTTACAAATTACTGTCAGCTTCGATAGCGCAAATCATTTTAAGGCCTACAAAAATCAAGAAGTATATATAGCTTTCTCAATATTATGAATCAATGAGAAAATGTAATCTGAAAATTCCTGTTTCTATAGTATCCAGTGACGATGCTATGTGGTTTTTCTATAGATTTTAAGAATGTCTCGTGTTCCTACTTCTCTCAGTTCCAAATCAGCTAGGTGCTAGCAGGTATGAAAACTGCTAAACCATAAGTTTACTGTATCTTATTCACAAAATGCTGACATGAATTATTTACAGGAGAATCGGAAGTCTGGTAGAAACCGACGGGAGGAGAAGATCAGTTTGGGTTCTGCAAAGATGAGACAGACAGTGGGAGCGATACTGACACAAGGACTTATCGTAGAAGATAAGTAAAAAAATCCAAATGTACCTTATAGTATTTGTAGGGTGGGAGAAAGCTGTAAACAATGTTGACTGGAATGAACTCTTTGAAATTACTATGGGAGCAGAAGTAAAATATAGTGTTTGAAGGGTTATATAAGAGGGGCCTTCAGTAAACACTGCAAAGCATTCTTTTAATAGACCAGTTTCGGTTGAAAAAAAAAAAAAAAAAAAAAAAAAAAAAAAAAAAAAAAAAAAAAAAAAAAAAAAAAAAGAAAGAAAAGGGCAGAATTTGTTGAGACACATCGTGCAATATTTCCGCTTGAGCCGCTGTAGTTTCATCAGGTTCCTATAGGTGGCGACACTGTACATAGTCGTCTCAACGGCGTCTGTAGTGGAGGTGCGTTCGAAGTAGAGCACTGTCACTGAATTACTCTCGGCAGAGCATCACAGACATTTACAGGCGCTTCCAGAATCTCTACGGAGATCTGGCAGTGAACAAACGCATGGTGAATCGTTGGAGAGGCGCCTCTCATCATCGTGACAGGGTCGCGGAAACCCGTCCGATCTCCGGCGTGCCAGCTGGCCGCACACAGTATCCCTCCTGCAATGTTGGAACATGCGGACACGCTCATTCGAACAGAAAATTTAAAGCCGCTCCCTCACTTGATAAAATCATGGCGATGGTCTTCTGCGACTATGAAGCAGTTATTCAGTTTGATGCCCTCTCTCATGGTTCAGCGATCAACTCTGAAGTCTATTGTGCTACCCTCAGGAAATTGACAAAAACTACTTCAGTGTGTTAGTGGCTCAACATCAGTACCAGACCTAATGATGAATTGCTCAGAAGTGTTGAGGAAGCTCTTTTACATGCAACTCCAGAGATTCTCCCCAGGATGTCTGGAGGAACATGGAAATATATGCATCTTCGTGTGAGGTATAACAGTGCACACACAGATCTGTGGATTAGATAATTTTTTATACATAAGTACTCCAGTACATGGTTTTGAACTAGAAGTACAAGGACTTGTCGAACACAATGTGAAAAACAGCTTTCCAGAAGCTGTGCCCAATAAAGGATCATGAAACACAAGCTAGTAATACTGGCAGTGAACAAAACAAGCACAAAAAATATGAAGATCAGTGAATTTAAAGAAAGTGATTCAGACGATTTTTTCAAATGTATTTCATCTTCCAAATAATTTCCTTGCAGTTGTATTCAAAAGTGTATTTCCTCAAACTCAATGATGACACAACGATACACCTCTTTGGTAAAGTTGTTCATATAGACACAGTTGTTTCTGGAGCATCAGAATAAGATCTACAAATTGTGTATTTTACATCTGGGTCCAAAACTGCATGGGTCCAGATGTGTGGATTTGAGACTTAAGAACCACCGACTTGTCTGGTGGATTTCTTCACATGCCAAACTTTTAGAGATTTGTGACTTAAATCTATTTCCTGATTAATACACATTCTCTCTGTGATGTATACTAAGAACACACTTTTCCTGTCCTTATTGTATGCTAATGTCCTGCATGTAAGCTAGGCAAGTGCTAAGAAAATGAGGAAAATTATGTGAATAACTGAGGGTTAAACAGGGCAATACAATTCTGCCATAAATTATCTCCCTCTTCAATATTTTAATATAATTGTAAATTTTAGTGAATACAATTATTTTATTGGTTATTGAAAGTAATTTGGAATTTTTTCTGGGTCATAGTTAAATTTTGTACTTCACTGCAGTTTATAGCAAGAACCCACCACCCCCGGGCTACGTTGCCGTTTGGGATCCGTGTGCAACATGTGCTGGAGTCCCTCGGTGTGGAGTCTGTACAGCCCCAAATCCTGGGTTTTAACTGCCTGCCACCCTGGTTACTGAAGAGGCCTGGAGTGATTTTAGATTTATTGCAGTACAAGAAAGATTGCACTCCTGCCACCGTTTTTAATGCAGCATTTTCTGCCATTTTATCTGAGCACCATGACTACATAGCCGTTTTTACAGATGGGTCGAAACAAGGGGATTCCGTTGGTTGCTCTGTTGTTTTTCCGGATTGTGTCCTCAAGATCCGACTGCCTCAGACTTTTACTTCTTTGATGCAGAATTGTCTGCGATCTTGCGGGCACTGGAGCAGATGAGACGTTCTTCCTGTCCTAAATTCCTTGTCTGTTCCGATTCACTAAGTGCCCTTCACTCATTGCAACGTTTGTATCCAGCAGATAAAATAGTCCAGACCATCCAGGATGCCCTCCTCCAACTACAGCGATTGGGGAAGGTGGTGGCTTTCTGCTGGGTTCCAGGGCATGTCTGCATTGCTGGGAATGAAAGGGCAGATCTCGCAGCCAAGGAGGCGTGTCTCGATCCACAAGTATCTCAGTGTGTTATACCCCTGCACGCACTTACCTCGCTGTTGAGCTCAAGAGTCATGCGTCGGTGGGAGGATGAGTGTCTGGAAGTGACTAACAATAAGCTCCATTTGGTCAAGCCCACAACACGTGTGTGGTGTACTTCCTTTCAGCCCCGTCGACGGGACGAAGTTCTCTTCACTCAGCTTCAGATAGGCCACAGCCCTGCTCCGGCGAGAGGACCCTCCAATTTGTGGTGCTTGTGGCATCCAGGTCACTGTGCGCCACATTTTATTGGATTCCGTTTTATTTTCTGACCAGCGGGCCGTGGCTGACTTGCCAGCGGACCTGCTATCTCTCTTAGGCAACACTCGGATGAATGTGGTTAAAGTTTTAAACTCCTGTGCCATGTCAAATGTTTTTACAAAGATTTTAGGGAGAGGATCTTAATTTGCTCACTGTGTGACACGATCGCCCATATTTTATGTAAGTGGCCAGCCAATGACAATTTCCTGTGGCATTCTCGTTGCGATGTTTTCCCTTTCCTTATGTTTTACTTTCTTATGTAGCATTTTCCTTCTTTTCCTGCTTTCTTTACATGTGTGCTTCACTTTTATTAAGTCTGTCCCCATTCGTTCCTTCTAATGTGTGTCAGGGCGCCGATGACCTCGACGTTGAGCGCCCACAAGCCACAACAAACACACACACACACACACACACACACACGCACACACGCACACACACACACACAATGATATGTGTACAGCATTACTAACAATTTGTAAAGCACAAAGAACATTAGGACACACACCATTTTACATTACCTGCATAGCAAAATCAGATGTAATACAAGCAACAGAGACAGGCTTGCTTTCTAGGTCACCGCCACCAGTAGATCTTTTTATTTCCTCAATATTCTCTGGAGTAATCCAGTCTGCCTCATCATCATACTCATCATCATCATCATCATCAGTATCATACCCTTCCTCTCCAGGGCTATCTTCACTGCCATCAGCATGGGAATCACGCCAGCTATGGAAATGTTCTTGATCTTCCACTGAATCTCCACAGGAATTTTTACTGTAGTTATTTGTTTCATCAGTGGTCTCTGTGCAACTGTTTTCTGTTGTAACAGATGAAGACATTTTACTGCCCTCTGTGTGTCTCTCCTCATTGCTTTGAAGCTGCTCCCTAGAGCAGTCCGTCAAAACAGTATTTTCACAAGGTTTCTTAGTTTTACTTAAATTACTTTCTTCTTCTTGTAGAGCCGCAGAAATATTTGTGATTTGTTCATTACCACCATCATTCCTCTCATCAATATAAGAATCAGTGGAATCATCAGATTCATTAGGTGAGTTATGGCCCTGAAAATAAAATAAGAGTGCATGAAAAAATAGTGTAGGCAAAGAAAATATCATTATGAAATTTTAAAAAGACATAATTGTACATTTTTCCTTCATTAATTTTATTTTACTACTACTATTATTATCATTACTATTATTCTTATTAGCCTCAAACTTCTGTCTCAGCTGGTTTAACTGCGGTCAAAAATATCTTTCAGATACTGCCAAGTGTAAAACTGGGTTATGGATATGCGAGTTTTAGGCTTTGCAGTGCACTTCCAAAAAAAAAAAGGGGCTTCTAAATCTACACGACTACTCTGCAATTCACATTTAAGTACCAAGCACCGTCAGACTTTTTTCTCTACCGTTCCACTCTCAAACAGTTTGAAAAAATGTACACACATTTTTCCATGCAAGCTCTGATTTCTCGTATTTTATTATGATAAGTTGTTTGTAACTGTAATTCTGAGGTATTTAGTTGAATTGATGGCTCTTAGATTCATGTAATTTATCATGAAACCCAAGTTTCACAGATGTCTTGGAGTACTCATGTGGATGACATACTTTTCATTATTTAGAGTGAATTGGCACTTTTCACACCATATATAAATCTTTTCATTTTCATCATAATAGAGGGAAACATTCCATGCGGGAAAAATATATTTAAAAACAAATATGATGTGACTTACCATACGAAAGCGCTGGCAGGTCGATAGAAACACAAACAGACACATACATACACACAAAATTCAAGCTTTCGCAACAAACTGTTGCCTCATCAGGAAAGAGGGAAGGAGAGGGAAAGACGAAAGGAAGTGGGTTTGAAGGGAGAGGGTAAAGAGTCATTCCAATCCCGGGAGCGGAAAGACTTACCTTAGGGGGAAAAAAGGACGGGTATACACTCGCACACACATATCCATCCACACATATACGGACACAAGCAGACAAGCTTTTTTTGGCCTTTGAGAACCTTTTCCAACTCACTGTTAAGACCAAACCTTGGTCTTGACATCATAACCATAGACCACCACTTACCACCAGTTATAATTCTCTTAAGGAACATCTCGTTCTCTCGTTCTCATTTGTGTGATCCAAAAGCTCCTCACAGATTGTGAGGAAAAGGTGTTTCTGGTTTTGACTCACGAGCCATGGGACAAACTTGGCAGCAACACAATGCATTCCAAGATGCTGTGTCAGGATTTCATGACATGATGCAACTGAAATGTTACATTCTTCTGCAATCTCTTAGACAGTTAGTGTTTGATTGGCCTGCACAATTTCATTGATGTTCCTGACATGAGCACCACTGGGAGATGCTGAAGGGCATCCTGAATGAGGGTCACGTTTGACTTCTGTCTGCCCTTTTTTAAAGCATGTGAACCATTCATAACACAGAAATGGCTTAAGAACTCTTCACTGTAGGGTTCCTGCATCATTTCACGCGTCTCTGTAAAAGTTTTCTTGAATTTCGTGCAAAATTTAATGCTAATGTGTTGCTCCTCTAGCTTTGCCATCTCAAAATTCATAAACTGTGCGACACAACATTCTACTCAATGTGGCACTGAACAATAACTAATAAAGATACAACAAAACTTTTGGCAGTTACACATTAAACACAGGCATGGACAGTGATGCCAATCACATTTTGCTCCAATCCACCTCTGGTGCAAAATTACAAATGTTCTGGAATTTTTTGAACGGACTTTGTATAGTAACCCCTTAATGGGGCAAAAAGCTTGCTGCAGAAGTATGATGCAAAGAAATAATGTGCCTGTGCATTGAACACAAAGTAAATATGTGTCAATTACCATGATTAAAAATTCATTATGGGAAAAAGAAACTGCAGCTTGAAAGTCGCCCCCCCCCCCCCCGCCCCCCCCCCCAAAACAAAACATCACTGTACACAATTATTATGTATACTTTGTTACTAACTAATTTTGTGTATAAAATAAAGTCAGTTTCTGGGAAGCTCAGTGTATGTACCCCTCACCATTTCTGGAAAACAAAGCTAAAAGTAAATCATATTAATTCAAGTACAGAGTACTGCATGTCACTTTAAATTACAAAGTCTGGATGTCCTAATTCCAGTATGTTAAGCAAGTGGTTGGGTTAATCAATAGGAAAATTTATCTGACAACAAACTAAAACATATATACACATCATATATGAACCAAGGAAGAATGCAAATACAATTAATAATATTTCCAGTCAGCTGCAGCATCGATAATCACTTGGCATCTCTGACGCATGCTTGAAACCAAGTTTCCCACATATTCACACGGAAGAGACCTCCAAATGTCTCGAATTCGTATTAGCAGCTGTTTCAAAGTGAAGTTCTTTTTTCTTTGCAATGTTTTTCTGATGTAAAACTATACATTTTCAGTAGGATTAGCATCAGGTGACTGTGAGGGCCAATCCACTACCTGAACAACTTTCTCCTTTTTCCAGTCACTGCACAGCCTGCTGTAGTGCTTCGGATCATTGCCCTCCTGCAGTATCCAGTCTTCATTTTTGTCAATGATAAATATGTAACATTTTCTGTGCATTTAAATTGTCAGTAAACACATGAAAATCTCAGCCGAGAATTCAAAGTAAACTAATGCTTTATCAAACTGCATGAAGGACAAAGGTTCCTCTAGTGGGCTGTGAAAGAACTAAGGCAATATCTTTTACCACCTGTGTGTAATGCCGACCACACTCTTACTTAGCAGATTGTAGTCACTACTATATTAGCAACGTACTAGGAGTTGCCATAGCATCCTAGAAACTTCTCAGTTTTTTTTCTTAGAAATTCTCATGTTATGCCTCAGGAACCAGAGTATGAAATGCAAGTATATATTGGTGATGAGCAAGAGCTGACTGTGTCTCTCAAATCGAGAAATCACAATTGTCACATTGTAGAAGCATACCAAACGAAATGCCACAGTATCATATAGGGGCACATTTCTCAATTACACGATGTAGAGTATTAATACTTCAGTATAAATTTTCTTGCCAAAAATACTAAGTAAACCACTTGGGCTGCCTCACATCACACATTTTAGTTTACACCTTCATCAAACAGTCAAGAACTATTCGATCATGGTTCTCTACCATTTAAATGGACCTGATATGAAACCCTTCCAGGTTCAGTATTCCCATTTGTGTGATAATTGTACAAATATGATTTTTAATGTGCTAAAGTTGAGTCCAATAACTAGTTATTTAAATATCACTGATATACTTTAGGCCACTCAACTCACCATCCTTTTGGGCACGTAAAATCCTGGGAGTTTTGTACAATCATCTGGTGCTTTTTTCGCAGTATTGATAACACAACTGAATTGTGGTTGCTGCTTCAGGTGGTCAGATCCCACTACCTCTTTTTCTAATTGATATGTCAGTGCTATAACTCTTATGTCTGTAGCAGAAAGACTTGTGTAGTCCCCAGTCTTCTTCGAAAATTCAGTAACTGGAAAAAAGAAATGAGAACTATTATTGTTAATTATTATGTATGGACAACTAAAATAAAATAATAAAATCTCCTTGGCTATTTAGGGAGACACTGATGAACTTGAACCAGTTTACATTACAACAAACATTATAAACTTAAATGAATAACAGAACTGCTAATTTTTTTTTTTTTTTTTTAAAGAAAAAAAGCAATGAGATGAAATTTATGGGCTGCAAAAGAACCATCGATTTCTGACACTTAAACGGAATCCTTCACATTTTGCACAGATTCCTGAAGACAAGCAGTGCGGACTGAGCTTCATCCTTCTTTCAAAACATGCTAAATGCTACAGATGGTTACCTTGTGGTTTAATTTCTTTACTTCTAAAGATTGTGCAAAACTATTGCTTACACCCATTCATTGTGTGTACAGAAGATTTACTGCTCTTTTGCTGTGACTAGTGACAACACAACTGCATGCTATAGCCAAAGATTAAAACATGGTGTACAGAGAGCAACACACTACAACTGCTTCATTCTAACAACTCACCTTGTCATAGGAAAAAGTCATGTGTCCACTGACAATGTTCCCTGTAAAACTAAGAAAGTGTATCCTATGGAAGTAATTCCAGTTTCACTAATGGCAAGTTACTGTAACTTCAATGTCAACTTCTGATCCAGTACTGACTTCTTTCAATCTTATTAAACAACATGTTAATGTGGAAAGCACAATGAGTTTCCTTCATGAAAGAAATACAGGGCATCTTGAACAATGTGGACTACCTTACCTTCTAGTTAAATCAGCTGAACTGCAACTAAAATACTGAACGAATACCAACAGAAGAGAAAACCCATTGGCACAAAGTGCCAGCTGCCACCAGTGCCACAAGACAAAGACAGTTCTTGGACTAATTAAGTAAACACTTGGAATCAGCCAGCCAACTTCATGATGGATCACATACAGTGTTATCTCACATGACAAAGAATATGATGATGCAGTAGTTGTGTGTTCAACTCCCTTTTGAAAGCAGTCATCCAGATTTAGGCAACCCATGGTTTTGCTAAATCAGTCAAATGTGACCATACTTTCTTTAAATACACCACAGCTGGTTCCCTATTACATCTTTGTCTCAACTGAGCTTCTGCATTGCTTCCAATGACACCAGGGCCCAGAATGTTAATCGAAAAATATGATAGCCTCTATGCTCCACAAAAGTAACACAGCTGTTATTGTACAACCAATACCCTAATTGTCTTTACCTAAATTCCCACAAAATTGTGATAGCTACATATGGTCTTTAACCAAACTGATACCCAGATAACTCAAAATTTAAGAATGGGATGAAGAAGCCATCAAATGACCAGTGCAGTTCAATGAAAAATACACAACTACATTTCCCTAACTGTCATATCACTAAAAAAAGTATCATTTTGCTGTATGAAAAGTAATGAAGATACTTTTTTGACATACTAGCACATGTAGACGTCAAAGCTTTTCCCAGATGTGACACTTCCCAATCTCCATAGAACAGGAATAAAGCACTGGTACTGATAAGCACATTAAATCAGTTGCAGGTAAGGTACATTCAGTTTTACTGCAAATTATAGATCAGTGGTTCCCAATCTTTTCTACATAGTGTCTCCTTTTGCAATCCCAGAATATCTGATGGCTCCCTATATTTATTTCATTTGTTAATGTTTTTTGCTTCTTTGGAAAGACTTTAATTGATGATAATCTGCAATTAAAGGAAGGTTATCAAATGTAGTGTAATACAAAACTGCAGCCAAAACAGAAATTTCTGTGTGTCTTTCTTGAATAACCAATGATACTGTTTTCACCTAAATGACACTTCTCACATCTAACTTTTTTTTATGTGAATGAAAGTCATGATAAGAATTCCAAACATCAATGAGATGACTGAAACAGTTTTCCTTTAAACAGCACCCAAATGTTTGGTTTCAAACTAGTTACAAAGGACATCTAAGGTCACTCTCCACATTCAGGTCATTGTGGTATTTTGTTTTCATAAGACGGGGGGAAGGGGGGGGGGGGGGGGGAAGAGACGGAATAATGACAAGTACCTGTTTACAATCATAAATTACAAGTAACAAAAAGCACAATTTAAGTGAATGAGTGAAATGATGCAATTTTGGAGAGTTAACTGGTCTCATATAGATATGATTTTGTGTATGTAGACTGAAGTGGTGAGTGTGTAAGGAGGAATTTAAAGTAGACTGGGGATGGCAGTGAGAATCTGGATTGAGAAGGGAGGTGTGACAGAGTAGTCCGTGCAGTTGTGTGAACCACTGTGCCATGGTGACTTAGTGGCTAACACACCTGCCCAGTAAGCATGAGACCCGGGATTGGTTCCCAGCCTTGGTACAAATTTTCACTCGCTGCTTCAGTCTATATACCTAAAAACGATTTAAATGTCCAAAATTATTCACAGTTAAGATTCAATTCACAAAAGTTTTGTTCTATAATTCAAGAATTCTTTTACTGGGTAAAAGCAGTTCCATCAGAAATGACTTATGGTTACGTTGAAAGGTATATTTATGTCACTGCTGTTTTAAATCTCGAGGTAGACTGCTGAATAATTTAACTGTTATCTGAGAAACACTTTTCTGATATAAATCTGTTCTAGAATGAGACATGTAGTTTTACCAACACTTCTTGTGGTATGATTATGGAGAGGCCTATTTCGTTGTAGGTTGCTACTTCTATTTAAAATACGTCCAGTTGCAAAAAGGGTACACTGATATATGCAAATGCTTTTCAGCTGATTAACTGCAATCCTTATGTTTCCCCTTACTGTAAGTTGCAGATGGCCCTGACTGCTTTTTTCTACATTGTTAAATTTTGTTTTACTGGGAGTGGGGTCTGAGTTTCCCCAGATGATTAGTCCACATTTAAGTAATGAATGGAAGTACGTATAATAAGCCTCAATCACTGTTGACCTGCTTGCACTTTGATGTAGTGCAAATAGAGCACAACAAACATTTTAAAACTTTGTTTCAAGAGCTTTCACATGAGAGTCTCATTTTAAATTGTTCTTTGCCATATTCCTACAGCTTTAGTTTCCATGAATAATTCCAGTGCCATACTGTGAAGACATGGTATTGTATCAAATTCTTGTGGAAGTGGAGAAGAGTAGAAATTTATAAAGATAGTTTTTTTTTTGATAAACTGAACATTGTAGTGCTACCCATCACATTTGACTGTTGTTATCAAGGTAGAGTACACAATTATTTCGAGCTTATAAAATATGACAACCAAGACATCAATGATTGCAAACAGGAAACCACACAAATAATACAAAAATATTTAACTCCAGAAATAACATGAGATTAATGGGACAACCACAGGAATTATGTGGTTCTGAGCAGGGATAAACTAAATAAATGACTGCTGAGCAGGGATAAACTAAATAAATGACAATCTTAATAATGAGGACATAGCAAAACAGATTCTAACACAAAAATCAAGCAAATAAAATCATCAGTAATCAACAAAGCCACAATAAAAAGACCTGAAAAAAACTGGTAATGGAAATTTCACTTGATCAATATACGAGGGTGAGTCAAATGAAAACCTTAAATATTTTTTTAAATATTATTTAATGTGCAGAAGTGGTACAAAAGCTGTATCACTTTTCAACATAATCTCCCCCACGCTCAAGGCATGTCCTCCAGTGCTTAGAAAGTGCATAAATTCCTTTAGAAAAAAATTCTTTTGGTAGTTCGCGCAACCACTCATGCACTGCGTAGCATCCTCTTCATTAGAATGGAACTTCTTTCCTTCCATTGCGTCTTTGAGTGGTCCAAACATACGGAAATCACTTGTGGCAAGGTCTGGTGAGTATGGTGGATGAGGAAGACACTCAAAATGCAGGTCTGTGATTGTTGCAACTGTTGTACAGGCAGTGTAGAGGCTTGCATTGTCATGTTGCAAAAGGACACCTGCTGACAGCAATCCATGTCGCTTTGATTTGATTGCAGGCCGCAGATGAATTTTTTAGGAGACCTGTGTATGATGTACTGGTGACTGTGGTCTCTCTAGGCATGTAATGCTCCAAAATGACGCCTTTTTTGTCCCAAAAGAGAGTCAGCACAACCTTCCCTGCTGATGGTTCTGTTCGAAATTTCTTTTGTTTTGGTGATGAGGAATGGCACGATTCCTTGCTCGCTCTCTTCATTTCCGGTTGGTGGAAGTGAACCCAGGTTTTGTCCCCAGTAAAGATTCTTGCAAGGAAGCCATCCCCTTCACGTTCAAAGCACCAAAGTAGTTCTTCACAAGCATCAACACGTTGTTCTCTCATTTCAGGAGTCCGCTGCCGTGGCACCCATCTTGCAGACAATTTATGAAACTGGAGCACATCATGCACAATGTGGTGTGCTGACCCACGACTAATCTGTAAAACTGCTGTAATGTCATTCAGTGCTACTCGGCGGTTTTCGTTCACTATGGCTTCAACTGCTGCAATGTTCTGTGGAGTCACAACTCGTTGTGCCTGACCTGGACGAGGAGCATGTCCAATTAAAGTCACATCATTTGCGAACGTCCTACTCCATTCATAGACTTGCTGCTGTGACAAACATGTATCACCGTACTGAACCTTCACTCGTCGATGAATTTCAATAGGTTTCACACCTTCACTATGCAAAAACCAAATAACCGGACACTGTTCTTCAGAAGTGTCCGATTCCACCCGTATTCTTTGACCCATGACGTCACAAATATGGCGGAAACGACCATACACTACGACTCCAATATGGCCCCTATGACGTCATTACGTAAACATGACCACAATACGAAAATACATTGAAAAACCAACACACACGTTCCACAAAAAAACCTAATGAAACTAACGGGGCAAGCGTGGGAAACAGAGGGTTTTTGGCTGGGGACAAAATAAATATAAACAAATTTCGACAAACACCAGCGTACCAAACCACACAAAACGATGAAAAAAAACCGACAACACAAAACTCCCTAAATTCCACTAAACACAATATCCTCTGGAATCGGACACTTCCCTTGACCTATATGGCTCCGCCATATTTGTGACGTCATGGGTCAAAGCAGACGGGTGGAATCAGACGCTTCCGTATTTCCGGAGTACAATATAATCCTGGGTTAATTAATTATAATTAGAGTGCTACACTGTACTTACCAAACTTAACATTTTCAGTGAAAACGTCCTTCACAACCACATTATAGGGCAACACTACCAAGTTTCGCAGTTGGCGTTTATTTGTAATTTCATCAAGTACGTCCTGTACAGTATATACGTTGGTAGCTACGTCCTGGGTGAAGAAGAGAATCATAATCAAAATCTTTAACGTACTGTAAAATCTGCAGGGCAGACTGCGTAACGCAACGTTAATGCACATTGAAAATACTTTTAAAATATTGCTGCCAAATCAATAAAAATTGTCAGCAGCTGTCTTACGACATTAAATTTAAAGTGTGCTTACTTGCAGAGATGAATTTTTTATGAAAGTGTTAGTGTCAGCGACTAAATGTTCAACTTTTTGTTTACCCAAACTCATTTTGCAGAAATGTTGTTATTCAACATACGCTCTCCACTTCGTTAATTGTAAACATGCACTTCGACCATGCTTTAGTCAAACAACACAAACAGATGTCTCTCTTCACTATACCTCTCTCCTAGAGGATCATCTATGGCATACACCATAGATGCTACCTTCGTATTTTTATATTAAGTCTACAAACAAGACATAAATGAAATATTTTCACTCATTCGCAGTTCAGACACTGCAAGAAATCAAATTAGGTGACTATATAGCAAATGCTTTTCGTTAATGTTGTGTGATTTATACTACTGAATATCTTTAAGGTATGTCTCATGATGACCTTTGCATACAAAGACTTTGTTGAGTATCTTCCAAATAGTTTCGGTGGAAGAGAGTGAAGCATTAAATTTGGCCATGTTGAAGTGAATCTGACGGCACTGTTGTCCGTAAATAAACAATCTGCGCGAAGCGAAATTGTGTTGTTCAAGTAAACTAGGCGTTCAAATATTCACTGTTCGTTACAGTGTCGAAGTAAAACGACTTCCTGTTCTTTGTGACTATAAGAGACTGTCTGAGGTCGTTATAGACATTACACAAGAGCTATGTGGCTCATGAAATGAAATATCGTCTTATTAGTTAACGAAGACATTGTGTAAACGTTGGTTCCAGTGTGTGATGTTCCAGCAGTAAAATGTCGGATAACAAGTAATTATGACTTTTTTTTAAAAACTTTTACAGTTTGATTAAATGTTCTTATGTTTGCAGAATTACATACTAGGGTATAACGATTTGCGCATATTTTATATTATTGCCGTCGAAAGCTTTAATTACAGACCGTACCGGAGTGGTAGCGATTCATATTTTGTTACGTTTCTAGACATTTTGTTGTATGTCTACAGGTTTTAGTTACCAGAGACGTGTAACGTATCTGTTAACTGGAGAAAATTATCAACACTCTGTGTATATTCATTTCCTGCTATATAACTGTGTAGTCTATAGGGTTCATTAATTCTCATTTGGTGGCTCAGTGGTCAAGTAGGTTCGATTACCCTTCCCCCACTCCCCCCCCCCCCTCTTCCCCCCCCCCCCCCCAAATAATTATCGATCTGTTTATTCATCCATGGATTTATCACAGTGATGCAGTATTTTTTTCATAGTAGTGAAAAATATATAGTCTAATGCAAATTATAGGTAGCTTACATACAGAATGCACAAGTGTGCCCCTACGAGGATGGGATGGGCTGTTGGCCGTGGCTTGATGACGGAACCATCTTGGTATTGCCTGAAAAGATTTAGGAAAACCTAAATAGGGTGATTGGACAGAGCAAACACTCCATCTTCCCCACTATTAAGGTAGTGTCTAAACAATTGATTTACACACAGTTTGCTTCAGGTAACTTAAAAAATATGGTTTTGCTCTTCGTTGTTGGACACACTAAGGACACCTGCTGGTGACTCTGGGCCATGAACATGCTGCTATGCCGCTGGCACTGACTCCAGTATGTTCAGAAAATTATACCCCATACATGTGTAGATTTCCTCCCCTAAGTCCACATGAAAACTGAGTATGCATCTCCCAATGATGGATAGGATGATGTAAAACTTTTACTAACTGCTGTCTGGGAAATTGAAGACAGCAGTACAGTTGTATTGTGAGTCAGTGTTTGTATGATTTTTAGAGAGAGATTGATGGGTGAAAATAAGTGATCAGTTTTTATTGTCAAAAGTAATAACACATTCTCTCGTAGTCATACACTCGTAGGAGTTGCCAACACCTGGGCATGGGCGCCCCATTGTAAATTTCAGCCGATATTGAACTCAGGAGAATGACGTTATTATCGTGCACTATACGTTTTAACATAAGACATCTTTTTCAAAGTATTACATTATGATCATTTATTGGAATGTGACTGTGTCTTGTAGTTATTCCCTTCATTTTAATTACTACCCTTCAGTCCTCTAAATCATCATTAATTGCGTTGAATGCATTATTTGTGAAGAATGGCTTAGCTGCTTTATTAAACAAATGTATTTCAATAATCTTTTCCATCTCACTTTACAATTATTATACAGTTTTATTTGCAGATGTTTCCTTTCAGTTGTTTTTGATTAGCTTGACCACAGTTTTTAATTATTCTTGTGGCCCTTTTTTGCAGTTTAAAAATTATATTCATGGTTTCTGCCTCTGATCCCCTAAAAAGAATCTCATAGCTAAGAACTGAGTGTGTGTAGGAATGGTACATTATCACAAGACATTGACTTTTACAAACTGATGATAGGATCCTAAGAGCATAACATGCTGATGATATTCTTTTTGGCAACAGAGTTGGTTTCCTTCTTCACACTAAAATGTTTCGTTTTTATGTTAATTTTTAATGTATTACATTTTGCCCAATTATAAACATCCTTGAGGGTTTTGTTTTATTTCTCTGATAGAAGTTTTTGTGTTATCAGCGACTGTGATGTTACTGTCATTGCCAAAGGAATTTTTTCCTCATGTCTTCCATAGTCAGGAAAGCTGTTTGTATGTATTTAGAACAGAATTGGATGCAGTACTCTTCCCTGAGGACCACCTATGTTTATATGTTTCTTGTCTGACAATTGTTTTACCAGAAGTTTATCATCAGCAGATGTATGAACTGCCACTACCTTTTGCATATTTTCCAGGCAATTTTTGGAACCACTTGTTTGCTATTTCTATTACACTAAGTGCTTTTTGCTTGATTCATAGTATTGTATGGTGTCAAAAGGCCTGGACAAGTCTAGCATATGTCTATCACACATTCTTGTCAGTACCTGCAAGTACTACCATTGTGAACTCCGTAAGACATAATGTTGTACTTCCCCATTTCAGAAGCAGAACTGGGGATTACCGAATAGCCCAATCCCACCTGTGTGCTTTGACCTGTGGCATTATAAATGTGGCTGTGACCTGTGTTTCGTGCAATATTCAATAAGGTGACCACAAAATCACTCATTTAACCTGCAAACAAACAAAAGTAATATACCAAATATTTCACACCAGCAATAAAATTAAACTAACGGGCAGCTGCTGGAAGTGGGAAATTTAGGTGGGGACAAACTAAATATGATTACAATAAGAATAAAGTCATCATTCAAAAGCAAATATAATGCACACAAATTGCCCTGTAGTCAACTGAAGAAAACATGTGAAAAATACACCATTGGAATTGAATATTTACTTAACCTAAATAGCTAAAGTGAATCACTTGATCTATATATCTCAAACAATACCAGACACCCCCACAAAGCCACATTTGTAAACAAATATGGCGTCTGGAATCAGCTGGGTGCAAGGTTCGTACAGCAGAAGAGAAGACATAATCGCAAAGTGCAAAGAATGTGGCAGTATACATGTGAAGTGTTACGACAGAAAAAGGAACCTGTGACCACTGGAGGTACTCTAGTTTACTTATTAAAGTTTACCATTAAATATCAGTTTAATTTTTTGTCAAATAGTTATCCAAAACCATATTCTGAAATCGTGTCTTGTTTCTCCACTAGGCAGTGCCACAAGTTCCTCCAAATGTCGTAACACAACATACACACGTATGTAATACTAACTAATGTAAATCCACCCGATGATGGAGGTTTAAACCTTCGAAACGCGTCGTGGAAAAAATAAAACGGTGACTGGTAACAGTAAACTTGTTGTTTCATTTAATGTCAGTAACAGTCACGGTAAAGCCTAACCTAAAAAATGTTCGCATTTAAAGTCATTCTCTGCCTGTTGCTCTCTTGTTGGCTGTGTAACACAAACAGCTGACACACCTTCTTTTGTTCCCATCATACCTCGCAACAAGCACTGACAACACTCCAGCACAAAACATGTAAATACACTATGACCCTGTTCTAGATTTTTACCAAAATTTTTGTTGCAGCATTTTGCACTCCTTTTTGTGTTGAAGACAATCTTAATATGGAGTAGTGAGTGTCATTTTTCCTTCTCTTATTGCTGTTATGTACATCACTGTTCCTTTTTAACTGTAGTGGTTTATTTACAACAAACATTTTGATGGAAGAAATGTACCTCAAGCAGTAGTCAGAATGCCCAACTCCTTAAACAGATGTCTACAAGATGGTCATTGGTGAGCACCACATATTATTCTTACAATCATTTTCGCTCAGTGAAGATGAGCTACCCGAGAACATTATTTCATATGACATTACAGAATGAAAATATGAAAACTTATGACTTTGTCTCCCCCAAGATTTGCAATGATTCTAAGTGAAAATATGGTTGAACTAAGTTCTTTTTAGGAGTTCCAAAATGTGATTTTTCCAATTTAAATTGTCATCGGCATGGACACCTAAGAATTTGGACCTTCCACCCTGTTCAGTATTTCCTCACTATGTGTTACTCATATCATTGGTGCAGTACCCCTGGATGTACAGGACTGACTCTGTGGTGTCTTTTAAAATTGATGGTGAGACCATTCTCAGAAAGCTAGTCCATGATACTTACAAGAAAATTGTTTACCATTTCTTCTGTTTCCATATGTATGCTTGGATTGATTACAATAATAGTGTCATCAGTTGTTGTTGTTGTTGTTGTTGTTGTTGTTGTTGTTGTTGTTGTCGTCGTCGTCGTCTTCAGTCTTGAGACTGGTTTGATGCAGCTCTCCATGCTACTCCATCCTGTGCAAGCTTCTTCATCTCCAAGTACTTACTGCAACCTACATCCTTCTGAATCTGCTTAGTGTATTCATCTCTTGGTCTCCCTCTACGATTTTTACCCTCCACACTGCCCTCCAATGCTAAATTTGCGATCCCTTGATGCCTCAGAACATGTCCTACCAACTGGTGCCTTCTTCTTGTCAAGTTGTGCCACAAACTCCTCTTCTCCCCAATTCTATTAAATACCTCCTCATTAGTTATGTGATCTACCCATCTAATCTTCAGCTTCTTCTGTAGCACCACATTTCGAAAGCTTCTATTCTCCTCTTGTCCAAACTATTTATCGTCCATGTTTCACTTCCATACATGCCTACACTCCGTACACTCATCAGTGTCATCAGTAAAAAGAACTAATTATGCTTTGTTGTATATTAGATAGAACTAATTATGCTTTGTTGTATATTAGATATATGGTGAACAATAGTGGACCAAAGACTGAGGCTTGGGAACCCCATTTGTGATTTCTCCCCAGTCAGAATAATGTTTCCAAACTATATGGTTGAATTACTTCTATAACTTTCTGTATTCTTTTGGTTATATGTGACATTGTTAGTTGGTTGGCTGTACCATCAATCCCACAAAACATCACTTTATCTAGGAGAATACTGTGATTCACACAATCAAATGCCTTAGATGGTTCACAGAAGATACTAACTGGTGCTGTTTTATTATTTATCTGAGTAGAACAACTCTCCTGAAACCCACACTGTGACTTGCGGAAGATATTATTATTGCTAAGGTGAGATACTATTCTTGAACACAGCACCTGCTCAAAAATTTTGGAAAACAATTTCAGCAGTAAAGTAGATTGTTGGTTATTGACATCTGTCTTATCATTTTTCTTAAAGAGCGGTTTAACAATGGCATATTTCAGTTCCTGTGCAAAAATGCCTTGTGTTAATGATGCATTCCATATTCCAGATAAGACCAGGCTTATTTTATGGGAACAAATCTTTAATACTGTGTTTGAAACACCATGAAAACCAGATTAGCTTTTATTTTTGAAAGAATAAATTATTTTCCTAGTTTCAAAATGGGAAGTTGGTGATACATTCATATGCTTGGATTTTATGAGAGTTACCTTTTCTACATGCTGCTGCGATTCTTCTCATGAGCTGTTTGTCAATATGCTTCCTACTATATTTAAGAAATGATTATTAAATACATTTGCTACTTGTGACTCATCATTTATAGCCCATCCATTCAGTTCAATAGTGATGATGTCATGTTCTGTGGCTGGTTGACCTGTCTCTTGTTTCACTACATTTCATATAGCCTAGTCTGTTGTCAGAATTACTGGTTTTAGAAATGATGTGTATTTTTCCTTGACTTTTTAAATAACCTTTCTTAGTTTCTGAGTAGTTTTTGCAGGGTGCTACTACTGCAGGATCCCTGCTTTTACTTGCCAAAAGATCTATTTCCCTTTTTGTTTTACTGGATACTTTAATCCTCTGGTTATCCATGGTTTTTTATGTGGCTGTTTAAGCATTCTTTCGGATTAGCTTATGCGGAAAGCTATTTTCAAGTAACGGTATGACTTTACCATGGAATAGAGCAAATTTTATAATAGTATTTGGTACATTATAAATTTCATCCCAGGTTGTCTCTTGTAAACTGATCTTAAAAAAAAAATTGTCCTGAAATCATTAATTGATCTAACTGATTTCCGCTTAGGAGTTTCGATACCTTAGGGCACTATGATATTTACCCTAACTGACTGTGAATCATGAGTAAGGAGAGCAATTGTTCATCTACATCAGACTCTGCAAGCCACCTAATAGTGTGTGGCAGAGGGTACTTTCAGTGCCACTATCTGATCCCTCCAACCCTGTTCCACTCATGAGTAGTGCGTGGGAAGAATGATTGACGGTAAGCGTCTGTATTGGCTCTAATTTCTCGATTTCCCCCCCCCCCCCCCCCCCCCCCCCTCGTGGTCAATACGCGAGGTGTATGTGGTGGGGAAGTAATGTGTTGTCTCCGGAAAAGTGCTGTCCCGAAATTTTAATAGTAACTCTCTCTGCGATGCACAACGCCTCTCTTGTAATGTCTGCCATTGGAGTTTGTTTAGCATATCCGTAAAGCTCTCTCGCCAGCTAAACGATCCCGTGACGAAATGCGCCTCTCTTCGTTAAATCTTCTCTATCTCCTCTATCAGCCGTACCTGACAAAGATCCTAGATAGATGAACAATACTCAAGCATGAGGCAAACAAGTGCCTTATAGGGCATTTCTTTCATGGATGAGTTACATTGCCTTAAGATTCTTCTGATGGATCTGAGTCTGGTGTCTGCTTTTCCCACTATCTGTTTGATATGGTCATTCTACATCTACATCTACATGATTACTCTGCAATTCACATTTAAGTGCTTGGCATAGGGTTCATCGAACCACAATCATACTATCTCTCTACCATTCCGCTCCCGAACACCTTGCGGGAAAAACGAACACCTAAACCTTTCTGTTCGAGATCTGATTTCTCTTATTTTATTTTGATGATCATTCCTACCTATGTAGGTTGGGCTCAACAAAATATTTTTGCATTCGGAAGAGAAAGTTGGTGACTGAAATTTCGTAAGTAGATCTCGCTGCGACGAAAAACGTCTTTGCTTTAATGACTTCCATCCCAACTCGCATATCGTATCTGCCACACTCTGTCCCCTATTACATGATAATACAAAACGAGCTGCCCTTTTTTGCACCCTTTCGATGTCCTCCGTCAATCCCACCTGGTAAGGATCCCACACCGCACAGCAATATTCTAACAGATGACGAACAAGTGTAGTGTAAGCTGTCTCTTTAGTGGACTTGTTGCATCTTCGAAGTGTCCTGCCAATGAAATGCAACCTTTGGCTCGCCTTCCCCACAATATTATCTATGTGGTCTTTCCAACTGAAGTTGTTCGTAATTTTTAACACCCAGGTACATAGTTGAATTGACAGCCTTGAGAATTATTTATTTATCGAGTAATCGAATTCCAACGGATTTCTTTTGGAACTCATATGGATCACCTCACACTTTTCGTTATTTAGCGTCAACTGCCACCTGCCACACCATACAGGAATCTTTCTAAATCGCTTTGCAACTGATACTGGTCTTCGGATGACCTTACTAGACGGTAAATTACTGCATCATCTGCGAACAACCTAAGAGAACTGCTCAGATTGTCACCCAGGTCATTTATATAGATCAGGAACAGCAGAGGCCCCAGGACGCTTCCCTGAGGAACACCTGATATCACTTCAGTTTTACTTGATGATTTGCCGTCTATTACTACGAACTGCAACCTTCCTGACAGGAAATCACGAATCCAGTCGCACAACTGAGACGATACCCCATAGGCCCGCAGCTTGATTAGAAGTTGCTTGTGTGGAACGGTGTCAAAAGCTTTCCGGAAATCTAGAAATACGGAATCAACTTGAGATCCCCTGTCGATAGCGGCCATTACTTCGTGCGAATAAAGAGCTAGCTGCGTTTCACAAGAACAATGTTTTCTGAAACCGTGCTGATTACGTATCAATAGATCGTTCCCTTCGAGGCGATTCATAATGTTTGAATACAGCATATGCTCCAAAACCCTACTGCAAACCGACGTCAATGATATAGGTCTGTAGTTCGATGGATTACTCCTACTACCCTTCTTAAACCTGCGTAATTTTCCAATCTGTAGGTACAGATCTATCGGTGAGCGAGCGGTTGTATACGATTGCTAAGTAGGGAGCTATTGCATCAGCGTAATCTGAAAGGAACCTAATTGGTATACAATCTGGACCTGAAGACTTGCCCGTACCAAGCGATTTGAGTTGCTTCGCAACCCCTAAGGTATCTACTTCTAAGAAACTCATGCTAGCAGCTGTTCGTGTTTCAAATTCTGGAATATTCCATTCGTCTTCCCTGGTGAAGGAATTTCGGAAAACTGCATTCAATAACTCCGCTTTAGCGGCACAGTCGTCGGTAACAGTACCATCGGCACTGCGCAGCGAAGGTATTGACTGCGTCTTGCCGCTTATGTACTTTACATACAACCAAAATTTCTGCAAATTTTCTACCAAATGTCGAGACAATGTTTCGTTGTGGAACGTATTAAAGGCATCTCACATTGAAGTCCGTGCCAAATTTCGCGTGTCTGTAGATTTTAGCCAATCTTCGGGATTTCGCGTTCTTCTGAACTTCACATACTTTTTCCTTTGCCTCTGCAACAGCGTTCGGACCTGTTTTGTGTACCATGGGGGATCAGTTCCATCTCTTAACAATTTATGAGGTATGAATCTCTCAATTGCTGTTGCTACTATATCTTTGAATTTGAGCCACATCTCATTTACATTTGCATAGTCAGTTCGGAAGGAATGGAGATTGTCTCTTAGGAACGCTTCTAGTGACACTTTATCCGCTTTTTTAAATAAAATTATTTTGCGTTTGTTTCTGATGGATTTGGAAGAAACGGTATTGAGCCTAGCTACAACGACCTTGTGATCACTAATCCCTGTATCAGTCATGATGCTCTCTATTAGCTCTGGATTGTTTGTGGCTAAGAGGTCAAGTGTGTTTTCGCAACCATTTACAATTCGCGTGGGTTCATGGACTAACTGCTCGAAATAATTTTCGGAGAAAATATTTAGGACAATCACGGAAGATGTTTTCTGCCTACCACCAGTTTTGAACAAGTATTCTTGCCAACATATCGAGGGAATGTTGAAGTCCTCACCAACTATAACCATATGAGTGGGGTATTTATTTGTTACGAGACTCAAAGTTTCTCTGAACTGTTCAGCAACTATATCATTGGAGTCTGGGGGTCGATAGAAGGAGCCAATTATTAACTTAGTTCAGCTGTTAAGTATAACCTCCACCCATACCAATTCGCACGGAGTATCTACTTCGACTTCACTACAAGATAAACCACTACTGACAGACACAAACACTCCACCACCAATTCTGCCTAATCTATCTTTCCTGAACACCCTCTGAGACTTCGTAAAAATTTCTGCAGAACTTATTTCAGGCTTTAGCCAGCTTTCTGTACCTATAACGATTCCAGCTTCTGTGCTTTCTATTAGCGCTTGAAGCTCAGGGACTTTCCCAGCACAACTACAACAATTTACAAATACAGTTCCGACTGTTCCTTGATCCAAGCACGTCCTGTATTTGCCACGCACCCTTTGAGATTGCAGCCCACCTCGTACTTTCCCGAGTCCTTCTAACCTAAAAAACTGCCCAGTCAATGCCACACAGCCTCCTCTACCCGTGTAGCCGCCAGCTGAGTGTAGTGAATTCCTGACTCAAAATTACACCTCCTATATGAAATTCACGCAATTTAAGTAAGAATCTACGAAGTAAACACAGAAAAGAAGCTATATACGTATCTTTCTGCGCTGTCGATGTGCACCAACTGGGAGCTCATTCCATTTATGGTTGCTCTGGATAATTATACCTAGATATTTTAGGGCAGAAACTGTCTGCAGTTGTTTGTCATCAGTAGTGTAGCTGTACATTAGTGGATTTCTTTTCCTATGTTTGCGCAATGTGTTAACATTTAATTACATTCACGGTCAACTGCCAGAGTCTGCACCATTCATCAAATTTGTGCAGGTCACTCTGCAGATTCTTACTATCTTCTGGCATTGCTACTTTGGTATAGACAACTGCATCCTTTGCTTTATGTAATTGCACGTCTGCTCCGATACTATGCAAGCTCATATTTTTGTCATTAAATGGCAATGAGGGACAGTGTGAAATGCCATACTGAAATCAAGGAACACGGCATCAACCTGAGCACAAGTGTCCACTGCACTGTGTATCTCATGGAGGAACAGAGTGAGCTTAGTTTCGCAGGATCTCTGTTTGCAGAATTCATGTTGATTTTTATAGAGAAGATGTTCATTTTCCAAGAACGCCCCCCCCCCCCCCCCTTTGGGTCTGGGGGTAAGAATAGGCCCGAGGTATTCCTGCCTGATTCGGGAGGACGACGGTTCAATCCCGCGTCCGGCCATCCTGATTTAGGTTTTCCGTGATTTCCCTAAATCACTCCAGGCAAATGCCGGGATGGTTCTTTTCAAAGGGCACGGCCGACTTCCTTCCCCGTCCTTCCCTAATCCGATGAGACCGATGACCTCGCTGTCTGGTCTCCTTCCCCAAACCAACCAACCTATTCCTGCCTGTTGTAAGAGGCGATTAAAATAGTCTCACACATTTCGGCCTTTATGTGATGGTCCCCTGTAGGGTTTGACCTCCATTTTTCAAAATTTTCCGAAAGAGCGAGCCAATTGGGGAAGGGCGCCTTACATGGCTCCCCATGTCCATCGTGCGTGGAGACCTTTAGCCCACTTTTTCATTGTCACATTGCAGTCCCGCCCATTCTCAATCTCTTGGGTGCATTTTCCACCGTGCACTATGCAGTGTCACTTTCTGTGCCGGCAATGACCATGGACTTCTTTGTACCTCATATCCAGGACGGTAGCCAGTCCGTTGTGGAGGGGCCACCATGTACCCTGTTGGTTGTAGCACCCTGACAACACAGGGATCTCTTTGCTGATGCCTCTGCCATTAACTCCCCACGTATGCCAAGAAGTAGATGTCCATCACCCTGGGGCATTGGGAGTCCCAGCAATGGCCGTCCTGCCATGTGGCCTTTGCTGCGGCTTGGCGGTGCCCGTGGGTAGGGCCCCTGGTTGGAGTGGGTGGCATCAAGGCGGATGACACACCATGAAGTGTAGTACGTCATCTCTTGTTGGTGGTCCACCCCCAGCGGTCTCTAAGTGGGCAAAGTCTAATTTTAACGCTACGAAATGTGACACCAACTTGTTCCCCTCCTGGGCCACCCCATGGGAGCGACGCCAGGGTAAGGATGGCAGTGAAGCTTATTTGCCCTGGTACCTCGTATGTACGAGAGCTGATGGGCAATCTTTCATGTCCATGAAGCCTCAGTTTTTTGTGGAGCATTTGGAGGACAAGTTTGGGGAGGTGGAGGGCTTGTCCAAAATGCACTCTGGACAAGTTTTGGAAAAAACAGCATCCTCTGCCCAGTCACGGATATTACTCGCTTGTGGCAAGTTGGGGGATGTTTCTGTTACCATCACACGTCATAAGAGCTTAAGAACAGTCCAGAGTATTTTATTCCACAGGGACCTTCTTTTGCTGTCTGACGATGAGCTGTGTGCCAATTTAAAGCGATGAGGAGCTCATTTCGTCCAGCGCGTCCATCGGGTTCCAAGAAATAACCGGGTTGCCACCGGTGCCTTCATCTTGGCTTTCAAGGGGTCACATTGCTCAAGAAGGTCAAGGTGATGGTCTACCACTGCCACGTCAAGCCATATATCCCTCCCTCAATGCGGTGCTCTAAGTGCTCGAAGTTCAGCTGTATGTCTTCCCGCTATACTTCCAGCCCCCACCTGTCGAGATTGTGGGTGTCCATCGCATCCCAATACTCCATGTGCATCGCCTCCCATCTGTGTCAACTGCGGAGAGCATCATTCACCTCGCTCGCCAGACTGCAGGATTTTACAGAGAAAGAGGAAAATCTTGGAATATAAGACCCTGGACCGACTGTCCTACACTGAAGCTAAGAGGAAATTTGAGCGTCTACATCCTGTGGCTATGACCTCCTCATACTCCGTGCTATGGGAACAGTTCTCATCCAATCAGTTCCTCGAATTCCTGTCACCTCTCAGGGAGACTACACCTGCCCCCTTGATGGTGGGGGGCACTTCTTTCCTGGTTGCACCCACACCACCTACTTCAGGAGCAACACTCCCCCAACCGTCAGGGATTCCAGTCCCCACTTCAGACCCAGAGCAGCGTAAGGCTTCTTTGGCTCCTCTCACTAGGAAGGGGTCCCTTGGGTCACTCTCTTCCCAGGTTCCTGCTAGTGGGAAAGATGTCACCCGCAAGCAGCTGAAGAGCTCAAAAGCAGCTGGTCATAGGGCTCAAAAGCAGCTGGTCATAGGGCTTTATGCTCATGCTCTGTCCCGGAGACTGATTCAGTGAAGTCCTCCCAGCCAGAGAAACCCAAGGAACAGTGCAAGAAATCGAAAAATAAGATCCCTAAGAACAGGGAACTTGGTGTGGCACCCACACCACCGCTACCTACAAGCTCTGCGTCTGAGGGTGGGGTGGAGATTCCGGCGTTCGCTGAGGACCTGGATCTCGCCGGACCCTCAAGACACAATGGACATAGACTGCTCAGGCAAAACGTTGGTGGCAGCCTGTGACCCTGAGGTGTAAACTGCCTCATTGAATGATCCATGCCTTCCCAATCTTACAATGATGTTATCCTCCATTGGAATTGCATCAGTTTTTTCCACTGCCTGGCTGAGCTACGACAACTGTTAAGCTTTGCGCCTGCTTTCTGCATTGCCCTCCAGGAAACCTGGTTCCCGGCAATGTTGACCCCTGCCCTCTGTGGCTATAAGGGATATTACAGGAACCTTAGCGACTGTAATCGAGTGTCAGGTGGAGTTTGCGTTTATGTCCTAAACTCAGTCTGTAGTGAACCTGTGCGCCTTCAAGTTGTGGCTGTCAGAATACAGACGCTGCAGGAAATAACTCTCTGCAATGTATATCTTCCTCCAGATGAAGCAGTACCCCTGAATGTATTAGCTGCACTGATTGATCAACTCCCTAAATCTTTCCTACTTTTGGGAGATTTTAATGCCCATAACCCCTTATGGGGTGTCACTGTGCTTACTGGCTGAAGCAAAGATGTCGAAAATTTACTACCTCAGTTCGACCTCTGCCTCTTAAATACTGGGGCCGCCACACATTTCATTGTGGCTCGAGGCAATTACTCGGCCATTGATTTATCAATTTGCAGCCCAGGACTTCTCCCATCTATCCACTGGGGAGCATGTGATGACCTGTGTGGTAGAGACCACTTCCCCATCTTCCTGTCACTGCCCCGGCATCAGGCCCACGGACGCCTGCCCAGATGGGCTTTAAACAAGGTCGACTGGGAAACTTTCACCTCTGCTGTCACCGTTGACTCTGCCCCACATGGTAATATCGATGTGATGGTTGAGCAGGTGACTACCACAATCGTTTCTGCGGCAGAAGATGCGATCCCTCGTTCTTTAGGGTACCCCCAGTGAAAGACAGTCCCTTGGTGGTCGCCGGAAGTCGCTGAGGCAATGACAGAGTGTCGGCGAGCTCTACAGCAACATATGCAACACCTTTCCCTTGAGCATCTGATAGCCTTTATGCGGCTCCGTGCCTGTGTACAACAGCTTATTAAATGACAGAAACAGGAGTGTTGGGAGAGGTACGTGTTGACCGTTGGGTGATATACGTCACCTTCTCAAGTCTGGATGAAGATCAGACGTCTTTTTGGGTACCAGACCCCCACAGGTGTCCCTGGTGTTACCATCAATGGTGTGCTATATACTGACGCAAATGTGATTGCCGAGCACTTTGCTGAGCACTATGTTCGCGCCTCTGCGTTGGAGAACTACCCCCCAGCCTTTTGCACCCACAAATGGTGGATGGAAAGGAAAATCCTCTCGTTCACTACACGCCACAGTGAACCCTATAATGCCCCGTTTACAGAGTGGGAGCTCCTCAGCGCACTTGCACATTGCCCCGACACGGCTCCTGGGCCGGATCAGATCCACAGTCAGATGATTAAACATCTCTCGTCTGACTACAATCGCCATCTCCTCGTCATCTTCAACCGGATCTAGGGCGATGGCGTCTTTCCATCGCAATGGCGGGAGAGCACCATCGTTCTGGTGCTCAAACCCAGCGAAAACCCACTTGATGTGGATAGCTATCGCCCCATCAGCCTTACCAAGGTTGTTTGTAAGCTGCTGGAATGTTTGGTGTGTCGGCGGTCGAGATGGGTCCTGGAGTCACATGGCCTACTAGCTCCACGTCAGGGCAGTTTCCACCAGGGGCACTCTACCACTGATAATCTTGTGTCCCTTGAGTCTGCCATCCAAACTGCCTTTTACAGACGCCAACACCTTGTTGTCGTCTTTTTTGATCTACGCAAAGCGTATGACACCACCTGGCATTATCATATCCTTGCCACATTACACAGATGGGGTCTCCGAGGCCCGTTCCAGAGTTTTATCCAGAATTTTCTGTCGCTCCATACTTTTCATGTCCAAATTGGTGCCTCCCATAGGTCGCCCCATATCCAGGAGAATGGGCTCTGTATTGAGTGTATAACTAAGTTTAGTGGCCATTAACGGACTATCAGCAGCTGTAGGGTCATCCGTCTCGCCCTCTCTGTATGCAGACGACTTCTGCATTTCGTACTGCTCCACGAGTACCTACAGGGAGCCAGCCACAAGATGCAGTCATGGGCTTTCGCCCACAGCTTCTAGTTTTCGGCCGCTAAGTTGTGTGTCATGCACTTCTGTCTGCATCGTACTGTTCATCCAGAACCAGAACTTTACCTTCATGACGATCCACTCATTGTAGTGGAGACATATCGATTCTTATGACTGGTTTTCAATGCCCGATTGACTTGGTTACCTCACCTTCGTCAGCTTAAGCAGAAGTGCTGGCAGCACGCCAATGCCTTCCACTGCCTGAGCAACACCAACTGGAGTGCAGATCACTCTTCTCTGCGGCATCTCTACAAAGACCTTGTTCAATCCCGCCTTGACTATGGGAGTATGGTTGATTTATGGTTCGGCAGCGTCCTCAGCATTGCGTGTACTCGACCCAGTGCACCACTGTGGCGTTCGCCTAGTGGCGGGAGCTTTTAGAATGAGCCTGGTGACCAGTGTCCTGGTGGAGGACGGAGTCCCTCCATTGCAGATCCGACGTGCACAACTGCTCGCCAGTTACGTTGCACACATTCGTAGTTCTCCTGAGCATCTGAATTACCATCTCCTTTTTCCACCCACGGCAGTTCATTTCCCGCATTGGTGGCCCAGGTCAGGGCTAATGATTGCATATCACGTGTGATCCCTTCTCTCTGTATTGGAGTCCTTTCCTTTACCACCTCCCATCCAGGTCCATCCGCATACACCTCCATGGTGTACACCTAGGCCGCAGATTTGTCTGGACCTTTCACATGACCTGAAGGACTCAGTTACTCCTGTCACTCTCCGCTGTCACTTCTTCTCAATTCTTGACGTGTTTCGGGGCTCTGAAGTGGTTTACACCGATGGCTCTGCGGGTGATGGTCACGTTGGCTTCGCCTACGTCCACAGAGGCCATTTAGAGCAGCATTCCTTGCTCGATGGCTGCATTGTATTCACTGCAGAGCTGGTTCCATCTCTCGTGCACTTTGGTATATCCGTTCATGCCTCGGGGAATCGTTTCTTCTGTGTACTGACTTCTTGAGCAGCCTACAAGCTATCAACCAGTGCTAACCTCGCCATCCTTTGGTAGCGGTCTTCCAGGAGTCCATCTATGTGATAGACTGATCCTGTTGTTCAGTGGTGTTTGTGTGGACCCCAGGACACATAGGCATGCCAGGCAGCGAACTGGCTGACAGGCTGGCCAAACAGGCTACGCGGAAACTGCTTCTGGAGATGGGCATCTCTGAACCTGACCTGCATACTGACATAGGGAGACGGAATGGCATAACAGTACACACACCAAACTGCTTGTCATTAGGGAGACTATGGATGTGTGAAGTGTTCCTATGTGGGCCTTTCGTAGGGAATCAGTTGTCCTCCGCCAGCTCCGCATTGGCAACTCTTGGGTGACTCACAGTTACCTCCTGCACCGTGAGAACCCACTTGAGTGTCAGTGCGGTGCCCGGTTGACAGTGGCCCATAGTCTGCTGCACTGTCCCACTTTGACTACGCCTCATTGGCTGATTTAGCTGTACGTTTTATTCATGAAGGTGGATTTTATCATTTGATCTAAGTTTTAGCACATGTCCTTTGTCCCTCTGTGTCCTCAACCCTAGTGCTTTTAGGGTGGAGGTTTTAATGTGTTGCAGAGTAGCTGGCTTCTCCTTTTTTATTCTCATGGTCAGCCAACCCTGGTAATCTGCTTTGTTGTTCTAATCTCTTCATCCCGTTTCTTGCATTTCTTTGGTTTTCTTGTCCCCTTTTACATGTTTGTTGCCCTTCATTTATCTTGTGATTTTTCCTTTCATTCCATTTTGAGTTGTCAGTCTCGTTTGTTTTATTCTCACACTTTTGGCATTGATTTATTCGGAACAAGGGACTGATGACTTCGTAGTTTGGTCCCTTTCCCTCTCTTTTAATCCAACCAACCAACCAAGAATGTCATAATTCTTGAGCATAAAACGTGTTTCATAATTCTACAATAGATTGACGTCAATGATATAGGTCTATAATGGTGTGGATCTGTTTTACGGCCTTTCTTAAAAGCGGGAATGACCTGCACTTTTTTTCTAGTTGTTTGGTATCTTTCATTGCTCAAGCAATGTACGATAAATTATTGCTAGAAGGGGAGCAAGTTCTTCCGCATAATCTTTATAGAATTTGTAGGTATCTCATCTGGTCCTGATGACTTTCCACTACTAAGTGATTGTAACTGCTTTTCAGTTTCGCGATCGGTTATCTCAATATCTTTCATTTCGATGTTCACAGGACAACTGAAAGGAGGGACAATGTTACCATCTTCCGCAGTGAAACAACTTCGGAAGAAACAGCTTCCGTTTCGGTGGCTGTGTGGCTGCTGAGAAAATGAATAGTTGATTTTGACCCACTTACTGATTTTATATATAACCAAAATCTCTTAGGGTCTTTACTTAGGTCGGTTGACAATGTATTACTTACAGAATCATTGAACACTTCTCTTATTGCTTTACTTACACTAATTTTCACTTCATTCAGCTTTTGTTTGTCAGCTAGGTTTTTACTTCTCTTGAATCTGAGATGAAGTGCTCTTTGTTTACGTAGTGTTTTTCTAACACAGCTATTAAGCCATGGTGGATCGTTCCCATCCCTTAAAACCTTATTCGGAACATACTTGTGCAAGGCATATTGAACAATTAATTTGAATTTTTTCCATTTGTTCTCCACATCTTTGTCCTCATTGCTGAATGTTTGATGCTGACTGCTGAGATATTCTGAAATTTGTATCCTGTCTCACTTGCTGTGCAAATATATCCTCCTACCTTTCTTAACATTCCTTTTAGAATCCATTGTCATAGATGCTGTCACGGCCTTATGATCACTGATACCTTCCTCTACGTTAACTGATTCAATAAGTTCAGGTCTGTTTGTTGCCAGGAGGTCTAAGACGTTACCCTCACGAGTTGGTTCTCTATCTATCTGCTCAAGGTGGACATCCAGACAAGACATCCAGAACACTGTCTCTGGCACGAGTTTTGATGGCATAACACTCCCAATCTGTACCTGGCAAGTTGAAGTCACCCATATCCTGATTAAACAGTTTTTTTTGCTTTGAGTTTCACTAAAGAAAACATTATCATTTAGTGTCTTACTGTCTTTATGTGCCCAAGTTTGAAAATTAGTTATGGAGATCAAATTGTAGGTTTCCACATCATTTTTGCTGTATCAGAATCCTTTAGAAAATCTACATTGAAGTCGCCACAGACTGTCAACTGTGTGCTGCTGTCTGACACATAGCACAATAAGGAATCCCAATGCCTCATAAACTGTTCAAAATTTCCCAGTTATGATTTTTACACTTTGAGCATATGTCACTTCGCACCACAGTGGACCCAAAATGCAGCAGTTGTGGATGATCAGTCCACGAAGGTAGTCCTTGTGAACACACAGTTTTGTGTGTCAGCTTCACAAAACATCTCCCATCACATTTGCCAGAGTGCCGAGTTTTCAAGAAAGAATATAAGATCCAGGATTGCAAATCTGTTAACTGTCTATTGTATACTGAGGCAAGGAAGAAATATGAATGCCTATATCCTTTGGATGTGACAATGAATTATGTTAACATCCGGACCATTACTCCCACCATCACAGCCTTCCCCAAACCATATCTCTCACCACCCTCCTCTCCTGTGGTTCCCCCACTATCTTCTCCAGGAACTACTCCCTGCACCCTGCCAGTAAAGTATTCTCCTTCTTCTGCTTCTACTGGTAACAGGGCTCCCTCTTAGGATCTGTCTCCCAGCAACCCCTAGACTGGAGGCCCAACACCTAACAATTGTTGCTGAAGGAGCCACAGCCTGTGGGTCCCAAGGCTGTCTGCTCACCTGTCCGTGCACACAATGCAGACAGCCCCTTGAACCCCAGAATAAGAATGGGAATTGCAACAAAGCTCCTCTGATACCAACCCCCCCCCCTCCTTTTTTTTCCACACAGCCAATATTTGTGGATGTTGTTCCCTCCCCACTGGTGAAAGGCAGTGATCCTGCTGCATGACCAGCCCTTGTGGCCCTTTCATGCCTAACAAGCCTACCAGTTGTGTGATCATTCAGTGGAATTGTAATGGATACTACTGTCACTTGCTGGAACTACACCACCTTATTTCCTCTCCTACTGTGGTTCACATTGCTCTGCAAGAACCACATTTCACTGGTGAGTATTGTCCAATGCCCTGTGATTGTCGTGCATTCTTTTATTACTGTGCTGGTCCTGAGATGGCATCTGAAGGGGTGTGTACTTTTGGTCGTACTTATGTCATTGCTTGAATAGATTGTCCTTTCTACCTTGCTGGAGAACATAATGGTGTGCATGCAAATAACCTCAGTGATTACCAGCCAGGCCACTTACTTAAGCTGAATTGACCACATTAATCCAGCAACACCACCCTCCCCCCCCCCCTTTCTTTTCTCCTATTTGGCGACTTCAGCACACACCAACCCCTGTGGCGGAATACCACTTTGTGTGGTAGGGGCCTTGTAATTGACTAGCTTCCCACAGACCATGATCTGTGCCTCCTCAATAATAGTTTTCCTATCCACTTCAGTGCTGCTGCCCATGGCACCTTTTCAGCTATCGACCTGATGATCTTCTTCCCTAATCTTGTGGCATCACTATGTTGGTCACTAAATGATGACATTTGTGGCAGTGACCATTTTTCAGTGGTTCCATTGTTTCCTTGCCACTGCCAGACTGACTGACTGCCATGTTGGGCACTTCACAGAAACAACTGACTTTTGTATGCTTCTGCTGTTACCTTCTCTGCCTCTCTGTTGGATTGTATTGATAAAGTGCATGGTGTCTCATTCTCAGATACGATCATCCACACCAGAAGAACTTCTATTTGCGTTCCTCCCTGGGGATGTATGGCTCTTCATCTCGTGTAGGCCTAGGTCCGTGGTCTTACGGTTCACTAGCATTCAACAGCTGTTCTGGCTTGTGTCCTACAGGGTAATCTTTGTACCAATTCATCGATTCTTGTACGACACCTTTCTACCCACTTTGCGGCAATATTGGCATTGTCTTCATATCTGGCTACCTTTCTACTGCAGGAGCCATAAGTTGAAGACATCCCTTTACGTTTCACTTGCCACCAATCTGAATCCTATATGAAATCTTCTCTGACTAGGAGCTACTTCAAGCTCTTCCCTCATCCCACAACACAGCTCCAGGCCTTAATTTCAGTTCAGTCAGATGATCCACCACCTGAATGTTTCCCAAAAGCAATATCTCCTCATAGTCTTCTACTGTCTTTGGCCTCAAGACGACTTTCCTTGGCAATGGCAAGACAGCGTAATTGTCCCACTCCTTAATGCAGGCAAGAACTCAATATCTCTCGGTAGTTACCAGCCAATTAGCCTGACCAACAGATTATACTGAGCTCTCTACTCTAGGTGCCTTTTGTCCCCCTCTCGGTATGATTTATGGGAGATAACTGAGAAAGGTGCAGATTCGCATTTGGGAGGACGATGATTCAAACCCACATCCGGCTGTCCTGATTCAGGTTTTCTGTGTTTTCCCTAAATTGCTTCAGGCAAATGCCGGGATAGTTCCTTTGAAAGGGCATGGCCGACTTCCTCCCCCATGCTGCTGTTTGGCCTCCTCCACCGAATCAGCCAACCAACAATCCACAACCAATGATCTGTCTTAGATTGGAAACAGCAATCTGACAGTATTTTTCTAAACACCAACATCTTATTGCAGTCTTTTTTATCTGCATAAGGCATATGGCACTAGGTGTCATCACATTTTACTCACACTCCATGACTGGGGCTTTAGAAGTCCCCTACCAATTTTTATTCATCAGCCTTTTGGTTAGAGTGGTTGTGCAGAATCAACTGTCATTATAGGTCCCTATCTTACACCTTGCTGTTGTAAATGGACATTACACCACAACATAGACAAACTTTAAATAAAACGAACATGAGAGGGGGGAGGGTTGGCACGGGGGAGGTTTGAACATGGGTCACCCGCTTGGCAATTCAACAGCATTACCACTTAATGACGACTCCATTTCTCATCCTGGCTGCTTTCTATTGTACTTGTTGTTCTTGGACTGTTCACTGTTTCTAGTTTCCTTGCTGCTACACCTTCTTCCTGTTTTCATGCTTGATCTGTGTTCAATTTTTGACAGGCTATCCATTGAGGCCTCGTACCATTAAATGTGACGGGAGTGCGATGGGGAGTTTCCCTTGTAAGTATGGATTTCTGGAATCATTGCCGCTAATATTGGTAGATGATTCACAGGTGGTTGAACTGGTTCTGTTTGATCCATGAGAGTGATTTTTATTCTCAGTTAAAAGGTTTTAATCTACCTCCAGAACAGGGGCAGTGTGGTTAGGTATGGGACATCTTCCATTGTAATCTAGGTCTGGGTCGACCACTGACCCTTCCTCCTTGGCCAGGCTACTCTTTCATCCCAATTTAACTCCGTTTTACTAGCTTTTAGATTGTTTGCCTTCTTTCTTCTGCACCCAAATTTCTGTTCTGGGTGTTGCACTTTGTTGGATAGTGGGCAGTCTTGACTGTTATGAATCAGGAGCGGGGCAGCTGTGGGTGGGACATGTCCTGCTGCATGCAGAGCACTAGGGATACCTACCTGCTGATTTCCCTGTCTCTTCATCTTGCTTTTATTATTGGTTTAGTCTATCTGCCCACCACCTTAGAAACACCATCAGCACACCCACCTCCATTAAACACCACACACACACACACACACACACACACACACACACACACACACACACACACACCATTACACATTTGGCAACAAAATGGAAAGAACTCTAACACACACCTGTCAGTGTTACACACACCAGTCTCAAATGCACACAACCAAAGTGTATAGTAATAAATCCAACATCAAGTCACTAACACAGTATTACTCTAGGCCAACTTAGGTTGCTTTAACCAGGAACCTCTGCCAATAGATCTACACCCATCATCTCTCTGACTTCTCTATACATAGATATCCCTTGTCTAAAGAGAAGAAACTCTCGATATAAGATAGCTATATTGATAACACCTCACACATTCAGCAACCAGACCAAGCAGTTGCAGAAATCTAATCACATTGTACACATCTTCAACCATAACGGCATCGAGCGATCAAGTGCTACATGTCGCAGTTGGATCCACACATACAAACAATTGATAAACTCACAAAATTCAGTTCAACAGTCAAACAAATTGTAGAAGAAACAAAAAGACAGACTACAACTCCTGAAATGAACAAATACTCCCTTATAATCCACCATCATGAAGTCACATTCCCCAGCCAACAATGATGATAAAAAAAAATCCAGAAAATGTCAAACATTGTGGAAAATATTAGAAAATGAGTAATCAAAGATACCAGTGCACCACATGAAACTGCTTGTAGGAGACTTCAGTGCACAGATCAGCAGAGAACAGAAATACAAGGCAATAACAGGAAATTTTCCTGCTCGCAAAGACACCAGTAACAATGGGGAAAGGCTCGTCAACTTTTGCAGACAATTCGACTTAAAACTAATGTCAGTCTTTGTTAGAAAATTGCCAAGGAGAAATATGATCTGGTCTTCTCCTAAGAAGCTTTTAGGCTCATATCAACTGGTTCATATGGCAATAATCAAACAAAATCATAGAGAAATTGTGAATCAGAAAAGGACTAGGCATAGATTCAGACCACTCCCAAAATTTAAAAAGTCCATAGATTGACAAAAAATTTATGTCAGACAACAGGAATGAATTCATAAAAAGCTTTATACTTCAGACAATGGGAAATTAGGATGAGATTATAGAAGCAATGATAGAAATGGCGAAAGAGTGAGAACAACCACAAAAATAGAGGAGACATATTTGGTGGAATAACGAGACGAAGCAGTAGAGCGTAGACTGACTGCTTGGAAAAAATGGAACTCCAGCAAAAAGGAAAGAGACTGGAACACAGTCACTAAAATCAGAAAACAGACATCAGAATTATTCAAACAGAGAAACAGAAATATGACAAAAATGATTAGAGACATAGATACAAATTTCAAACAGAACAACTCTAGGGCCTTCTACAAAGTTTTCAAAGAATTTAAAGATTCAACGGGCAAACTGATTACCAATGATGACAGCAACTGTGAGTTATGAGCAAAATACTTCAAAAATCTTCTAAACTGTGAGGAACCAACACACTGATTAATTTTCAGGCAGCCTCAAAAGGAAAACCCATATTCAGAACTGCCATCACTGCATCAAATTCAACAATACATTGGCTAACTGAAAAACAACAGGACGTGTTAGCTGAAATGTGGAAACTGGGAGGGAAGCGGGCAGCTAAACTATTCATGAGGTTATTACAGATTTCTGGGAGAAATGAAGAATACAGGACAGAAACCAGCAATTACCAAGCTATATCTCTACTTCGTATAACATTGTATCCAAAGCTCTACCGAGTAAGATAGAAGACCAAGCGAAACACACAATTGGTGAGTACCAAGTGGGATTCAGGAAAAAATAGATCATGCACAGAGCAGAACTTTCTGAACCCTTCAGAATTAACACAAATGTTCAACAGGGCGATGGGCTCTTAGTGATTGTTTTTAGTCTAGTCTTAGACAAGGTCATGAGAGAGTAGGGTAGAGACCTACAAGAGAAAACCTTTAAGGAGTCATTGTAGGACGAGGAAGAGGAAGATTTGAAGTTAAATGTCTTGCTTTTGCTGATGACATTGCAATAATTTCCAAAGCCATACAAATGTAAAGGTAGAAACACTTTGCAAAATTGTGGCTAAAATTGGCTTACAAATATCGTATGAGAAACCAGAATACATTGAACATAAACACGACAGAAAAAAATGTATTCAAACACAACACACAAACATTAAAAGAATTGATAAGTTTAAGTATTTGGGAGAATGTATACAATCAAATGGATTAGATAATACCACAAGTAAAGAAGGCCGAAGGAAATGGAATTAGCATATAGGCTCACAAGAAACTGATACAATAAGGATTGGTAACACCCCAGGCAAAAATTAAACATCAAGCAAAAGTAATTAAGTGGAAGCACTTCATGATTCTGAATGCCCAACAATGAATAAGAGGTGAACAAGAAGAACTGGAAAAGAAAGGAAGGAAAATACTCAGAAAAACGTTAAGACCAGAACTGGAAAAGAAAGGAAGGAAAATACTCAGAAAAACATTAAGACCACAAAAGGATGAAGATAATAACTGGACAAAGAGGAACACTGAAGATTTATAAAGAAACATAGAAACAGTTGCAGACACAGTAAGGAAGATGAGATTAAAGTTTTACTGCCATATTTGCAGAATGAATGACACTACAGGAGGGCTGGAAGAGACAAAAAGGGATCTGAGAAAACTTAATGTCACAGAAGAAATTATACAGGACACGGAAAATTTCAGGCTACAGATCTATACTGCATCCAACAACAAAAATTACAACCTAGGAGGATGATGTCAAACGAACAAAGGCAGGCCATCAGCCAATCCACAAGTAGTTCTGGGAAGATAAGAAGAAAAAGATTGTACATTAGTCTTCGCTTATAAGTGGTGTATAATTCGCAGAATTCTGTAATAAAAAAAAAGGCCAACAACAGACTTCAAAACAACACTGTACAGCAAAGAACAATAACTTCCAGTACAACACTCCAAAAAATCCAGCATACTCATTTAGCGATTTGTTTCTTGGCCTTGCCCCTGGTCTCTTGTGCCCGCCATCTTCATCCTTTGAATCATCCAAGGCATCATCTTCCATTCACTTCAGATGTTCGTACCATACCATATACCTTGGGTACACAATCTAGTTGCAAGAATGTTGTGAGTCGCTGTGTGAGAGTGAATGTTTGGTTCAGTAAGACTGCATGCTAATCTGCAACTGCAGTATAGACCAGTATTTATCGGTGTTCTACACAATCTTGTCATTCTGTTTAATTAATTAATTTATTTATTTTAATTACAGATCCTGCTAGTGTATGTTGGTTATATTTTTACACTTTTCATAGTTGTAGGCAATACAGTTGTAATAATTCTGAAACTGTATGATGCACATAATCCTGAGATATCTTCTCAGGTCATACCAGACTTATAAAATAGATAAAGTTTTTGCTTTTAAGCATTACATTATTTTAAATATAGTCATGAAATAGATGTAAGCTAAATCCTGGTTCTTTGTGTCTGCAGTGACATAAACCTCTTAGATGATGATCTGGAAGATGATATTGACTATGATCTTGGTAATGAAGATGAAGATCGTCTTCTGGCAGATGATTATGAGCTACAGGTATGATAACTGTATTCTATTAAAACAATAATTATCTTAAAATTGTTTTCACTTCGGATTTTTTTAATACCATCTCTTCTTTGTAGGATTCCTCTGAGCTGGAGGGTCATGATCATGGAGAAATACTGGAGTCAGATGAGAAGAGTTTTGTGTAAGTATGGATTTTGGTAATTATTAAGATTTCTGCAATAATAATAATAATAGTAATAATAATAATAATAGTGCTTGGATAAGATGCAGATAAAAAATAAAAACCATTGTTTTGCAGAGTACTGAATTGCCATTACCATTCACATTTTTAGAACATCTGTAGGCCATACATACCCATCTTGTCATTGCAGAGCACTTTGAACCATATCTGGAATAATAATTATTATTATTTAATATGTGATACTTACATTACTTCAAAATATGTCTTCACAAACAAACTGCTTCATCTGCTACGATATGAGCAGCACTTACCTGTGAAGGAACAAATGTCAAACAGTGAGATATTTTCCCCCTTTATTTGTCATACTGTTAAAACATTACAGTGTTGTTTGTACAGAGTGTATCATAATTAGTGGCGCAAATGAATACAGTTGGAAATACATGATACTAGAAGCAGAAAAGTGTCGGTAAATGTGTTACATACAGCAAGAGCTGCGAGCACTTATTCAGTAAAAGAGATATGTTTCACAGTAGCGAAAGTGAAGTAGTGCTCATAGCTCTTAAGATATGCACTTTATAGCACATTTTATGAAACATTTTTTCTTGTTTTGCTCATTGCTACCACTTCTCAAAATATCGAAAGGAGAGAGTGTGCAGTAGAAGAGATTTGTTTCACCGTATTGAAGGTATGCAATTTAGAGCCCATGTTTGCCGAAACTTTTTTGCTTCTAGTATCACGTTCTTTCAACTGTAGGCAAGAATGTTATAGTAATGTAGTACTCTACACAGCAGAGATGATTATTTACAAGTTTATTTCGTATTCACAATTGGTGGCAGCACAATTATACTTACCATGTATAAAATACTTTCATTAGCACAGAAGCTAGAGAAGTAGTTCAAACCTAAAAAAATTCCAGTAAACAGAAAACTCCGGGTTGGAATATCAACAACGTGAGGAAAAGATAGATTGCTATTTACCATAAAGATGACATATTACGATGCAGACAGGAACAACTAAAAGACACTTAATGCATTAGCTTTCGACCAAAGCCTTCATCAGAAAAAGAAACACACGCACATTCCTTCACACAAGCGAGCACACCTCGCACACACATGACCACCATCTCCGGCAGCTTGGGCCAAAGTATAACTGTCACATAGAATGGAAGCTGCAGTCTGGAGGGGGCAGGAAAGGAAAGGGATAGCAGTATATGGGTTGTGTGCCAAAGTATGCGGGACTAGTTTGCCAGTAGGTGCAGTGTCAGGATGCAATGGGGCAGCGAGGGGGGAGGAACAGGGTTTGACAGAGGAGAGGAGTAGGGAAAGGTGGGTGGGTGCATTGGCAGAGTGTGGTACACAAAGAGGGAGGGAGACGAGAATATGGAGAAGGTGATAGGACAGAGGGAGTGGAAACTGTTGGGTGGAGGGTGTGGGGAGCAGTGTGTTACCATAGGTTGAGGCCAGGATGATTTAGGGAGCAGAGAATGTGTTGTAAGGATAAGTCCCATCTGTACAGTTCAAAACAGCTGGTGGTGGAGGGAAGGATCCAGATGGCTTGGGTATTGAAGCAGCCATTGAAATCAAGCATGATACGTTCGCCGCGTTTTGTGCCACAGGGCAGTGACTGTTCAATCTGGTGAACAGCTGGTTGATAGTCATATAAAAGGCTGTGCAATGATTGCAGCAGAGCTGGAATATAACATGTCTGCTTTCACAGGTGGCAGCAATTGCAAAATGATGGTACACAAACCTGATGATATGAACTTTCATTTCATTCATACTTATTGTTCATAAACATTATAGATGATCAGCTTGTCATGAACTATTTCAATTTAACATCACAGGTCACTAACTTACATATGCCATTATTACCTAATGAGTATTAACAAATGGCATTGTAGTTAAACATGTTGTTTTAAGTAGAACTTTGCACAGTTACTCCCAGACACAGACTGACTGACATGGAACATTACATCATAGTATGTGACGGACATAAGTTTTTCACAGTGAGTTACGGTTGACAACTGATTTAACGTTGCATGGTGAAAACTGGACATAGATTATGCTCTTACTGACTAGATACCACCTGCCTGAGGCTTTGTGCGCAACACCTGTTTATAGACACACACATTACAGAAATTACAAAATGGTAAAATGCAGGAGTGTTATATTTTATAAAGGACAATCAGAAAATTTCTGTTTGAGGGCATTGCTGCAGTGATGCAACGAATTAGTGTGCCATTCATGTCTTTCCAATGTGCGTGCGGTAAAAGTGGAAACATGAACTAGGCCATGTTATAATCAAATTCATCCAAATAGGACCAGTGTGCCGTTATCTCTTTCTTGGATGCCGAAGGACAGTCACCAGTAGACTTCCATCAGAGAATGAAGAATGTGTGTGGGGCAGCATATCTGTTGAAAACTACCATTGTGAAGTGGTGCACCAAGTGCTGTGATGGCCATGATTTGACACAAGACACTGGTCAATCTGGGAGGTCAGCCTCAGCTGGGAGGCCCAATTAGGAGACACTCTACTACCCGCCCTGTAGTCCATGTGAAATACCACGCCTTTGGTGCCTTAGAAAAGGCCTTGAAGGGTTGACAATTTGTGTCAGACGAGAATGAGCAGCAGTCAGTTATGGACTTCTTCACACAGCAGGAGATGGTGTTTTACCAAATGGATACCTGGTGAATTGTTAGGATAATTGCCTCAATGCTCTCAGTGATTTCACATCATCAGCATACTGCTTCTGGGCTGTATGGTCTACGAACTGAAACTTTTTGATCACCCCTTATAGATATTAACATAAAAGATAGAAAAAATGAAAAATATGAAGATATTATAGGCAGTGAAGTAAATTTGTCCAACCAAAAGCTGTACAACTACAAAATGACAAAATAAAAGGTAACATATTATTAGAGGGAAGTTTTAATTGATACACTTCTCAAATTTTGCCAAGAATTTTCTAGAAAATGAGATTTTCCAGTTGGAATAATTAGTAAACTAACATGTTCTTTTAGTAGAAGTCTATATTTTTGGAAACAGAAAAATCAGGGCTACTATAATGTAACACAGGATTTTATAGAGAATTATAACTTGGAGACTAGGTTTCTGGAACACAAAAAAATTATGAATACAATTAACTTTTGAAATACCAAGTTTTTGTACAAATTATGATGTTTACAACAACAAAAATAATCAATTTTTGACAATATGATGTAATTGGACAGATAAGAAATTTGCTCACCAAGTGGCATCATGTGTGTGTTCTGCCACTGTTTGGTGAGTAGATTTCGTATCTATCCAATTACATTACAAAGTATAATGTCTGTCTGAAAGAGAAAATGCGGAGATTTCATATAAACTCAATCATAAAACAAATAATTTTTAGTGGAGAAAAACTTTGATGTGCCCATATTTTAAGAGATGCTGTAAATTACTTTCTTTAAATAAAATGTTTCCATATGAGATAAATATACTATTGTTACCACCAATCAGTAAATAGCACCACGAATAATAAAGTTCAGCAATGCACAGCATGAATAAGAAATTGATTATTTTATGGAACTAGCTGTATGTGCACTACTAATGAAAGGAGATCACAAAAGAAAAGAAAAAGAGTAGTCAAATGAAACAACATGGTTCCAGATACCTTGTCAAGTTTCAAACATCTATGATGTGTACATGTAGACTGAAGTGACGAATGAAAATTTATACCAAAGCTGGGATTCCAAGCCAGGTCTTCTGCTCACTAGGCAGATTCTCCTACCACTATGCCATTCTGATACACTGGCTTTCCAGAACTGCATGGACTACCCTAGCATGCCTCCCTCCTCAATCCAAATTCCCATTCACACCTTAGCCCACTTGGTATTCCCCTTAAACTTGAGAAGTGTTGCAGAGGCTCTCTGACTGCATTGGAATAGCACCTCAGCATCAAGTAAAACAGGAGATCCTTCCTGAAACCCAGGCATAGGTGCTTTACTTAATATATACAATTCCAGAGACCTACATCTACATGCATACTCTGACCAATCACGTTTAACTGCCTGGCAGAGGGCTCATCGAACCACCTTCACAATAATTCTCTGTTATTTCAATCTTGAATAGCATGCGGAAAGAAACCAACACCTATATATTTCTGTGGAAGCTCTTATTTCCTTTATTTTATTATGATGATGTAGGTTGGCATCAACATAATATTTTTGCATTTGATGGAGAAAGTTGGTGATTGAAATTTTATGAGAAGATTCTGCTACAACGAAAAATGCCTTTGTTTTAATGGCATCCACCCCAAATCCTGTATTATGCCAGTGACACTCTCTACCCTGTTTCACGATAATACAAAATGTGTAGCTCTTTTTTGAACTTTCTGTATGTACTCCATTAATCGTATCTGGGGAGGATCCCAGACTCCACAGCAGTACTCCAAAAAAGGATGGACAAGTGTAGAGTAGGGAGTTTCTTTAGTAGAACTGTTACATTTTCTAAGTGTTCTGCCAGTAAATCGCAGTCTTTGGTCTGCCTTCCCCACAATGTTTTATATGTGTTCTTCCCAATTTAAATTGTTCATAATTGTAATTCCTAGGTATTTAGTTGAATGGATGGCCTTTTAGATTTGACTGATTTATGTAACTGAAGTTTAACGGATTTATTTTAGCACTCATTTGGATGACTTGCCAATTTTTGCACCTTTCAGATATCTTTTCTAAATCATTTTGCAATTTGTTTTGATCTTGTGATTACTAGACAATAAACGGCAGCATCATCTGCAAACCCTAAGATGGCTGCTCAGATTGTCTCCTAAATAGTGTATATAGACATGGAATAGCAGTGGGTTTATAACACTACTTTGGGGAACACCAGAAATAATTTCTGTTTTACTCAGTGACTTTCCGTCAGTTACTATGAACTGTGACCTCTCTGATATAAAATCACTAATCCAGTCACATAACTGAGACAATATTCCATAAGCACGCAAACGCTAGAAGACACCTCTGTGGTACAGTGTCATAAGCCTTTTGGAAATCCAGCAATACAGAATCTATTTGAAATCCATTGTCATTACCACTCAGCATTTCATGTGTGTAAAGATCTAGTTGTATTTCACAAGAATGATGTTTTCTAAATCCTTGACTGTGTGTTGATAGACCATTCTCTTTGAGGTAATTCATAATGTTCAAACACAGTATATGTTCCATAATCCTGCTGCATATTGATGTTAATGATATGGGCCTGTAATTTAGTGGATTACTCCTACTACCTTTCTTGAGTACTGGTGTGACCTGTGCAACTTTCCAGTTTCTGGGTACAAATCTTTCATCGATTGAGGGGTTGTATATGAAAGTTAAGTATGGAGCTATTGCGTGAGTATACTGTGAAAGGAAAGTAATTGGTATAAAGTCTGCACCAGAAGACTCGCTTTTTCTAAATGATTTATGTTGCTTTACTACTCCAAGGATATCTACTTCTAAGTTACTCATGTTGGCAGCTGTTCTTGATTCGAATTCTGGAATTCTTACTTCATCTCCTTTGGTGAAGGAATTTCAAAAGGCTGTGTTTAGAAACTCTGCTCTCACTGCACTGTCTCCAATAGTATTTCCATTGCTATCATACAGATAAATTTTTCCCGAGGGCATGCTGCTTTACTGTATAGATAAATGATGATGGCGTCCTCTTGGGTAAAATATTCCGGAGGTAAAATAGTCCCCCATTCGGATCTCCGGGCGGGGCTACTCAAGAGGATGTCATTATCAGGAGAAAGAAAACTGACGTTCTACGGATCGGAGCGTGGAATGTCAGATCACTTAATCGGGCAGGTAGGTTAGAAAATTTAAAAAGGGAAATGGATAGGTTAAAGTTAGATATAGTGGGAATTAGTGAAGTTCGGTGGCAGGAGGAACAAGACTTCTGGTCAGGTGCCTACAGGGTTATAAACCCAAAATCAAATAGGGGTAATGCAGGAGTAGGTTTAATAATGAATAGGAAAATAGGAATGCAGGTTGGTTGGTTGGTTGTTTTGGGGAAGGAGACCAGACAGCGAGGTCATCGGTCTCATCGGATTAGGGAAGGACGGGGAAGGAAGTCGGCCGTGCTCTTTGAGAGGAACCATCCCGGCATTTGCCTGGAGCGATTTAGGGAAATCACGGAAAACCTAAATCAGGATGGCCGGACGCGGGATTGAACCGTCGTCCTCCCGAATGCGAGTCCAGTGTCAGGAATGCAGGTAAGCTACCACAAACAGCATAGTGAACACATTATTGTGGCCAAGATAGATACGAAGCCCACACCTACTACAGTAGTACAAGTTTATATGCCAACTAGCTATGCAGATGACGAAGAAATTGAAGAAATGTATGATGAAATAAAAGAAATTATTCAGATAGTGAAGGGTGACGAAAATTTAATAGTCATGGGTGACTGGAATTCGGTAGTAGGAAAAGGGAGAGAAGGAAACGTAGTAGGTGAATATGGATTGGGGCTAAGAAATGAAAGAGGAAGCCGCCTGGTAGAATTTTGCACAGAGCACAACTTAATCATAGCTAACACTTGGTTTAAGAATCATGAAAGAAGGTTGTATACATGGAAGAAGCCTGGAGATACTAAAAGGTATCAGATAGATTATATAATGGTAAGACAGAGATTTAGGAACCAGGTTTTAAATTGTAAGACATTTCCAGAGGCAGATGTGGACTCTGACCACAATCTATTGGTTATGACCTGTAGATTAAAACTGAAGAAACTGCAAAAAGGTGGGAACTTAAGGAGATGGGACCTGGATAAACTGAAAGAACCAGAGGTTGTGCAGAGTTTCAGGGAGAGCATAAGGGAACAATTGACAGGAATAGGGGAAAGAAATACAGTAGAAGAAGAATGGGTAGCTTTGAGGGATGAAGTAGTGAAGGCAGCAGAGGATCAAGTAGGTGAAAAGACGAGGGCTAGTAGAAATTCTTGGTTAACAGAAGAAATATTGAATTTAATTGATGAAAGGAGAAAATATAAAAATGCAGTAAATGAAGCAGGCAAAAAGGAATACAAACGTCTCAAAAATGAGATCGACAGGAAGTGCAAAATGGCTCAGCAGAGATGGCTAGAGGACAAATGTAAAGATGTAGAGGCTTATCTCACTAGGGGTAAGATAGATACTGCCTACAGGAAAATTAAAGAGACCTTCGGAGATAAGAGAACCACTTGTATGAACATCAAGAGCTCAGATGGAAACCCAGTTCTAAGCAAAGAAGGGAAAGCAGAAAGGTGGAAGGAGTATATAGAGGGTCTATACAAGGGCGATGTACTTGAGGACAATATTATGGAAATGGAAGAGGATGTAGATGAAGATGAAATGGGAGATACGATACTGCGTGAAGAGTTTGACAGAGCACTGAAAGACCTGAGTCGAAACAAGGCCCCTGGAGTAGACAACATTCCATTGGAACTACTGACGGCCTTGGGAGAGCCACTCCTGACAAAACTCTACCATCTGGTGAGCAAGATGCATGAGACAGGCGAAATACCCTCAGACTTCAAGAAGAATATAATAATCCCAATCCCAAAGAAAGCAGGTGTTGACAGATGTGAAAATTACCGAACAATCAGTTTAATAAGCCACAGCTGCAAAATACTAACACGAATTCTTTACAGACGAATGGAAAAACTGGTAGAAGCTGACCTCTTGGAAGATCAGTTTGGATTCCGTAGCAATACTGGAACACGTGAGGCAATACTGACCTTACGACTTATCTTAGAAGAAAGATTAAGGAAAGGCAAACCTACGTTTCTAGCATTTGTAGACTTAGAGAAAGCTTTTGACAATGTTGACTGGAATACTCTCTTTCAAATTCTAAACGTGGCAGGGGTAAAATACAGGGAGTGAAAGGCTATTTACAATTTCTACAGAAACCAGATGGCAGTTATAAGAGTCGAGGGACATGAAAGGGAAGCAGTTGTTCGGAAGGGAGTAAGACAGGCTTGTAGCCTCTCCCCGATGTTATTAAATCTGTATATTGAGCAAGCAGTAAAGGAAACAAAAGAAAAATTTGGAGTAGGTATTAAAATCCAGGGAGAAGAAATAAAAACTTTAAGGTTCGCCGATGACATTGTAATTCTGTCAGAGACAGCAAAGGACTTGGAAGAGCAGTTGAATGGAATGGATAGCGTCTTGAAAGGAGGATATAAGATGAACATCAACAAAAGCAAAACGAGGATAATGGAATGTAGTTGAATTAAGTCGGGTGATGCTGAGGGAATTAGATTAGGAAATGAGGCACTTAAAGTAGTAAAGGAGTTTTGCTATTTGGGGAGCAAAATAACTGATGATGGTCGTAGTAGAGAGGATATAAAATGTAGACTGGCAATAGCAAGGAAAGCGTTTCTGAAGAAGAGAAATTTGTTAACATCGAGTATAGATTTAAGTGTCAGGAAGTCATTTCTGAAAGTATTTGTATGGAGTGTAGGCATGTATGGAAGTGAAACATGGACGATAAATAGTTTGAACAAGAAGAGAATAGAAGCTTTCGAAATGTGGTGCTACAGAAGAATGCTGAAGATTAGATGGGTAGATCACATAACTAATGAGGAAGTGTTGAATAGGATTGGGGAGAAGAGAACTTTGTGGCACAGCTTGACCAGAAGAAGGGATCGGTTGGTAGGACATGTTCTGAGGCATCAAGGGATCACCAATTTAGTATTGGAGGGCAGCGTGGAGGGTAAAAATCATAGAGGGAGACCAAGAGATGAATACACTGAGCAGATTCAGAAGGATGTAGGTTGCAGTAGGTACTGGGAGATGAAGAAGCTTGTACAGGATAGAGTAGCATAGAGAGCTGCATCAAACCAGTCTCAGGACTGAAGACCACAACAACAACAACAACATCATAAAGAGAAGGCATTGACTGTGTCTTGCTGCTAGCACATTTTACATACAACCAGAATCCGTTCAGATTTTCTGCCAGCTTTTGAGACAAAGTTTTGTTGTGGAAACTTATTATAAACATCTCACATTGATTTCCGCACTAAATTTCGAGCTTCTGCAAAAGATAGCAATCATAGAGATTTTTACTTCGTTTGAATTTGGCATGCGTGTTCTGTTGTGTCTGTAAAATTGTTCACACCCGTTTTGCGTATCAAGGGTGATCACCTCCGTCATTTGTTAATATATTTGGTATAAATCTCTCAATTGGTGTTGATACTATTTCTTTGAATTCAAGCCACATGTGGTCTACACTTACATTGTTAATTTGAAAGGAGTGGATATTGTCTCTCAGGAAGGCGTCAAGTGAATTTTTATCTGCTTTTTTGAACTGGTATATTTTTTGTTTATATTTGGAGGTTACAGTATTCAATCTTGCTGTATTCACTAATCCCTGTATCTGTTTTGACACTCGTTATTAGCTCAGGATTATTTGTTGCTACGAGGTAAAGTGTATGTTCACACCCGTTTACTGTTCATGTGGGCTCATGAACTAACTGCTCTAAATAATTTTCAGATAATGCATTTAACCCATTTTCGGTTATTTTATGCATACCTCCAGATTGAAATTAAACATGTCTTTTTGCCAACATTTTGAGGGTAAATTAAAGTCACCATTGATTATAATTGTATGAGACCTGACCCATGCAGACTGAACCAACGAATGGAAGTTTGTACAAAACTTGGGTTCTTAGACAGGATCACCCATTTCTTATAATGCTGAAGTGCTGTTCCAATACAGTAGTAGATCCTCTGCAACACTGTTCAAATTTAGGTGGAATACTGAGTTGGCTGAGGTGTGAATGGGAATTTGGATTGAGGAAGGAAGTGTGATAAGGTATGTGCAGTTGTGAAAAGCTGATGTACGAAGATGATGTAGTGGTTAGCACACCTGCAGCAGGAGACCTGGCTTTTCATTGTGTTGCTTCAGTCTGCAGATATATAAAAAAAGTAATATTGTGTCAGGAACTATGTAAGGAAAAGTTGTATAATCCCACCTTACTTTGTTACACATAGTCCAAAAACCACTCCCAGATTAAATACCTCATTGGACCATTGGTGCTCTTCATTACTTACATCATTTGAAAAGAAGCATAGTGGATGACCTACACGACTGCAGTCAACTACCGTCCAGTTTCTGTGTCGTTTGGCTCACTGAAGACATGCAGCTTTACACGCTACTGTGAGCACATGTCTCCAGATGTCCATTACGAGTAGTTCCCTTTGCTTCACCGAGAGCGACAGTGCCTGTCATTGACAAGCTGTGACACTATTCCTTGTAGACATGTTGGAGAGTCTTGTTGATACACCAACAGATTGGAAATGTCATTCAGGATATGATCATATGAATGTCCAGACTGAGTAACTTCTTCCTGCCTTTCCGTCGTGTCTCTATGTCTAGCTGCCGTACTGTGCTGATTCTGTACAACCTACTGGCCAACACACACCACTTCTCTGCCATGTCTTATGTCAGTGGTGCAGTGTCATATAACTCCCTGATAGCAGTTCTGTATTATCTACGATGTTATAAAATAAACATTGTACTCTTTTAAGGGAATGACAAATATTTTGTCTGGTGGTCGTACAAGGAGTAAGCACTTCCTGTGACATTTCAAATAGCAGTACCTCAATCTTTTGCACAACTCCCGTGAACAAGGAGATGCTGCAAGTTGTTAAATATGCCAAGTATATAGACTTTATTTTCATCTAATAATCCACATATATTAAATGTACATGAGACCACGCATTGTCGCAGTGGAGTAAAAAAATGGTGTATTACCACCAGCATTAGGTGTATGTAATTTGTTTGTAACTGGATTTTAAAATGATATTGTAGGTGCATTAATCTACTACAGTAATTACTATGTGATCTGTTCTTGCGAAAGAAGAACCAGAAAGTGGTTCATTGTATTTCTAGAAAATACGAAAGAGAGTTGGTTTTCAATGCCAGAAATCAAAGAATATATTTGAATCGGACTTGGGTACTGTAAAGTGAGAGGTGCCACGGGGATCTGTTTGTACCTGTTGCTTTTCTTGATTTTATCGATAATCGGTCAAAAACTGTTTGCAGTTTACACAAGGTCACAGTGAAAGATATAGTATGTTATGTAATTGATTCAGTAAAGATGGAAGTGAATAACATTAGATCATGGCTTACAGAAAATAGATAATCAAACACAGTGTATATAGTTATATATAAAAACAAAGATGAGGTGACTTACCGAACGAAAGCGCTGGCAGGTCGATAGACACACAAACAAACACAAACATACATGCAAAATTCAAGCTTTCGCAACAAACTGTTGCCTCGTCAGGAAAGAGGGAAGGAGAGGGAAAGATGAAAGGAAGTGGGTTTTAAGGGAGAGGGTAAGGAGTCATTCCAATCCCGGGAGCGGAAAGACTTACCTTAGGGGGAAAAAAGGACAGGTATACACTCGCGCGCACACACACACACACACACACACACACACACACACACACACACACACATATCCATCTGCACATACAGACACAAGCAGACATATTTAAAGACAAAGAGTTTGGGCAGAGATGTCAGTCGAGGCGGAAGTGTAGAGGCAAAGAAGTTGTTGAAAGACAGGTGAGGTATGAGTGGCGGCAACTTGAAATTAGCGGAGATTGAGGCCTGGCGGATAACGAGAAGAGAGGATATACTGAAGGGCAAGTTCCCATCTCCGGAGTTCGGATAGGTTGGTGTTGGTGGGAAGTATCCAGATAACCCGGACGGTGTAACACTGTGCCAAGATGTGCTGGCTGTGCACCAAGGCATGTTTAGCCACAGGGTGATCCTCATTACCAACAAACACTGTCTGCCTGTGTCCATTCATGCGAATGGACAGTTTGTTGCTGGTCATTCCCACATAGAATGCATCACAGTGTAGGCAGGTCAGTTGGTAAATCACGTGGGTGCTTTCACACGTGGCTCTGCCTTTGATCGTGTACACCTTCCGGGTTACAGGACTGGAGTAGATGGTGGTGGGAGGGTGCATGGGACAGGTTTTGCACCGGGGGCGGTTACAAGGATAGGAACCAGAGGGTAGGGAAGGTGGTTTGGGGATTTCATAGGGATGAACTAACAGGTTACGAAGGTTAGGTGGACGGCGGAAAGACACTCTTGGCGGAGTGGGGAGGATATCATGAAGGATGGATCTCATTTCAGGGCAGGATTTGAGGAAGTTGTATCCCTGCTGGAGAGCCACATTCAGAGTCTGGTCCAGTCCCGGAAAGTATCCTGTCACAAGTGGGGCACTTTTGGGGTTCTTCTGTGGGGGATTCTGGGTTTGAGGGGATGAGGAAGTGGCTCTGGTTATTTGCCTCTGTACCAGGTCGGGAGGGTAGTTGCGGGATGCGAAAGCTGTTGTCAGGTTGTGTGAAAGCACCCACGTGATTTACCAACTGACCTGCCTACACTGTGATGCATTCTATGTGGGAATGACCAGCAACAAACTGTCCATTCGCATGAATGGACACAGGCAGACAGTGTTTGTTGGTAATGAGGATCACCCTGTGGCTAAACATGCCTTGGTGCACAGCCAGCACATCTTGGCACAGTGTTACACCGTCCGGGTTATCTGGATACTTCCCACCAACACCAACCTATCCGAACTCCGGAGATGGGAACTTGCCCTTCAGTATATCCTCTCTTCTCGTTATCCGCCAGGCCTCAATCTCCGCTAATTTCAAGTTGCCGCCACTCATACCTCACCTGTCTTTCAACAACATCTTTGTCTCTGTACTTCCGCCTCGACTGACATCTCTGACCAAACTCTTTGTCTTTAAATATGTCTGCTTGTGTCTGTATGTGCGGATGGATATGTGTGTGTGTGTGTGCGCGAGTGTATACCTGTCCTTTTTTTCCCCCTAAGGTAAGTCTTTCCGCTCCTGGGATTGGAATGACTCCTTACCCTCTCCCTTAAAACCCACTTCCTTTCGTCTTTCCCTCTCCTTCCCTCTTTCCTGATGAGGCAACAGTTTGTTGCGAAAGCTTGAATTTTGTGTGTATGTTTGTGTTTGTTTGTGTGTCTATCGACCTGCCAGCGCTTTCGTTCGGTAAGTCACCTCATCTTTGTTTTTATATATAATTTTTCCCACGTGGAATGTTTCCCTCTATTATACAGTGTATATAGTTTCTGATTTGGAACTCTCGGACCTTGTTCAGACCCTAATTGCTGCTGTACTGTAAGAAAGTTCTCAAATGTCCCTGATTCCAAAACTTGAAAGTTGGAGAGATTAAAGGTTCCTTTGAAAGGTCACAACAGATTTCCTTCCCCATCCTGGAAAAGTAGGACCTTGTGCTCTCTAATGACTTTGCTGTTGATAGGATGTTAAACCCTAATCTTCCTTCCTTTTGTTATGAAGTAGAGAGCCATAAGTGTATGTTTCCAGAATGAGATTTTCACTCTGCAGCAGAGTGTGCGCTGATATGGAACTTCCTGGCAGATTAAAACTGTGTGCTGGACTGAGACTCGAACTCGGGACCTTTGCCTTTCGCGGGCAAGTGCTCTACCAACTGAGCTACCGAAGCATGACTCTCACCCCGTCCTCACAGCTTTACTTCTGCCAGTACCTTGTCTCCTACCTTCCAAACTTTACAGAAGCTCTCCTGCGAACCTTGCAGAACTAGCACTCCTGAAAGAAAGGATATTGCGGAGACATGGCTTAGCCACAGCCTGGGGGATGTTTCCAGAATGCAAGGTTCGCGGGAGAGCTTCTGTAAAGTTTGGAAGGTATGACACGAGGTACTGGCAGGAGTAAAGCTGTATGGACGGGGTGTGAGTTGTGGTTGGGTAGCTCTGGTAGTAGAGCACTTGCCCGCGAAAGGCAAAGGTCCCAAGTTCGAGTCTCGGTCCGGCACACAGTTTTAATCTGCCAGGAAGTTCCATAAGGGTATGTGCTTCTTTATTTAAGAAGCCTTGGTTCCTCTTATGCCGCATATTTCTACATAGACTTTTTTCCCCTCACAATTGCTGCAGCTGTCACCTTCTTGGTTTATTCTCAATAAAATTATTGAGTGTTTGCCTCAGTTGTACTGAGATTACACCAAGAAATTGGCAGTTGTGGGTGGTTATGAAGCCATTAAAAAAAAAAGAAATGTTTTGGAGCCATTAAAAAAAAGAAATCTAACAACTGTTAAAGCATGTTCATAAAAAATTAATAAAACAATTGTTACCCAGCTCTATTTGGAATATAATCATGAAATTTGATACAATATCAGTAACATGATTCATGCTTAAAATTTCTGGTGCAGCTTAATTATATATTGAAATAAGCATACTAGAAAATTTATAAACTACAGAGATTTCAGTTATAGAGGGCTACAGATTCAGTAATTGATTTATTAAGATTCTGTTGATCATCTCCTCCATAATAGCCAGAAAATGTCAAAGACAAGTGTATTTCATCTGATAATGACACTGGCACAGAGAAGAAGATAATGAGTATTGGCATTTAAGCCCTTCGATATGGGAGCCCAACACCAACAATCCCTTTCAATGTGGCTGCAGTCAGTTCAACAAGCATACATAAGACCACTGTTCAAAGTACTTGAAGATGATTATTGGGTCAGATGGCAAAAACTTGTGAGTGGGATGAAACTGAAACTCAGCTAGAAGCAAGGAAACAAACCATTCAGTCATGCAGGAAAACATTGTGAATCAGGGTGCATCTTATTGGAAAATGACAAAACTTGAAAAACAAAATATTACACTTAAGATGAACCAGCACTCTTGTTTTGAATATGACAATGTCTCAAACAAATGTATTTCAAGTAAATTTAAATGATATAATATAGCCTCTATATCCAACATGCTGCATTCTGTTATTGGCATGCACATAACAGACATGATTAATGGAGGACAAATCATAGGGTCAAGTGTTATATTTGAGATGGAATGTGCTGTGGGTAATAGGTTAGTCAAATAAATGTAGTGAAAGTCAGGAAATGTGTGGATGCAAAACTTCTGAACTACCGCTGAAATTTCAGATTCAGTATATCCATTTTTCCCAGTTTCAATTCCTTCTCATTTGCTCTTTTCTTTCCTTTTCTCCCAATCTTCTTCCATACTTTCACCATAAGTATTCTTTCTTCAGACCACTTTACACATGTTCTCTTACTGTTTCTGACTTGAAACATCTCTAACTTCTTTTTTCTGAAAATACCTCTTTTGCTGCTTCTTGTGCTTGTATCTTGCATATTTCTAAATCTTCTTTAACTTCTTGGCTATGTGTATTATAAACTTCTTTTCCCAGAATCACATAAAGATTTATTTTGTCAACCTATTGTCTTTCATCCAGTATAGATGTCCAGAAAGTATCATTCCCCTTTTCCGTATTGTTTCTGTTATGTTTTTTGTATTTTGGTATATTTCATTGTTGTACAATTTTCTCATGAGTTTATCTAATTTGTAATTAAGTCCTAGGCATTTGCTTGGGTAGAGGCATTCTTGTTTCACTACTTTGCTGTAATGTATTATTTTTTGGATTTCTTGATATCTACTTATAATTGTGAATGTTTCTTGTTATTATGTATGCTCTTTCCATTTTGTAAATTCTTTCATTATGGCAGATTTTTATAATCCATTTTATCTGTCCTACATACATGAACTTGTTGACTTTTCTATTTCACCAGTGTGAAAAAAGGCTATTTTTGTATGTTAATGATAAAGTTTATTTTCTAAAGAGAGATTTTTGAACATACTGTACTGGTGTCTGTCCAAGAGATTAATTTGTATTTTTGCATCTGCTAGATTTTCAGATATTTGGCATACAGCAATTTTTAGTTTGCAACTGTCTGGCCTCAGTACACTGCTTCTTTCTTCCCAGTTGTGTTTATGATACTTGATTTTTTTAAATTGTTCATTCCAAATTCTTATTCACCTGTAGAGGATCAATGCACGGAGCACAGAAACACATGATAGAAAACAGCATTCATGCATTGTGTGCTTCAGTGCTCCATGCATCAGTCTACTTAGGTTAGCTGTTGCCTTTTCCTTATTTTACATATTGCTCTATCCAGAAATTTCCATTAATGTTATATAGTTGAAGAGTACTGTAGGTATGTCTTACGACTATCATATTTTAATTAAAGAGGTTAGAAATTTCATTCAGGAACTTTATTTGGAGTCTATTTATATTTGATTGTTTTTTTTTTTTATTTTTAAAAAATTTTCCATTGTAAAGAATGATATTATTATTATTATTATTATTATTATTATTATTTCTCTTTCCTGTCTCAGACGTTATGTCTGGTTAAAAATGGAAAGTGACGCGGACCTTGATCAAGCGTGACTTCCTTTTAACTGTATGGTATATGTTACATTGCATTTAGGAACTTTCGGGTAATTGAACATGTATCAATAATTACAGATTTCTGTAGTTGTATATATATGTTTGGATGTAGCTGTATTGTGTTGATGTACTGGTGGATATTGTGTGGTATGACTCCTGTAGTTGATAGTATAATTGGGATGATGTCAACTTTATCCTGATGCCACATGTTTTTGACTTCCTCAGCCAGTTGGATGTATTTTTCAATTTTTTCTCCTGTTTTCTTCTGTATATTTGTTGTATTGGGTATGGACATTTCGATTAGTTGTGTTAATTTCTTCTTTTTATTGGTGCGTATGATGTCAGGTTTGTTATGTGGTGTTGTTTTATCTGTTATAATGGTTCTGTTCCAGTATAATTTGTATTCATCATTCTCCAGTACATTTTGTGGTGCATACTTGTATGTGGGAACGTGTTGTTTTATTAGTTTATGTTGTATGGCAAGTTGTTGATGTATTATTTTTGCTACATTGTCATGTCTTCTGGGGTATTCTGTTTATCTGTTGTGGTATTGGGATCTTTAATAGTATGCTTGCTGTAATATCTGGTGTTTATTGTTTGACCCTGTATTGCAATCATGAATCCTTCCGTCTTGCTGTATACATTGCCTTTTCTTAGCCATGTGTTGGATGCGTCTTGATCGATGTGTGGCTGTGTTAGATGATACAAGTGCTTGCCGTGTAGTGTTTTCTTTTTCCAATTTACTTTCGTCGTATCTGTTGATGTTATGTGATCTAAAGGGTTGTAGAAGTGGTTATGAAATTGCAGTGGTGTAGCCGATGTATTTATATGAGTGATTGCTTTGTGTATTTTGCTAGCTTCTGCTTGTTCTATAAAGAATTTTCTTAAATTGTCTACCTGTCCATAATATAGGTTTTTTATGTCGATAAAGCCCCTTCCTCCTTCCTTTCTGCTTAATGTGAATCTTTCTGTTGCTGAATGTATGTGATGTATTCTATATTTGTGGCATTGTGATCGTGTAAGTGTATTGAGTGCTTCTAGGTCTGTGTTACTCCATTTCACTACTCCAAATGAGTAGGCCAATATTGGTATAGCATAGTTATTTATATCTTTTGTCTTGTTTCTTGCTGTCAATTCTGTTTTCAGTATTTTTGTTAGTCTTTGTCTATATTTTTCTTTTAGTTCTTCTTTAATATTTGTATTATCTATTCCTATTTTTTGTCTGTATCCCAGATATTTATAGGCATCTGTTTTTTCCATCGCTTTTATGCAGTCGCTGTGGTTATCCAATATGTAATCTTCTTGTTTAGTGTGTTTTCCCTTGACTATGCTATTTTTCTTACATTTGTCTGTTCCAAAAGCCATATTTATATAATTACTGAATCCTTCTGTTATCTTTAGTAACTGGTTGACTTGTTGATTTGTTGCTGCCAGTAGTTTTAGATCATCCATGTATAGCAAATGTGTGATTTTGTGTTGGTATGTTCCAGTAATATTGTATCCATAATTTGTATTATTTGGCATGTTGGATAGTGGGTTCAGAGCAAGGCAGAACCAGAAAGGACTTACTGAGTCTCCTTGGTATATTCCACGCTTAATCTGTATTGGCTGTGATGTGATATTATTTGAATTTGTTTGGATATTAAGTGTGGTTTTCCAGTTTTTCATTACTATGTTTAGGAACTGTATCAATTTAGGATCTGCTTTGTATATTTCCAATATTTGTAGTAACCATGAGTGGGGTACACTATCAAAAGCTTTTTGGTAATCAATGTATACGTAGTGTAGTGACCTTTGTTTAATTTTAGCTTGATATGTCACCTCTGCATCTATTATCAGTTGCTCTTTACATCCTCGTGCTCCTTTGCAACAGCCTTTTTGTTCTTCATTTATAATTTTGTTCTTTGTCGTATGTGTCATTAATTTCTGTTAATGACTGAAGTAAATATTTTGTATATTGTTGGTAGGCATGTTATGGGGCGATATTTGGCTGGGTTTGGTGTGTCTGCTTGGTCTTTAGGTTTCAGATAAGTTATTCCATGTGTAAGTGTATCAGGGAATGTGTATGGGTCTGCAATGTAACTGTTAAATAATTTATCTCTAAAAACAAAGGTGATGTGACTTACCAAACGAAAGTGCTGGCAGGTCGATAGACACACAAACCAACACAAACATACACACAAAATTCAAGCTTTCGCGACAAACGGTTGCTTCATCAGGAAAGAGGAAAGGAGAGGGAAAGACGAAAGGATGTGGGTTTTAAGGGAGAGGGTAAGGAGTCATTCCAATCCCGGGAGCAGAAAGACTTACCTTAGGGGGAAAAAAGGACAGGTATACACTCGCACACACACCCATATTCGTCCGCACATACACAGACACAAGCAGACATTTGTAAAGGCAAAGAGTTTGGTCAGAGATGTCAGTCGAGGCGGAAGTACAGAGACAAAGATGTTGTTGAAAGACAGGTGAGGTATGAGTGGCGGCAACTTGAAATTAGCGGAGATTGAGGCCTGGCGGATAACGAGAAGAGAGGATATACTGAAGGGCAAGTTCCCACCTCCGGAGTTCGGATAGGTTGGTGTTGGTGGGAAGTATCCAGATAACCCGGACGGTGTAACACTGTGCCAAGATGTGCTGGCTGTGCACCAAGGCATGTTTAGCCACAGGGTGATCCTCATTACCAACAAACACTGTCTGCCTGTGTCCATTCATGCGAATGGACAGTTTGTTGCTGGTCATTCCCACATAGAATGCATCACAGTGTAGGCAGGTCAGTTGGTAAATCACGTGGGTGCTTTCACACGTGGCTCTGCCTTTGATCGTGTACACCTTCCGGGTTACAGGACTGGAGTAGATGGTGGTGGGAGGGTGCATGGGACAGGTTTTGCACCGGGGGCGGTTACAAGGATAGGAGCCAGAGGGTAGGGAAGGTGGTTTGGGGATTTCATAGGGATGAACTAACAGGTTACGAAGGTTAGGTGGACGGCGGAAAGACACTCTTGGCGGAGTGGGGAGGATATCATGAAGGATGGATCTCATTTCAGGGCAGGATTTGAGGAAGTTGTATCCCTGCTGGAGAGCCACATTCAGAGTCTGGTCCAGTCCCGGAAAGTATCCTGTCACAAGTGGGGCACTTTTGGGGTTCTTCTGTGGGGGATTCTGGGTTTGAGGGGATGAGGAAGTGGCTCTGGTTATTTGCCTCTGTACCAGGTCGGGAGGGAAGTTGCAGGATGCGAAAGCTGTTTTCAGGTTGTTGGTGTAATGGTTCAGGGATTCCGGACTGGAGCAGATTTGTTTGCCACGAAGACCTAGGCTGTAGGGAAGGGACCGTTTGATGTGGAATGGGTGGCAGCTGTCATAATGGAGGTACTGTTGCTTGTTGGTGTGTTTGATGTGGACAGACGTGTGAAGCTGGCCATTGGACAGGTGGAGGTCAACGTCAAGGAAAGTGGCATGGGATTTGGAGTAGGACCAGGTGAATCTGATGGAACCAAAGGAGTTGAGGTTGGAGAGGAAATTGTGGAGTTCTTCTTCACTGTGAGTCCAGATCATGAAGATGTCATCAGTAAATCTGTACCAAACTTTGGGTTGGCAGGCCTGGGTAACCAAGAAGGCTTCCTCTAAGTGACCCATGAATAGGTTGGCGTACGAGCGGGCCTTCCTGGTACCCATGGCTGTTCCCTTTAATTGTTGGTATGTCTGGCCTTCGAAAGTGAAGAAGTTGTGGGTCAGGATGAAGCTGGCTAAGGTAATGAGGAAAGAGGTTTTTGGTAGGGTGGCTGGTGATCGGCGTGAAAGGAAGTGCTCCATCGCAGCGAGGCCCTGGACGTGCGGAATATTTGTGTATAAGGAAGTGGCATCAATGGTTACAAGGATGGTTTCCGGGGGTAACAGACTGTGTAAGGATTCCAAGGTTCGAGAAAGTGGTTGGTGTCTTTGATGAAGGATGGGAGACTGCATGTAATGGGTTGAAGGTGTTGATCTACGTAGGCAGAGATACGTTCTGTGGGGGCTTGGTAACCAGCTACAATGGGACAGTCGGGATAATTGGGTTTGTGAATTTTAGGAAGAAGGTAGAAGGTAGGGGTGCGGGGTGTTGGTGGGGTCAGGAGGTTGATGGAGTGAGGTGAAAGGTTTTGTAGGGGGCCTAAGGTTCTGAGGATTCCTTGAAGCTCCGCCTGGACATCAGGAATGGGATTACCTTGGCAAACTTTGTATGTAGTGTTGTCTGAAAGCTGACGAAGTCCTTCAGCCACATACTCCCGACGATCAAGTACCACGGTCGTGGAACCCTTGTCCGCCAGAAGAATGACGATGGATCGGTCAGCCTTCAGATCACGGATAGCCTGGGCTTCAGCAGTGGTGATGTTGGGAGTGGGATTAAGGTTTTTTAAGAAGGATTGAGAGGCAAGGCTGGAAGTCAGAAATTCCTGGAAGGTTTGGAGAGGGTGATATTGAGGAACAGGAGGTGGGTCCCGCTGTGACGGAGGACGGAACTGTTCCAGGCAGGGTTCAATTTGGATAGTGTCTTGGGGAGTTGGATCATTAGGAGTAGGATTAGCATCATTTTTCTTCGTGGCAAAGTGATATTTCCAGCAGAGAGTACGGGTGTAGGACAGTAAATCTTTGACAAGGGCTGTTTGGTTGAATCTGGGAGTGGGGCTGAAGGTGAGGCCTTTGGATAGGACAGAGATTTCGGACTGGGAAAGAGGTTTGGAGGAAAGGTTAACTACTGAATTAGAGTGTTGTGGTTCCAGATTGTGTGGAATTTTGAGGTTTTGGGGGGAGTGGAGCTGGAAGTGGGAGATTGAGTAGATGGGAGAGACTGGGTCTGTGTGCAATGAGAGGAGGTTGAGGTTTGCTGGAAAGGTTGTGAAGGGTGAGTGAGTTGCCTTTCCGGAGGTGGGAAACCAGGAGATTGGATAGTTTTTTGAGGTGGAGGGTGGCATGCTGTTCTAATTTGCGGTTAGGCTGTAGTAGGATGCTCTGAACAGCTGGTGTGGATGTGGGAGAGGAAAGATTGAGGACTTTTATTAAGGATGGGAGTTGACGGGTGTGTTCATTGGCTGAGTTGATGTGTAGGTGAAAGATGTAAGTGTGTGAGGGCAATGGATTGTTTTGTTTGGAACTGGTATAGGGACTGATGGAAAGAAGGGTTATAGCCAGAGATGGGAACTTTAAGTGTGAGGCCTTTGGGGGTAATGCCAAATGTCAGACAAGCCTGAGAAAATAAAATATGGGAGTGTAATCTGGCTAGGGCGAAGGCATGTTTGCGGAGGGAATGTAAATAAAACTTGGTTAGATGTGAATGTGTTGAGGTGAGCTTCTTTAGCCAGAAATTTGCTATTTTATCTTTTCCAGGGGCTTTCCAATTGTGCGTAGAATTAATTGCTCGGGTGACCTCATGTTGCAAAATTATCACTTCGGGCATTTGTGGTATCATCTTGTATGTGTCTGTTTCTGCTTGTATCCACCATGCATGCCTGTTACGTTGTACCGGGTTTGACATTGTGTTGCTCCAGAAGTGTTCCATGTCTGTTATGTTTGGTGGATTGTCTATTTTAATGTGTGTGTTATCTATTGTCTGGTAAAATTTCTTTTGGTTTGTGTTGAATGTTTGGTTTTGTTTCCTTCTATATTCACTTTTTTTGTATCTTCTAAGTTGTTTGGCCAATGCTTGTAATTTCTGCTTCTTTTCATCTGATTGCTCTATCGCTTCTTGTTGTGAGATTTTACCTAACCTTTTTTGTTTTTTTTCTGATATTTCATTTCTTATAAATTGTGTTAGCTGTCCGATGTCTTTTCTCAGTTTTTCTATTCTGATCTGTAGCCTGTGTTGCCATGCTGGTTTTGTGGGTTTCTTCTGTGTGTTGGTTTGTTCTGATCTCTGCCTAGTGTGTATATTTAGTGTAGTGAGTGCTCCTATATAAACCAGTAGTAGTAACTCTTCCATAGTTGTATTTTCATTTATTTTGTTGTGTATGATTGTGTTGATAGTCGTTATTGTTGTTTCGACTTGTGGGTTATTTAGTGGTCTATGCAAGAATGGTCTAATGTCTGTATTTGTGTCTTTGTATTCTATATATGTTAGCTGAAATTTTCCTTCTATATCTAACATGTGTGTCACTTCATGTTCTATTTGTGCTTGTTCTGGTGGCCGTCTTAAGATGTCATTTTCCGCTGATTGTTTAATTGATGCGTGGTGTTCTTTGTTTGTTTGCTCTGGGATGTTTGATTCCATTACTGTATTTTCTTCTTCTTCTGATTGCACATTATTTTATTCTAGTATTTGTTGTACTTGTTGTTTGATGTTTTCTAATTATGACTGGGGTATCCTGTTATTTTTTATTATTACACGGATTTGATCAGCTAGTTGTTGTTCTGTTAAAAATTTTAATTATGGGTATCTGATAATAAATGTTGTGTATACTTGTGATCTGTATCCAGTTGTGTTGGTTCCTAAGTTTGTTGCTTGGTAATAACAGAACAGAACATGAGGTGTCTGTTAACATCATATGACCATCCTCTGTCTTTGTTTTCCTTCTAGAGTGGTTGCAGGAAACATATCCTGCAAAACACCCCTATTTGGATTTAAATCATTTTCCGCGTGGCTAGCAGTGTCGTTACCATTGTGGGCGGGCATAGGGTTCAAGTGTCGTCCCCGACCATGACAGCGCTTGTCCGAGGCTTCATTAGTTCTGTCCTGAACCAACTAATCACACTAAAAGGGGGGTTAGCCCTATTAGTGGTTTGTTCTTTTCATCGCCTTTTACGACTGGCAGAACATACCGGAGGCCTATTCTTTTCCCGGGCCTCCACAGGGTTTATTATTATTATTCTAACGGGGAAGTAGAAACAGGTGCTGGAGAGTGGACTTAGAAGTCAGTCAGATACACATTGAACACAGAGTTGAGGTGAAATATCCATCTCATCTGAGGAGTAATTTATTCCTATTTGTACACAAAGAGTTAGTTTCATTTCTCTCTCTCCCCCCCCCCCCCCCCCCTCTCTCTCTCTCTCTCTCTCTCTCTCTCTCTCTCTCTCTCTCTCTCTCTCTCTCTCTCTCTTAAAAAAAAGTAAATTGGGCACTTAATGTGTAAGGTTTAAAAGGTTTGCTGTTGATCTATCTCTTGAAATACCTGTTACTGCAAATGGTTTCCATACACTTATTAGGGCTCATGAATATACATTGTTTTCTTATTTTCAGAGAAACTGATGAGCCAGCTGAAGATGATATTTTAGATTTGGGTGTAACTGATGGCCTTGATGACTTAGATTCAGAAATACAAGAAAGTGCTGATGTTAGCCAGCAGAAACTTGTTGAAGAACAATCCACTTTTGGCGCAGAAATAGAGAAAGTAACTGCAGAACCAGAAACCACAGGTATTGTTCATATTTATCCATTGCTTGTTTGTCAATACCTAAAATGTAGCTCTGAAGTATGTGAAGAGTAAGCTGAAGGACAGCTAGACCTCTCTTGCTCTCTTTTATCTTTATAATGTAAATGGATAGATTATATTTTTTATCTATCCATTTACATTATATTGTCAATAAGTGATTATTTTTGGTATTATATATCCTTCATTTTCATTTGTTATGATGACACTAGTAGTAAAGTGCACTAGAAATCTTTAGGTGACCCCATACACTGAACTAGCTCGAATTCTTATTTTCCATATTAAATTGTTACTCATTTCTACTTTTTCTGTCCTCCATTTATCCAACTGTAAATACACCCAAAAAAAGTACCACAGAGGAATCACATGAATGGAATTGAAATCATTAGATGTGATGTGCATATAGAGAGAAACAAATGATTACTATTTCAGAAAAATTTTTTATGAGTTATTCAAGAGAAAGAGCCTCACAAATTGCGCAAGTCAGCAACATGTTGGTCCACCTCTGGGCCTTATGCAAGCAATTATTTCGCTTGACATGGATTGAAGAGTTGTTGGGTGTCCTCCTGAGGGACATTGTATCACATTCTGTGCAGTTGGCATGTTAGATTGTCAGTCACAAGCTGGCTGGAGGATCCTGCTATAATACTCCAAATGTTCTCTGTTGGGAGAGATCTAGCAACCTTTCTTGCCAAGATAGAGTTTGGTAGGCATGAAGATAAACCATAGAAGCTCTCGCCATCTGCAGCAGGCGTAATCTTGCTGAAATGTAAGCTCAGGGTGGCTTACCGTGGAGGGCATAGAATATTGTTGACACACCACTGTGCTGTAAAGTGCTGCAGATGACTACTAAAGGTGTTCTGTTTTGAAAAGGAATTTCATCCCAGACCATCACTCCTCGTTGTTGGGCCACATGGTGGGCAACATTCAGGTTGGTATCTGATCACTGTCTGGGGCATCTCCAAACATATCTTCAGGTTGGAATCGCTTGGTCTGGAGTATAATTGTCTTCAGTGATGAGTCCTGCTTCGAATTGAGTCCCCCAAAAAAGAAGCTGTCAGGAATGGCATACAAAGTGTACGTCAATAACCTGAAGAAAGATAAATACAGAAATATGGAAAAAGAGTGGCTGGTTGTGTAAGGAAAAGCAAATATAAGGAGCAATCAAATGAAACCTGAACATCCTCTACAGCGGGACCATGGAATGGTTCCGTTCAAAAGTAATCGTCACATGCGTTGAGACATACATCCCACATGGAGAAGAGACGGTCAATTCCTGTTTCATAGAATGCAGCAGCTACTGACGGATCCACAACTGCACCCACACTTACTCTTCTTCGTCCAACTGAAACCAACATCCACACACATCTTTCTTCGGGGCGCAAGAGATGTGGAAATCCTACATGAAAGTTTTGGGCTATACAGAGGATATTGCAGTGTTTCCCAACCAAGTTGCTGAAGTGTAGCCTTCGTCTGATTGGCAATGTGAGGGTGAACTTTATCATGCAACAGGATGACTTTATGGCACATCACAGTTTCTGCAAAGTCTTCATAGTGCTGCGCATTGATTGTGGTTCCACACTCAAGGAACTTGGCCAACAGAGGGCTCCTGCAGTTGAAGGAGAAGGTCATCATGCCCTTACCAAAACTCATGTGTACAGTTTTGGATTTCTTTGGCGTGGGAGGTGTGGCATGTTCTCACTGTTGGCTTTGCCTTTTGCCCTCTGGCTGTCAGGCGGAATCATCCTTTAGCACGATAACACCCCGTACACTTTGCCATTCAGCCAAAGGCTGTGCTTCATTGTTGTGGTTGGGAAACAGTACGTCTACTGTACAGCCCAGATGTTTCACCATGTGATTTTCACATCTTTGGCGACCTGAAGAAAGACGTGTGGATGTCGGTTTCAGTCGGACGAGGGATTGCAATAGTTGGTACGGTTGTGGAGCCATCAGCAGCCGGCCATGTTCTACGAAACAAGAATTGATCATCTTGTCTCCGAGTGGAATAAATTTCTTAATATAATACTTGTGGTGATTACCATTCCATGGTCCCATTGTGACAGGTGTTCAGTTTGCATTTGACTGCCCGTCGTAGATCAGCAAAAAAATAAATAAAAAATAAAGATATGTGGATTTAAAAAAAAAATCAGAAATTGCTTCGCTCCTTTAAATTATGTCACATTTAGTTATTTTACCTCAATTTCTTGCATATTACTTTTTGTCTCTGCATGCTGACAACAAATATTTTCGTAAACTTGATTCTGGCATTTATGGAATCAAACAGAGGTCGTAATTTTTTTTTTCTCCTCTCTTTCAATAATACTGACATTGTGGGGCAGCACCTTGGAGCACATATGTACCAGTCTTATTATCAACTAGCCTTTTCTCCTCAGCTTCACCTGTGTATGCATTTGACACATGTATTGAACACCTCCCCCTCTGTGTCCACCTCATCCTCCCACTGTCTGTCCACCTCGTCCTCCCATGGCTATTTGTCTCCTCCTCTCCACTTTATGTTTCATTATCTCCTCCATCCCGTTTCGTATTACACTGTCTCCACCCTAGCTCTGACCATACCTTCATCTCCCTCCCTCCCTTTCCATCTTCACCTCGTCCTCTTCCTTTTCCACCTGCCCACCACCCATCTACACTTTCCACCTGCCTCAGGGATGTCCCCTCCTCCCCTCTCTGCCCATTTCCTCCTCCCTCTCCCTCTGTCCATTTCCTCCTCCCTTTCCATCACCTCCTCTGTCCATTCCAACCTGCCCCAGCTATGCTCACAATGTGTAGCCCTTGCAATAGCATTCAGTAAAGTAGGCTACAACACACTTATCATGCAGGGCAGGTATTGTAGCAAGAACAAACACGTTTGAAACGTAGTACATTATAAAGCAACATGTAAGATACAGGTTGTGCTTAGCACTGAACACATTGACTGGACAACAGTAATACAGCGTAAAGAAAGTGCTGAGTACTTGTTTGCAATCGCTTAAATATAACTGTTTATGTCGCGGTTCACGAGAGTGTGTCAGGGTGCCGATCCAGGTGGTCTTTGTGAGGGGACCTGTGAACTGTATGGAAGGAGTCAGGTACTGCCAACATTTGCAGATGGTAAGTATTTATTCTCTAGCGGTTAAAAATGTACGTAGGTTATCCTTCTTCAGAAGCTGTTAAATGTTAACACCTTTTACAAATGGAAATGTGTAGTCACAACTGCTAAAGAATAAATGCACTGGTGTGCAAAACATATGGACAAAAGTAACTTTCATATGATATGTCATTACCAAGTAACATAGCTCTTTGAAACTTTGACCATACCTAGAAAGAACTGCTGCAGTGTAGTCCAGAAGGTAACAAAAAAATACACAATAAGATGATCAAAAATGACACTTTAATTCAAAGACTATAATTACACTGAATTCAGCGCAATTTATGATGGTTCCCTGGACATTACAAAAGTTGGGACATGGTTCAGGGAGTGTGATCATAACAGATGGCGATGTCTTCCTGTTCAGACCACAAGATTGGTAAGGAGTTCTTGCGATACAACGTTCAAGTCATCCACCAGTGTGGTTGAGAACTGCTGGATGCTTGGTGCATGTGCACATGCTGCAGTACATCTCTCCCATGCATCCCACATGTTTTATCGGGTTTTAGTTGGCGGGACGGACATGCCAGTCTGTTCTACCCAGTTTCAGGTAATAAAAGTATTGACAATTATTGGTAGGAGCACATCTCAATAAGAGACTCATCATCCATAGAGTTAAAGTATCCAAATGTCTCAAAACTTGTTTAAGGTCCTCTTATATTGCCCCATAGCAACAAGGACATGGAGAGATGATGGTCTATTGTGAAGTACATACACTATGTGATCAAAAGTATCTGGACACCTGGCTGAAAATAAGTCACAGGTTCGTGGCACCCTGCACCGGTAATGTTGGAATTCAATATGTTGGCTCACACTTAGCCTTGATGACAGCTTCCACTCTCGCTGGCATATTTTCAATCAGATGCTGGAAGGTTTCTTGGGGAATGGCAGCCCATTCTTCACGGAGTGCTACACTGAGGAGAGGTATGTATGTTGGTCGGTGAGGCCTGGCATGAAGTCGGCGTTCCAAAACATCCCAAAGGTGTTCTGTAGGATTCAGGTCAGGACTCTGTGCAGGCCAGTCTATGACAGGGATGTTGTTGTCAAGTAACCACTCCGCAACAGGCCGTGCATTATGAACAGGAGCTCGATCATGTTGAAAGATACGATCGCCATCCCCGAATTACTCTTTAACAGTGGGAAGCAAAAAGGTGCTTAAAACATCAATGTAGGCCTGTACTGTTAAAGTGCCATGCAAAACAACAAAGGGTGGAAGCCCCCTCAGTGAAAAACACACCACCACCATAACAGCACCACCTCCAAATTTTACTCTTGGGATTACACACACTGACAGATGACGTTCACCAAGCATTTGCCATACCCACACCCTGCCATCAGATCGCCTCATCGTGTACCATGATTCGTCACTCCACACAACGTTTTTCCACTGTTCAATCGTCCAATGTTTATGCTCCTTACGCCAAGTGAGGCATTCTATGGCATTTACCGGTGTGATGTGTGGCTTATGAGCAACTACTTGACCATGAAATCCAAGTTTTCTCACCTCCTGCCTAACTGTCATAGTACTTGCAGTGTATCCTGATGCAGTTTGGAATTCCTGTGTGATGGTCTGGATAGATGTCTGCATATTACACATTACGACCCTCTTCAACTGTTGGTGGTCTCTGTCAGTCAACAGACGAGGTCAGGGTGTACACATTTGTGCTGTATGTGTCTCTTCACATTTCCACTTCATTATCACATCAGAAACAGTGGACCTAGGGATGTTTAGGAGTGGAAATCTCGTGTTCAGACGTATGACACAAATGACACCCAATCACCTGATCATATTCGAAGTCTGTAAGTTCTGCACAGTGCCCTATTCTGCTCTCTCACTATGTCTAATGATTACTGAGGTCGCTGATATGGAGTGCCTGGCAGTAGGTGGCAGCGCAATGCAACTAATATGAAAAAAGTTTGTTGGGGGGGGGGGGGGGGGTGTTCAGATACTTTTGATCACATAGTGTATTAGAAGAAGATAAGGCAAAAATGATCAGAAAATTTTTAAACAGTGTTTTGATTGTGATGGATGCCTTGGGACAATTCCCGCATATATATATATATATATATATATATATATATATATATATATATATATATTTTTTTTTTCCCCATTGACTCACAGCACATTAGGTATGGACAGCCAGCACATGCAAATTATACTGCTTACAATAACGAATGTGAAAGGAAAAGAGAACTTGAATTAAAAGGAAAGCAAAAAGAGAAACAAAACCAAAAATTATCTTGAAGAGGGGATTAAAAAGGTGAATAACATGGAATAATCAATTAACTATTCGATAAAGCTGCTCTGAAAGAGAGGATGAAAGGCCACCAACTATCTAACGAGGCACGAGAAGAACTTTTCCCTCAGGCTTCAGCTAAATGGAAAAAAATCACTCGAAAAAATGGTCTAAAGGCAACAAAATTAACCCAGAGTTCACTTGAGGGTGCATAAATAATTTATACAAGAAAGAGGGAGGTTGAAACCATTCATAAATATCTTGGGAAAAGAAAAATGTAATATGATTAGTGTAACAATATAATGAAAAGGATAGTTGCTACTCACCATATAGTGGAGATGCTGCATTGCAGAAAAGCACAACAAACAGACTGTCAGACAATTAGCTTTCAGCCAATGAGGCCTTTGTCCCATTAGGCAACACGCGCGCGCACACACACACACACACACACACACACACACACACACACACACACACGACCACATTCTCTGGCAGCTGGAGCCAGACTTCTGTCTGATGTGTGTATGTTGTGTAATTTTTGACAAAGGCCTTGTTGGCAGATAGCTAATTGTGTGACAGCCTTTCTGCTGTGCCTTTTTGCGACTCAGTATCTCTGCTATATGGTGAGTAGCAACTATCCTTTTCATTATTGCTGTATTCCATCCTGGATTTTACATTGTTTAGTATGATTACTTCATCTTTTGCTAAGGTTCCTAGGAAACAGTACTTCAGAAATATTTTGTTGATCTTTCTCCAGTGCTGATGTGTGGAAAGTCATTACTTGTAAAAATGTGAAGTAAATAGTGTTTGTGAATTACATTTAACGAGACAGAATTACCTATACTAAATTACTAATGTACCTGCATATATTAATAAATTTGTGTGAAGAAAAGAATGGCCACACCCCATTCCAGATCATAATAGAGAAATTTATTACGCTCGTAATTGACCTCCTTGGTAGGGAATTATCAAAACTGAACACAACTTATTTGTGCCACATCTATTTATTGAAATAATTTGTCGCCTTTTAATCACCTTTTTAAAATATTGTATCACCTTTTTCAAGCGTTTGTCACCTTTTTCATCTTCAAGTATCACCATGGCTCCTCACCCCATCTTAGTGTTTCCTAAATGCAAAATCTTCCACTATCATTATCATTATAGCCTTATTAAACTTAACTTTGCGTCTGACAGTTGATGAAAGCAACACGGTGCCATCTGTTGTGGCACACCAACATCTAACACAGAGCACATGCCAGGTAGATTGCAACCATGCAGGACTTGTACACTTTACTGCAAGGTATGATTGGCCCAGTGAGATACAAGGCAACACATGTTCTTAACTGTCAAGTGCAAACTAATCTTAATCACAGTATAGTAGCAATGAACATCTACATTGTGTTGGATAAACTTCCCTGTCTGTGCTAAATCATTTATACGGTGGTAATTACACTGAGAAAATTTGATGGCATAAAACCTCGACTTCATGGGTTTGTGTTCTATAATTCCGTTTATATAATTATTGGTCACTTTTGTTATTGATAGGATTATTCGATAGTAGACACACGCTTAGTTGGCTGGCGGCCCCAAAGTACTGATTACATGATGTCTGCTCTATTCAGATCACTTGATGTTGACTGTGGTCTGTTTCAGATTGCTGCCAACATCTGTGATCTGACAGTTGTGATAGTACAGCCATGTTGTGAAGCAATGTTGATTTTACTATGTGTGTGTGTGTGTGTGTGTGTGTGTGTGTGTGTGTGTGTGTGTGTGTGTGTCTTTGATTAATGATAGTATTTTTACTAATATTTAAATGCAATATTCGTACAAGACACCATCACAAAAGTTTGGTAAAATATTTAAATGCCAGTTTCCTTGTACTCACTGTGTTGTATTATTGTATGACAACATCATTAATTAATTTAATGTTCCTGGTTATGAATAAGTACCACATTTGAAGATGACAGTCTCTGTAATGTGCATCCACAAATCCATGTTACTTCCATGTCAGAAGTTATATAATAGCAGCTGATTGATACTAATCATGCATGCCTGTGAGTTGTCAGTACTGCAAGACAGATAGTAAAACATTCCCCCTCTCACATCCTCAAATCCATCCCCACAGTGTCCATGTTATAAACTACTCTGCTCCTGAGGTAAGTAGCTAGCTTTACTTAGCTCAAGGCCAAATTCACCGTAGTCACTTAAAGTTAAGTACATCTTAAATTATTACTGCCTCTGATTATTTTTGTTTGTTACTGAGCAATACAACTACACTCAAAAAATAAAACACTTAACATTAGTTGGTGTTATTGGATTTGGCTGTCAGTTCCTAGGTGCATATTATGTATTATACACTCCTGGAAATTGAAATAAGAACACCGTGAATTCATTGTCCCAGGAAGGGGAAACTTTATTGACAATTTCCTGGGGTCAGATACCTCACATGATCACACTGACAGAACCACAGGCACATAGACACAGGCAACAGAGCATGCACAATGTCGGCACTAGTACAGTGTATATCCACCTTTCGCAGCAATGCAGGCTGCTATTCTCCCATGGAGACGATCGTAGAGATGCTGGATGTAGTCCTGTGGAACGGCTTGCCATGCCATTTCCACCTGGCGCCTCAGTTGGACCAGCGTTCGTGCTGGACGTGCAGACCGCGTGAGACGACGCTTCATCCAGTCCCAAACATGCTCAATGGGGGATAGATCCGGAGATCTTGCTGGCCAGGGTAGTTGACTTACACCTTCTAGAGCACGTTGGGTGGCACGGGATACATGCGGACGTGCATTGTCCTGTTGGAACAGCAAGTTCCCTTGCCGGTCTAGGAATGGTAGAACGATGGGTTCGATGACGGTTTGGATGTACCGTGCACTATTCAGTGTCTCCTCGACGATCACCAGTGGTGTACGGCCAGTGTAGGAGATCGCTCCCCACACCATGATGCCGGGTGTTGGCCCTGTGTGCCTCGGTCATATGCAGTCCTGATTGTGGCGCTCACCTGCACGGCACCAAACACGCGTACGACCATCATTGGCACCAAGGCAGAAGCGACTCTCATCGCTAAAGACGACACGTCTCCATTCGTCCCTCCATTCACGCCTGTCGCGGCACCACTGGAGGCGGGCTGCACGATGTTGGGGCGTGAGCGGAAGACGGCCTAACGGTGTGCGGGACCGTAGCCCAGCTTCATGGAGACAGTTGCGAATGGTCCTCGCCGATACCCCAGGAGCAACAGTGTCCCTAATTTGCTGGGAAGTGGCGGTGCGGTCCCCTACGGCATTGCGTAGGATCCTACGGTCTTGGCGTGCATCCGTGCGTCGCTGCGGTCCGGTCCCAGGTCGACGGACACGTGCACCTTCCGCCGACCACTGGCGACAACATCGATGTACTGTGGAGACGTCACGCCCCACGTGTTGAGCAATTCGGCGGTACGTCCACCCGGCCTCCCGCATGCCCACTATACGCCCTCGCTCAAAGTCCGTCAACTGCACGTATGGTTCACGTCCACGCTGTCGCGGCATGCTACCAGTGTTAAAGACTGCGATGGAGCTCCGTATGCCACGGCAAACTGGCTGACACTGACGGCGGCGGTGCACAAATGCTGCGCTGCTAGCGCCATTCGACGGCCAACACCGCGGTTCCTGGTGTGTCCGCTGTGCCGTGTGTGTGATCATTACTTGTACAGCCCTCTCGCAGTGTCCGGAGCAAGTATGGTGGGTCTGACACACCGGTGTCAATGTGTTCTTTTTTCCATTTCCAGGAGTGTATATATAAAGCAGGGTGTTAGTGTTCATGCCTGGGCTCTCCTCTCAAATCCCTTCATCGATGTCAATCAGATTTGGCATAGAAGCAGCAGGTCTCGGGTACCAACACTGTGGGCATCTTGTGGGAGTAATAGCATCCTGCTTTATTGACCTGTATTGCAGGGGCTACACATTCCGATAAACATGGCTGGGAACAGATTGAGATTAGTAGAGGAGGAGATGGACAGAGTGAGGAGAGGAAGGGGATATGCACGAGGCAGTGGGAGGTGAAGAGGGGTGGTGGGCCAGTGAAAAAGGGAGAAGGAGAGGTGGGGATGGAAAGATGGGAGAAGGATATGGTCAAAGGGAGGGGGAGAAGGAAGGCGCAGTCAAAGTGAGGGGGCAAAGCAAATGAACAAAGAGAGAAGTAGGCGTAGATAGGTAGAGGTGGGAGGTTGAGGAAGAGGTGGACACGGGGGAGGGGGGAAGTAGGAGGTGTGTTCAGTATATGTGTTGAACACATACATGGGCAAAGCTGCAGGAAAATGGCTAGTTATATGAAATACAGCTGAGAATCATGGAACACATGAGTACCTGATTTTGGCCACATTTTGATGACCACTGGTATAAAACGTAAAAATATATATATGTTTGACATTTTGCAAATGTAGTGATTCATACCTTAATGCTTCAGAATAATCATATAACATTGTTTCACATTTTTTTGAATTATTTCATCCCATGTCATTCAATGACATGCAAAGACTTTCACAATATTTCTTGTATTTTATTAATGGTTCATTACATCATAGCATCTGTCTTATTTCAGATCCGAACCACAGTGTAGGTTCCGTCAGTACAGAGAAGAACAATGCAGAAGATGTATCTGCGGAGACTACAACGCATGTGGAATCTGAGGAGGAGGAAGAGTCTGAAATGGAAAGCCGGGATCGTTTTAAGTCTGAGAGAACCAATATTGTTCCCCTGAAGAGCTCAAAGACATTTGGAAATATCCCAGACACTTTAGGTAAATTTGCACTTATCACTTTCGTTTTTAAATTACTTTTTGCTGCTGTTCCATTTTTTATGTATTCATTTTCAGGAGAAAACTTAAAATAAATTATCCATTTTCACTGTACTACTCACGGTCTGGTTAATTAGTGTATGACAGGGAAAAGAGACGAGACAAATGTACAAAGTTCCCACCCATATATGTACTCAATTTATTTTATGTGGTGCAAATCTTTTTAGTTGCAAAGGGCTGACCAAAGGGTTAGTAATAAAAAGGGACTCATGTTGAAATTAAATATTGGAAGGAAATTTAAGCAGTACAGCCTTGAATGAAATTATTATTGGACAAAGCAGTTCCAGATCGAAGTCTGGGCAACTACAGTTACGTCCTTTGTTGTTTTTCTAAACCACTTATATAAATTCCTCAGTTTGTCTTAATTTTTTTTTTTACTAATTTTTGATAAATTGTGTTTTTACTTTCTCAATTAAAAATCAGATATACTGTAAGCAGATTTCATTACTAGTAACTCCTCTGTGGCATATTGACAATGGAAGCGATAAAAGTGGCTATTGGATTGCAGTGCTAGGACAGTGTAGCCACATGAGGTATTTAAATCTTGTTTCTGTGCATGTCAGCTGCCCAGTGCCTTATCAACTATATGCTAAGTGGTCACCATTATTCTTTCCATTAAATTTTGTATTATCATTAACAATAGCTTATCTATGAGATACTATGTTATTGCTGTAGATATCATTGTGCTGCTGCCCCATTTACTAACATCATCTGTGTAAAATGGTAGCAGTTGTCTGATACAATGTTCCAAGTGTTGTTCACATTAGTGTCACATTAGCTATTGCATAGTATATTCACCTTCTGCACAGGAAGCTCATGAACACACAGGATGCTTATTTCCTGCTGCACCCCTTCAGTTTTATAATTGTTATCAAAATTAATCCATGTTTTATACTGTTGATAATCAACAGTCTGCCGTTTTTCTGCCTTGCAGTACTTATCTATCTCATCCAAGTATTGCACAAGAGTCATAAGAAAATGAGGTACTCAGTAATAGACCTTAGTAGAATATGCCTTGAAGCTACAATAGAAGTAGCCGGTGTGATAATGCATGAACAGAAAACTGTAATTGTCTCAATCTATCGAATCCCAGATGAGATAGTATTTATAGAAAAAATTAATACTTTAATATTGTTGTTGTCAAAATATAAACAACATAGAATTGTAATTGTAGGTGATATTAACATGGATATAAGGGCAAAGAGAAAAAATGTAATTAACATGATTAACACTCTGAAGTCATTAAACTATTACTGTCTCAATGAAAAACCCACTAGACTGAATGCGTGCCTTGATATCATAATTAGCAATGTGCAAAGAGACTCCATACAATGTGATGTAATAGAATTAGGAATATCAGATCATGAAGGGCTATGGCTTCAAATAGAAAAGTCAGCCTTCAGTTCTACAGAGAGAAAAGTGACATATAGAATTCTAGGTGAATGCAATGTAAACAAAATGGTAAACCAGTTAAAAGAAATGGATTGGACTCATGTAATGGATAACAAGAAAACGATTAATAAATGTTTTTCCATTTTCCTGACAGAGATCAAGCATATAGTAGAAATGACACGCCCCTTGGTAACAAAAAGGTACCTGAGTAATGTTACACATAAGCAACAAAATACTAACAGGTGGTACACCCCACAGCTTAACAAACTCAGAATACTACTGATGATTATGAAAGACAAATCTCATAACAGTGATAGGGACAGAGAAAATTACACTAAAATGAAAAACCTTTACAGATTAGAAATAAAAAATGCTAAGTGCTGTGCAAATTATGAATATATTTTAAATTCTAAAAATAAATGTAAAGCTGCCTGGACTGTCATTAAAAGAGAAATTAATAATACCAATAAAGAAAGGAGTATCCGTATTGACTGCAATATTCTCAATGAATATTTTGTAAACAGCGTCACCACCCCACCCATCAATTCTGCCTCCGATGCAGAAGCATTGCTCACTTGTGCAAAACAGACAAGAAATGAGAAGTTCACTTGAACCCGAATACCATTAAATGATATTCATAAGTCAATAAACAAATTAAGTAATTCCAAAACAGAAGATTATTATGGACTCAGTAATCTCATCATTGAATGTGTAGCAAAAGAAATTGAAATGCCACTTCTCTCACTCTCAAACAGGGTACGTGATGAAGGAATATTCCCTGACGGTCTTAAGCTCACAGTTACATTGCCTGTGTATAAAAAAGGTGAAAGAAACCTCCCAAATAACTACAGACCCATTTCAATAGTACCAATCATATCCAAGCTAGTAGAAAATTGTGTGCATAAGCAGATATACAGGTATTTTCAAACCAACAAAATTTTAAATGAACAACAGTTTGGCTTCAGGTCACACCTATCAACTGTAAAAGCAGTAGAAGCTGTGGTAAGCAATGTTTATGAAGGGTACGAAAAAAGGGTATCAATGTCTGGAACAGTTACTGACCTAAGTAAAGCTTTAGACTCGGGTGTTACATGACATATTCATCAAAAAGTTAAAATACTATGGCATTTAAGATGACACACTCCGACTATTCAGATCTTATCCAAGCAATAGCTTACAACTTGTATATGCAAATAAACAGAGGTCAGAAATACTCCGTATAGAAAGAGGAATACCCCAAGGCTCTGTTCTTGGACCTTTTCTGTTCATTGTCTATGTTAATGACTTCTCGAATTACATACCGTGTAAGAACATACTATATGCTGATGATATGCCCATTAATAAGTACAGGAGAGAACTTACAGAGTGTACTGGACAAAAATAGAGAAATGATGCAAATGGCTAATTACTGGTGTCAGGCTAACCAGCTGTGCATAAATCAAACAAAAACAGAAGAAATAATATTTAATCTCAAAGTAACTAAAAATGAAAAGAAAACAGTGAAATTACTTGGACTAATCATAGACCAAAAGCTCTCATGGGAAGGACACACCAATTATCTATGTAGTAAACTAGCACGAGTACTTTTCTTATTGTATAAATTAAGAAACAGTGTGAGTAAGCAATTGCTACTCCACTCATACTATGCTTTTTTTTCATTCCCAACTGCAATATGGAATATTGCTTTGGGGTAACTCCCCAGGGGCTGAATGTATTTTCAGATGGCAGAAGAAAGCAATCAGGTGCATGGAGGGGTTAGCACCCAGAGAGTCCTGCAGAAATTATTTTAAATCTCTTGGCGTAATGACAGTGCCAAGCATGTACATATATAACTGTCTAATATATGCCAGAGAAAATCTGAAAAAATTGAACATGAGATGTGATGTGCATGCACACAGTACAAGAAACAGTCATCTGCTTGACTTGCCTTCCACAAGACTTGCTGTAGTCCATAATAACTATAAGTACTCAAGCATAAAATTTTTCAATAAGTTACCATGCCCAGCTCGTACAGTACCAATAAATAAATATAAGAATACATTGCTAACCTGGCTAAAAAACAACGAATTTTATACAACTGAAGAATTCATAGAAACTAATCATCAAAATATATGTTTTACCTAAGAAACTAATCACCAAAATATATGTTTTACCTAAGCTATGAAGAAAATGTTTTGATATTATATATATGTTAAATCTTCAAATTTAACACATATATTTCGGACAACATAACAACACATATAAGTCACTGAGTAAGTGGACCTGTGAACAAGTCGGCATTCGATGAAACACTGAGTCTCAGTCTAGCGGCCACTGCTCGGCTGGCCGCTTAGGTGGCGCAGCTGCTGCATGGCTGGCAGACAGCGCCGCACGTAGAGGACGTGCGTAATTGCGCGGCGGCACTTTGAATAATCGGCGAGTCACAACACTTTTCCCCCCTTTGAAATGGTTGCACTGGTCTTGATGGAGGTGTCCTGGAGATGGCTAACGTCCATAGGCGTTGTTTGACTCACCGTAAAGTCTCGAGGAGGAGGCTTCCCGTACGGACGGAAGTGTCCCCGATGATAACGGGTCGAGATGACAGGAGACGTAGGGGTCGAATCTGCTGGGGCCCCATGCACCAATCCGCCCGTTGCGGCAAGTCCAGTTGATATGACAGGAGACATGGGCGATGTGTCGGCGTCCGTTGGAGGAGGAGGCGAGTAGATGTACTCTGACAGAGGATGGTCCTCCGGTTCCTGCATGGGCACGTCTCCTGGTGGCGTCCATTCTGGTGCTGGCATCGCGATGACGGTGAGAGGGCTGCGATGTGAGTATTGAGAGATGCCAAGATCCTGAGCATCAGGTAGAGCCAAAGGTGGTGTGGCGGCATTCGGAACAGGCGCTGCTGGCACCCGAGGCCGAAGCTGGTCCGAATGACGCACTGCAACACCCGTGTCCGTCTGGATTTCATACAGGCGTCTGCCACGGTGCCGTAAGATGCGGCCCGGGCTCCATTTTGGCCGCCTGCCATATCCCCGTACCCAGACGAGGTCGTCGGCGGTGAACCGGCCAAGTGAAGGCACCCGCGGCCGTGAGGTGGGAGTCTGCAGATGATGAAGTAGCGTGCGGGGCTGTCAGCCATGTAAGAGCTCAGCCGGGCTGTGATCGCCCATGGGGGTGAAACGGTAAGACGCCAGGAACTGTAGAAGAAGTCAGAAGTTTCCGCATCTGAGCCTTAAATGTGCGGACCAGTCGTTCAGCCTCACCATTGGATTGTGGATGGAACGGCGGGGCCGTGACATGCGTAACGCCGTGACGAGCACAAAAATCCGCAAAGTCGGAAGAAGCAAATTGCGGACCATTATCAGTAACAAGAGTAGAGGGGAGGCCTTCCAAAGAAAAACTGCGGGCGAGAGCACTGGTGGTTGCTGCGGTGGTAGGTGACGTGCAACGGACAATGAAAGGAAAGTTAGAGTAGGCGTCAATTACGAGGAGCCAATAAGTACCTAAAAAGGGTCCCGCAAAGTCAGCATGAATGCGCTCCCAGGGCCTCTCAGGTGAAGGCCACGGTGACAAAGATGACTTCGGGGCCGCGGCCTGTGACGCACAAGGGCCGCAGGCAGCGACCATGTGTGCGATTTCAGAGTCGATGCCAGGCCAGTACACATAACAGCGCGCCAGAGATTTTGTGCGAGACACACCCCAGTGCCCCTGGTGAAGGAGGCGCAAGACCGAAGCACGCAAAGACGCAGGTACCACAACACGCGGCAATGCATTGTCAGTGGAGAGGAGGATAACACCATCCCTAGCCGTGAGGCGGTAGCGCAAAGTGTAGTAGTTCCGCAACGGATCAGAAGTCTTAGCGGACGGGCGATCTGGCCAACCCTTCTGAATACAGCGTAAAACCCGGGAGAGGGTAGGGTCAGAACCCGTAGCAGCCGCCAGCCTGTCCCCAGTGATGAGGAACCCTGCCTGATCCGGACCCATGGGAAGGCGAGACAAAGCATCAGCATTCGCATGTTGAGCCGTTGGCCGGAAATGAATCTCGTAATTGAAACGGGACAAGTAAAGAGCCCAATGCTGGAGGCGGTGTGCAGCCTTGTCGGGAAGTGACGTTGATGGATGAAACAAGGAAACAAGTGGTTTGTGATCTGTAACAAGATCAAATTTTGAGCCTTAGAGAAAAACACCAAACTTATGAAGAGCAAAAATGATGGCCAAAGCTTCTTTCTCAATTTGAGAATACTTTTGTTGGGCATCCGTGAGTGTTTTGGAGGCATAAGCGATGGGTTGTTCCGAACCGTCAGAAAAACGGTGCGCAAGGACTGCACCGACCCCGTATTGAGAGGCCGCTGTGGCAAGAACAAGATGTTGGCCAGGTCGATAAGTAGCCAGGCACGGGTCCTGTTTCAGCATAGTCTTTAATTTCCGGAAAGCCGCGTCACATGACGCGGACCAGTGAAAAGGCACGTTTTTATGCAACAGGCGATACAACGGCTGAGCCACCGACGCCGCAGATGGTAAAAACTTGTGATAGTATGCTATTTTCCCCAAGAAGGCCTGCAGTTCCTTAACAGATGTAGGGCCAGGAAGGGCATCGTTCGCAGCAACAGTGTGTTGAAGCGGACGAATACCATCCCGAGAGAGTTGAAACCCCAAGTACGTGATAGATGCCTGAACAAATTGTGATTTCTGAATATTACACTTAAGACCGGTAGTCTGTAAGACATTAAAAAGTGTGCGGAGATTTTGAAGATGTTCTTCAGTGGTGGAGCCAGTGACAGCTATGTCGTCCATGTAATTGATACACCCCGGGACAGGGAGCAATAATTGTTCCAAGAATCGCTGAAAAAGAGCAGGGGCGCTAGCAACCCCGAATGGCAAGCGTTGGTATTGATAGAGGCCGAAAGGCGTGTTAAGGACCAGAAACTGCCGGGAAGCAGCGTCGAGAGGAAGTTGATGATAAGCTTCCGACAGGTCAATTTTAGAAAAATACTGTCCTCCAGCGAGTTTAGTGAACAGTTCTTCAGGACGGGGCATAGGGTAAGTGTCGATGAGGCATTGAGCATTTACAGTGGCTTTGAAATCGCCACAGAGACGAATATTACCATTGGGCTTAGCAACTACAACGACAGGAGAGGACCACTCACTGGAAGTGACAGGAAGCAAGACCCCTGAAGCAGTGAGACGATCCAACTCCCGTTTTACCCGATAACGAAGGGCCACAGGAATGGGCTGAGCCCGAAAAAACTTAGGCCAAGCAGTAGGTTTGAGCGTGATATGAGCTTCAAAGTCGTTTGCACGGCCTAACCCAGGAGAAAAAAGGGACGAAAATGTCGTCGACAAGGAATCCAGTTGAGCATAAGGAATAGCGTCAGAGACAATATTGACAGAGTCATCTATGGAGAACCCAAAAACGCGAAAGGCATCGAAACCAAAAAGATTTTCTGCGTTGCTCTGGTCGACCACAATTATGGGAACAGTGCGAACGACGGATTTGTAAGATACCTCAGCATTAAACTGTCCCAAGAGAGAAATCTTCTGTTTATTGTACGTCCGTAATTGCCGAGTGACAGGGGACAGGAGTGGAGAACCCAGCTGAAGATATGTCTGATAATTGATTATAGTGGCAGCAGAACCGGTATCCACTTGCGTGCGAACATCTCGACCAAGGATTTGGACAGTGAGGAATAACTTCCCTGAAAGGGAAGAAGTGCAATTGACAGACAACACAGAATCAGAATCAGCGTCATGTTCATGAACATCGTGTATGCGGTCGGATTTACAAATGGAAGACACATGACCTTTCTTTTTGCAATTGTGACACACAGCCCAACGTTGGGGACAATCCTCACGTCAATGTTTCGTAAAACACCGCGGACATGAAGGAAGTTGCCGGGGATTTTGCTGCAGTTTCTTAGTGGGTTGTTTACGGCTAGGCCGAGGCTGCGCGTGGGAGCGTACTGCGGCCACGTCGGCCGGCGGGGACGCGCCGCACGCGTCGTCAACAGCGCACAGAGGTTGTATTTCCCCGACGTCACCCCACGCTTCTATTTGCGCCCCAGCGGCGCGAGAAATTTCAAAAGACTGCGCAATGGAGAGAACTTCATCTAGAGTCGGATTCGCCAACTGAAGGGCACGTTGCCGAACTTCTTTGTCGGGCGCCAACCGGATAATAGCATCCCGTACCATGGAATCGGCATAGGATTCTTTGTGAATGTCAGTAACAAATTGACACTTTCGACTGAGGCCGTGAAGTTCAGCAGCCCAAGCGCGATAGGACTGATTTGTTTGTTTTTGACAACGATAAAAGGGAACACGAGAAGCTACCACATGCGTTTGCTTTTGAAAATAGACAGACAGAAGGGAGCACATTTCAGCAAAGGACAAAGACGCAGGATCCTTCAAAAGAGCTAATTGCGACGACAACCGATACATTTGAGGTGAAATCCAGGAAAGGAACAGAGACTTACATGGTTGTTCGCCCGTGACATGAAATGCCAAGAAGTGCTGTCGAAGACGTTTTTCATAATCAGACCAGTCTTCCGATGTCTCGTCGTAAGGTGGAAAAGGAGGTACAGCCAACGACGAGAAACGCCCCGCATTTGATGCCGCGACGAAATCGCGAATCGCCGCTGTTAGAAGCGTTTGCTGTTCAAGGAGATTTTGCAAGAGCTGCTCGACAGTAGCCATGGAACTGTGTGAGTCAACGGTGAAAAGGAAAAATCCAATACCTCATCACCAATTGTTAAATCTTCAAATTTAACACATATGTTTTGGTCAACACAACAACACATATAAGTCACTGAGTAAGTGGACCTGTGAACAAGTCGGCATTCGTTTAAACACTGAGTCTCAGTCTAGCGGCCGCTGCTCGGCTGGCCGCTTAGGTGGCGCAGCTGCTGCATGGCTGGCAGACAGCGCCGCACGTAGAGGACGTGCGTAATTGCGTGGCGGCACTTTGAATAATCGGCGAGTCACAACAATATAAGCTAGTTATTCACTGTGATTCTTTTCTTCTGTGCGTATTTAATTACTGTACAAAACATTGTTTTTCATAATGCTGAAGAAAAGTTCTTTAGTTCCTTTCCTCCCCTTTCTGTAACTGTTTGAATATCGTACTGAAACTAAAACCCTCTGTAAACTTTGACGAAGCCAATTGTATGAAACATACTGAAAGGCTAATAAAAATATTCTATTCTATTCTATTCTAATGTAATAAGATTGATGAACACTATGTGTTTGCTGGGATTCTCAGCTTTACGAGAGATTCACCTATACTAATATTTGTTAGTTAAACCATTCTGCTCCTCCCATCTTGCCTTTAGCCACCAACTGAATAAACTACGATATAACATCAATTATCCATATCAGTTAACTGAATCATTGGTTATCCAAAACTATTGTAAAGGTAGGAGACGAGGTACTGGCAGAAGTAAAGCTGTGAGTACCGGGCGCGAGTCGTGCTTCGGTAGCTCAGTTGGTAGACACTTGCCCACGAAAGGCAAAGGTCCCGAGTTCGAGTCTCGGTCGGGCACACAGTTTTAATCTGTCAGGAAGTTTCACATCAGCGCACACTCCGCTGCAGAGTGAAAATCTCATTCTCAAAACTATTGTAGTTGGTAAATTCAAACTTTCATCTGCTTATACTGTGGCACTGCAGCAGTTTACTCTTCATACCAATCAATGTATGTAACAAACCTCATTCCATTAGAAGCAAGTCAGCTTTTGCTTCTGACAGATCATGCTGTTGTACTATTCACTTTGGCAACCAAATACAAACACATCATTCTCAGTGTTTCTGGTAAACTTGGAATAATAGGCTAGTTGAAGAATGGTGGAAAGGATCAAACTTAGCTGAAGAATATTTAACTGCAAATGCAATAATATCTAATATAAAAAGGAACATTGATTTCATTGCAAAATTTGTGAGCGTATTTGGCTTTGAAGATGGAAGCATGCTCTGAAAAATTATAAAATGGCAGGAAACGAACTGCAGTTTATCAATAGTTCATTCAAGTATTTAGCCAAGACCAACAGTTATTTGCTCCTTGATTTATTACAGAGCACTTGAAAGGAATAAGAAACTACATGGTTATACTAGTTTTAAAATGACTTCTGGCTGTCAAATGTTCTTTAAAACTTAGGTGTGGAATTAGGTAATGGGACACCCAGGATGGAAAAGGTTTTCTGGGATTCAAGGAGTTGAACATCTGAAAGAGCCCCTTTAATAATGTGATTATAAAGTGAACAAAAAATTGTTTAAAAAGTAACAATGCAAAACTGATTTGTACTGGGAGAGAATGCTATCAATTTCCTTAGTTTCTATGAATGAAATATCAGGACCTGGTTGCAGGACAAACAAATTAGATAACAAGTGTGGTACCTAGAAATGTTACCAGAATGCAGAGATTATCTTTCCTAAGAAGTCTAAGAATCTGTGGTGCCATAAATTAAAAAAAAAAATACTGTCTTCTGCTTGAAGCAGAAGTTTTTATGGATAGAGTGAACCAGTTTTGCAGAATGGTATGATACTGTATTTTTCTCTGTGGTCAAAAAGCATCAGCTTACAACTGGGAATTCTGGAACTGTTTTTTGTCGGTTGATCATGCTCAAATCATCACTGAAACATTCCATTGGGAAGAGAGAAAAAATGTTTGAGTTTTTTTAACCTCCATTCATTACCTCAGTCCCTCAACTGGTGGACCAGGGGTATGTGGAAAGTTTAAAATGTTATTACAGAAAGGCATTGCTACATATGGTTCTGATCAGGGAAGATTTTGGGAAAAAGCAAATGAACATCAAAATCAACTTGAGGGGTATTGTGTACATGACAGTAGAAGTTGGGCTGTTATCAATAACTTTACACTAGCTCTTTCCATCAGATGAGGCTATCACTCCGTCTGAAGACCCACCAAACAGCCAATTTGTATCATAACTGGCTGATCTGATTAAAATCTCTTTAGGATTTGAAGAATATGACCAACAAAATGTGAATGTGCTGTTGACTATGCTGACTACTAAGAACTAATGGATGATGAAATCATTGTCAATAACATCAAGGGCCAAAATCCTTGTAACATCAAGGAAAAACCTTACGACAGTTGAATTAAATTTTACCATATTCTGTAGGATTACATGGAGTATAACAAGCGTACATGTAATACAGAACACATTGTACTGACTACTACACAGTGAAACAACTCGTAAACAGTAACACCAAAATTACAAGCACTAGCGAAAATTGATCCAAATAGAGTAAAAGAAACAATGTCCAGTACTAGAGCCTAGGTAATTGTAGCGCAGAGTACAAGAACATGACCATTATGGTGCAGCTAGCGAAGTGAAGCTTGGAGCTCGGGCCACAGTCTAAGCAAGCTGCCGTAGTTCAGATGGGCACCAGTTGGTGTGCTGTGAGCTTTGGCAAGCGCATCTTTATCGCAGACTAACTACAAGAGAAGCAGGTGCTGGGTCTAATGGTCAATTCTAAAACAAACACCAAGGGCTAGCAGATGAGCTTTGAAGACATAGCATGGTGAGGCAGTAGGTAGAAATGGTGCAGTACTGTTTGATCAGCCATATGTCGACTGCACATACTCAGAGTGATGGCTGGACGAGTGGCAGTAGCCACTGCTGGAGGACTCCTGCCAAAGATGGAAATGCCTAGTAATGGAGTAACATGTGGGAGTTACAGCACACATTGCAAACAAAAAAGATTCAGTACTATTTTTATCCCAAGGAGCAACCATTTCGATTAGCATTATTTTGCTCAACATTTTTATTTATTCTTGACCATGACTGTGTAGAGTTCTTGGACATCTATGTACTGCAGTCTGGATTAATGCTTGGAAATAAATATGGAGAGTTTCCTCAAAGACGTAGCCTATACATGCTTCAGAAGCGTTATGTTTAATTCAACAATGTAGGAAAAGACAGATAGGTACTTACTGTAAATAAGATATGTCATGTTGCAGACAGGCACAATTAAAAGACACTTCACAAAGCTTTCGGCTACAGCTTTCATCAGTAAAAGAGAGACACACACTATCCACACACACACAACCGCCAGCTCCAGCATCTCGGGCTGTAATGTTTAAGTTATCGTAATATAGGTATGTGACATTACAGTTCTCTATAGATCTGACATAAGAGTGCAGATGTCAATATGACAGTTCAGTGTATCACAAGAGAATTAATACATTTTTAAACATTCACTTGTTTCTTCAATTGCTTACAGTGTTTACAACTGTAGCTCCTCAATGGCTGATTTGCTACTCCGACGTAGGGCGATGATCCTTGCAGAGTGGATGAATGCCCCCTGCGGGTACTTCCTGTTTTGAAAGTTAACATGATCATTGTCCCACCTTGAAGACATGCATCATCCCTCAGGATGACTTTCCACATGCAAAATACATAGCAAAATCATACAGAAGTTGTGCTCTCCTATTATTAAATCATTATATCGTTTTATTTTTTTTTTGAGCATCATTTGTGGGAAAGGTAAACATAGTGTTACATATCACTCTACTGGTGTGATATTTAGTATCACATCATGCTTTCTAACACCATTGTTTACAAAGAACAGTCAGTCAGTGGGGTATGTTTTGTATCTTGTTCTTATAGTATTAAATTCATCGTGCTTTTCATTTACATTCTTTACTGTTTCTAAAAGTGTTCATATTTAGCTCACTGATGAATCTGTCTTCTTTAATTGTTTATTTCGATTCTGATGATAGAAATACCTTATCATCACAGACAGTTGACCTTCTATTTTAACTACATGTTATTTTGTAATCACATGTACTAATGTTGGTAATAATGTTATCGGTGTTTTGTGCTCATTAAAAATTGCAGAGTGCCGTGGTCTGTGAGCACTAGTCATTTGACCAACCCAAATATACCGAAATTTCTTGAATGCTCAGATGAATGCAAGTGCCTTGAGTTCTGTGACAGAGTAGTTTTTCCCTGAGCGCAAGACCCCTCTGCTGCCAAGAGAAATTGTCTTCTAAGAAGAAGAGTCTTCCTCATCATCTGTTTGAAAGAGAACTGCACCTAAACCAGACAAAGAACTGTCTGTCATGAGACAAAATTCTTTTGTTTGATCAGGATGTGACAGAAGGATTACATTGATTAGAGCATTCTTTATCTTGTTAAATTCTTCTTGTGCCTCCTGGTCTCAGTCCGATACACTGTTTTTCCCTGTCAAGGTGCAAAGATGAGGGATGACAAGTACACTCATGTTCACAAACTGCTTATAGAGGTTGCAGAGATGTAAATATGCTCTCAATTGCTAAGCAGCAGCATTGCACACTCCGCTATCAATGCGATTTTCTCAGGGTCCTGTCGTATTCCATCAGCTGATACAATGTACCCTAAGAACTTTATTACTTTCTGTCCAAATTGAGACTCCTCTAAATTCACAGTAAGACCCGCATTTTCGAAAACCTTCAGTAGTCTGTGAACACTTTATTCTGTTGTTCGCATAACTTTTGTGTGATGAGAATATCATCAACATAATGTGATACCTGTGCCCATAAGTCGTCCAGCAAAATGCTGTTTAGCCCTCTAATAAATGTGGCTGAAGATACATTCAGCCCAAATGGAAGGTGCCAGAACTGGTAGCAATTACCGTAACAGTAAAAGGCTGTGTACTGTCTACAAGAATGATCTGAAATGATCAGCTAGAAGCTGGCATGGAAATCAATCAATGACAAAACTTTCACACCTTGGAAGCACTGTAACAATTCATCCAGGCTCTCCATCCTGTCCATCTCTGATGCGATGACAGTGTTTATCTGTCTGGAATCCAAGACAAGGTGAACCATTTTATTTAGTTCATGCTCAACCTGCTCCTTATGTGCGTAGGGAATCGGATATGGGCAAACAAAGAACTTCTGATGTTCCTGTACCCTAAACTTGTAGACAAATCCTTTAATTGCACCTTGTGCCTCAGAGAAAATCTGCTCGTGTCCCCCGCAAGAACTGAAACAATTCCATACCCGCACCAGCAACATTCCAACTCAAATTAACCAATGAGGATGGCATTTCTTTTGTGTTCCTTATTCGGGCAACTCGACCCATTAATGCAGCGAACTATGACCTCTTGAGCCAGTCAAGCCTTGGATTGAACGCAAAAACTCAGGCAGCTGACTTCAGATTCATGATGCAATATGCATTCATTAAATATGAGGGTAAGTCAATTATTATCCGGAATTTAGTTATATTTTTGTTTATTTTGGTAGTACTCTTGTTTTACATTGATGACACGTGCTCTGTTTATTTTTTGTTGTATCTTTGCAATTTTCAAGCTGCTAGGTTAGTTTCATTATCGCTGCTGTGCTGTTAATCATGACTTCTCCGCTGTCTATTTGCACCAAAGAAGAGCAATGTCCATATTTTGTGATCGGAAGGCGTATCGGGCCGAAATTCATCGGAGACTTTCGATACAGTACGGAAACGGTGTTTTGCCACAGCAGAGTGTCTACGAATGGATTGAAAAATTCCAAAATGGCCGCTAGATGAAGGAGTCAGACGACCACGTACCGCCACAAATGAAGAAACCATTGAGTGAAATTATTCTCTTAGACACACGATTAGCTATTGACGAAGTGGCACATTGTCTGCAAATTAATCACAGTTCTGCCTACAAAATCATCCACAACAAGCTTGGGTTTCATAAAGTTTGTGCAAGATGGGGTCCCAAAACAGTTCACACAGTTGCATAAACGAACGCACTTGGACATCTGCAAAAACATTTGGATCGCTATGGTAATGAAGGGGACAACTTCTTAGACAGGATCATTACTTGTGACGAAACATGGATCCATAATTACAAGCCGGAGAGTAAACGGCAGAGCATGAAATGGAAACACCCAAATTCGCCATGCAAGAAAAAGTTCAAGACCCAACCGTACGCAGGAAAACTGATGCTTACGGTTTTTTGGGATGCACAAAGTCCAGTACTGGAACATTATGGGGAAAGAGCACAACAGCAAACAGTGTACATTACAGTGAGATGCTTTCTGCCAGGCTAAAGCCTGCAATTCAAAGCAAACACTGAGGATTGCTGTCAAAAGGTGTTGTGTTGTTGCACGACAATGCCTATCCGCATACTGCTGCCCACACTGCTGAAACACTCCAGAAACTCAAATTTGAAGTACTGGATCATCCTCCATATAGTCCCGATCTTGCCTATTCTGACTATCACTTGTTTGGTACACTCAAACAGGCGTTAAGGGGCTGTCGATTTGCCTGGGATGAAGCAGTGAAAGAAGCAGTGCATTCTTCGCTCGTATCTCAACCGAGAACCTTCATTTATGAGGGCATCAGGAAGCTTGTACAACAATGGACCAAGCATGTTGAAACACAAGGAGATTATGTCGAAAAATGATGTTCTCGTAAGTTTCCTATTTGATTACAATAAAATTTTTTAACTACTTTCTGGATAATAATTGACTTACCCTTGTACAATATCCAAAAATTTACCATCAACCTGGACCATCATAGTTCCTCCACCCATGTCAATCTCTGCATGGAAGGTATACGTAAAGTCTGTTCCCAATACAACAGAGACATTTAATAGGTGGGCAGTATAAAAATTAAACTCAAACTCTTTCCCGTGACAGGTAAAAGTTAGTCGAGTCTGCCTGTGTATTTCAATGCTCTTCCTGTGTATCACTCCCCTTACTTTTGTTTCCCTCTGCCAAAAAATAGGCCAAGCATTGTCTTCCTCACATTCCTGAAATGCCACCTTGCTTATAATTGAGACGGGGGCTACCAGTGTCAATAATGCACTCAAGTCGCACTTCCCCAGTTGCATTTGCAACTACTGGGCTGATTGCCATAACCTTCGCACAGGAGACTTTCTGCAAAAGTTCCTCCCTAATGCCACCCTTTTGTACAATGCATGTTCATGTGGCCTTGCCATAGTCTGCTCCAGAGCCTCATCCTTTGCTTTTGCTGACAGTCATTGCTGATTGTGACCGCTGGTTGTGTTTGGGGTTTGCTGGCTTGATCTGAACTCCTGTAGGAGGCCCTGTGACACCGTTGTTAGCATGTCTTTCACGACGAGATTGGTTGCAGGTCTCATGGCTAGTATGTTCATTTTGGTGCCTGTGATTTTCGTGGCTGCCATTATTTTCTTGGTTCTCATAATGCTGTCTTTTACCATAATTACCATAATTTTGTTGGTTAACATGATTTCGTTGATTAGTGTAATAATACCTATGTTCCGTGTTGTTATTATGCCAGTTCTGATAAGGCTGATGTGTTTCATTCTCATATTGGTCATGGCCCCCCCCCCCATGCGGTCCCATCTCATGTTTCCGCCACGGCTGCGACTGTGGTTGCGACACATCTGTCTATGCAAATATGATCCTCTATACTGTGCGCCATCGCCTATATCATACTGCAGTTTATGTAGCATGGTTCTAAATCCCTCTATTTCATCTTTAGATCTTCGTGCAATAATGATATGGCTCAAGGTCATTGGTAACTTCATTATGAAAATGCGAATTAGTTCTGCGGGTCCATAAGTACAAGAACTGATTTTCGTGTAGTATATCTTCGAATAACTGAGCCAGGCTTTAAAAGCCTGATTGATGAAAGTTACCTCACATTGGTAAGCCAATAGAAAAAACTGTTGGAACTCCTTGACGGAATTTCAATCGCATGGCACCACCCTCATGCATATAGTTGCCTTGCTCTCGAGGTAACCACACATGCATTCAAACTTGTATGAATCCGGCCAGACAGGAGGAAGGGAAAATCAGAACTGTTGTAACCAAGCTCTAGGATGAATCCCATTTGGAGAGTTTGTGAAGTTCACCTGCTTTATTTCTTCGTTGATAGTCCTCGTTGTCGATGTACTGCGTTGTTATACTAGCTGAAAAATGGGGGGTGGAAGTTCAACACTGATTACTGTAAATGACAACACTGATTACTGTAAATGATGTAGCTGACAATTGCACAGTTGTTTCACAGTTCTTCACTTTCACTGTTCACCACACACACACACACACACACACACACACACACACACACACACACACACACACACACCTCCTTCAATATTACACAGTTAAAAAGGCCAGTTAACTGTTGGCAAATTTTGATAAGCCTCATTAATAGGTTGCAGGCAAACATCAGCATACTGCTACAGCAGTTTACTATTGAATGTCTGTGAGCAGCAAAAATCGAAATACACTGTTCACATTTCGTGCAGAATAATACAGTACATATTGAACAGACACTGTCATTGTTTTGACACACAGCCTATTTGTGTTACACTTATTTCAAAGTTAAGTTGAGGCATTGTTGTTGTTCTAACCAATATGAGTTCCTCATCTGAAATTCAGCCATAGACTGACTGTCTCGGGACCAAATATTGGGCATGTATATATCCTCACAATAATAGATACTGAAACTACACATTGTTTGATATTTAATTTATAGACATTTCAATTAAAACATAACTCATTCAATTAACTTAATACATTTAAAAATGCCTTCCATCCAACAGTTTCTTCTACCACAAAGGTTAGGTCGAATTATTTGTTTAAATAATGAAACTTACAGATATAGCTACGCAAACAATGCTTTTGACAAACCTGGTAATTATTTTGGAATTAATTAAGGGCTGGCTTTGCTAATATGTTTTTGAATAGAGCCAATAAATATTTAAATAATCCTAGTGGTGGTTCTTCCAAAGGTTTATAATTAGTACAGAATTTATATTTGTTTATAAGTCAACAACAGAATTTAAGTTATGAAACACCCTATAACAAAAGATATTAACTAGGAATAGTCAAAATAAATTAGGAAATTGAGTACTAAGCACAAGATTAGATCTGGTACTATATTTCTTAAGACTGAGGGCCAACCTTTATCTGTTATGAAAATGCAGATTATACTCATTTATGTTAATGGTAATTAGTCAGAAATGAAAAAATGAATTTGAGGAGCCAGATGGCAAAACAAGAGAGGAAGTAAACACTTCGAAATTTCTCACTGAGAGGAAGTGTTTAAAATCAAATCCGCGCATTTCCTCTCATGGGTATTGCTCGCGACCACTCCCATTTCTCTTTCTTCTGCTCTATCCTCGTCCAAATCAGCACCGTGTCCAGAGTCTCGATCTGTATTTTCCTGTCTGTGTTTACAGACTAGTTTACTGGCCTCTCTATTGTATAAGTCACACAGGATATGGTGGCCAAGGATTCCAAAGAGTTGGGCTAGTTCTTTCATTTGTTGAGAAATGGAAGCTGACAAACGTTTGCCACCTTTCAGCCAGTCAGTGATTGCAAAATTGACCCACATGCCCTGCAGTCTTTCTCAAACGATTTTACAGAAACTATTTGGTGACAAAATTTCACTTTTGCTTTACTTGTAGCTTTACATGTCAGGTTCATTATGATGTGCCTCTCATTTCATTAATGCCCATATTTATTGTGATATTTATGTGGGAAGTAAGACTGCTCGAAATTCGAATAAATTTGGAATGAAAAATAGGGGTTGCTATGATTTTGTCTCTGTTACATATTACATGATATGTTGCTGTATATGAAATTTAGCTACCATATTGAATTTTTCTTTATACTTTGTTGGAGGTCTCTATCTGTCACGAATCTCAAGAAAATTGATCAGATGTAGCACACTCATTTGTGATTGCACCGTGCCACCAATAAAGCCAGAGTGAAAAATCCACAACATTCCTTATGGTTCATAAACTGTTTGAGATATCATAGTGAGATTTTGGCAAATGTTAGCACACAAAGAGGAGACTATTTTGCTGTGTTATTATGCAAAACTTCATTATCTACTGTGTTATTCCACTAACTACCAAAATTTCTATAAAAGAATGTAATTTGTTAGGACTGGTGAAATGGCAAATGCTATGGGCTTCGGAAATTCCCCATTCATGACTCTTTTTTGAAAGTTACAAATGGCTATCAAACCAGATGAAAATAAATCACTGCATTTTCGGCGGAATTCTTCTTAGGTACTAACGAAAGAAGAGGTGACAGATCTTTTTGAATGGTCACCATAGAAGTGTGGGCATGGAGGGGCCCCACTTAATATTTCCCAAAAATGAGAGTATATGCTTCATTTTAGAACTTCCTCTCCAGCACTTGGCTTTTCCCCTACAGTACTCTGAGTGGCCCCCAACCACTGCCGCTCTCCCCACTCTTCCCCATCCGACTGCACATCAAGTATCCACGGCATTTTGCATGTACTATACCTAAAGTTCTCTAAATGCACTACCCACTCAACACAATTCTGTCATAATGTCCTTATGATCTATATTTGCTTCCCACTGACCCCATTGAGTTTTCAGTGGTGATCTCCTCCCTGCCGTCTCAGCTACACTGATCAATACGTTCTTGTCGCAATTGTTGCTAATGAACAAGTCTCCTAACTTTCTGACCGTGCTTGCAACATTGGCTTCCTATACCTTGATCGCTTTACTATTAGTGGCCACCCAGCCGCTAATGTGCTGCGGTACCTGTGCCGCTGGCCTTTCCACAAGTGTTTGCAGCTCTGCATGTTTGTGCTTACACAACTCAGCCGGCGCACGGAAATCCCGTGTAAGACACTCTTTCTGCAGCTTAAGTTGTTCACTAGCATGCAGCTATCCCTCTTCCAAAGTGCAAATATGCTGGTCAAAAATTTGGATCTGCTCATTACATTCCGCAACTATATTGTTTTTCATCTTTACTGCAAGATCCACCAGCTTCTGATCCATGTCCTCAGACATTTTCTCAGATAATTATTTATTACTTTCATCTACCGCCTTACAATTCTCCTTGGATAATTTTTTATTACTTTCTTCAAATGCCATGCAGTTCTCCTCAGGCAATATTCTTACTAGCTCTTTCATGTCAAATTGATAATTTACTGCAGGGTTGTTTGGGGACTCAGCTGTACTTCACTATTATTACTTAAGTTCGGACTTGCACTTTCTGACACGAAAGTGGATGGTGTCTGTCTGCTTTCAAAACTTATGTATGTGGTATTGTTGCTAACATTTTCAGTTGAAAACTGATCATTGTCCTGCACTATTATCAGAAAGGTACAGAATCCCTCCTGCTATACTCCCCATTTGCTTGACCTCTGCGACTGAATGATTACTCTGTTCCATCATGTCAACGGTTTCATGCCTATTATCACTTTTGGGCTGCGTATGAGTCGTCATAAGCAAAACCCACTTCCGCAAAATGCCACTATCAAAAATCTACAGCCGTAGAAATCTAAAACATAACAGAAGTCTGCTTTTCTAAACAGGAAGTCAGAATATAAGTTTCACACACAGTCTAAATACAAGTAACACAAACAAACTGACACGTGGAATCAACACACACACACACACACACACACACACACACACACACACACACAATAAAACAAGAGAGTTCTCAAACTTACAAAATACATATATACACGATATAGAACAATGCAGCTCCGAGTCGAGGACAACGGTGTAAAATCACAAGAAGAAATCATCTTGGAACAACGTGTGAGTTGTTTAAGTGCTAAAGGAAAAAAAAAAAAAAAATTCAGTTAATACACCCTACCTACTGACTCTTCCTCTACAGCTCCAGTTATGTTTGTATGCAGGGTCACCATGTAAATGGTTATTAATGGGTGAATGGTTATCTGGAAAGTGATTTGCAAGCAGAAACTGGGGAAGTCAGTCAATGTGAAACTCTATAGTTTACTGTAAGTTTTGTGTGCTGCAAAATTTTGCTGGATCACCACCCAATTTAATTAAAATTGGGAAAATTTAATAGAAGAAATGAATTAATCACTGAATTGCTAAGCATAACTTACGTTTTAATATTAATAAACAGATCCAAGGAAATATATGGAATGAGCATATGGGAACAATTTAAGTACAAATGTTAAATCAATTAAGTCAGAGCAAGCAGGAGCTTAAGCCTCAACAAAAAAAAAGTAAGACAATCATACTGAAGTCTACAAATATAAGGCCTGCCTTTTGTGCTTAAGAAACACCAGGTGGGATGTATTAAAAATAATCTTACAAAATGGGGTTGGTTTGTGTGAGAAACAGTCATGACAGTTATCATAGCTTATTAAAATAAAACATCATATTAAGAATTTGCAAAGTAATGCTAAACGATGATGTGTTGTTGCGTGCTATTTAATTAACTCACTTGTGCTATTATTATATTGAATGCCAAGGTACATTGCGATGATAAATATAAAAGAAATTTAGGCACAAATGGGAAAAGTTCGCACAATCATACTAGATTCACACACACAAGAATAGAGATAAAAACAATTTTACCCATCACAACAAGCCAAAGGCTCAGAGGTTCATCCCTATTGCTATGATTGAATTATTGTGAGTACGAATACTATGGAACACTTTCTGACTAAGCAATTTATTTGTGTCACCTTGCCCATGAAACTGAGCTACGCTGCCATGAAACACTTGCAAATGACGTTGAATATTCATTAACAAAGCAAAATTACCAAGACTCATGAAAACTTCAGGAACACAAATGTAAACCTTATAGACACAAACAGCAATAAAATATCATGCATAATTAAGAATAAAACATATCCAAGGTGGTCCTGAAATTAAACATGGTGAATGAAGCTACACAATCATAAAACTGAAATGAAATGAAAAGTTGAAGAAATAAGACACATACACATGAGAAAAGTTCACACATACATTCCAGCTAAAAGAAAAGTCAGACAGTTTAATTTTAAACCTGCGCTGGAGTAACAAACTTCCCACACCATGTGTTCTGGTTACGCAAAGCAAGGATCGGAAGAACTTACTAAATACAGAAAATATGCTCCTGACGACACTCTGAAAAATGTAAGAATTCAACTACTAAAATTGAAAATGAACTAGCAGATCAAATATGTACTCTAGTTACAACAGCTACACACCATCACACATGAACACACTCACCAAAGCCAAGTCGCTCTGAAGAGTACCGTCTTCACTCACCAAAGGTCCAGCCCCAAGTGACGAGAGCACAGACTCCCTGCAACGAACTTCACCGAGATACCCAGAAGAGACCAGAGGGGGTCCGTTCTGCCTCCAACTTAACTACTGTCGAATGTCTACCGAAAGGGTGCAGATCCCTTTGCCTTCATACAGATGATAAATGGAGAAAGGAAATTTGGGTGCACAAAATGTGGGTGAGGGACATAGGATTAGATACTTACTGATACTGTAATGTAATTGTGTACCACTGACTGTGGACAAACACAAAGCACCAAACTAAATTACAAATAATTGAGCATAACAGCACAAAATACGAGTTAAATAGTGTAAAATGAATCTAACAGTGACGTTTCAATATAAACATCACCACCTTTATGTTCGAATCTACAGAAGTAATTGGATGTGGTACAGTCTTTTATTGTCAGTTTACTTATTTGACTTTCAGTTAGTCCATATTCACTGTTGCCCGGTATGTTTGGCCAGATTTCACTTATGAGTATTCCTGTTTATAGTTCCTTTTTACCAATGTTTTGAATATTCTGATGTAGTGCCCTTATGTAATTTTTGTTTAGCTGACTTACTACATGTTGCAGACTGTATTCTGAAAAATACATTATATAGCTTCTCATTTTTTGAATGGTGTTTGTATTTGACTGCTTCATCTAGAGCATCTGATTTTTCATCTCCATCAGGCCATATAGGTTTAAGCCTATTTGTTTCTAAGAACAGTGCTTTAAAAGAACAATCCATTGAAGAAGCTTCCCACATCCTTGATCTGGTTATCAAGAGGCTAGAATAACAAGAAAAATGTGATACTGTCGAATTACTGTCCTTAAGGAGAGTTGGAACGCCCTATCCCATCAATGTTAAATTTAGTGACTTGGCTTCCTTGTATTTCAGGAATCACTGTACCATTGACATGAAATTTTTACAGGCCATTAAACTGTATGTGCTGAGTCTGCTGAACTACAATAATTGCATTTCAGCCATTGCTTTTAGAAATACAATTTTTTAATTACATGGTTAAAATTTTGTATACTTTTTTGTACGTTATCCTAAATAATTTTAATTATACATAACATTATGTTCTCGTGGTAGTTCAGTAGACTCACGACATGTATGTCATTACTCCCTGAAAATTTGAATAGTCTACACGAAGTGGTTTCTGAGATTTAGGGAAAAATGTAACAGAAAATGTAAATTTTCAGGAACAGCTTCTAAAGCTTCAAAAGACTGTAACTCACTTAATATATGCTTAATTTTTTTTATTCTTAGTCACTCAGAAGCACCCTGCACCATACTGTATGCCATCCTCTTGATCATTTTCCAAGTTTTTCCTCCTTTTCTTCTTTCTGGACTCCATAGTGGCCAACTGTACTGCCTACTCTGCTTTATCAATGCAAACCTTGTCCATCCGTTCAAGCTCTCTGATGCAATTTGCTCCAGGATTAACTCCCATATGCAGTAGCACTTTCACCCTACCAATGTTGCTATCATTAAAAGCAATAACAGCATCACTGAACAACACCCCCCCCCCCCCCCCCCCACACACACACACACACACACACACACACACACACACACACACACACACGCACACACTTTAGTGTCTTCATTTGAACAAAAACATTTTTTAAGTTAATTGAACAACTCATTGGGATTTTGAGTCTGACCATGCAGACACTTCTTCAGTATATATATATGAAGACAGTAATTGTTCTCGAAAGAACAGATTACTGTTGTTGACCGTGCAGCTCTTCCCTGGAATAAATGATGACTAACTGAAACCCTCAGCTGCCGACACGTGTTGTTGATATACCTCGATGTGGACAGCTGAAAATGTGTGCCCCGACCGGGACTCGAACCCGGGATCTCCTGCTTATATGGCAGATGCTCTATCCATCTGAGCCACCTAGGACACAGATGAATAGCGCGACTGCAGGGACTTATCCCTTGCACGCTTCCCGTGATAAAGGACTCCTTACCCTCTCCCTTAAAACCCACATCCTTTCGTCTTTCCCTCTCCTTCCCTCTTTCCTGATGAAGCAACCATTGGTTGCGAAAACGTGAATTTTGTGTGTATGTTTGTGTGTCTATCAACATGCCAGCGCTTTCGTTTGGTAAGTTACATCATGTTTGTTTTTAGATATATTTTTCCCACGTGGAATGTTTCCCTATGCAGCAGAAACATATTTCTGTACTACATTCACACCTGTAAACCTAATGTGCAGTTAAATTTTAGCTTGTAAACAACACTTCATACAGTGATTTGACTTGAGTATTACTTCATGACAATGGGGAATGCTACACGCAGTATAGTTATTGTTAATATGACAGTGTTGGGAGGCAAAGCGCTAATGGTACAAATTGATTCAACTTCTAATGAATTCTTGCAATTCAGAACTAGGGATTCTAGGGCTCAAAAAAGTTAACTGTTTAATGTTTGCAAGCACTACCTGAAGACAAATGCCATTCCAGCACCATTTTATGCAAATCACACATTGTTGCAGGCTGGTGTGGCTGAGCAGTTCTAGGCACTTCAATTTGGAACCGCGCGACCGCTACAGTCGCAGGTTCGAATCATGCCTCGGGCATGGTTGTGTGTGATGTCCTTAGGTTAGTTAGGTTTAAGTAGTTCTGCGTTCTAGGGGATTGATGACCTCAGATGTTAAGTCCCATAGTGCTCAGAGCCATTTGAACACATTGTTTTTCTCGTGAATGTCGTTTCATTAAGTGAAAGTGCTAGGAAATTTATTATGTTTTGTGAAAGTGGGTGCAAATTAACATTATGAACATAAGAGATTTGGTGAAAACGATAAAAAATGCTGTAAACATTAGGAAAATTTTGGCAATGTAAAAACGGGGCTATTGTGTACCTCCTTTTACACAAATTGATCTTAGCCTTAAGGTAGAAAACTGGTTGACTAATGTTCAAGATTGATTGCCATTTGTCTTTGAGTGTCTTTCACTTGCACAGAACTTTTGTAGTTTCAGTTGTTTGGCCGAACAATCATTATACTATGATACATATTTCAAGTAATTTCTGAACCATTTTCTGTATTTCATTATGAGATAGTTTATTTTTATGTTACCCTACAGGTTGATAAAATATGGTGACTGAACTTTATAATCCCTCACATTCCCCCACTTTTTTTTAAACAAAAAAAAGCATTTGTATATTAGTTCTTGTTACTTTGAGAAGTAGAATATGTATGTATAGTTCTGAGGATATGTTCTTATTAAAAGTTCTTGTGTTTACAGATAGTGTAATTCCTTCAGATGATGTTAATGTAAAGAGGAAATGGAGAGGAAAGAAAGGATGGGCTTATTCGCGACAATCGGGATCTAACATGCGTGGTGGCTTGAATCAGCGATTTCACCAGGTAATTTTCAGTCTAAAACTGGTTAAATATTATTATTAAAATGTACATTGAAAATAACATTAATTTCTGTGGCTGCCACAAGATAAATTATTTTATGTGCAGAGATATGAGAATTTTTATCATTATATCCACCTTTCTTTTTGCCCTGTAAGGTGACTGCTTTCAGTCATCATAGTAAATTTGTGTACAATGTGTGCTGGGAAAGTAATGAGTCAAACATACAGATCTACTGGTCAGGTCTCCAGAGGTAGCAGTTGGTGCAGTTTGTCGTGCAAATGAGGAGGAGCTCAGTTGTGTTTGTGCCATCACAGATTGCAGATCAATTGTCAAATGTAGGTATTATTGAGAATTATTCCATGAGTAAAAGTGTGAGCAGAATCAGTCAGTGATATACAATGAATTTTTGCACGTAAATCACAAATTTTGTGACTGAAATGCTTTCTTTAAGACAAAATCTACAGGAAAGATACTTTATAGTAAGTAAAAAGCTGAGTAGGCAGAGGCATTAGCTGCATGTCACTGGTAATAAGAGTATTCCTCTTGAAGCAATTTCCAGCTCTGCTGTGCCATCCTCTTTGTGACACTGATCATATGCCATTGAATTTTGGCTTTGCCTTAGGCTTCCTGTTGGTTATAGACTCCGGGCGTGCTGCAGTGTATGGCAAAACAGCAAACAACATTCCCCTGTTTTCAATGATAGTGTTGAAATGTGTCTAGAGATATTGCCATGTAGAATGCAGAATTGAGAACAGGGTCTTCAGCAAGAACTAAGACTTTGCACTGAAAGAACTTTTATTGAGTACAAATGACAGAGGTGAACTGCTTACCACAGCAGAGAGTGGTCTTATTTATTCATACATAGAATGTTCTAGCAATTTACAATATTCAGTAATATGTAACGATCAGAAATTTGCAGAAGTCAGAAATGTTAAATCATAAATACTTGTAGTAGGTGAGAATCAAACCGGTGTTCATGTTGCCAACCAGAGGTATGTGGTATATCACATTTGGCTTTGCCCCCCTCCCTAGCAAAACAGCAACTCCCTATTCTGAGTGTACTATGACTTCCTAACTGTGGTTTAGTGGCTCTTCACATGGTGGTGGTGGATCTTTATGTCCTCTTGCACTGATGAGCCAAAACATTGTGACCACCTGTTTAATGGCTTCTTTGTCTGCTGTTGGAACTGAATACATCACTGATTTTGCATAGCAGGGATCTGACAGTTTGTCTGTAGGTTTGTGCAACTATGTGGCATTAGATGTCTATGCATAGGTTATGTAATTCACGGAAACAATAAGCCACTGATTTTCATATGTGGTGATGGCGCCCGATAGTGACCCAGGTGGGTTCCTTAGGATTTGCGTCAGGCGAATCTGGTCACCAAGACATCAGTGTGAGTTCACTACAATGCTCCTCAAAACACTGTAGCATGGTTCTGGCTCAGAGACATGGACAGTTATACTGCTGAAAGATGACGTTGCTGTGGGGAAGACATCAAGCATGAATGGATGCAGGTGGTTCAAAGCTGTCAGTGTGTCTTCAGTTACTACCATAGATCTTATGGAAGCACAGGACAATGCCTCCTGTAGCATAATCCTGGCCCCATCAGCAAGCACTCGTGGTGTGCTGCATATTTTGAGCCGGCCTTCACCTCAATGACGGTGTTTGTAGAAGAGACCATTGACCTAGTGTAGCAAAAATGTGATACACCTGAAGAGCTGACACATTTCCATTGATCAACAGTCAAATCCTGATGGTCATGTGCCCACTGCAATCGTAACTGACAATATTGTTATGACGACTTTGGGGTGGTCTGCTGTGGAGTTCCATGTTCAACAATGTATGGTGAACAGTATGCTCCAAAACACTTGTGTGTGCACCAGCATTGTGCTCTTTTGGCAGAGATGTCACAGATCACTATCTGTCCTACTTTACAGATAACACAAGCCTCCAGGCCCCACGTTCAGCGAAGAGCCACGGACGTCCAACCATTTAGTGTGTAGCAGTAGTTTCGTTGACCTCCTACCTTTTCCCATAGATGCTCACAGTAGTAGTGCATGAAGATTTGACCTGCTTCACCGTTTTCAAGATTCTTATTCACAGTTTCTGTGTAGTGATAATCTGCCCTTTGTCAAAGTTGCTTATCTCAAAGAATTTTCCTATTTGCAGCCCATATCTTTTCTGGGGTGATCCCCCATCCGTTTCTGCTCCACTTACGTACTTTTGTTAGCACATCACATGCACGCAACCCCCCCTCCCCCCCCCACCCCCCACCCCCCAAGGTGGCACCCAGCATCGTGGTGGGCAGTGGTCATAATGTTTTGGCTGATCCGCGTAGTAACTGAATTGTTCACGAGTGATTACTTCCATCCAGGTATCAAAGTCAAGGTAGGTTTTCAAGTTTCCCCTATTGTATGCGCCTATTGTTGATCACCACCTCAGGGTTCTCGTAGGGCTTGATGCAAAGGATATGGACAGCATTTCCTTCTCTTTTGCCTTCTCAGTGTAAGATCATCATCCTTGAACGTTGTCGACACTGTCCGACAAGTGATGGAAGCTCCTGTACAGACCAGAAAGCACATCAATATTTCTAATTGCTTAGCCTTCAGCACAGGTGTAAAAATCCATGATGGCTCACTGGTTGGTGTTTGAGATTATAATGTTTCAGTGTCCGAAAATCATATGCATGTGAGCCCTTATGCTTCTTCTGTTCTAGGGATGAGATTTTCACAGTTATCACCCTAAGCTTCATCAGATTGAAATGGAAACAAAGTATCCATTGTTATATTAGCCTCTCAACCCTGGATCAGGGATAAAAGTTGTGAATCCTGTGATATCCTTCTTTTCTGTATTTTATGCAAATGTCATGGCAGTAAGTGTCTTATTCCAGTCTCTCTGTTCAACATCTGCATTTATCAAGACCATATCTGCCAAAGTCTTATAAAATGTTTTGTAAATCCATTTGTCTGCACATGTTAGGCGTTAGGTATCCTGCAGATGATGCTACATCGCGACATTACATCTGACATTTATCTTGACTAAAACAGTTTTTTATGCTCATAGATCAGCACATGTGGTGTGCCACACTTTAAAATTATATTTTCTACGGGAAACTTGGCTATTTCTAGAGCTTGGGCAGTTGGTACAACCTTAGTGAGACCATAGTGGGTGATGTAGTCATTTCCATTTGTTGACTTGGATAACCTCCCCGAGACATCAGTTATCGTCCAGTGAACTGAAGCAGCTGCAGGAGCAATTGGTACCAGATGTCCTGGCAGTAACTGAGGCACATATTTCCCATTGTTGGTATTCCCTACAGTGGCTCAAGTAATTTTTGCCAGATAAGTAGACACGTAGTCAATAGTACCTGCTTCTTATTTGTTTGATGACCTTCAGAAATCCTACATGATGTCAAGAGCAGTGTGAAAATGCTTTAGACTGGCTGCCTGTAAATGAGCTGAGATGACGAGCTGCATTGTTCATTAGTGCTTCCTTGAGTTTGTATCCATTTTTGTGTGGTACTGTAATGACATATATTCACCAATCAGTCCGTATAAGCGATGAATGATGGGGGTTTGATCCCCATTATTAATATGTTGGGTCTGCATTCTATCCCTCTGGTCTGGAAGATGCCCAAAAATGTTGCAGAATAGTTAGCACTTGCTGACAATGTCTAGGCAGGACCTGTTGGCAGCTGGATAGTAGATACCTCTGGTGGGTAGTCAGTAATGATCACCTAATCTAATTCTTCATCAGTGGAATTGAGCTGACCTACCTGGACTGGTTTCACTGTCCCTATGAACACGTCCTTAGGGACGAATTGTGGTTGTTCATGGCAGCTGGTGATCCAGAGCAATTCTTGTCCACATGTGGTAGTAATTATTGTCATGGGATATAGAATTCTTTTGTAAGGCAGAGTATCTTTTTGCTCTCAGCTGCAGCTTCACTCTTAACTTAACCATTCCCCCCTTCTGGTGGAGCCGGCAATGTCGATGTTGCCTCCTTTGGTGAGCAGTCCACTGCTGGATTCTGTAGCACTGTCTCTGTTTCTGTGGCAGAGGTCATGATCTAAGCCTGGTTATTGTCTGAACTAGGTGGCCTTTCCTGGGGGGGATTTAGTATCCTCAGTAATGGGCGCCCTGATGGAGGCAATGGCTGGTTTGGTAGGATCAGTGTACTGGTCTAGGAAACTGTCATGGAGGGTGTGTGCATTACACCATATAGGCAGACCTGCCGACATCATTGTTTACTGGTGAGGCAGTAAATGGAGCAGGGCAGTGTGCCTGTGGAGCAAGACTGCCACGGACCTAGCCTAGCACTCATGCCAAGAGTTGTCTACAGTCATAAGCCACCTGCACCATCTGTGTGCTGAATTGTTGTCTTTTTCATGCATATATGTCCTGTAGTTAAGTTGGCACAGTGAGTTAATTCCAGCCACAGAGTTCTGTTCCCTGATTATTACTGGGTCACTGTTGACCTGTCAAATCCCACGCCGACAATGTTGAGTTGCAGCATTATCACACTTTCTGCAGGCACTAAACATGTTATACCTCTTTTTGTAATATAATACATCTTGGTTCAGAATATAGTAAACTTGCTTTTTGGGGCAGTTTTCAGAGTTCCTTTTACTTTTTGACTAAATAGGATCTGTGTTTTGCACGTGGCTCAGAAAGTATTTGTGATATATCCATCCTTTGCCAATAAAACTTTTAGATCTGCCATCCTCTCCATACACAAAGATGATTCATCCAATCCTTCCTGTAAATGCGATAATGCATCTGTGGCTCTGTTCTGTTCTCCTGGATTTTCACCTGCCTCGAGATGACTGGGTGTTTGTGTTGTCCTCATCATTTCATCATCATTCATGAATGTGTTTAGTTTGATCTGAGCAATGGTTGGGAATATGTATGGGCACAGATAAACATGGTCACTGTATATTTTGGTATGGTTACCCACTAAGCAAAAATGAAATCTTATTGTTGCCCACAATATGGCTAAGGCTTCATGTTTGGTGGAGGTATATGACTTCTCATAATGTAACTTGGCTTGCAGGCTTGCAATACCTATGGTGTAAAACTTTTAATCTGAAACAAAACATTTCTTAATCCAACAATTGATACATCAGTGGTATAACATCTTTGCTTGACTTATTTCTCTTGTAGTCAAGTCAAAAGCTGATTGGCTTTTTGCTGTCCATTCCCACATAATATATTTCTTTAACAATTAACTTAAAGCTTGACTATTTTGTGCCGGCTTTGGAACAAACCTTTAGTAAGAACTATGCCGTCCTATGAATAATTTTAATTGTTTTTGTTGCATGATGTAGGAAAATTTCGTACTGCTGTAATCTTGCTTTTAATGGGTGTTATTCCTTCTGATGAAATGATGTGACCAAGAAATTTAATCCTCTTCCTTCCAAAATTTGACTTTTTAAGATTGTTGCTTCAGCTCTTCAGAATTTTTGTGGTACTTCTTTGTATCAATTTCAGATATATTTTCCATGTTGCAACTAATAACAAATTGTCAATATGAATGTAATAGTTGTCCCAGTACTTTATCCAAGGCTGCAGCAAATACACCTGCATTTACATTCAACCTAAAAGATGGAACTCTAAACTAGTAACTTCTTCCTGCAAATCTGAATGTTGTATACTTCCGTGTTTCTTTTGTCAAAGTGATTTGCCAATAAATCAATGAAAATAATCAATTTTTGAAAATATAATGTAACTGAATGGATAAAAAATCTACTCACCAAGTGGTGGCAGGAGTACACACACGTGTGAAGGTTAAGCCAGGGTGAAGGGGAAGGAAGAGGGATGAAGGAAAGGGACTGATGAGGTTTATGAAATGAGGAGAGTTTGGAAAAGTCACTAAGAACCCCAGGGCAAGGGAGACCTACCGTACAGGATAAGAAAAAAGGATTGATAGTTGGGGATTGCACCAGAAGAGATATGAAAACCTCAGAGTTTAGAAGTGGAAGGTAGGGTAATAAGCAGAACAGAGATTACTGACAGAATGTTGTGCAAGAGTTAATAAGAGTAGAAATCTAAGTGCATTGTATGTGGTAGAGGTGGCGGGTGGGGAAAAATAGACAGATCAGAAAATAAAAGATAAAGAAAACCAAACATGAGTGAAGGAAGGAATAGTTACTGAGAAGAAGTGCTGAGCCCAAGAAAACTGACATAAACTTAGGCCAGGTGGGTGGCAGGAAGCAAGGATTTGTTGTAATGCTGCTTCCCACCTGTGGAGTTCTGAGAAGCTGAAGTCTGGGGAAAGAATTCAGTTGGCATGTGTGGTAAAACAGGCACCAAAGTCATGTTGTGGAGTATGCTCTGCAACAGAATATTGTGCGTTGCTATTTTGCATCCTTTTGTTATGTCAATTCTGCCTGACTGATAACTTTGTGATGGTGATACCAATGTGAGAGACCAAACGGTGTTTGAGAGACCAAACGGTGTTTACAAAACAGCTAGTACACGGCATGTTGTTTTGCAGGTTGCTCTCCCTTTGGTAGTGTATGTTTTGCCTGTTGCAAGGCTGGTATAGGTGGGGGTAGGAGGGTGCATGGAGCAAGCCTTACTGTAGGGCAATCACAGAGGTAGAAGCCATTGGGTATGGAAATGGGAGGGTGCATACATGGGGAGGGGAGGCTATTCTGTCTAGGTGTGATGGACTGATGGACAAAATGTCAGGCAGAATTGACCTCATTTTAGTTCATGAATTTTGGGCCATTGTAACCTTGTCAGAGTAGCTGATTAATACATTCAGGACCAGGATAATTCTGTGTGTACTGAGTGACAAGAGATGTATTCCTGTGTTTTTGAGGGATCAACAGTACCAGGATTGGATGTGATGAAGCAGGAAATCTGCTTTTGATCTAAACTGGTGGGGTAATTACATCCTGTGAAGGTTGAGGTGAGAATGGTGGGTGTAAGAATCTGCATCTGAACAAATACATTTTCCTTGAATGCCCAGGCTGCCTGTGGGAGGGAATGTTTGATATGGAAAGGATACCAACAGTCAAAATTTAAATACTGCAGTTTGTTAATAGGTTCAATTTGAACAAAAGTGTGTAGCTGACACTCGGTGAGGGTGAGGTCAACATCAAGGAATGTGACAAGGGATTCGGAATAGGATCATGTGAAGTTTTATTGAGAGAATGTATTTAGAGATTCAAAAAAATTTAACACGTCAGCTTCACCATGAGTCCATATGGGAAAGTTGTCACTAATTACCTAAACCAAAACATGAGCTGAATGTGTATGGATTCCACGTTAATCCCTCTCCAAGCAACCCATGGAAAGGTTGTCATAGGGAGGCTATTCTGGTTCCTACGGCTGTGTCCCTGATCTCTTTGTGTGTCCGACTTCAGAGTTAAAGTAGTTGTTGGTAAGTATAAAGTTGATTAAGGTAAGGAGGAATGACTTCATAGGTTTGGAATCAGATGGGTACTGATTGACGTAATGTTCAGCAGCAAACCTACCATGTACTGGGGGATGTTGGTATGGACGGAAGCAGTGTTATTGGTGTCAAGCAAGGTGTATTATGAGAGTGGGATGGACACAGATTACAGATGGTCTAGGAAACAGTTGATGTTTTTGTGCTATAGGTTGCACATGTTGATGAAGTAAGGCAGATATACATTCAGGGGTGCTTTGATGGCAGCAACTATTAGATGACCACGGTGATTAGGTTTGTGGGTTTTAGGAAGAGATTTTGTAATGTCCCTTCGTGATTTGTCTTCCCTCCTTCGTTCTAGCTCGAATGTCTGTTAATCTGTTAAAGTGCATCATTTGGTTGTTATTATTCCCACATTGTAATCACAGTCTCTCCAGTTAACATGTTTGTGGTTGTCCAGTTGGTACCTATGGTTGTGATGTGACTGTCGATTTCTTTCACTGTTATTCACATCATGCATGCGACCGTTTGTTTCTCTTCAACTTGCAGCACATCATGGGCATAGTACTCTGCTTTGTTTAGACACTTTCCAAAATATCTGTCAAGCATTCCACATCTTACATTGTACGGTTTATCTTGAACCCTGCAGGGCTGGTATTTTGACAGAAATAGTCTCAGACTCAGGGTATGTCTGGCATTTGTTGGTAGCTTCTGTTGCTCACAGTGGTGTGTCACATGTCATATTGCCTCTGACAAATCTGACTGATTTTCAGTCCAAGTCTCTTGCAGTACACAGTGGGAAGCTTTATAAATATGACTGGTTGGTGTACATCGCATTTTCCAGGTATACATTCAGAAAATTACCAGTGCTGCATTTTAACATCCTCTGTCTGATATGTTATCATTATTGATTTTGCTTTCGTAATGCTGGTAGTTTTTACAAAATTTTCTGGACTTGGGTCGCAATCTCAACAGATGAGTTCTTCCCACAACATCAAATCATCGATGATGGTGGTTTGGACACTAATTGCTCTAATGTATGCTTGAATTCCTTTAACTCTTGTTTAACATTTTCCATGTCAGAAGTGATGGCTTCAATGCCTTTTTTGTATTCCTGATTAATAGTTTTATGCATCTTGCCTGTATCTTCCAAAATCTCATGTTTGCATTTCTTATGTTGATTTAGTGCAACGTTTTGTGCTCTGATTAATTCCGCTAAGTGCATGTCAATGTGTGACTTGTAGTTGTCGAAAACCTCTTGAACTTTGTTGTGTAACTCCTTGGCCTGTGCTTTTTTCCATTCTGAGAATTTTTATCCTGCATTTTGTGCCACTCCTTAACTTTGTCATCAATAATTGTTATGAGCAGTCCATCTTTGAAACCACATACCAATTTTTTTTCCAGTGCTGTTTCCAATTTTTAAATTTTTACCATTAAATTTTGTTCCTGTTCCTATCATTTATTATCCAAACATTGTTCATATTCTCTGAATTTATTTGACAACACTTCTTTTATTACTTCAGTCTGAATGTTTTGTTCAAACAACACTTCTACACATTCAGTCAATTATTTTTGCAAATTATTGTGTCATTGACTCTTGTAGCTAAATCTTAAACTGAGTCACACTACTAACTTTTGCAGTTAATGCCACTCGGGAACTTACCATTGCTGCCATTGGTAATGCCGAACTAGCTTAGATCAGGGCTTCACATAAGATGTGCTTCACAAGCAATGGTGATCGCAAGCCTGGAAGGAGTGTCTACTATACTCCCGCCTCCCATCATCTCAAGGAGTAGGCTGGGATCGATGTGCAGTTTTTTTTTACTGTCTCTACGATTATTCTCCTGTTCCACTGCAGATCTGTTGTGTTAAGCTGCATATCAGCATGAGTTGAGTACTGGAACCTTTTTCACTACTACTACTAAACAACAGTATTGTCAGAAATTTGTATACCGCTTGAAGAAGTTCTGTAAAATTTTATCATAGAAATCAGTGGAAAATCCAGGATGGCATGTAAGAATTAAATAAATTCTATACCTGTAGCTACTATTTCCGATATCATGTATCAAATACCATTTTCAGAGTGATTTGCTACACTCACTATCCTGATTCCAGTCATTCGCCTTTGAACAGTCTACAGCACACTTTGTTGTCACATCAGCATGTTTCTCGTATCAACATTTTTTTTTTTTTTTTTTTTTTTTTTTTTTTTTTTTTTTTTTTTTTTTTTTGTACATTTCCCTATTGTCAAAAACTTTACAGTTATCATTGTCTTTTGTTGTGCCACTTGCACTGTCATAGTTTTCACCATTGCTTGAATCATTAGAATCACTTTCTTCCAAGAAAAACTCAGTTCTTGTTGTGGCTTCTTATTTAAATAGGTCATTCAGTTTCCTGCTAATCTAGTAGGTTAGATACAGCTGACACAATAGCTAATATATTTCTCAACAACTTAGAACAAAAAATCTTCAGCACTAATAACACATACACACACTAAGACACTTAAATAGTATTTCCAATATGTAGATGGTACTCTGCTGCTAATAGACAGTTCTAACAATGAAATTCAACAGGTACATGCAACACTATATGAACTTCATCCTAACATGAAATTCACTACAGGACATGAACACAATCAATTGACCAACTTCCTAGACCTAACAATAAAAAGCAGTAACACCACAAATTAGTTTAAAATTTACAGAAAAACTACGACCTCAGATAATATTATTAATGCAAATTCTTGTCATCCAAAAAAACACTAACATGCTTATTTTCGCACAATGATTAACAGATTACATAATCTACCATTACAACAACCAGCTATTCAGAAAGAACTTGAAACTCTCAAATACATAGCACAACATAACAGTTTTAATCTCAGTATAGTCAGCCAAATACAAGAGAAATATAAAAATCCCACACATGCCCAAATTCATGCTGACATAAAATTAATATGAGAAACATCAACTAAATGGAAAATCACATATATACTACGAGTACACATAAGAAATATATCAAACTAACTAAATCCAATATTAAAAAATACTACAGTGAGATTTGCGAACTGTACTGCACACAACATAAAAACACAAATCCATTCCAATAAAACAAAACCACCAACATACATATACCCAGATATCTATAAAACCTGTTGTAACAACTGAAAAATCTATATAGGCCAAACAGGAAGAAATTTTGTAATTAGATGTCGAGAACACACCAGAAAGAGTAACGCAAAATCCCTCAACATTTTTCTGCCACTTGAAGATGGAAACCAATAACTACACAATGAAAATCCTATATATAATACCTAAAGGCCCAAAAATTACCATTTTAGAAGAAATAGAAATATGTGCGCGCGCGCGCGCACACACACACACACACACACACACACACAGGTGAATAAGATAAATATATAACCATACGACATCTATGATTTTTGTCAGGTAAAGCTGTCAAATTTATAGAAAATCAAAATTTCAAAAATTACTCAACAGCATCTACTGTGGAGAAAGAGTATATATATAATAAACAAAAACAATTCACTCAGTATTACAAATACAATATGCAGAAATATTTGATAGCTACAACATCAACGATGTTATATGGAAGTACGTACTCACACACTTTTACAAACCAGTCAGGTATATAATGTAAAAATTTTATAAGCTAAAAGCACTATATAATTGCATATCCCTTGAAAATGCAATGCAGCCAAAATAAGTTTATTGCGTAAATGTACAACTCTTGAATAAAGCTTCAAAAAATAGCAGCATCCTAGTACAGTAAATATACAGGGCTATTACAAATGATTGAAGCGATTTCATAAATTCACTGTAGCTCCATTCATTGATATATGGTCACAACACACTACAGATACGTAGAAAAACTCATAAAGTTTTGTTTGGCTGAAGCCGCACTTCTGGTTTCTGCCACCAGAGCGATCGAGAGCGCAGTGAGACAAAATGGCGACAGGAGCCGAGAAAGCGTATGCCGTGCTTGAAATGCACTCACATCAGTCAGTCATAAAAGTGCAACGACACTTCAGGACGAAGTTCAACAAAGATCCACCAACTGCTAACTCCATTCGGCGATGGTATGTGCAGTTTAAAGCTTCTGGATGCCTCTGTAAGGGGAAATCAACGGGTAAGCCTGCAGTGAGCGAAGAAACGGTTGAACGCGTGCGGGCAAGTTTCACGCGTAGCCCGCAGAAGTCGACGAATAAAGCAAGCAGGGAGCTAAACGTACCACAGCCGATGGTTTGGAAAATCTTACGGAAAAGGCTAAAGCAGAAGCCTTACCGTTTAAAATTGCTACAAGCCCTGACACCCGATGACAAAGTCAAACGCTTTGAATTTTTGGCGCAGTTGCAACAGCTCATGGAAGAGGATGCGTTCAGTGTGAAACTTGTTTTCAGTGATGAAGCAACATTTTTTCTTAATGGTGAAGTGAACAGACACAATGTGCGAATCTGGGCGGTAGAGACTCCTCACGCATTCGTGCAGCAAATTCGCAATTCACCAAAAGTTAATGTGTTTTGTGCAATCTCACGTTTAAAGTTTACGGCCCCTTTTTCTTCTGCGTAAAAAACGTTACAGGACACGTGTATCTGGACATGCTGGAAAACTGGCTCATGCCACAACTGGAGACCGACAGCGCCGACTTCATCTTTCAACAGGATGGTGCTCCACCGCACTTCCATCATGATGTTCGGCATTTCTTAAACAGGAGATTGGAAAACCGATGGATCGGTCGTGTTGGAGATCATGATCAGCAATTCATGTCATGGCCTCCACGTTCTCCCGACTTAACCCCATGCGATTTCTTTCTGTGGGGTTATGTGAAAGATTCAGTGTTTAAACCTCCTCTACCAAGAAACGTGCCAGAACTGCGAGCTCGCATCAACGATGCTTTCATGCTTTCGAACTCATTGATGGGGACATGCTGCGCCGAGTGTGGGAGGAACTTGATTATCGGCTTGATGTCTGCCGAATCACTAAAGGGGCACATATCGAACATTTGTGAATGCCTAAAAAAACTTTTTGAGTTTTTGTATGTATGTGCAAAGCATTGTGAAAATATCTCAAATAATAAAGTTATTGTAGAGCTGTGAAATCGCTTCAATCATTTGTAATAACCCTGTATATAAAATGTTTTTAAATGATCCATATGATGGTAATGAATGTAGTCTGATAATATTTGTTCTCCTTGGAACCCTCACATATCGATAAGTTTGCTATGATGCAGTACACAGAATTAGGATTAGTCTGAAAGGATGACATGGTGCCAGTTTTGGGTCCATTGTTGTTGGTGGTGATGGTGCACCACTGACAGCCCACCTCTCTCTGCTGCTGTGACAAGGGAAGACACGACAATGTTCATCATGCTGAAAGTCCATGGTTCACCGGACCTTGTTGCACTGCCCTTGTGGGTACTTGCCTTGCCTTGTTGCAAGCAAGCCCATTACCTGACTCAGGGTTCTTGACATGGGTATATGACACTGCACAGCCAAGTGAACTGTACGTTTGTCCTCTTGGGCGCTAGTCACACGGAACCACTGTCATCCTGCAAGGTTGTTGAGTATGGTCCGTCCTGCTGAACCAGTTGATTCAACATTAACATGACAGTCATGAGACACCCAACCACTAATATCACAGAATGGTAAACCACATCTTGACCGGCCTCCATTGTGTAGCTGTTGAATTTTTGATATGTGCTGCTGGAAGTTTATCCTTCTTATATGAGACAAAACTTGATCGTGTCACAAAGAAATAAAATTTCTGAATGGGATTAAATACCACTGCTTGTACATACTTCGAGAATTTGCATTTAGGTGTTAATCATTTGTATATCCAACAGTACAGAGCATTTAATGCCAGATTGACTTTTTTCACATACCATCTTCATGGTGTCAAATTTTTAATGGCAAACAGTGTAAATAATGGGAAGAGTGAAAGTAACAGTTCAGCATACAGTGGAGGCATTGACACATCGATAAGCATCTAAATGAGGCTGAGAACTTTTCTAACAGGACATCATTTCCACATTTGACTGTAAAGTTATTTATTTATAAAAACCAATATTGTAGTTTCAGCCTTATGGCCATTATCAATTGGAATATCGTGAACTGCAAAAGCAGATCATATACACACAATTATATTTGAGTCGTGTCATGCGTTTAGCAGTTATATAATAAAATAAAGTCAAAATTAACATATTGCTCACATTGTGCTTCAGCATATACCAAAATAATAAAAACTATGCGACATGTATATTGGTTGTTGGCAAAAAAAAAGTGTCGGATGTTTTGAGAGGTGGTAGTAACCATCAAGACAAGAAAAAAAGGTCCAATAAATATGGGTTCGGAAATGCATACAATCTGAGATCGTTACATTTGTCCATAGTGGTTGAAGACAATAACTCCACCTCCTTGACATGCAAGATAAACATTGAGGAGACAAATACTGTATGGACACAATCATAGCCTTAGTGACCTGTAAGCAGGGTTCATTACTCTGCATGTCTTTCTGTATTGACATACTCTGGTATTAACATCAGTCTGAGCATTGGGTAGTTTACAACCAGTTGTGTTGTCAGCATTGTGTTATAGATGCTGTAGTCTCAGACTTGTTAGTGTGTGTTATTGTGCAGTAAATTTCTAGCAGTGCTGGGTATGTGTTGTAGAGTTGTATCAACTTTAAAAAAAAATGGCTTAATTGTTATGTTTACTGTTGTTGTGATGTGCATATTGCCCTCTACATAAATGGTGCAGTAATTTTCATTTGTCTTCCACATGTTAGCAATAGGCATGTACTAATTGACAAGTGAAATGGTACATATGATTTTCTGCTACAGTTTAGCAAATGGAAATAGTTGCAAGCCTGTGCCATCTACACGGAAAAATATTCACATTCACATACAGCTGTTCGGCTAACTATTTCAGCATTTCAAGGACACAGGTCCTCTAGCACCACACAAGGTGAACAGTAGGTGGTCTTGATCAGTCCACACACCTCAGATGGAGGAGCATGTTCTAAATCTACGACAAGGTGGGTTTCACAAGAGATGACATTGTGAACTTTCATAACCAGTGTGTGGCAATTGGCAGCAGCAGAAGGCATGATTCTCTATTTGTCTGGTTGGTACTACATGAGCAATTGCTGCATCCGTACCATCTTCAGTGCAATAAAGCACTAAGGCCAGAAGGTGACCACAGCAGATTGCAGTCCTGTCAGTGGCTCTTACAGAAGTGTACTGCAGATCTACTGCTTTTGCGAAGATTTTAGTGACTGACGAGGCAGGGTTCACAAGAGATGGCATGTGACGTTCATAACCAGCATGAGTGGGCTAATGGAAATCCCTGTGCACTTGCAGAAAGAGTGCATAAACGACATCAGTGTATGGGCAGGTGTTTTTAGTGATAAATTACTAGGGCTGTACATCCTACAATGAAGATTAAACGGGACTCATTGTCATCAATTTCTTGTTAATATATTGCCTCCCTTGTTGGCCTTATCAGCAAAGATTACAGGTGTGGTTTATGCACTGTCATGCACCAGCACATTTCCTCTGCAGAGTGCATGAACATCTGATGCTGACATTTCAAGATCGCTGGATAGGTCTGGGAGGCCCCACACCTTGACCTCCCCATTCCCCAGACTTCAGTCCCCAACATATTTGGTTCCCGTAGGATTTTGGTTATTTGGGGGGGGGGGGGGGGGATGCTTAAAGGCATTAGTCTATGCCATCCCAGTCAGTGATGTCCAAATAGTGCAGGATTTCGTTTTCAATGCATGGCAGCTTACGATGACAACCAGGTGTATTTCAATGAGTGGTGATTTGTTATCCCAAGGGAGAGAGGGATGCATTGCCATGGACAGAAATCATGTTGGACACCTCCTATTACAAGTGTGATGAAAGGACATCAGGTCGAACCTTCCCTATGAACATGTGTGCATATCTCAGAAAGTAAGTTTTGAGGACCTGTGTTTATTGGACTTTATGTTCTTGTTTTGGTGGATACTAACACCCCTCAAAATCTTCAACAATTTCTTTTTAGCACCCTGTATATGTCATCAGCACATACATATGTTGGCTATTTCAGTGCAAGAATGGGTCTACATTAATCAAGAACGAACTACGAATGACATAAAAATGGCATAAATTATACATGCAGTTAGTGGTATTATCTTCTTTTACAAAAATTGCATCAAACCATTACGTGTGTACACTGTATAGGTGATAAATGAGGCTGTTGTCAGGAAAAAACACATTCTCGTGTGGTATTCTGTATGCTATCGCCAGACATCATGCACTACAGAGTAAACATTTCCTATCTGAGTGAGTTAATAATTATTGTAAGTCAGTCGGCAAACATTCGATATTCTGCTGTATAATAGAACCGTACTATTTAAGGAAGGAGATGGGTATATCATTTACCAAGGCATGACTTTGTAAAAGTCGTCTCCCCTAGCTTTGCATGCTCATAACATCTAGCAATCTGGGCAGTAATAATCAATAGACCCCATTACTCATGCATACATTGCAACAAAAACACTGAATGTGAACTTCACAACCACATAAAACCATCTTTTGTGACATTGCTTACTAAATATACTGAATTAATAAATAAAATAAAAAATATATGCTTACAGACACTGAATCTAAAGCGAAATTTATGGGAGAAATATCTCAGCCCTTTGAAATACATGCAGGTGTAAAGTAAGGTGGTGGCCTGTCCCCGATTCTTTTTAATAGTGTTTTAGAAAAAACCGTGCAACTTTGGAAGGAAAAACTGAATGAATGTAAGATTTCACAAATAAGGTTGGGAAAAGGAAACAAAAATATTGAAATTAACTGTCTCACATTTGCAGATGACATTGCTATACTTTCTGAAAATGTGACATCTCCTATATCAAAAATTAATCTTGTAGAAGCAATAGCCAGTAGGACTAGCTTAAGAATTTCTGCATGGGGAAAACATATTACAAACATTAAAAAGATGCTGCCACTTTCTGATAACAGCCAAATTGAAAAGGTTAAAAAATTTGAATACCTTTGGGAGACAGCAGTTTTAGAGGAAAGGATTTGTAAAATGGGAAAAGCATGTGGTTTAACTAAAGATGTTAACAATAAAAAATGTGTTAAATCTTCAAATTTAACACACATATTTCGGACAACACAACAACACATATAAGTCACTGAGTAAGTGGACCTGTGAACAAGTCTGCATTCGATTAAACACTGAGTCTCAGTCTAGCGGCCGCTGCTCGGCTGGCCGCTTAGGTGGCGCAGCTGCTGCATGGCTGGCAGACAGCGCCGCACGTAGAGGACGTGTGTAATTGCGCGGCGGCACTTTGAATAATCGGCGAGTCACAACAAAATGCCTGTCTAAAAATGCAAAAAACAAGGTGCATTCAATACACTAGTGAAGGCAGAATCTCTATACAGTGCAACGTCACTTAATGAGCACCTCTCATAAGGTGCAATTCACATAACATGCGAAACAGATTGTAAAAAAAAAGTGACTCACTTTGTGAGCAATGTTTTGCGTAATGAGCAACAACGATTACGTAGATTTAGTGTGATGACACCAGCTGTTCCTGCAGCGAGAGCAATGCTCAACAATATGAACACCTTTCATTGTTGACAGAGGTATATGAACAATGTCTTTTGTATGCACTGCAGTCTGGGTTTAGTGCTCTTTTGCTATCATCTTAGTGCAGCTTGTGGCCACACATTTTTCTAAACTTGTGTTCACAGAGCATTTTTCTTTGTGTGTAGATTTTAATAATCTTCATATAAATGTCCCTAAAGATAAAGCCTCAAGAAGACGACAAAAGAGAAAAAAATGACCTTAGGAATGACACACAAAATCACTGAAAAACGTGAACGTGGTGTGAATGTTGCTGATTTAGCACATGCTTACAATTGGTCTACATTATTTATTTGCACTATCCCCAAGAACAGGGACAAAATTACAGATATAGATGCTTCAAAGGGAGTGACAAGAGTATCTAAACAATGGTTTCGTATTCTGGCTGATGTCGAAAGGTTGGTCCGCGTATGGATAAATGACAAGCAATTGTAAGGTGACACTATTAATGAGAACATCTTCCTGGCAGATTAAAACTGTGTGCCCGACTGAGACTCGAACTCGGGACCTTTGCCTTTTGCAGGCAAGTGCTCTACCATCTGAGCTACCGAAGCACGACTCACACCCGGTCCTCACAGCTTCACTTCTGCCAGTATCTCGTCTCCCACCTTCCAAACTTTACAGAAGCTCTCCTGCGAACCCTGCAGAACTAGCACTTCTGAAAGAAAGGATACTGCGGAGACATGGCTTAGCCACAGCCTGGGGGATGTTTCCAGAATGAGATTTTCACTCTGCAGCGGAGTGTGCGCTGATATGAAACTTCCTAGCAGATTAAAACTGTGTGCCCGACCGAGACTTGAACTCGGGACCTTTGCCTTTCGTGGGCAAGTGCTCTACCATCGGAGCTACCGAAGCACGACTCACGCCCGGTCCTCACACCTTCACTTCTGCCAGTATGTCTCTGCAGTATCCTTTCTTTCAGGAGTGCTAGTTCTGCAGGGTTTGCAGGAGAGCTTCTGTAAAGTTTGGAAGGTGGGAGACAAGATACTGGCAGAAGTGAAGCTGTGAGGACCGGGCGTGAGTCGTGCTTCGATAGCTCAGATGGTAGAGCACTTGCCCGCGAAAGGCAAAGGTCCCGAGTTCGAGTCTCGGCCGGGCACACAGTTTTAATCTGCCAGGAAGTATCATATCAGCGCACACTCCGCTGCAGAGTGAAAATCTCATTCTGGAATGAGAACATCATTTGTGAGAAGTTGAGAATGAATTTTGCCAACCTTGTTAAGAAGCACCAAGGGTCATCAGTGGCCAAAGAAGTGTTAAGGGAAGTTGTGTGTGGTTCAAGAAGTTTAAGAAGAGAACCAGCATCCACAGCATTGTGAGGCACGTTGAAGCAGCCAGCTCCGCTACAAAAGCAGCAGAGAACTTCGTCAGAAACGTCAAAATGCTTGTAGATTCTGAGGGTTATCTGCCGTAACAGGTTTTTAATTGTGACAAGATGGATCTATTCTGGAAAAAGGTGCCGAAGCTTACCTTCGTAACAGCAGAGGAGAATACATTACCCGGTCACAAGCCAATGAGAGACCATCTTACACTGCTATTATGTGCCAATGCAAGTGATGATTTGAGAATTAAACTGCCGCTTGTTTACCATTCAGAAGTTTAAAGTGCAGAACAACAGGTTAAGTGTGATGTGGAGGCCCAATAACAAGTCTAGGGTGACATGTAATCTTTTTTGTGATTGGATCAATGAAGTGTTTGGTCCTCCAGTGAAAAAATATTTGCTTGATATGAATCTGCCATCCATGTCTTCCTTGCTATGGACAACACTCCTATCCATTCTCTAGGCCTACAAGACTACGTTCTTGAAGAATTTCAGTTCATTGAGATCAAATTTGTCTCCCAACACCACTCCGTTACTCCAGCCTATGGACCAAAAAACAGATTATTTCTAACTTTAAGAAGCTGTGCACTAAAGCACGCTTCGAGCATTGCTTTGAGTTGACTGACTTGAATGAGTTGAATGACTGACTCTCAGAGAGTTTTGGAAATAATACTTCAACATCTTTACCTGCATCAGTATGATCGAAAAGATGTGGCGGGGGGTTACCAAGAAAACTCTCACTTCTGCTTGGATGAAGCTTTGGCTGGAGTGCATTGTCAAATGTGACTCTGAGGCATTTGAGTCAGTACCTGTGAAGCCTGTAGTCAATGAGATTGTGTCTTTGGCCAAGAACATGAGACTAGAAGTGAATAACAATGATATTGATGAGCTTGTGGAAGATCACAGCCAAGAAATGACCACCAAAGAGCTTATGGAGTTGTAGTGTGTTTCATAGCAGGAAGTTGTGGTGAGGAGTTCTTCAGAGGAGGAGGAGGTGGTGCTGGTAACGAGAAAGCAGCAATCTTCTGGTGCAACAAGAGAAATGTTAATGTGGAAAGCATGTGAATCGGTTGCATTGTACATTGAAAATCACCACCTCCAATAAAGCAGTGGGTATGTGCGCTACAAATTTATTTTATGAGAATACTGTGCCGCAGTTTTGCCAAATGTTGAAGCATAAGCAGAAACAAATGACTATATATAGCTTGCTAGTAAAAAGAACTAATTATGTATCATGAATAATAAAGTGCGTATATTGTATGTATAATTTTCTTTGAATAAATGGCACGTCAAAGCTAAAACTTTCAGTATTTTTTTCTGCATGGAATGCATTATCATATTTTACATTAATTTATAGGCGATAAATTGTTTCACTTAATGAGTATTTCTCTCTACGAGTAACACTCTTGAACAAATTATGCTTGCTACTCAAGGTTCCACTGTATGCAAGTGAATATCTAGCATTAAACTATAAATTAGAAATAATAAAAAGGCGAATCATTAGGAATGTATTAGGCCCATGAGAAACTATGGAACTTCGTAGTAATGACAAAATTTATTGAAATATAGAAAACTTCTCAGAAGAAGACTTCTATTTTTTGGACATTTATATCAAATTAAAGACAGTCGATTAACCAAACAGATCTTCAAAAGTTTGTGGCGTAAGAAGACAACAAGAAGTGGCATCCATAAAGTAGAAAAAAAATTATGCGAAAGCTGAAGGAGCAACTGACAGAGAAGTGTTAACTGACAGAGAGGTGTTCAGGGAAAAGTATCGAATGTGGAAGGATTTCAAGGTAGGAGAGTGCAAAAAACTGGTCTGAAGTGGTCAGCAGACAGGAAGAAAAAACAGTGGGCAGACGAAAGAGCCCTAGAACAAAAGAACCACCAAAAAGGAACATGTGGTCCTTAGTTGACCATTCGTATATATGCATCCTAGGTTATTTCCCACTTCGTATGGAAGATTACTTCTACAGGAAAAATAACACTGTAAACTACATTCTAAAACTGTAAGACACTTGTGCAGATTTATTCATACAACCATTGGTTTTCTCAGAATGCTTAGGAAAACACTGCCGTTTGGGCTGCTTTGGTAAGACCGATTTAAAACACAGTATTCATGAAGATTTTTAAAATACGTTACTCACATTTAACCCACAGGCATTGTGAATACAAAATACATATGCATTCAACACAAAACTCCTTCATTTTCTTAAGGAAGATGGGGACAATACAAAACAATGATAACAGTGTAACTACTATTCATGCTACAAAACTAGAATACACACATTTCAGTACATGTTATTGCATCTCATGTATGTTGGTATTTCTAAGTCAGTTTAGAAAGCAATGCACTATTATTGACTTATTGCTATATGAGGTGGCACACATTGTGCGTGTTCAGTATATAAAGATGTTTCAAAGTAGTTAAATTATGTAACATATTTTAGATGCGTGTATAACAGTGCACGTAACATCTTCCTGGATACGAAACAAATTGGTATAAAGTTGTCCATAACATATTCATATATCTAATGTGTTAATTTCATCCCCATCGATGCGCAAGTCATCGAAGTGGCGTCAAATCGAAAGACTTGCACCTGGCGAACGGTCTAGCCGACGGGAGCCCCTAGTCACACAGCATTTACATTTAATAAGAGACTGTGTCAGTATACTGTGATGATAGTGACTTAAGATTAATTCTACAGTGTATTCACATGTTCAAAAGCATATAAATAACAACGGCATCAGAACAGTGTTAACATGGGGATAGGTACCTGATATAAGAATGGTTCTGTTAATGGGTCAGAGGAATTGGGGAGAGGGTTGGACGGGGAAAGACGCACTCACTTAAGTACAACCTCACTTCTGTTACCTTTTATTATTAGCACTAGTGCTGACTAGGAATTATTTGAAAATCTCGTGTTTCGTAACTGTGCTTGCTTGCGGCTTGCTAAACACTCATAAAGTTTGACAGTGGGGCCATTCAAATGTTAGAAATGTTACCATCATGGTTTTTATCTGATTTTGTGACTATGTATTTATTGTGTAATTTGGACACTTCACATATTCTTAATGTTTGGAGTAGTAGCTGTATGTAAGCGCCTTTATGAATATTTATATTTGATACTTCTGCCTGATGATGAGTAGCAATAACCAAAATTACTATCGAAAGAAATAAAAAAATTAATTATTTGACAGCCTCAAGTGGAAACAATCAAGTTATATAATTACATAAAGGCTGTGGACCACTCCAGCATCAAATTATAGGATGGGATATGCCCATGACTTTAGTAGAATGTGTGGGGTAGGTGCATTGTATAGGTCTTGCACCTGGATCTTCCACAGGAGTGTGACTCATATGGTAAGGAATTGGACGTAGTTGTGTAAGGATGAACTAAGATATTTCGTAGATTGGGTGGGCGATGAAGTACCTCTTTGGGAGGTGTCGGAAGGTTTCAGTAAAAAATGTACAGCTTTATTATAAGTGATTTAAAAGTGAAAGGAAAATTAATTGTATTTTGCTCCACTGATTTTTATTTATTACTACAGAGAAACCCCTATTTTATGTTTTCATGTGGTCCAGACCTCAAAACTGTAAAATTCAGGAAAATGGTAAAACCCCCAAAATATGAGCAAAAACACATGTACTTGGCATATATTATTAAAAATCACAGTCCTCTCCAATACTTTGTATAAAATCTGTCTAAGTGGAGGGAATTAAATGAACAATACAATGTTTATAGTATAATTTGTGGTAATGGATTTCATCAGTTCTTAAAAAAATTAGGGATGTGTAACAGCAAGTAAAAAAAAAAATTTGGAATTGTTATGTGGGTACAAGGTAATCAAGCATGTTTTCCGACATGCTACAAGTACAAATTATACATGCAAAACACGCGTTATTGAGAGATCATCCTTTGTGTTCACCCAGAAAAAAAGCAAAAATTGCTGAACATGTTGAATTAAACCAAAAGCGTCACAGCAGCTAAGTGGTTAAACCATAAACATAAATGCGGATAACTGCTTGATGACAGATTTTGTCACCATTGCTGTTATTGTTTAATGCTTTTCTTATAAGCTACGCTTCATATGCTCACCAATGTTAAAGTGTTATTTTAGACTTGATGAGAGATAGAGAGACGTGAAAAAATGAGTTTACTTCCCCAGTTGATGTTACAAGCTTATTAGAAGGTGGCTCATTCAATTCCTACACTGTGTAAAATGTAAAAACTCAAGTGCTACAGTTTTGCTTCGTGCCCTTTTCCACTACTACCAGTCTTTACGATCTGCAGTGTGTAGTGTGTGTGGTGCAAAGTATGTATGTGAATAGTGTATGTAGTTGTTGAAACTGTATTGTGTAATGTATGTAGTTGTTTCAATTGTATTGTGTCAGAATTGAAAATGAAAATCTTTAAAATGTGATATCACAAAACCCTTATTCTATTTCTGTTTGACATCTCTGTCATAGCACATCATCTACATAAAAATATATTTTCAGCACTTCACAAAATGCTTTCACCTCTACATGCACTCAGGGTGTTGAAGGGCCACTCGTCCTCTCCACACATGCAGTAGGCAAGCTCTTTTTATATGTGTTAGTGTGGTGTGGTGGCAGCGCTGACTATTGGTTGACTTTAACAGGTTGCCAGCCAATAAGAGCTCACTAGCCAGAAATGGGCGATGTTTCCTTGCTTATGACCGAGCATATCCTTTGAGACTCAGTGTTAGAATTTAAAAGATTGGCAGTTGATAGTGTTACTGAACACAGTACATTGGAAATACATCCAAAAAGACTAAGTGGCACAAGAAAATATGGTGGCTGGATCACTTTGTCACCTATTGGCTTGGTCCGGAACATTTTGCGTTGACTGTCTTGTTTTTTCATTAGCGATGCAACCTAGCAGTAGTTGTATCATACTAGTGCGGTGAAGCTAAATGCTGCAAGTTGTGTTGGCAACACCGACCATGGATTACGCCACCATTTCCTCTCTGATGTCTCCCCTCTTCACAATGGCCCAAAATATCCCCTTAACTCTGCCACCACCTGTGTTTCGAACCATTTGTCTTTTGTGCCACATATAACTCATTCAGTCACGTCAAATGTCAATAGGAAGAAATGGGGATGTAATCAAGCGAGATGTTGAGTAAGAACCTTAATTGAGGTAAACCTTATTAGGAAGAATTGTAAAATCAGGACTTTTTTTAGCATTGATCTTTTCACAGGGGCTATGAATTTAGGGAGAATCATGAAAAAAGTAAAATCAGAGAAGGTAGAATTAAAGTTCCACTGTAATTGGTATCCTGTTAATTTAGGACATTATCAGTTAACAACTGACTAGTGTCCATAAAGACAAATTTACTAGGTTTGAACATCCAATATCTGCTCTAACTCACCCAATGAGCTGCAGTGGGGAGGGGGGAGAGTGTGGGTAGGCTTTACACTGAAGGTGAACTCCTAATTTTGCATTTTTGCATAAACAAATCATTGTCAGTAATGAAAGAAGTGTGACAGAAAAATCGTAGCATCAACTAAAATAAATACTAGTAGAACAAAGTTAAGTTGGTTTGCTTTTTATGCTTAAGTATGAAACATTTTGATTCAGTAGTAGTTGAAGTATCCATTAATATATTAACATGTAAATGTGTTTTTGTGGTACTGCCCGCAGCAGCAGCAACATTATCAACAGAAGCTACAACCATTCCACTCATTCCAGAACTCTGGACCCCATTTTGCTCAGATGCAACAACCACCTCAGAAGATTCTCATAAATCCACACTTCAGAGGTGCTGTACAGCCCCACTCAGATGGTAAGTGCAAATTGTATGTATATTTCAGTTTGTTCCTAGAACTATTCCAAACTTGAGTCTCCGACTATTTTGTAATAAAACACTTCGAAATTATTAAATCCACTTATTTTGTGTAAGCATCATATTTCAGTTCTTACCTTAGTCCAGTGTCCACATTTTGATTTAACACTGCCTAATTTGGCCATGTTCTGGAGCAGGATTGCTACCCATCTTCCATAAATGAGGCAGTGAGTGATTATTAAAAACATGGTCCGAACTGCACTTAAGCCTTTATCTGTCAGGTGTGCAACTGTGTATATAGTTGTGATTACCTTTAAAAAATATAATTTTGTGGATTGGTATCATTATAAAAAAGTTGACAACTTATACAAAACCTGTGTGAAATCGTAATGTATATCCTTTTCCCTGTAACTGAGTGGGAGAAAAAAGAACTAAATCTTTAAAAAGTTATCAATCACTGAACTGTTTTTCGTGTTTGTTCTCATACATTGTGTCCATTGCAACTGCAAGATAATCAACGATTAATTTTATTTTCTTATGCTTACTAATAAAACAGTAATAAAGTCAGTTATAGTGTGCGCTATTGTTGATGTATTAGCTAAAGGGACAATTGAAGGATTAACATTCCATTTTTTCTTGTCTATACAGATAAACAATTACAGTATTATGAAAAAAATAGTTTCTACTCGCCATATAATGGAGATGCTGAGTCACAGGTAGGCACAACAAAAAGACCGTCGGAAAGTCAGCTGAAGAGAGAGAGAGAGAGAGAGAGAGAGTGTGTGTGTGTGTGTGTGTGTGTGTGTGTGTGTGTGTGAGTGTTTGATAATGGCCTTGTTGGCCTATCTGCGACTCAGCGTCTCCACTATATGGTGAGTAGCGACTATCCTTTTCATAATATTGTTACACTCCATCATGGATTTTCCATTGTTAGATAAACAGTTACATTGTTATGTGCAATATTTTGGCTGCCACTGTAGTCATCTTCATCAGATGCTGCAAATTATGCTCTTACATGTGCTTGCTACCAGCATTTCAGCTGAATATAGGAGATATTCAGCAGTAAACACAAGTTAGTGTAATTGGATAATGAGTTGAATAACATCAGATGGGATATGATAGGGTTATCAGAAGTGCTCCATGTTTCAGACATATAGGTATCTCAGATAGAATAGCAGATAAATTAAAAAAAAAAAATAAAATAAAATAAACAAAAGATTTTCCATGACAATCATTCAAGTCTATGCACTAACAACATTATATGCTGCTGTGAACGTATAATACCTCTTTGAAGGAATGCGAAAACTGATATATAATAGAAAATCTTAGCGCGAGTCATTGATAAGAAACTTTAATGGAAAAGAAGGACAATAATGAAATAAGGATTCTTCAATGAGAAAATTTTAATATAATAGCAAAAATTAATATGACTAGTGCGCAAAACTTAAGGACAAAAGTAACTTTCTCATGATGTGTTGCTGCAAAGTAACATAGCTCAATGGAACTTCGAGCACAGGGTCCCAGGTTCGATTCCTGGCGGGGTCAGGGATTTTCTCCTGCCTTGAGATGATTGGGTGTTTGTGTTGTCCTCATCATTTCATCATCATTCATGAAAGTGGGAAGATTGGACTGAGCAAATGTTTGGAATTTGTAGGTGTGCTGATACCACGCAGTTGAGTGCCCCACAAACCAATCATCATATCATCATCAGCATCAATGGAACTTGCAGCCTACTTAAAAAAGAACTGCTACTGTATAGTACAGAAGGTAACTGATGGGGTGGGAACATGCAGTGAGATGAACAGAAATGGCACCTTTTTTCAAAGACAGTAATTACACTGAAGTCTCGGTGATTTATGATGGGACCCTAGACATCACAAATGGCAGAAAAAGGTACTTACGGGCGTGTGATCACCACGAATGGGAATGCATCCTCTGCAACATGCACCCATAGCCATGTTGGCCACAAGGTTGGTAAGTAGTTCTTGTAGTGGGACATTCCATTCCTCCACTAGTGCAGTTGACAACTGCTGCTTGGTTGTTGATGCATGTTCACATACTGCAACACGTCTCCCCAACGCATCCCACACATACTCAAAGGGATCTCAATCGGTAATGCGGGCAGGGCCATCCATTTGCTACACATGCTGTTGTTCCATGGGCTCCTCCACTTCTGCTATTCACTGTGGTTGTGGATTGCCATCCATAAAAATGAAATTGGGGCTGAATGCACCCCTGAAAAGATGCATGTGGGATAGGAGTACAGTGTCACAATAAAGTTAACTGGTTTGTGTACCATGATCAAAGATGTGGGTGTCAGTATGTCCATGCACAATTGTGCTTCCCCGCACCATGACACCTGGACCACCAAAATGATTATGTTCAACAACATTTTGAGGTGCATTACATGTTCCACTACTTGTCATACTTGGCATATGAAGGTACATCCAGACTCACAACTCAGACTGAATCTGCTCTCATCCACGAAGAGTACACGACCCAGCTGCTTGCTGGTCCAGTCCTTTTGCTCTTGG